>NC_092815.1:122593031-123793031 GCF_023375885.2 Dermacentor andersoni | reverse complement strand
TGCAACGTTCCCTTGGAAATCCTCTGCAAAACTAGAATGCCACACTTCACTTATGCTGCACCACAAATGCTGGACTACACGTGTATCAAACTCCTGTTCCCCGCAATACTCTATATCAAACGTTGCGCCGCACAGCGCCTCTGCAAGTGCACTACTCTAACGTGTACACATCACTTCTCGTGCCATCAGAAATATTTGATGCTGATGCATTTTAAACGGCACTGTTTTGGATAACGCTGTCAAACAGGACATTAAATCTGAAGGGCAGTATGGCAGAAAGGTGTGCAAGGTTAGTTTCGCTCGCTGCGAATATGGATAACTCGTGCAAACTGCGGCTGCTCATTATCAGCAAGAGCAGATCGCCACTCTGCTTCAAGAATGTGAAAGGCCTACAGATTTGATACAGGAAAGCAAGGATGCCACTTGACCTTCTCATGGAGAGGCTCTGGGAATGGAATACAGGAGTGGAGATGTTGCGCTGCTAGGTTTGTCTTTTTGTCGACCAAGGCTTTGCGCAAATGGCATTTTAGCAATCTGTGAGCAGCCAAAACGAATCCGATCACGTCATTCCAACCTCTACTTGAATTGATTTTGACATTACAGCTCGTATTTAATGAAAGTATGAGACATCTGCACTTAATTCATGGAAAGACCACTGTGACATCGATGCGATTCACGGCCCTGCAGCCAGCCTTTTGTTCTTCCTTGCAGGATTACACGAGTGGGAGTGGACTCTGATGTTCTGCAAGATGAAAGCCATTTTTTTAATCTAACAGCATCTATGCATTGTTGGCAGTCACCGATGCAGAGGCCGGAAGGGAAGGGCTGAGAACTGCGAGGTGCTGGAGTGCCGAGTGGAATGCAAGAACAGATGAGTGGATGGGACGTAATTGACAGGTGACATAGAGAGAGCGCAGTGTCGGTTTTGAAACTGAAACCAGACAATAGCCTACTTGGTCGACTCCTTGCCGATGTATGGTCACCAGCCATTTAGATGGCTCATTTCACTGTACAAATGCGCCGATGGCAGCGTGGCACATATGCAAAGCATACAGGCTGGTTTGCTTCCGTGCTGCACCCATTTCTACTTTATCCTGAATAAAAACATGCAACAAGCAGTTGTATATGCACGAGGCACACTGCGAGTTAGTGGCAGGGCGAGGCGGGCTTATACGGTTAGCGTTGAGAGTATTAAGGACCATTCCGCTGTGTGAGCGTCTTCTAACATCCGTGTGCAAAAATTACATTTTTGTGTGTTCCACATGGCTTCGGAGAACACAATCGGCAAATCTTTTCAGCAACTCTGCAAACTGAGATGTGCTACAGATAGGCACTTTTGCATGCATTTCAAATTATCAATACCCTGAACTATTTTGTGATCCCCTTCAAGTTAGACAGTATATCCAAGACCGATGTAACTAAATCTGGTCGCGCTACGAAGAAATATCAATGACACCTGTTTGGTACACCTGTGCTTTGTTTACACAATGAAAAGAGCCAGAAACAATGAGGCCCACACTGTTGCAGCATGCAGTTGTTCGACACTGTAGGCTCTGTGTGTCAAAATGTTGGGAAGTAGATTTGTATGCAAGAGGTCGCTTCCAACTGACATGGTAACAGAGAGTAGTATGCAGGTCAAGTTTTTGCCTGTTACCTCCACTGCTGCAGAATTGAAAACCACGAATAGAGAAGGACATTTTCTTTTGTTTACGGCTATGGCAAGTTGTGCTGTCCGCGTGGCTCTCAATGTAGCCTCACTGATGTGTGTACAGCCTGTACAGGAGTCAATTTCAAAGTCCATGTACAGTCAAACTTAGTCATAACGAAGTCGCGTCCGACCTGAAAATACTTTCATTACAACAAATTAGATCCACATAGTCATATCTGAATTTGTTATGCAGATGTTTGCAACATTGAGGTTCAACTTGACATGGATGCGAGGATGAATGATAACCTTCTTTTATAAATGTGCCTGCCAAAGTGTAGAGTTCATATATTGTGTCAGCCGAATCATGGCCAGCACGGGGGCTGTTGGCCAAAGTTGCTGCAGAAGTTGGAGGTTCTTGCTTCTGTGAATTTTCACATTTTTCTGCTTCTTGGCTTATACTTTTTCCAATTTGTAAATGTTTCATGCAGTAGTTAGAGGAAGCACTCTGAAACGTGCATTGTCAGTGCCTTGAATATTTTTCTGAAAAACAGTTTTAGGCAGGTGGGGTCCTAGTTCAAATGTTTGACACGAGACACTTGAGCATGACTGGCATCAGCACTTGCTCATTTCCATAGATGCATGAATATTTTCGATATGCTATTACACAAGGAACTTCTTGATACAATGCCGTTTTGTATGATTTCCTGGCGCCAACAATTGCGATTGAGAATGAAGAAAAAAAAAGACAATACAGTTACGCTTCCTTTTTACCGGTTAATATGTTCCCGAAAGACACCATCTTTCACCATGAACATTCAGTACATTCCTAAACTGGGATTGTACGATATGTTTTCTGACCATAAGGTCACAGGAGAAGAAGGAAAGGTGCAAGGGAACGATTGAGGGCAGTTGAGGGCAACCTAACACACAGCAACACAGTCACCCTAAGTTTAGAGTGCTTCCCGCCGAGGCATGTATCTCCTTTAAAAGTGTGCGTCTTCGACGGCAACATTTGAAAAAAAAAGCAGTTTCGTCACAGTTGTAAATATCCTTGTCCGCGTAATGCTCCAGCATGTTGGGCAGCTTTGTCAGTAGCCACTGCTGCTTCGCCTGCGTTTCCAGGGACGCCAGTTCCCCTACCACGTTTTTATAAACAATGCCTTGCTGCGCTTTAAAACGCTTAATCCAGCCTCTTCCGGCTCAACATTTGGCCGTTGCAGAAGAAAAGCGAAGTTTTTCGCTTTGGCAGCAAATATTGGGCCACTGATAGGCACATTATGCGTGCGGGTTGTGATAAACCACTGGTAAAGAGACTCTTCCACATCAGTGCACAAAGCCAGCGCACAAAGGGTTCCTAACCCTTTTCCGCTGATCGGCATGGCCACTAATACTTCCTGCCTTCACAATCGCGGTGCTCCTAGTTTTCAGAATTATAGATATTGTGAACTGAGTGAGCTCATATTTCTTCACGAGGGCGCTCACCTTGAAGCCGCGTCAAAAATCCTACAAAATTTGCATATTCGTGTCAAGCAACACAGCTTTCCGCTTTGTCAGCACCATCTTTAAACTGGGCTGTCTGCTGCTTTGGTAGTCTCAGCTGTGAAGCTACTATTGCGCTTGCTGCGAGAGGGAACGAGTTAGGGGAGGGGCGCCACCCCGGCGCTTAGCTTTTCACTTTTTCTCGTTTTCTCTCTCTCTCTTTCGGCGTGATCGTGAGCGATGCGCGTGGCGCAAGAACGTGAAGCAGCTGGCGCCATCTTGTGGCGTGCTGTGCCAACTCACAATGCTCTCCGGTGCGTGGGTGGTACGGGCAGGGGGGGACGTGCTGTGCGGTAATGGCGGTAGATACGCACTTGCGTAGGTGAAGAATGCCCTGTCTCGGCATCATTCGTTCAGGGAAACCAAGCAACGCATATGTCAGGAATATTCTACATGGCAAACACTGAGCAAATTTTGATTGTTATATCCGATATGCAGTGAATAACATCGTTATATATGGTTCTTTTCCGCGTAGACCTAATGCATAAAATGACACTGTTGCCTTAACCCATCATTATAACAGACAGATTGTTATATGTGGTTTCGCTATAAGTGGACTGCACTGTATTTTGCCTGTCAATCCTCCGGAGAGATTGATGACAAATTTCAGCAACGAATGGCTGTCGAAGCACACATGTGTGTGCAATGTCTACGTGAAGACCACGTGAGCCCATCAGGAAATACAGCCGTAATGTGTGCAAACAAGTCAGTGAGCTTACTTATGCTGTGCTGGCTATACTGACACTGGCGTTGGTTGCACATTCTCACTGACACCAAGGTCATATGGCCACTTTGGGGCTCTGATGTGTAGCTCATCATTCAAAACTTTATACATGTAAGATGTCTATAAACATCAATTAGCTTCAGAAATTCTTCCAGCGTTAACTGTCTCCCTCCACTAAGGTAAAGGAGCTGTGCAAGGTCAGATAAATCAATACTAAAACCGGTGCCAAACTTGACCCACTTAGCTATCACTTCATAGCCAAAAAAAGTTGTCCGCAAGTGTAGCTTCATAGATAATGAATGAGTGACATATTTCAGATGCCTCACTGCAACCTCTCTCTATAGTTTGAAAACAAAGGTTCTTGCTACATCAAAAAAGAGTGGGTTATAATCTTCGAATCTGCATTGTGGACAGTTTGGCAGTTATTTTGACCACCTGGGGATCTTTAACATGAATCCAAAGGAAGGTGCACAAGCACTTTTGCATTCTGCCACCATTGCAATGCGGCTGCTCAAGCCAAGAATCAAACCCACAACCACGTGCTTTACAGCGCAATGTCATTAGCCCGAAGAACGACTTCCAGGGACACTGCGAGCACTGCTCAGGTGATGATGTCAGGGCACGAACTCGTGGCTATCGTCTGCTACAGTTCAGGCGGTGTCTTGGTACTTCCTGCAGTATTTTCCATTTGTTCACCCTAGTTCCATATGCTAGTACACTGATGGCAGTCCTGTCAAATATATTTTTGCTGTCTCTTCGTTTGTCAAAATTTATTCAAAGAGCTTATTTCCTATAACAATATCTCAAGAGCAATGCTACAGTACCAGCTGATGGAGCTCAGTCTAGTGCACTGAGGGTTTTGCATGCGTGTTTCTACACTCTGAAGTAGTAGCTCACATGAAATATAAAATCAAACTAGCAAGCATAAAATAGAACAACACAGATAAGCATAGGATAGAACAATACAGATAAGCGACCAAGCTTCTTTGGTACAACAAGCATGCAACAAACACTGGCTATATATTACATCTGTCACACTTACCTTGATTTCAATCCACTAAAACTTGTTTGCTCACGACAAGTGGTTCATCGTAATATATCGATTTTTGAAATGCATCACAAGGGCGTTCGGCAGTAGCACGAGAACTGAACTAACACTGCAGTCTAGATTTTTCTGGAGCCATTTCCTTTTTGAACTGCTTCTCAAGATTAGGTTGTTCTTTGCCATTTAATTGTAAGCAATTTGAAGTAAAGCTAATCAATGCTTTCAGCTGTTTGCAACCCACGAAAAGGCATGGACCAATATTTATTCCTTATTCACTACAACACGTTCAACTCGGTTCAGCAACTTACAGGTGTTTGTTGCTTGAGGAACAGTTATGACGGATGTTTGGGTAAACTGTCATAGCTGCTTCACCCAAATTTCTTGGCGAAATGTGCATTTTAGACCGTACAGCTACTGTCAGAAAAAAGCAGAAGCCTCATTCCTCAGTAGTAAGGGACACATTGAAGATATCATCATTCACGAGAGAAGGTAAAAAATCATGAATTGATTTGAGGCTTGTGGAGTCTTCTTTATGAGGTGGGTATAGAAGGTGGTCTTTTATGGACTGATGAAGTCAATAGTTCTTAGTTTGTATAAATAAATCATGGAGGTTCAAGACATGATGTAAAAGGTACTTAGATTTTCCTCTTCAAGGCAGGCTAAGCCGCACTCTAGTGCCTCGTGTATACTTTAGGCATTGCAATTGGAGCTGTAAAGAAACGCTTCACGATTTCTAATCGAAGTTGTAGTGAACGGATGGATTTTACAAACAAGGCATGCCTCGCCAGAATGCTGTAATGATAGTCGGTTGCTTCTGTTGCAAGAGGGATGTGCCATGTTGTTGATAAAGGCTCCGGCAGGCCACTAGGAAACATTCCATCACTTGTAATGACTTGGACCTTAATCTTAACCACGAAACTTTTCTTTCAGGAAGATTGCCACGATGGTACTCATGAAGTATAATACACTATACATGACATGCCGTCATTTTAACAACCGTGCATAATGTTTTTTCGTCTGTGCTTATTTCGGAGAACGGTGAAAGTAGTAGCAAATATTTTTTATACAAAATTTGCGCCCATCTGTTCCTTTTGCACATTAACACAGTGGCCACATTCTACTAGAGCAACTCACCAGAGCAATAGGAACCTTGATTAGAGCATAGCAGGCAGTATCCTTCTAACATGGTTTTATAAATTTGACACGAAATACCAAGATTACTGTTTCATGTAAAATGCAATGTGTGCCATAACTATGTTAGATTTCGAGCGAGCATCACACGAAACTTTCAATGCTTAATTTGCAGACATTTTTTTTTTCACGCAAAATTTACAGACAGGCACAACACAGCTCTGCACTGCAAAAGCAGTAGGCTCCTTCAATGCTTCATAGCTTGCGATATCCATGCTGCAAATTTTCACAATTCACGTGGCTTTAAAGAGAGAACTGCAGTTTAGGTGTTACAGCAGAAAGCAGGTGAAACATTCTTCAGAAAGTACAACTGGCCCATTCAATATCCTGCGCATGCGCGTGCGTGGCAGCCAAGAGAGCCAGAGTGAGCGGTGTCCTGGCCGTGATGTCATTTGCGAGAGGGAGCGACTCAAACTTCTTGCCGCCAATGGGCGCTGAGCAACCATGGCGGCTGCAATATAGCAGTCTCTTTGGACAGAGGATGACAATAACTTAGCCATTTTAAACGCCAAATTTGAAAGCGTTGCATTAGCAATGCAGCCCTAAAAATATGACAAAGTAGGCCCCATGCCAAAGTTGTGTTCTTCAAGATCTTGTGCAGCTAGTAAAAATAGCAATAACTTTCTAAACAAGGGACTTTCACATTACAAAAGAAGTTTGCCTTAATGTTTAGAGGTTTCAACACTTCTTTCTCAGACAACCATCGCAACCTCACAGCCAAGAGAAAGACACTGGCATGCTATGCTGCAATAGGCTGCACAAAATGCAATGCACCTGACATACTCTGCTAACACTTTTAAAGCAAACCACACCCCGCTATGCCACATTAATACATCATACTGGGCAGTGCAACGAATTCCCGTAATTTAACAAAAATGCAGGTACACGTTGCCTAAAAGCAGACAACCTGAACTTTTTAAAAGCGAAACTTTCTTTGTTTTGACAAGCATTACACATTGTCTTCATCATTGTGAGATCACTGCATAAATTTCTCACACAGCGAATGCACTTGATTTGGTGTTTGCACTTTGGCATAGCTTGTGAACAGCACAGTGTGTCAAGAAATATTGGATAAGATTACACATTGCATAAGATGAACGTTTTAAAAAGATAGCTGTCGGGTTTCAATCTCAAAACTGCACGGCGGGTTATGAGAGATGTCATAATGGAGGGCTCCAGACGAATTTTGACGACTTGGTGTTTCTTAACTTACACAACTTAAAGGTTATAACAAAACAGCATTAGACAGAAGAGAAGCACATGCAGAAGGTACAGTTGTCCCAGATGTACAGCTGCCGAGTTTCAAGCAAGATTTGCTCACACTTTTTTGGCTGGAAACAGGAGCGAGAAGCGAACAGGCTTGAACAGGAACGAGAAGTCGGGCAGCTGCAGTGGTGCTTGCTTCTGCTGTGCTGCTGTCCCAACTCCTGCATTTATAAATGACGAGAAAGCCATGATTCGCCAATACATTTTTATGTTTAGTGCGCTAAGCAGTCATAAGATACGTTGGGATGGCTCCTTGCAACACCATGCTCAAAGCCACAAAACAGGAATAAAAACGAAAGCTCAGGAATTTTGTATTTTCAGATGCTATGTTTTATTTGGTTATTCTGTACGCTTCTGTTAATCGACTCCTGTTAAATCGATCCCAGCCAAAGGTCCTAGCTTGTGCCCATGCATTTCTATGGGCCAAAACTTTTATTAGTTCAATCATAAAATTGGCCTTTGCTGGATAATTCAACCTTGACCAGTCAGCACGCATACACCCGTCTGTTATGGTGAATCCGAAAGTGGCAGTGCCTGTATCGATGGAGCTTAGGGGACAGTGAATCCAATGAACACAAGTCGCCTCCCACTGAAAATGTCTATTTTTGACCTGCCCTAGGAAGATATTCAAGCAATGACTCTAGCTCACAATGTACGATTATGGTATTAAGCCGATTTTAATACACGGCTTTATTTTTCTCAAGAAAATCGGGGCAAAATTTTATCTGCATGCCATAATCGAGCATGAAACCACAACCGCCGCTCGTATGCTTTTTTTCACAACAAGCATGTATTACGGCGAAGCAGAGTTAAAGCTGTGTGGCAAAGTTGATTTAGAAAACCGGCCACCGTTGTGCGACACATATTAGACACTTGGCCATTTCTCTTGCGAAAAGGTTGGGTGCGCTTAAGATTTCCACTTTGTTTAGGAGCTTTATTATCCCGTCTGTGCTAGTTTTGTACTTTGGGCACATTGGACTTGGGGGTGTGTTAGAATCTTGAAAATAATGCCAAATCAACGCCTCCTGTTTTTTTCAATGCCAGCTAGATCCGGCTGATCCGACTGTTCACCACCCTCCTCTATCATCCTTTCCTACTCTCCCCCATCGGCTAGCATTTGCACCTGCTTTGGGAGAGCGCCATCTGGGTGGCGCCTCACAATGGAAGTCTCAGGAAGACTGACAGATGCGTGATAACCTGAAAGACACAGGGACAGAACGTCTACTGCTTCTCCAGCGGAACAGCAGCGGCTCAAGCTCAGATGCACATGTGACGCAAGCAGCCGTACAATCTGGGTAGCGTCGCATCGCGGCAACTCACTGAAGTAAGGCACACCAATGAATGATTGCACTGGCATCGAAAAAATAGATGAGGCGTTGGCCAAATGGACCAGTATTGTGTCCTGGCATTTGTTTTTTTCTTGCATTTTGTTAAATTTGATCAGTCGGATAATTCGATCAATTTTGTCAGTGCAGTCATGATCATATTAACGCAAATTGACTATGTTATACCATAAAAAGTACTCAAGGACAGATTAAACAACGTGGGGCATGTCTCGTATTCTCCCACCTAGTCATCCTGGCCTGATTGTGTGATTGCCAGGTCAATGAGAAAGAAAGGAGCATCACACACAATGCTGGATCCTCCTAACGATTTCTCCTTGTGTTTGAAACCATTCTATACCTCCAAATTTGCATTATCTTCGTAAACCACATTTTCATCATAGATATCGGTCTCATTAAAGTGGAATTTTTAAAATTCAACTGTTGCTAATTCTATATTTTGGTTAAGGCGTGATCCTGACCTAAGGCCCCCACCAGCATCCCTACAGTCTTATGGGCCTAAGCCATACCCTTTGATCCTAAAGCTGGACCTCACCAGATACGTAGTTCAAAGTTGGTCAATCAGGACGGTCTTGCCTGACCCAAACAGTGACCTTAATCATGAACCCGATGGCTGTAGTATGTCTTAACAGCTCCAGGAGATGGTGAATTCGCCTCATCTCATGCAGCAAATGCTTATTTTTGGCCTACCAAATCAAGTTTTTCAAGCGAGAATGGCAGTTCACAATACAGTGCAGACCACTTATAATGTAACCGCTTTTAGCGCAGGACCGATTATAGCGTGGGTTTTTTGATCACCGATATGTCTTCCATAAAACTCAATGTAGAGGCAGACCGTTTATTGTGTAGGCACGCGATGCAGAATACTGGTTATAGCGCAGTTCCTTTAAGCATGCGACCATGAAACAGCCTTTTCTCAGAGGCGTGCCTGCCCGGCCGCACGGTTGGCACGCGCGCAAACGGGGAGCATGGGTGTGCGCGTGGAGACCAGCGGCGCAAAGCGAAACAAAAAGGAGGAGAAGGGCGGGAGACTTTAGAGGAAGGAGGGAGAGTGTTTTCGTTACTATAGCAGCGTCCAATCAGGGTGCGCGCTGCACAGTGTGTAGCATAGAAGTGATAGCGGTGACAGCATACTTTTTTTTTTTCAGTCTCTTTGTTGCATTTGGTGTGTGCACGGCGCGATCTTGTGTTGTAGTTGTCTTCTGTGCACGTGTGTTGTCGGGCTTTTCTCACCATGGCGTTGGCAGAGTCTTCAAGCGATGTGAGAAAGAGGCATGCCTTATCGCTGGAGACAAAGGAATGCATTATAAGGGACATAGAAAGGTGGCTGAGGAAGGGGTCGGTGGCAGCCAAATACGGCATTTCCAACACAACTGTGTCGACCATACACAAGAACAAGGACAAATTGCGGCAGCAACTGCAGCAAGATGAGTCTTCCCTGTCACAGAAGAGAATAGATAGGTATGTCGAAGTATGAAGACATGAACGCAGCACTCTTCAGACGGTTCCGTGAAGTTAAGGCTCAGAGCATACCAGTGAGTGGCCCCATGCTCCAACAAAAAAGCCAAGTCCCTTGGTGCTCTTTTAGGCCACAACGAGTTCAATCCACTCAATGGATGGATCCAGCGATTCAAGGATCGCCATAGCATCAGCTGCAAAGTGGTGTGCGGTGAAATCGATGATGTCAATGACGAGTCCATCGAAGTCTGGCTTCGCTTAAATTTGGAAACCGTGTTGTCCACGTATACGGACAGAGACGTATACAATGCCGACGAAGCTGGCTTATTTTATAACCTTTTTCCCAACTGCATTCTTGCGCTGAGAGGCAAAGCCTGCTCTGGCCGCAAGGCCTCAAAAGAGCACATAACTGTGTTGTTCTCCGCTAACATGGATGGAAGCAACAAGCGCCGCCTGTTTGTCATTGGAAAATCAGCGAGGCCATGTTGCTTTAAAAAGCGAGAGTGCCTGCCAGTGACATACAAATCCAACAAAAAGGCGTGGATGACGCAAGACATGTTCACAAGCTGGCTTTGCAAGTTTGATGAAGACATGGTGGCAGAGAAGCGACAGGTCGTGCTCATTCTCAACAATTGCACAGCCCACAACATCAAGCCATAGTTGACTGCAGTCAAGTTAATGTTTCTGCCTGCCAACACGACTGCAAAATGTCAGCCACTCGACCGGGGTGTCATCACAACAGTAAAGGAGGCACTTTACAAAAAACGCATCTGCGAAAGAGTTTTGGTGAGCATGCAGCAGCAGCAGCAGCCTTCTAATGTGAATTTAAGGGGCGCAATTGATGTGGTTGCCACTTCGTGGTGGCAGGTAAAAGCCACTACAATAAGCAAGTGCTTCAACAAAGCGGGCTTCGTGCACAATGCAGAGGCTTTTGACGCTTATGAGCCGAGCGGCAATGTTGCCGATGAGGCGGTCAACACCGACGACGTGTGGTCTGGCCTCGTTGAAAGCAAGTTTGTTTCCACCACAGACACCTTCCAAGAATATGTCGATACCGGTGAGTCGGAGCTTCCTGTCTGCGAGGAAGCGAGCACGGATGATGCGATCGTTGCAGCGGTGCGTGGTAGAGTGGAGCTTGCAACCGAAGAGTCGGACGACTATGTCGACCCGACGCCAGACCCAGATGTTTCGTGCAAAGACGCTTTGGAATACTTCAGCAAAGTGAAGATGTACTGCACGAAGAACAGTTTGAGTGAGAAAGCGCTTCAGTGCTTAAGCCTTGAAGAGGATGAAATTGTTCGAAGCGTTGTTAAAAAAAAATCGCCAGACGAAAATAACAGCGTTCTTCCGCTGATGCCGCACTTGTCAGGAGAACTTGGTTACTGTGCTGTGTTGAGATTGTGTTGAATGTGTGTGTGAGTGAAACATGTAATAAATTGTGTTTGAAAGGTGGGTGGTCTGTTTGGCATAGGCAAAAGCCGAAAGAAGCATGCTTTGGTTGTAACGCGGTACCGCTTAAAGCGTGGATTTTTTACAACTCCCGCAACTTACGTTATAAGCAGTCTACACTGTACAGTAGAATCTTGTTGATATGATACCATTATGTACAATTTCCTGGCGCCAATGTTCACGACTGAGAACACAAAAAAATGACCCAATACAGCTGCACTTCTCTTTTACCGGTTCATATGCTGCCGGAAAACACTGTTGGCACCAATGTTCAGTACATCGCCAAACAGCGACTGTGTGATACATTTTCCATCGGCTAGATTGTTTGCCCCCCTCTTACGTATAAAGTTTTCCAGCTGGCGGTGGTCGAATTGGCTTGAATAGTAGCTGTTCTAATCATCGCATTCCAAGTCAACAACAGCCTTACATACTGGCTACGGTGGCGAAGTGGTTGCTGCTGGCGTCTGACCAGGCTGGAACAGAAGCCCCAAAATCATGCAACGGGGCAGATGACAGGAAGAGTCGCCAGAGAAGTTTCTTTCATTATATTTTTTGGACCTGTTCATGATGAGCAGGTTGTCCATGTCGTTCTGGTTGTAAATGTAGGTCCCACAAAGGTGTCCGCTGGTAGATCGGCACGACGGTACATGGTAGATCACGACAGTAGAGGTAGAGTTACACACTTTCAGTCGTTTTTGAATAAGTTGTCAGGCATATCTGGCGGTGGCAGACTTTGCAGTGTAGTTGGTGGGAAATAGCTCTGCTGGTCGTTGAAGGTGAGCTTTATGGTCGAAAACCTCAGTGCAGGTGCATATGGCCGGGTCGAGATTGTGCAGTCCTCGACAGAGTAGCAGCGCTCGCGTTGGCCTGTTCTAAACCAAGGTGGCTGTACACAGTGTCTCAACAGTACTACAGCCATCCCTGTGGCGACTGTTGTAGCAGCTGGAGTACGTTTTGTCGCTGAAGACAAATGCTTTAGAAGGCCTCGATGCGGTAGGTAAGTTGTACTTGGGGCTGCTGTTTCAAAAGCTGCTTTGCCGGTGGTGGTCGGCCTTCATGCTGTGGTGACAGTCGTGAGAGGAGCAAGAGTAATGGCGATTTCTTCGGCTGTGGTTGTCTAGCTGGCAGTTCGTTTTGCTGTGTTGTGTTTTATCCCCTTACTCAAGGCTAAACGCCTTGTGTGTAACCGGGACCAGTTGTTCGGGAGACGTCCAGAGGTACAGGATATCTTCCTGCTTGCGCATTCGGTCGGGAGTGTTGGTGTCGGCTGCTTCGTGCAGATAATTGGACTGTCGTGTGGCCTATGACTCGGGCAGCAGTGCTTGCAATGATGCTGCACTGACAGCATAGTCTGTGCATGATCGGTTGCGCGGACGGCAGTCTCCTTCCAGGGTTTCAGCATCATAATGTAAGGACGAAGTCACCGCACGTCTGTCGGTTATGGGCGATTAGTGCGAGTGCTTTATTCGGACCCCGTTTCCCTGGCCCGTGTACGTGGTGATGTCGCGCTTCTGTTTTCATGGCCATGTAAACAAGAAAAGGCGCGAAGCGGCATGTGATCAAGAACCGTAGCTGCCTGCCATAGCAGCTTTCCCGCTGTACTCGCCCACCGGCCTCACGTGAAACATTGGTGCACACTCAATTTCCTACTGCAGTATCAGCAAATCTCCAGGGTCTTCGCATGGCGCATTCACAGCATTGCCGGCAACCCTATTGCGATAAGCTTCACCTTTCTGTTTGACAGCACCTGGGGCATAGTGCCCTTTAAAGCATACTACATGCTTTAATAGGCAATAACCCAAACGAACCACTGTTCCCTGCTCATGCGCCAGGTGAGCATCATGTTTTGCACTGGTGGTATCATATTCCAGTGTCGCCTACCAGCTCGATTTCATATCCGGTTTCCCGTAGATGTCTTAAAGCACTACGCAATAGCAGAATGACAGTGCGCATCTCAGGACCTTCGGGCTTCATCAGATTGACGTTGACCAGCAGCCGCTGCATATGATGTGGCTGAGCGCAGCCACACGGGCCCAATTTTGAAAGCAATCCGAGATGAGTACCAAGCCTAGGTGATCCAAAGGCTGATAGCTTCGTATGCACTGTGTTTTCGCCACTTAGTCAGCATTGACGCAAGAGGCAGCACGAAGGTTAATTCGCTCGTTGCTGCCAATGTTCTTCACGTCAGCATTCTGACGGCGAGTGTTCTCGCTCATTGAGTTAGGCTCATTGAGTTAGGCGTTTCTATTTGTCTGTGCATGCATGGCACCATGCTTGTTAATTTAGTTAGCAAGCTAACGCTTACGAGTTTACACAGCTGATAAAACTACCATCCTTACCTCAGATAGCTGTCTACTAATTTGCTATTGCAATTGATGCTTCACCTTTTGGGGAAACTGCCACTTTCTTGTGAAAGAATTGGGTGCACTTCAGATTGGTATTTTTTAGCTCTGTTGCCATCTCTACATTTAGTTTCTGCTTTGAACACATGAAAACTGTTAGATACTGTTAGAGCGTGTTAGATATTGGCATGACATTGGTTGTTTTTTCTGCTTCCTAATTTGACCTGCTGGATAATTCTATCCATTTCGTTGGTCCCGTCATGTTCCAACAGAAGTCTACTCTATTCTGTTTGAACTTTAATTTCTATAATTTCCAATTTCACGCTTACTCTAACTTTTACCTATGCAAGAGCCTTTATTCACAGGCTTCTTTGCCTATATCTATTACGGCATCAGCCACACAGGCCCAGCAGCCACGAGTGAATGACTGCACTAAGCTGCTCCACTGCAATGCATTTGTTCACGACCTAGAAACTGCAGTCACAGTTGAACCAACTTACAAAAATATTCAAGTGCCACAAAAATGATATTATTGTAACTGATAATTGCCATAACCAGTTTGCATGACAAAATCAAAATAGGGGGACGGCAGAGCTGGTGCGAGAAAACTAATGGTTGGGAGGCCAGTGCCCCTCCCCACCGCCTTCCTCCATTGGGCTGCTGATTGTCTTCACTCGTTTCACTCTTTCCCGGAGGCTCCGATCTCATGTAAAAAGCTGCAGTCGTCGGCGTTAAAGGACGGCACTGCTATAGTAACGGCAAAGAGGGGTCACGGGTGGAAAGCGATATGCGAGCACCACCGAAGCATCGCCTTTGGTGGCCCCAAAAGGGGCTTTTTAAAAAATGCGAGAAGGTTGCCGCAGCAGCCTGTCAGCTTTAGAAATCCTGAAGAAACTCCGAGGCAAGATCGCCACAAACATTTCGCCACGTACTCCTCACTGGCTTGCACGAGAAAACCCTATGTCCGTCAGCATTGCACGCTTTACGCGAACCTCGCAGAAGTCTTTCTCCAAGGCATCCAGGTGCTCCGTGTAATGCAGCAAAAGGTTCCTCCCGAAAACAAAGCCCTGGAGGGACTGAATCATCTGCCAGGCCTCCTGTGAGGGCAACAATGAGGCAGCCTGCCTTACCGCGTCATTGCTGCCATTGTTGCGGTGACTATCCTATGCAAGCACGTCTGCGACGATTGCCTCATCGGTTAGACGCACTTAGCTTCCAAATCTGCAGCTGTGCGCTTTCTTTTCACCGGCAGCGTTGTGCATTGCTGATGATCAGCGGGCGGATCAGCCATCTTCTGTTTCGGTGGAGAGTGTGGGGTTGCGCGACCCTCGCGCCTCCCCTGATGTTTTTCCCGCATAGCGCGTCTCCTGTAGTGCGGCTTCGCCGCACACGCGGCGCCCGCGGCGTGGTACAAGCGCGGTGCGAGAGATGGCGCGACTGTCGCGGCGGGGTTACTCGGGCGCCGAAAGGGAAGGCGCTTGGGCTCTTGGGGGGAGACAGCGAGCAGCACGGACGTGCCGTGCCGCGGGTGGAGCGACCCTCTTTCCCGGCGGGTCGGCGCGCGGCGGAGGACGTCTCCCGCGAGCGCGCGGCGACCGATGCATCTGCGAGACCGCCTCGCGTGGCCGCCTTGGAACGCGCCACGATTCGCGTGACTATACACGCGAACGACCAGGCGTTGGGATCCAGCATGGAGCGAACATATTCGCTCGCGAGGACGCGGTGAGTCGAACTTCTAGATTTGTCGCGCGCCTATCGGCATGTTTTGGGGATAGCAACTCGGCTAGCAGGCATTGATCTATGAAAGGTGCAATAAATGCCCTTGTGACTGTTTGCACTACTGTGTTGTCGTTCCTTTGTCCCAAGAGTACGGAGGAGGAGAACCCCGTATCTCCCACATCTGGCGCCCAACGTGGGGCTCTTGGGGCATCGGACGATAGAGTTAAACAGTTTTGCTTCGTTCGAGAGCTTTGTTTGAACCGAAGCGTAGGCCTAGCGTGGATTTTGATCGCTAGCGTCGGCGGCGTGCTTTCTTGAGAGAGGCGACGGTGGCTGTAGTGTGTTTGGACTTGTCAACATGCTAAGCCTTTTCGCAAGTGTTTTTTTTTAATGACATTCGTCGGTACGAGAGCCACGTGGTCTGTATCCTGGGAGAGCGAGGCTGAGCGCCCGCGGAGCAGTGGCAAGCCTGAAGCGAGTGAGTACGGAAGCCTCGTGGGTGGTCCGAATTTCTTATGTAAATAGCTTCTTCTATCTCTTTGACTCGGATGAAGTCGCGGCTCTGGGAGCCGGGTGGCCGCGGGCCACGGGTGCCACGACGGGCTGACTGGTATTGCGGCCTGGCACCGGGCGCTCCGACACCGTCTGGGACGGTGGGCGCCGTCAACTCGGATGCTGTGTGCACCGAGCGGAGTAGGACCACCTCACAGAGCTAACGTCTCCTCGCGGCTGCCTGTTTTGCGCCCATTTTGGGTGTTGTTTTTGGATGCCGGTTGTTGTCAGAGTAGCGACGATTTAGGCCTAAGGCTTTACGAAGCTGCCTGTCGCACGTGGAGGGACACAACCTGGTTGACCGTGGCGTTGAGGCGTTGCAATTTGCTTCCCTCATTCTATTTAGCCTCGCACGAATTGAAATTACTCGTTCGGCTCAAGGAAGCGAGCTTCGTTCACGTGAACTTAGCATCTGAGTAGCTGCCCGATCTTTTGCTAGCCGAGTTGAACATCGTACCACGTGGGCGATGCGCATGCAGAATTCCTCTCCCTTGCACTACTTTAGTGTTTGCCGAGTGTTTTGAGTGTACGCAGCGTGATTGGAGTCACCCCTGGCTGGCTGTCACCTGCACATCGTCTGCGCGGCTGCCCCGGACTACGATCGAGTCACCCCGGGCGATGGTGATGCTGTGGCCAGTTCGGCGCAGCGACTTCGGCGGCCTCCTGCATCCAGCTCACAACCCTCGGCGGCGGACAAAGGAGCCAGCGGTCACCAACAGCTACGGCGGCTCTTGCCAGCAGGGCGCGTCGGCGCGAGCGACGCTTGCTCGTACCGACTACTGCGTCGTCGTCTCCGGAGTCCTGGCCTGGAATGATGCCGTCGAGTCTGCAAAGCTGCTGCTGTGACCGGCGGACGCCAGCGGTGTACCCCAAGGACAGTCGGCTCGCATGTTATGGACAGCGTGCGGACATTTCCTCAGCGCGGCCACTGTTGCATGTACTATCTTGTTCGCGAAGCACGGGTTAATGTTAGACCGTGTGACATGTTTCGCCGGAATAAGAAGTGATTTAAGGTTGGGGGGATGTGGGGTTGCGCGACCCTCGCGCCTCCCCTGATGTTTTTCCCGCATAGCGCGTCTCCTGTAGTGCGGCTTCGCCGCACACGCGGCGCCCGCGGCGTGGTACAAGCGCGGTGCGAGAGATGGCGCGACTGTCGCGGCGGGGTTACTCGGGCGCCGAAAGGGAAGGCGCTTGGGCTCTTTGGGTTCGGGAAGCGAGCGCGACGGACGTGCCGTGCCGCGGGTGGAGCGACCCGCTCTTTCCCGGCGGGTCGGCGCGCGGCGGAGGACGTCTCCCGCGAGCGCGCGGCGACCGATGCATCTGCGAGACCGCCTCGCGTGGCCGCCTTGGAACGCGCCACGATTCGCGTGACTATACACGCGAACGACCAGGCGTTGGGATCCAGCATGGAGCGAACATATTCGCTCGCGAGGACGCGGTGAGTCTGACTTCTAGATTTGTCGCGCGCCTATCGGCATGTTTTGGGGATATGAACTCGGCTAGCAGGCATGGATCTATGAAAGGTGCAATAAATGCCCTTGTGACTGTTTGCACTACTGTGTTGTCGTTCCTTTGTCCCAAGAGTACGGAGGAGAACCCCCGTATCTCCCACAAGAGTCAAACGAGGCTGAGAAACCACGTTGCCAGGAACGCCGCGACCAACAAAGACGAATGCGAGCGATTAAGCTGTTTGCAGAACTGCGCTGAATGAGGAGCCAGCGAGCAAAATTCGAGCAGTGCAGTTGGCACGGCGTAGCGCTATTGGTGCAGCTCATTAGTGTTTGGAGGGGTGAAAGGGCGAAAGGAGAGAGTTGCCCGGAGAAGGCTGGAAAATGAGCGCGCAGCAGCTGTTGGAGCAGCGGGCCATCATGCAGTGGCTCGATTCTAGTTTTCTTTCCTTTTTCTTTTCAAGGATTTTGCATTTCACTACCTTTCAGCTCAGACACCTAGCAGCCAGACCTCATCGTTATAACCAATCATGTGACGTCAGGGCACTGTAGCAAGCAGGTTATTTCACCATGGAAAACGTACAAAAGTTGATGGAGCAGCAGCTTCTCATTGTTATAATCAATATATTGTTAAAACTGATATCGTTATAAGTGGGCTCGACTGTACAACTTAACGAATGTTTACCTGAGCAATGCTCAAGAAGGCTCCTTGCGTCTAACATGACCTTAGTTGTTCCAACCAAGAAATGCATGGCTGTAATGCTCCACCACTATGCTAAATTTAAAAATTAAATTAAATGAGGTTTTACATACCACAACCATGATCTGGTTGTGAGGTACGCTGTAGTGGGGACTCTGGAAATTTGGACCACCTGGGGTTCTTTAACTTGTCATGTGACACGGGTGTTTTCACATTTTGCCCCCATCAAAATGCAGCTGCCATGGCCGGGATTCGATCCCGCGACCTCGTGCTTAACAGCCCAACACCATAGCCACTAAGCAACCATGACAGGTCACAACAATGTTACACCATATGGTGCAATCTAAAAAAAAAAAAAGTAATTTTATTTTTCTACTTAATCACTTTGTTAACTGAAATTAGGCCGGCAAAGAAGCTTGAAATGAGCCAGTGAGCTGTGCTTTCAGATGGAGAGTGCAGAAGAGTACATTAGCTAACTCTACAGCTTCCAAGGCTTACGCCAGTAAGTTGCAAGTTGCCTCTATACTCATCTCTGAGCTCAAGTGTACTTGATGCATAGACAAACTATATGCCTCCATTGAAACCGAAATCAACACAAAAATTTGTGGTCGTCGCAATACGTAGTACCACCTACTTGTTCCATTGTCTAGGGGTACGTGTTTGGAGTTGCTTCTGACTCATTCTTATGATGGGCCAGAGAACTACGAATTTCACAATGCCACCAATAACCCAAACTGCCACATAGGATGAATTTGCTCGCTTGCAGCAGCAGAAAGTGACAAGAATTACTGAGCAGTGCACAGTGGCATTGGGACACACTGCAGTGGAACTTGCTTAGAGTTGTTAGAGGGCTGCTGAGCCTGTGCCTTATTATTAAAACCATTTAAGACATGAATAATAAAGACAAATTGAACAAGACAGGCAGGAGCAAACATAGCACTATACCAGCTTCAACATTTAACACACCTAAACTGCAATGTGTAGACAGTATCGACAATGAAAACACAATCACAACAAAACAGAACATTTGATATCAGCATCTTATACAAGGCAGCCTTAAGCGGCAGTTTAATTGACCAATTGCCATTGCAGCAGGTGAGCTCGGTTCCTCATGTCCATGAACTGCTAGTTGTCTTTTCTGGCAAAGGAAATGCCTTAATCAGGCAATGGACCATCTCCTGGACTTCTTGATTTGTGATCCATGAACTGAAATGAATCGTCTTAATGGCATTGAAGTGAACTGGTTTCAGTGTCGTCGTCCTGTTTCTGTTTTTAGGCCAATGTAGTGCTGTGGAGATGCTACAGAATTAAGTGCAACCTGAATATCCATTCCCTTTCATTCTGTCTGCATCAGAAACACTATAACCACAACAATAATAAAGGTGGACAGATGAGAATGTCACTGTGCATTTGAAGTATACGATCTTATAGTACGTGCCAAATGAACAAGAAAAGTGCTTCCGAAACACAGGAGCAATGCAGAACATACATTAAACGAGAACAATTCCCGAGCCCCCATGGCTAACCGACCCAATCACTGCGGACTACATTCTATATTCATATAAATTGGCAGAGATTGCTATGGGTGCACCTCTGCTGGCGAGCAGCAAAGAAATATTACCAGTGGAGACAATAAAGGCAAAACATTTTTTATCTTTTTATATGTTGTGGTGGAGATGTGGTATAATACTAACTCTTTCGCCATCTGCTTTTGTACTCAATATAGGTACCTGACAATAGTCTCACATTCACCCACCAACTGAAAAGACATATGATACAGTACAAAGATTGTAAACTGGCATGCTCTTAGTGTGGGAAGTCCCTAAAAGTTACCAGGCTGAGCTGTTGCTCATTTTAAAATGTAACAGACCTTTAGTGACAATTACCAATTATCTAGCCTTGGCCGTACATTTTGCAAAATCTACAACTCTACTTGAGAATTGTCCTAGCACCCATACTTCATTTCCTTGTTTTCCAACCCAAACAACCTCTGCACGTAGTAAATGTTCCTCATTAGCTACTCCAGACTGTATCTTCATATTTTTCTTCAGTTCCAACTTGAGGGCAGATGCCGTACATAAAATAAACCAAGATATTTACCAGCACCCTGTGGCAGCACCAGGTTTATTCACTATTCAATGTTCTCTTAGTGAAATTCTGCATCAATGCTCCAGGAAACCAGTTTATAACACGTTCACTAACACGATGACATTAAATATTAAGCCTTGGTGAAAGCAACCAAAGCTATTAATAGGACCCTGCAAAGTCAGAAACAAACCTAGTGCTGTTTTTATACCATAACTAAGAAGCCATTTTATAAAATAAAATAAATTGTGGGGTTTAACACACTGAAAGTGGCGCAGTGGGTTATAAGCTACACTGCAGTGGAGAGCTCTGGATTAAATTTTGAACGTCAGGTGTTGAACGCACCTAAATACAAGTACATGAGGGTCTTTGCATTCCACCCCTGCGAAAATGAGCTCAATGGAAGATGTTGCCCGAGAATGATGCTCGTTCATGTCTTGATAGGTAAGTTTGGACAACACCAAGACAGAGGTGGATGAGTGGCTATTGTTATGATTGGCTGGCGGGAGCAGCAGGGGAGGCACCTGTGGGCCTCCCCTGCTTTCCTGAGACAAATCAGCTTTGTGAAGCTTACAATACGTCCCACCAGCATTGCCCAGACGACGAAGCCTGTCACAGACTGTGATGGGTCAACAAAGAAGCTACGTTCAAGGTGACAACGACCACCGGGTTTTGTAAATGTGATAACCACCACCAGCAAGGCAAGGCTCCCCAGGTTGCTGCAAACTGACCATCATAAGCCGCGCCCACCAAATGATGCAAGGGGCCAACGTCTTCCATGGAAATGGCATCTATATCAGGTGTCCAGATTGCCACGTGGTTGTGCCATATGCGGGGGGCGATTGCGTAATAATGGAGGTGGAGTCCGATGTCATACGAGGGATTTTGCGAGCAGTTCAATGATTATGATTGGCCATCTGATGACACAGTCATCAGATTCCCTGGTCTAATCACCTAGGGAAGACAATTGTTTGAAAAACGGACACCTTCGATGCAAGGTGTATCTGCTAATGCGTCCCAACATGCTCTCCCAGAAAGATGAAGTCTGGTCTGACTTGTAGCTTATGCTACGAGAACGATATACTACACTCTGTGCTCTGGCCAGTACGAGTACCCCTTGTTCTGTAAATAAGCTTGCCTCTCCTATGTAAATAAACTCCCTGTTCCATTCCTCCAACCTCTTGACCTCGTACTCATCACTAAAAAAGTAAACCTTGTCAAGAAAGCTTGGACGACAGCGTGGGCCCGGTCAGCCTCCATGTTATGCCCTAGCAGCATAGGCCCCGTTATGAGATGTCCCAGTGACGTAGGCTAGAGAGCGATAGACAGTTCACGCCAGGCTACGAGGCCATGACTCCCAAAGCCCACACCGTGCAACTGAATAAAAATTCAGTAACTTACTAAAGTAACCTGCATTATAATCTATGCCTGCCCAAACCTTTGGCATGGCCACTACTGAGGCCACTGAACAACTGCTAGCTTACCTGTTGCATTCTTGGTGGCGTTGGACTTCACCTCGGCAGCCTTGCCGTTTTCCGATCTGCAGTACAGCACAAAAGTCAGGTTTCACTAAACAAGCACAATGAGGCACAACCTAAAAACATGTCATCAGCTAATTTGCATAGCTGACTTGCATCAATTTATATTTGCAGCGATTAATGACTATAGCTTGAATTGCACATATGAATTACCTCACAGCGAATAAAAGTTTGGCAGCATGTTACATTCCGGTAACACATGAAGGTGAAAGCCTGCTGCACGCTTGGCAATGCATTAAGTTATACAATCGGAGGGGTCAGATTTCTCGCAAGACATGACGAGCCACAGTGTGAAGTAAACGTGTGGCAAAGCCACTGTCCGTGATCTTCAGCCTCCTCTCTACGTTGCCATCTCACATTGTCGCGTTGCTGCTTTCACCGTTCGGCTTCTTCGGCTTGTCTGACACTTAGCTGCAGTTTCACGCGCTTGTACGGCAGTCACTCACACCAACATCATTTCTCTACAAATTTCTGTTGCATCCTCTCAGAAGGGGAAAGCAGCACTTGTGGTCAAACGCCTTGCTCCCGCTACTTCGCATGTCGCGCCTCGTTTCTCGCTTGGCGAGCATATTCGGCTGTAGCATATACTTCCGATCGGGGGCATGCAATGCTTTATTGATGGTTTGGATGCTTGTTTTGAGCTTTTTTTATTGCAATGTATGCTGTTCTGTGTGCTGTATGGATGATTTCAATAAATGTATGCACTGTTTTCTTCCCTTTGCCGAGTGCTTATAGCCTCTGGGGGTAAGAGCCACTGCATTGTTTGCTTGCTTACGGGAGTATGAGCCATTAAATATTGTGGGCTTTTACATGCCAAAACCATGATCTGATTACGAGACATGTAATGGGGCACTCCGGAATAATTTGAACTGCCTGGGGTTCTTTAACGTGCACCTAAATCTAAGTACACAAGTGTTTTTGCATTTTGCCCCCCTTGAAATGTGGCCGCCATCGGTATGAGCCATTGCGGATGGTATTTTTTGTACCACTCGACTAGATGCAGTGTTCTTTAAGTATGAGCCATTGCAACGAGCCACTTAAGGTTTTCACCTTAAAAATGACCTTTGATCCACAAATGGCAACATTTGTAGACACTTGATTTCAAGCACCTCCTACTATATAAAAATGTGCAACCATAAAGCTATTTGGAAAGTTCCAGGAAACACCCCCTAGGTTTGTCAAAATGAATCAGTAGTGGGAACTTCATGAAGCATACGAATTGTTTTCGAAACACCACAGGAAAATGGACACTGCAGCATTATAAAGTAAACATTAAGTCCTTTTTTTTTTTAATGGTTTCTTTCATAACAGAACATGCTGTGCAATATATTCATGTTTAAACAGTAAAATATGGCACTGCAAATACAAAATAATGGCTCATATCCATGTCATGAATGTAGCAACATTACGCATAATGCCTAAAGTTGGTGTCCACAATGCAGACAAAGGGGCCTCAAATGCACAGTGCTGCTGAATTTGCTCCCAAATGTACAGTGCTTTCCCATGCTTGTAGGTTCAAAATGACTCATTTTGCCTGCTTTACATAATGTAGAGTGTAATGTACGTGTGTTACTAAATGAAGCAAAAATGTGTCAAGAGATAACATAACCAGTAAAGGACACTTGTGAAGGTTTCGTTACTTGCATGCAATATGTTTTCTTTTTTTGGCTTGAGGCACCATGCCCATAAATGGGGACACCACAGAAAACTTAAAAATCGTGTTTTTTTCTCCCTTTTGAAGACCATTAACTTGAAGTGCAGAGTGCAAATTGGCGCTCGTATATTTCTTTTAACTTGGCACTCGTGCCTGGAGAGGTTATACAGAGCAAATGGAAATCATGCACATTCATATCCTCGACATCAGGGCAATGCATGTTGAACCAGGTGGGCAGCAGCGTTTTGTAATGGCACTAATAAATGTGTACAGCAGTTCAATCCATTCCTTTCTTCACATGCACATGTATGCACTTAACTAGCACCATTACGGCTGTAGACTGTTAGGCCTAACCAAACCTAAGGTGGGCATCAATCCATTCTGCTTATTAGCTTGCAGCTGTATGGCTATCAGCAGCAAATGAAAACAAAAGGCAGAAAAATGAGTCCCCAATACCAATATATTACGTTTGTGGCACAAAACTTGCACTCGGATATAGCATGCCCCTTCCACAACCCTAATGTACTTACAAGGTATGTTTGTAAATATTGGCACTCATTCAATTTGTACACAAAAATCATACATGTGGATACTAGAGGTCTGTGCAATTCGACTGTAGGCATTGCTGGACTAATGCTCCTTTTATTGGTGCAAGCATGGTGTCCTCTGCCTGCTGCAAGTAAAGTACAGGCCCAGTTCGTGAACTTCCTGCACCACTCGGCATTTCGGTGCCAATGCAATGCAGCAGTGAAGCAGCACGTAATTTCTCCAGTGCCACAATAGCAGACACTGAAAGAAATACGACTGTTACTGAATGGCATGCTGGAAGAGATCGTGCCACTCATATGCAACAACAGCACCTATGCCCACGGGAGGAACTGGTATTTGTATGTGGTCCCCAATGTGTCCGAGATAGACCGAAAAGGCACTTGAACTTCAAAGGGGCCCTGAACCACCGTTTATCTACGTGGAGAAATGCATTTGAAGAAAAAATAGGCTATTTCAGAAATACTTTGCTGCAAAAAGTACTTCAGTGCGTTCAGCAGAAGCGGACTTATTGGCAATCAAACATAGACCCCGCTGTGCTCCCGTTACTTCAATTTCTTGTACTGCGAAGGCTACGGTGGAATGGGGTGTGCCCACAATACTCTGCCTTCTGATTTCAGTGACTGTGGCACGCAGTTCAAATTTTAGTTTGGATGTTAACATAGACGCTACGACTTCCAATTTGGCATCTACGATGCGCTAAACGTAAGTGAAATGTGGTTATCCTCACTGAGCTGCAGTGCGCTTAGCAGGTGGAATCATGGCGGAACCTCGCGACGGCTGCACTATCTATGCTATGCAATAGACCGTAGCTACCCATAGCAGCCGCATATGGGAATCCGCTTTATTACGAAATAAAGCATCCAGAGGAGAATGAGGAGCAGGCTTTTGTTGAAAAGAGAGCGTCTGAGAGAAAGGTGACTTCGTGTTCCGCTTGCGAGCTCCATGCACTGCGTACAACAGCAAAACTTGGCTGACATGTTCGCAGCAGCGTACGATACCCGTGGACTATGTTATTTCACAAAGTCCAAGGGGTGGTTCAGGACCTTAAGTGAAAGTAATAGCCACTTATGGTCTTCAAAGTAGTGAGGTATCCGATGTCTTTTCTCTCAGCAGCATACATGCCAGCACTGCAACTACACCATCATACTCATTTTTGCTGCTTGAGTCCAGAAGCACTAGGGTGGCTTAAAAGGGTGCTATACTAGCAAAGAGCCACTGCCCATTTTCCACTGTGCAGCTGCAAAGGTGTAAAAAATAGACATTCACAACACATGCTTGGTAATGCCAGCAATGAAAACAGCAAGGTGTGTACATAAGCAGAAGACCCGCCCTACACTGGCACTAAGGCATAAGTTTCCAGAAGGCGCTAGCACCACGCTGCAGTTACATTTATGAGCTGGTGCTGCATGAGCTTGGAACTGCACAGTGAAATAGTAAAAAGCGCAGTCGAATTGAACAGACTACAGCATTTGCACTGTTTTGTGCTGCCATAATTCCCTGTCAGTGCAACACATTTTCCACATGTGTTTACATACATGCTTCCTTATACTACAATGCACTGTAACATTACGGAATTGCCTACACCATTTTGCCATGCTTCTCAAACTTCTTTTGCAATGATCCTTCAGAGGTCCATAAATTGCATGGAACTATGTCAGAACAGGCTGACTGTGGCAGTGAAAGTTCGTAGCTAAAAAAAAATGTGTTGCTGGAAGAGCCATTACAGATTTTACGCTGTTATGATATATCACAGAATGATGCTTTTGATCGAACAGTTTGCACACATTACTGATGCACCGGCTTTGGCAATTTCACAATGAACTGGCACATCACTCGGTACCTACGGTTACTCCTGTCTTCAGGATACCTCCATGCACAAAAGCTCTTGTGGCCTGAAATCACTAGTGCTTTAACCATTCTTCTATGCTCATGCTCAGACATTTACGGAAGTCAATGTCTGGATTTACGATCCTAACAAAAGCAGTTGTGCCCAACATTGATGAAGATGCTGTGGGCTCTTCTTGAAGCACATTACATATGGTAGGCTATAAATGTTGGCACTGACGGGTTTCAAGGCTATACACTATTTCTCCTCTGCAGTCGACTGATCCTCACCATTTTGAATAATCTTGCCTCCAAAAGCTAGCCCGACGAGTGACACTACACTCAGCGGACTCAGCCCAGTGCTTTGCTGCCAGTAAGTTTTAAATTTTAGTGAAGTGCTTTGCCAGCCATGTCGAGCACTTCTGATACGTCTGAGCAACTTTAGTCATTTATTGCAATGAACGCATTTATATCTTCATTACAATGTGCTAGTGAGGCAGCCGTATGTTGCTGTAGAACATGTTGCCTTTTGGGAGAATCATGCAACAAGTGTGGTGGTGGAAGAAGTTAAAACCCAACTGGGCAACATATGATGTGGCAGCCCAACATTTTTTTATGACTTCAATGACACTCCATCTAATTTTTCTCTTTCCTCTATGAATCTAGCAAACCACTATCAGACAGGTAACTTTTGGAAGAACAGATTCCCGACGTTATGCAGCGGTGGTTTGGAAGCATGGAAGCCTAATTCAAGCGTCACTCACTTGCTGGCTGCCTTTGTGGCAGCACGCTTGCTTCCAGGAACCTGGCACTGGAACTCGAAACCAACAGGTGCAAACGACACCTGTGTCGAGTCATTCCAGGGAGGCCGCTCTGGATGCTTGGAAGCTGTATGCGCAGCCTTACACTTGGCGTGCCGGTCAACACAGGTGCCCACTGATGATGCGTTGCTGCTGAACTGCAGAGATCAAAGATGTGCTTAGAGTTGGTTTCTCAGTGACTGTAAGCTCAGTACCGGCTATATTCAGCGACAACCTAACCCCCGAATGCAGAGATCTAACTTGGATCGGGCTTGGACTTGACTTGATGAAGTCGGCCCGAAGCAAGAGGCGGACTTCAAAACGCCCAAGTCGGCTTTCGCGTTTCATAGACGCTCAAGCTGACTTGCTTCGTCAAGTCAAGACTGTGCTTCAACGCGAAAGCAGGTTGCTCGTCTGTGTTCGAGGTTAACAATACATTTATTAGCGTAAGGCATGTTTTACAGCAAAAAAGTATGTATCTTTCCAAATTTCCACCAGGGCATAAGTGCTGAAGTATAGTTTGCGTAAACTTATTCCATCTGGTTACGTCCGCCGCTGCGATGGGCAGTGTTGCTTGCGGAAAGCGCGCGTTCCCGGCGGATTTAAGTGGTCTTCAAGTTTCGGTGTTTTGGCGCGCTTTTTGAGTTGCAGGTTTCACCATCTTTTCAAGTCGCCGCTACACTTTTAGGCGACAGTGTATTTGTGTGCAAATCAATTTTATCGTCACATTTATTTTGGTTTTAGCTTATCTTTAACTCAGAGGTCTTGTTGCATGTTTGTTGCCGTAGAGAAGCGAACGAAATGGTTGGTTCGTATGGTGGTCTTTAAACGGCTTTTGTTCTCGATTGCCGCAAGGCGTTCATGCGCCGTCTGGGCCGGCAACCGGATATAAGAGGCCGAGACGAGGCATACGGTCGGTTTCTGAGGGAGCTCGCGCGTCCCTTTTCGCCTATAGGCATTCCAGGAGGAAGGCGACGTTGTTAGCTTTACGTGCCATTTATCCTCGTTTGAATTGTTGCATGTTATTTTTAAGATTTATTCAATTATTTTTCTTCTTTTTAACTATGTGAATATACCTGTGATATTGCTAACAGATTTTTTTCCTATCTTATCGTTTATTTCTGATGTAGAAACTGTATAATATATGACATTGACTCACTGTTTGCCACGATCTTACTATCCCCTTTTCATGTTTTGTTAGGAGGTCCCCCCGACAGTTGTTACTTCGGGACCTCCGAATGTGTACTTATACCCATCTTGTATTTGTTTTGTCAAAAATAAATATTGATTGATTGATTGATTGATTGACGGCCCGTGTTCTGCTCGGGCTACGTGACCCTTTGAAGAAAAAGCCAACCTATTCGAACGCACTAGGCCGGAGTCACAAACAAGAAAAAAACTGCAACATGTGCTGCGAACGAAGAGTACCGAGCGCCGTAGAGTCCCCCTGCCCGGACCCATATGGGTGACAACACCTGATAAAAAACAAAATAAATAAATAAAATGACACGTGCAAACGATTTGTCTACTTCGCATGGAGGGTTTGTCGAGAACAACGAGAGGGAGAGTGTGGCACAGTCGTAAACATTGCAAATTGGCAGTGCGTGTCGTCTGCTAGGAAAGTGTCGTCTGTTAGGAAAACAAGTTTTGGGGCTCGCGCGACGGCCGCGCGCCGCATTTGGTACGAAATTGCTGTTCTGTCAACAGGCTTTGACGCTGAAATGTCGCACTCACGTACGGTCTGCTCCAAAGAGAATGCACCGCAACGCAAGACGGCACCCCGTTTTACAGAAGACGAAAAGAGCCTGCTGACGACACTCGTGAACGACTACAAGCATATTGTGGAATGCAAGAAAACTGATGTCGCGTCGTTGACCAAGAAGAATCAGACATGGAAAGAAATAGCAAAACGTTATAATGCCAACCACGGGATTACGCGGCGCGATCACCTGCAACGGAAAAAATGCTGGACGAACCTGAAGCAAAAGCGGAAAGAGGAAGATGTGAACGAAAAGGGAAAGCGCCACAAAACTGGTAAGCGCACATGTACTGCATGACTGACTTATTTGGGCTACTTTTTATTATGTTAATGCGCATGTTTCGTATTCGGTGGATGAGTGCGTGACAGTTCGGCATGCTGAGCGTAAATATGGTCGTGACCGCTAATAACTGGTGATGGCATGTGTAGTCACAGGAGATGAGAAAATACGCTCGCAATCAATCTTTCCGCGACTGTGGGAAGCGCACCAGCATCGGGCGCGGGTGCTTCGCGATGAGCAGAGTCACTATCCAACTGCGCGGCACACTGTTGACTGAGGAATGCGGACCGGACCTCCGGTGACTGTTTGAAACGTGCCAGCGCCGTAAAACATCACAGCCATCAGCAACTGCAGCATGGGAGGCACACAGGCGGTCCTCTGTTGTCCCCGCTTACCCGGATAGGCAACATAACGAGAAGTCGCACGGCGTTCTTCGTGAATCTGTAGCGACCGAGGAATTGTTCGTCGCCGTACAGCTCCATCGGATTCCCTCGGTCACGTAGGGTGGGTCGCGGAATTTTGGGCAAGGGCTGCGCCTCTGAAAATGCTGTATCCATGGCATGGCAAGCAAACTCGAAAGCAGCTAACCTACGCGCGACGTCCGTTCGGGAGGCTGCCATGTTGGAATAACACACGAAGTCAGTTTCAAGCTAGCCCGGGAGCAGACTTGAAACTTGAGGGGACTTCGGCACAGCCAAGTCGTTCGCAAGTCGTCCGCAAGATCAAGCACGATTTACGACGCGCGGCGAAGCTGTCTTGAGACTGCCAGAAGTCAAGTTCGAGCCAAGTTAGATCTCTGCATTCGGGGGTAAGAGTTTGATACAAGCTCTGCCCGTGCCTGCTGCGGTAGCTTAGTGACTATGGCACAGCCATGCTAAGCTCGAGGTCGCACATTTATTCTTGGCCACAGCAACCACATTTAGATGGCGGCCTGCCTCTGCTTTCCAAAGCATAGCTCACAAAGAAAGCTGATATTGAAAGAGGTTTGTCTGTGCCAGAACGTCCCAGAGACAAGTGATAACATAATGGGCTGGCACAACTATGAAAAATCTCTGAATTGGATTTAGCGCAAGGACATGTCCGGCTCGAAGAGAATTTGTGTAAGTACCTTGGCAACAAGGTTATCAGTGTCAATGGCTCGGACAAAGGGTGCTTTGGAAATAGTATTAATCCACCTCTCTCTCTCCTTGAATTGGATACTGCTTTAATCAGTACTGAATTTTACATTGTCATTGACCAGTGTTGTTAACTTAGGAGAAACCAACTAATTTTGAGAGTTTTATTTTTAGCCACCTTAGACAATTTTGCTTTTTTGGAGTCTTAGCAACGTTTAGTAAAAGTGAAGTTTATTCCTTTTCGACGAAAAGAGGGTGCCAAGACAAAAGACAAGAGCCTGAAAAAGTCCTCGTCACCCGTAAAACAGTTGGAAGCGTGCACGAGCACTTCACAACAATTTTACAATGAACTTTACAAGCATGGTAAACGGGATGATGCAGTAAGTCAACATGCACAAAGTTTACACAAGAAAAAGAAAAGATAACTAGAATCCACATGTAGCTTATCACACGAGAGATACAAACTAAAAATACACACTTTTTTTTACAGAAATATAAGAAATGTCAGTTATAAAACGGAACAACATTTAAAAGTCGACACGTGTGCGCAAGAGCCAATCATTTCAAAGGCAGCAAAATAAGTGTAGTGTGTATCGATTAAATAAATACCCAATTCTGTTTGTTCAATTAGGTGCTTTTTAATGACAGATTTAAAGATTTTTGAGAAAGGTAATATTCAGATTCAAAAGGAAATTGACTTATTACTGGGGGAACTTGGTAGCTTAATGTTTGCTTGCAGTAATTAGTGAGCATTATTGGTAGAAGTTTACATTTTGAACAGAAAGCATAATGGCTACTGGAATTATCTGCACAAGAAAGTTACAATTGATGACGAAGGATGCATTTAAGTAGACTGAAATTGTACACTTGTTTTGCTTTAAGGATGCCATGTTTCTGAATTAGCAGTGATGTGGGCAAATCTGAACGCTTGCCAAAAAACCCCTCTATAGTATGCAAAGCGCGTTGAGTTGAAATGAGTTTTAGTTAATTACTGGAATTAGTGACATATAAAGCAAGTAAGGTACCCTGGCAAAATATCTCAAGGAACTTTAAGTCCAATGTGTAGCCATAGTTTTAACCCAAAAGGGGCACAAGCACCTACATTTGTCTCTACATGTAAGCACATACTGAAGAGCTTATTAGTGAGCCATTTGGGTACATCAGAGCTGCTTTGCTAGGCAAAGCACAGTCTTGAGATCCAATCTTGTCTTAAAAAGTGGGGGATGTTTTCCTTTTTTGACATTATGATCACTAACTTGCCAATGCAGGAGGTAATTTAAGGCTATACTTTAAAAGGGTACTGACAATATTTTCGAGTCTTCTCTCTCTCTTTTGCTTTATACGACGGTGTGGTATTTCTAAACCCCTGGAAAAAAGGAAAAAGCAAAATGGCTATGTGAAAGCAGGACATTACGACGTTTTGACACTCGCTCCGGCTCTCAGTCTTCTGCTGTGCTGCTACATCAGCCCTCACGAGTAGCAGCATATGAGGTGACCGAGCAAGCTAGAGTGAATGTATGTCACAATGTTCTGCTCCCACTTGACCACATACTGTGTCAGGATGTCATAACACAGTATGTATCCTCCTGGGAAACAAAACCGAAGCTGACTGTAGAAAAGCTATTACATTAAATTATTTACAGTGCTCTGAGACTAGCCACTATATTTTTTCTAGAGTTTAGCGGTCTGGGACTTTCATATAAAACAAAAGAAGTTAAAAGTTAAAAATATCATGTCAGTAAAACTTTAAAATATACTAAGGAAGACACCTAGGAACAACAGAAAGACCAGATTAATAAAATTCCGGGCAAGTCATTCCAGTCCCTTAGCGGCATTTTGCTAATAATGGACTCTTTTAGGCCAGGGCTTGGTGACTGCTCAAAAGAGATGGTACAAACACTGTAACTAGGTTATAGGGACATGTTTGGCCTGCTTTATTCCCAGGCTTAGACAATGACACAAAGTGCCAATGACCTACAATTCGACTGCTACGACAAGGAAGCACAGCCAGCGAGCCAGTGCTATGACTATGTGATTGAGTTTAGTTCAAGTCTCAAAGCTGCACTCTAGGATACAAGAGATGTGTAGTGGAAGGCTCAGGATTTATATTGAACTGTGAGGGGGCTCTTTAACATTCACTTGAATTTGCCCAACTTATTTCACTGTCTTCCTCAGCGACTTACCCTCACCTTCATATATTGAGTATCAGGGTTTCCAGCCTTTTCTGTGGGCCGATCCTAAAGATAGTGCAATCTAAATATGTGTGCCTATCTTAAGGTAGTGCAGTACACAAATTTAAGCAGTCCAATGCTCCTACTCCCCTCAGGCCAAAGAGGGATGCAAAGAAGCACTGCATGCAGCGAGTCTGCTCCATTCTCACCCCCAATTCGCTCAGCAGGAGTGTCGTCGACTTGAAATAAAGGTTGAATTGCCTTCCATTTTAGTTCGCATTACACACCTTTCCAAATGCAGCTGCCGTGACATGGGATCAAAACTGAGGTCATGCTCAGTACCAGAATGCTATAGCCGCTAAGCCACCACATGTTCATGCAATCATTCCAGGTCAGGGTTCGTACACAACATCCAACTCATAATTAAAGAAGAATTCAAGGATTTCAAGACTGCCAAAGGCAAGAATTTAAGGAAGAGGGAAGCAAACTTGATTTGTACACACACATTGAAACTAGAGATATTTTCTTCTGAGCTGAGATTTCTTGCAGCTAAGCAGCTGCCTAGTTAGACATGCTTCAAGCGCTTCAGGTCACTTTTTTAAGTTGACTTTCTCACTTCAATGATGTTAATTGCCTTCTGGCATGATGGTTAGTAGTGTTCCACTTCAGCCAAAGATACTCGTGATAACACCAAATGCCTGAACTTACTTTTTGCTGGGCATTCCTAGGGCTTGTAAATAGAGCTATGATGGCTGCAAGATGACGGTACTGTCTGGTCACCTTGTCTGGATTTGTCTAGCACCACAATAATTTAAATGAGCCTGTGGTTGGTGGCTGTAGATACACCCCATTGCAATTGTTTAACAGTACTCAGGAAAAATTTTTTCTCCATATATAGTGTCCATGGGGTAGCCCCTATGGAGTGTTTGTTACTTTAAACCTGCCTCTATTATTTTTTTAAATCTTTCCACCTCTGCAAGTATAGGCTAGACAATTGGACACCTTGATTTCCCTACCTACTTTCCCTATTTTTATTTCGCTTTCTCTTACTCTGAATGCTCAAAAGTTGCCCCGACCCTAGTTTTCGAGGAATTCAAGGATCATTTTTATTTTCAAGGAGTTTGAAGAGCCCTTCTAGCTCTCTTTTCAGGATATTAAAGTTTACTATAGCCAATTGTATATTATAACCAATCGTAATTGGTTATAGGGACATGTTTGGCCTGCTTTATTTCCATGCTTAGACAATGACACAAAGTGCCAATGACCTACAATTCGACTGCTACGACAAGGAAGCACAGCCAGCGAGCCAGCGCTATGACTATGTGATTGAGTTTAGTTCAAGTCTCAAAGCTGCACACCAGGATACAAGAGATGTGCAGTGGAAGGCTCAGGATTTATTTTGAATTGTGAGGGGGCTCTTTAACGTTCACTTGAAGGGGGCTCTTTAACGTTCACTTGAATTTGCCCAATTTATAAACATCAACAGTATAAGCAGCTGTACATTTTGCAGGTTCCTTTAATATATGTAACTGGGGTTTCAGGAGTACATAGAGTGAAGTACAGTGAATGATTATAAGCTTGTTTTCTTTTTTACAGGTGTCATAAGGGATAAAATAACTGACAGGCGTGTCACATGGTGCACTTAAGATGTTATCGAGTGCACCATCTGCACCATTGCACCATTGCACAGGCTATGGTAAGGAGTTGATCGCAGCTGAATAATTCAATCGCAATCGGGCTCTGTTCTAATCGAGCTAGGCCGCAATTAAATTTCCTGACGGCGACGGTTCTTTTGCAGAAGCTGTGGGAAGAAACTAGTCGTAGTCGAGAAACTCGATACTGATCGTGCTCGATAGCGATTGCACGTGCCTGCGCATGGATAATAAAAAGAAGGCCGAAATCCAATCGCCAAGTTATTTCAAGGCCGTGCTTCAACCTGCACTGTCAAGCCTTACTCAGTACCAAAATGTTGAGTCCTGTCTGGTCCGACAGATAATTACCGTGTGGCGGATGCTGTCGTAGTAGCGTAAGTGTCGTTGGCGGAACGATGCATAGTCTGGCAGGGCTGGCAGAGGACTAGGCTCGCGGCTTGGCAGTCGAAAGGGGGCCTTCTGTTTGGGAGCCAGAACCTTCAATAGCTGCTTCTGTTTCTTCAATCTCTTCATACGACGAGTGAATGGTGTAGCTATGGAAAAAAAGGGGACAGCAATAAACAGGCACTTTGAGAGAAAAAGTTGTATTAGTTATTTCTTCTTTATTTGGGTACATAGCACTTCTTGATAATGTACCTACATACCTAAAACTGGCATTTAGTATATACAACATCTGTCTCAGTTGCCAGTTTCCTGTCGCAGAAAAGGTCGTAGTAGCTTAAATGCCAAATGCAACGAAATTTCACTCGGGCTAAATATGTTATGAGTAGTACGTACCAATCTTTGCAAAGCCTCATAGCTGGTAATTGTATAGTTTCTTTTGTTAGCAGCCTTTAAACAGCACCTAAGCAGACAATGTGTGCATGTGGTGGTATCGCTATGATGTAAATCCCAGCACATAACGTCCGAGATTTCTACACGTGCCACGGGCACCAGGCTGGCTCGCTTCACTACAGCTGGAGGCCCACAGAGACTAATCAGAGCATGTGGTAGTTCGAACATATACGACAGTGAAAGGGTTTGTCGTGGCACTTCACGGTGGCCACGATATCTACACTACACAGCACTCTGGACTCCAAGATTGCACAGGTGCACCATTGCAATCTCGGAGGTCATGCCTAGGAGCCACTCGTTAAGTCATGCATCATTTTCAGTGAGTGGTAATGGCAGCATTTTTTTTTTCGCTTTCAGTAACAGAAAGTGCTTTGTTGCATACTTTTCATGATGCTCCCGCCCGTATTGCAAAAATTAAATTTTGCATGAAGGTTTTTCTATATCGACAATAGCTTAAACTAGGCTTTTATGTGGTGCAGAATTTTGTTGCAGTTGGCCATTAGGGGTATAATGCCGAAAACAAGCAGCTTTTGAGCCAGTTGAAGACGTCTTCACCAAGACAAAAAGAAAAGTGACAAAATTGGATATGTGAAGACGATCATCGATCTTTTTTCTTCTATGACTCTTGTGGAATTATGCAGCTATAATTTGTTCTTTGTGGATAGACTGTCAATAAGCAATGTTACAATTAAGGCGATTATCCCTTTCAGTGTTGGGTTTTTTCATAGGTGACGCAACCTCTGCTTCGATTTTTTTCCCCAGATATTATGAAATGAACCTAACAGTTTATTTCTGGTTATGCAGTAATGAAAAATAGTTATGCAAATAATGGCAAGTGCTTTCTTGGTGTTTTCCTCACACTGAAATCTGACAAGAGGAATGTCAAAAGGAAGATGGAGGGACAGAAATGCACAAATGTAGCAGTATGTCAGTAATGCTGAAAGGGTTAATAAAGAATGTGCAAAGGTTGTATACAAAATTGTGTCATGTGGGTGACTGGTTACTCTATCAAAACAACGCTGCAGCTCACACTGCTTTGGCTATGACGTAATATGTAGTTCGTTAGAGATGAACTGGTGTTCCCCATGCACAATTTTCACCAAATAGGGCTCCCAGAAATTTTTCTCATTACTTTTAAAGAAAATTCAATAGAAGAACATTTACCACTGTGCTTGTTGTGAAGACAACTTCACAGGGGTCACTAAAATTCATACAACTTGAGTACCTACAGAGTTGCTTCTAGCAGTGGTTGAGAAAGTTAGACAAGTGTACCAACTCAGCTGGAAATTAATTTGAAGTAAACTAAGTGCTTTCTGTCTTAAAAATTTTCCTTCTGGTGACAGTCCAGTTTTTTTCTGGGTCACCCCTTTTGCACATTTCTCTTTAACCTGATGGCCCCCCTCTCCTCCACGATCACCCCCATTTCATGGCACGTAAAACTGTGCCAAGTAGTTTGCATATTGTTTGCGCAGTGTAGCTGCAGACCTGTCTATCTAAAAACAAAGCTAGTTGCACTTGGAGGTTGTTGCAGAATGGAAAAGCCTTGTGATCCCCACTTTTGTGTTTCAAGGAGCTAAAGTACTGATTGGCTCACAGCTATGAACCAACGTGCCCTCCAATGCAAGGAGCCTGAGCGAGGTCAAGGTCACCTGCCACCTAAGAAATCCATTCCTTTGTTCTACTTGCATCAATTGTGCTTATTGCTGCAAGAAAAACAACTAGCGGGAGGGGCAGTATGCATTATGCAAAGGGACTGGGGGAGCCCTGTCCCTGATCCTTGCAGCTGCTGTGCTGCAGTGTATGAACTGGGCGAGGAGATTGACGGCAACACTAGGCCGTGCCTGCTATGTCATTTTTATTTGTTGGAGGTCTGTACCTGCTTAATGGTACAAGTAATGTTTGATTCTATTTGTGTTGGAAGATCATAAGCATGCTCTTAATTCCTGCACAGTTGCAACATAGTAGGACATTGTGCCTGTTCTATAGACTGTTCTCAAAAGAACTTTGACATTCTGTGTATTGGATGCAACTACATTGTTGAAGAGCAATATGTGAACTCACACAAGTTTGTGTTAACAAAATTAGTGAATCAGATATTACACTGAGAGCAATCAAACATTATGCGTGACCACCAAATTACCCATCGAGAAAAGTCATAGGAAAGCTAATCTTGGAAAAATATACTCACAGAAAAATCTTGAATTGTATTGTGAAAGCGGAAATTGAAAAGGGGGTAAAAATAAACCCACTGAAACTTACCTATGAGCACACAACTTTGCACTAGAGACTCTAAAGTGACTCTGATGTGAAAGAAACATCGAGGTTCTTACGCAGAAATGGTGGAGGAACAGTTACCTAGGGATCACAAATAGGCATGCAGTGCAAAGCAGCATAATGCTTTCCAAGTTCATCTCGGTGCTCAGCTTTCTCGCCTCTCTAATGAGTGCTTTCAGGCATACATGGGGCTTGAAAGATTCACAAACTCTGCATGCAAACCCCATTAACAAAGCTGTGCAATACAGTGCATGCAATAGGTTTTTTGACACGACACAAGAGTTTTATTTCAACAATGCTTTTAGACTTTTCCATTACAAGCAACCGAAAGCAGGGCAGCGGTTGTACGGGGCTCAGCAATTGAAAATGTGATTCCTGGAACGCATGGCTGCTGGAGCTTTTTGTGCCAGTGGTGGGTGCTGGGGACACCGTGCCACATGCTGATTGATTGTGGCATGTGATGAAAGTGAGAGCCTTCGTGAGGCATTGTAACTTCATTTGGCCTCATATGATCCTGCAGCACTCACCTTTGGTGCTAAAGGCACCACCCACCACACAGTCTGATTATCACATTTCAATCGCTGAGCACAGTACATGCAGAGGTTGTGGCTGATTCTTCAGTATACGTAAAACTGTGCCAAGAAGTTTGTGCATTGTGTCAAATTGGTCTCACTAACTGTTTTCTGGGGCACTGTAGCTGCAGACCTGGTTATCAAAAAAAAAAAAAAAAAAGCTAGTTGCACTTGGAGGCTGTTGCAGAATGGAAAAGCATGACGAAAAGCCTTGCCAGGGCAGTAAGCCGGTAAATGCATCGTCTGAATCGGGGTGTCTGGACACTAGGAACGGTTTTAGATGTGTGTAAGACAACTGAAATTGCATGCCATGGAACTACTCTTGCCATCAGCATGAAATGCACCAGGAAAACTGACCGGCGATGTATTAAATTAAATAATTAAATTATGGGGTTTTATGTGCCAAAATCAAGATCCGATTATGAGGCACACTGTAGTGGGGGACTCCGGAAATTTGGACCACTTGGGGTTCTTTAACGTACACCTAAATCTAAGTACAGGGGTGTTTTCACATTTTGCCCCCATCAAAATGAGACTGCTGTGGCGGGGAGACCGATGATGCACTCAGCACTAAAAACAGTAAATTGGGCATCTGTACAACTGCTCACAGTGGGCACTTCCAGCAAGAGATTATAATGCACGTTTATTCATGCTTGAGAGGCATGAAAAAAGATATACGAATTAAACGGAGCACACAGCCAACATGGCAACGAAAGGGCCCAGTTGTTTCCATGCTGTGGAGAGTGACCCAGAACGTCAGTCTCCCGGTCACGGCAGTCGCATTTCGATGGGGGCAAAATGCGATAACCTCAGGTGGTCCAAATTTCCGGAGTCCCCCACTACAGTGTGTCTCAATCAGATCTTGGTTTTGGCACATAAAACCCCATAATTTAATTTTTAAGTCGTTACGATGTTACAGAGCTGCGATATGGCAGCCTAAAAAATTAAGTAATGAGAGTTCAACACGCAAGCAGCACTGCAAAGAAACAGAGTTATTGTGTTTCACATGATGGCAGCATTTTTGTGAACTCTAATGGGTGGTGACTAAGACACAGAAGTAGTGTTAATTGTCTGTGAATGTCATTTCTTTAAAGCAAAGCTTTCTTTGTCCGTTCTCCCAACCTTGCAGGTGCCGGCTGCTGCTGTCTTGCCAACTACCCAACAACTTAGGTATCTGCACGAATGGGCAACTTAATCCAATGGGGTATGCACAAATGGGCATGTGCTATCAGACATGTTTCCAAACAGACAACTTAGGTCACTGGGTGGGTTCTCGAATAGACAAGCCAAACAAGAGGCAAAAAGTGAGGAAGCCAGCAACAAAACCAGGGTGTGGAGAAACAGGGGAACAAAATTAGTTTAGAGCGTGCACCGAGCGAGGAGCGTTCAGCTGCCCAACAGTGAAGGAGTTCGCAACAAAAAAATTAAAATCAGCTACAAAAAACTGAAGTCGTCGGCACCACAAGCAGCCGAGTGCGAAAGAATAAGTAAACTAAATGAAACCAGAGCGTTAACTGAGCGAGAATTGAGTTACATAGCAACGAAAAAAAAAAAAAAAGAACAAGTGAGGGCATTTCAGTAAACATCAAAGAACACCTCTGGATGGGATCCGCCAATTCTTAAAGCTACAGAACAAACGACACCGCAACTAGTTACACTGAAAGTGATCCGTAATCAGTAAACGGGCGAAATGTAAAGCAATCCAATAGCAAAATTTGCACTTGCTTGGCTCATACTACAGAGGAACTCGCGTCACCATAGTCCCGCCCCCTCTGTCAGCACGCTGCACGTAGGCTGTAGCGGGCTACTGATATGAGAGGCTGTACAGGTGCTAGCTAAAGTATTTGGAAAACGGGAGCTGTGGCTGAAATGCATCCCGATGGGCTCAAGCAGCCCCAAGGCGAAATAAGAAATTGGATTACGCTTGCGCGTAAGCCGGCGATCAGAGAAGTTCGATCACAATGCACCTCCTTGAGGCTGCAAGAGCGCACTGCGAAGCAGTTCGGCCGCAGCTCACGTGTCCCAATTATTTTTGTCTGCACCTATACTAAAGATAAAACCATGTGCAGCGCTAAGGAGAAGCTAATTAAATTCTCTAACCGTCATCGTCGCTGTTCTCTTCCTCAGCAGTTCCAGTTGCTTGGGGCTCATCGGCGCAGCTGACATCAATGTGCCTCCGCGCTGCGAGCAGCGTCTGTCTTCTGTTGCGACGGCCAGCTTCTGCACGCAGCACTCGCCGGTCGTGAAAAAAGCCTTCATCTCGCAGCGCGCAGGCTGCCCCGGGAAGGTTGTAGGCTTTGGAAGTGGAACTCATGGATTCAGCAACGGTTAATATGCACCAGCCTCAGCACCGTTTTAAAATCGCCTCTGCTGCTCTGCCAACCCCAACTTTGCTTCCGTTACTTCCGCCCCACAGGAATGCTGGGACTGGGGACAGCCACGCTTCCGGTGTGTTTTCGGCTTGTCGGTATCACGTAAAGCCGGTCGTGGTCGGTATCGACTGTTGTGCTAGGGTGGCTAGCCACCCTAGCACCCCCCCTTCTAGCCACCCTAGTTGTGCCACAGCAAGTAATTTATTCCTAATTGTTGCGTTGTTCGTGCTCAAAAAGTCGAAGTCTATGACGTGTTTCCAGTTACTAAAACCGCAAGAATATATCCTTTAAGATTCACAGTTTAAATTTAGAGCACGCCGTAATTGAATCACGGCCACCTGGATCGACGCGCGGCGAACCAAGCGGCCGTGATTGGTGGCGCCCTGCGGGTAATAAATGCCAATCTTGAAGGCCATGCTTTTACTCGTTTCATGCGGCGGAAGCGATTTCTGAGAGCCAGAAATACGTCATAGACGTTGGGTTTTGCATGGGGAAGGAAAACACAGGAGCATGGAGTTTTTTAGCATTACGACACGCAGCCCGCCTTTGCAAGCGAACGCTTCGTGGAGACACAGTGGCCGCCCAACACAATTGGCCAACCCCTTCCGTGGAGATCACGCAGCAAGCATTGGGCGCGTTAAGTTAAGGCGCTCGAGCGCGCTCTAGCCAGCAGAGCGCGCTCTTTTAAGCTTAACGGCTAAAAAGCGACTTCCGGTGCGTGATTGCGGAGCGCGCTCTACGCGCACCATCCTCGAAACGGTGCGCGAGAGCGCGCGCCTGCTACGGCTTCCGGAAAAATGACGTGTTTCCTACTCTTTCCGCCAATGCAAGTCCGTTCTCCTTGCCCACTCGTTCCTCTCGCCGCCGCGCTGCCGGGCGTCTGAAGCTGCTGTCGGGCGAGATCGGCAACGTGTTGGCGCGCTTTGAGCTTGCATCGCATCGTAAGCCGCTGCTGCTGCCTCCGTCGCCGCGCGTCAAGTACTTCGACCTCTTCATCGTCTAACAAGGACTGCAGGAGTACGGTCGGCGGGGCCATTTTCGAAAAGCGCGCGAAGTGCAATAGCGGATGCGGAAACAACATAACATTCGCCAGACGGCACGTTCGTGCACCCGAAAACAGTCGGCGAAAATGGCCGTTAAGTTAAGGTCCGAAGGCGTCGCACTCGAGCGCACTCGAGCGTGCTCCTTCGGAGTTCGGAGCGCGCTAACTTAACGCGCCCATTGATATTTTCTGAGACATTTGGTTCCCACATGGAGGAAGTTTCCTTCCTTCATGTGTTTCCAGTAGCTATGCCAGTAGTTTTTATTCGGTGCGCGCTTATTCGGCTGCCCTGCCGTAGACCCCTAGAGACAGGAGTTTGTCCGTGGGGGTATTAAAACACTATTAAATTACGTCGCCTCACGAATCTCCCGCCGCAAAATTTTGTCGAACCCTTCCAACACAAGTGAAGTTAGACGTAACTATTAGACCGATCAGTGGCTTTCTGCCTCCTTCCATTCCCATAGCGCGCAGGGGAAATGGCAAGGGTGTAAGGAAGCCCCGTAATTTCCCGCTGGTCCTGCCCAAAGATTGGATGCGAGACGGATTGTGGCGGCACCCTGTGGCAACCACGGTATCTATGCCTTTTATCTCGAAGGCCACGTGCAGCATACGCTGCCATGTACAACTGTTGTGTGTAGACCGGCACTGCAAAAGATGAAATGGTTTTTCTGTCATATATATTTTTCATTTAGTTACCTCAAGTGAGCAATAATTTTATTACTGAGGATGTTCTCGGAGATCACAAAATCAGTCAATAGCTGTTGTGAGCCCAGTTGCTTGCGATGACGCCGCATGGCGGCATTGCGAAGGAGAGTTCAAGCGATTTTTCACTGCTTTTGACACGAGATTGTAAATTGCCTGCTGCATGCAGTGTAATAATGTTTGGCTCACATGTTCACATGATGCTCGTTAACAGATCAGCAACTTTTTCTTACTGTGTTCAAAAAGTGTTTATTGCAAAGTAACTTACAGGCCCAAGGGGAGCGCCGTTGAACAAATGACAAGAGAAAACCGATAAATGAGAGCTAGAAACGTGAGAGCTAAAAATATTTACAATGATAACGTGCTTGCAAAACAGTGTTACGAATAAAAACGCCAAAGCAATACAAATAGTTGTCAGCAAAGGAATGAAAAGTATAGTTCACGGTAACATAAAAAGCGGCGTATCACTCGCGCAAAATAACGCAGATAGCGCGAGTACTTAAAACAGACAAAATTGAAACGACAAATTGAAAAAAAGAAGAGAGAGAGAGAAAGATGGCACATACGTGACACGTATTATATGACATGACATATGTACAGATGAATACATTTGTTGTGATGAAAACTGCGGGTTCAGTAGTTGTCTGAATTTATCATTGCTTATTTGCGCGACAGTGCTGTTAGGAAGCGAATTCCATAACCGAACAGCTCGTGGTAAATCCGAGAAGTTAAACGCTTTAGTGTTCCCATAAATGCGAGTGAGGCTTAAATCATTATAAAGTCGTCGTGATATGCAAGACGCGCGTTCCAGTGGAAAGTTTGATGGCTTCATTTGGTGAACATATCTATGGAGCAAGGACAGGAGGGAGATGTCACGTCGGCTGCTTAGTGATTGAAGGGAAATGTCGAGTTTTATTTGAGTAATGCTTGACTGGTAGTTGTAACTGCAGGAAATGGAATCTACCCGCTCGGTTTTGGATGGCTTCTAACATGCGGATTAAGTATTAATGGTAGGGCGACCATATAGGAGACGCGAACTCAAGCTGGGGCCGTACAAAGGATAGAAATGCTAATTTACAGATGTTAGACGGGCAGTTATGCAGGTTGCGACGAATATACCCAAGAGATTTGGAAGCCTTTGCGTATATATGGTTGTGATGTGAAAGGCCCAGGAAAGGCTCGGTGTAAGATTAGAGAGGTTTAGTATAGGGGCCCCAAAGAGCTTTACGGGTGTTAGCGTTGGGGCATGCAGGAGTGAAGAGTTTTAGAATAGGGCTTTGCGTTTGCGGATAGCGTCTTGCGCTGACAGCGGCACTACGGCGTCAAAGAAAATCTATTAGAAATAATTAAATAAAATATACAATTTTATGATAGGAATAGTAATTTTGACTTGCGTGTATTCGCGTTTAATTACAATTTAGAGGTTATTCTTCAAGCAGCAAACAATTAGTTGCGCTTAGTTTTGAGCGGATCAACTTTATGTGCCTCCACCAGCCAAGCTTAGCCGTGTTTGGCCTAGGAGCCATAAAATCCACAATCGAATTCGGTATCAGTGGCGTCTAATGAATCAATCTTCATAACGCGCGCTAGTTGAGAGAAAGCGATAACCGCAGTCACTTCTCCTAGCTTGCGAACTTCACGCGTTACCACGAATCGAACCCAGTTTGGTGCTAGGTTAGAGCCGACGCTTCGATGGGTGCCGCTATGTTTGCTGACGCAAAGCTTTTGGGGCCGCTATTTGGGCTTCCGCTAAATCGGTGAAATAGCGATCCCAACGCAAAACCCAAACGCAGTCTGCGCCTCGCGCATGCGCAGTGGATTCGACGCTATTTCCTTGGGGCCCCAAAACCTTTTGGGCCCCTATTCTAAAACTCTCTATTAACGCCTAGATATTTATATACTGATGCCTGAGATACTAGATTTGTATTTATATAATAGGTAAAGCTATGATTTGAAGTTTTTTGCCTGAATGTTATTACTTTGCATTTACACGAGTCAAGTTTCATTTGCCAGTCTTCACACCATTTGGTAACGAGATGAAGGTCCTCTTGAAGAATGCCATTATCATCAAAGCTGCCAATTGGTCGATATAATATACAATAATCGGCAAAAACACGCATGCAGGATCAGATTTTATTGGGCATATCATTAATGTAAATAAGAAAGAGCAAAGGTCCTAGTACGCTGCCCTGCGGTACACCGGAACTGACATATGCAAAGGGTGACGTAAAATTATTAACGACTGTAAATTGCTGACGATTCGTTAGAAAGTTACAAACCCAGGAGGACGTTAAGTAGTGTAATTTGAGAACGGATAACTTGGAAATTAAACGGCAGGTAGCTACATGGTCGAAGGCTTTGGAGAAGTGGAGAAAAATTCAATCGGTTTGAAGGCTACGGTCCATGTTAAAATGCATGCTTGTATTGAATTCTAGTAACTACGTCTCACATGGCAAGCCTTTCCTAAGCCCATGTTGGTTAATAACGAAAAAAATTATTTTATTCCAGATGATGATATATGTGAGATGCAATTATATGTTCAAGCATTTTGCAGCAAATACTTATCAATGATATTGGACGATAGTTTTCTGGGAGAATTCTTGCTGCCACTTTTATGTACTGGTGTCACTTTTGCAATATTTCAGTCTAAGGGAAGCTGGCCTGGTGATAATGACTGGCGGCAAACAAGACAAAAATTTGCTAGATAGTGTGACTGTGTTCTTTAAAATTTTTGAGTTAATGTTATCGACACCCCAAGAACTAGTCAACTTAAGGTTATTTATGAGACCTGTGACACCATCCTCTGTTACATCGATAGATTGCATGTACTGGTAATATAGATCAGTGACTTGTGGCAAATTTGAATGGTCTTCTAGCGTGAATATGGATGAAAAAAAATCATTAATGATTAATGGGAATTCCTTGTCACTGATTGGAGCTTGATTACCGTCACTTAGTGAAATGTGATGCGAGCCACTATTAGGTGAAATCACCTGCCAGAATTTTTGTGGGTTGTTTTTAATTAGTGAACGTATATCTTTAGAGTAGTATTATTCTTTAGCCTCTCTTAAAGACGAGCAGTAATCTTTCAAAAATGAGCTATATTTATCCCATACCGCGGGTGAGTTTGTTCGCTTTGCAGTTGTGTATAGCCTTTTTTTTTGTTTCTTAGCCTTCGAAGGTACTTAGTGAATCAAGGGTTCTGTCTATCGCCTGTTATTCTGATTAGAGGGATATACTTTTCCACTAAAGCACACAGGTTTTCTTTAAACGGAAGCCAGTTTTCGTTGACTGACTGAGCAGAAAACGAAGCTAAATATGTGCCAGAAAGAAATATCACAAATTCTTTGTTAATTTTGTTATAGTCTCCTCTGTTGTAAGCACGGATGGTTTTGTTTCAGACACCTGTACATTGCAAGGGGATCTTAAGAGTAAGTTGTAGTAGCTTGTGATCGCTGAAACCGTCTAAGCAAACAACTTCACCAACTGTTTCAGGGGCGTTCATCATCATCATCATCATCATCATCATCATCATCATCATCATCATCATCATCATCATCATCATCATCATCATCAGCCTAGTTACGCCCACTGCAGGGCAAAGGCCTCTCCCATACTTCTCCAACTACCCCGGTCATGTACTAATTGTGGCCATCTTGTCCCTGCAAACGTCTTAATGTCATCCGCCCACCTAACTTTCTGCCGCCCCCTACTACGCTTCCCTTCCCTTGGAATCCAGTCCGTAACCCTTAATGACCATCGGTTATCTTCCCTCCTCATTACATGTCCGGCCCATGCCCATTTCTTTTTCTTGATTTCAACTAAGATGTCATTTACCCGCGTTTGTTCCCTCACCCAATCTGCTCTTTTCTTATCCCTTAACGTTACACCTATCATTCTTCTTTCCATGGCTCGTTGCGTCGTCCTCAATTTCAGCAGAACCCTTTTCGTAAGCCTCCAGGTTTCTGCCCCGTAGGTGAGTACTGGTAAGATACAGCTGTTATACACTTTCCTCTTGAGGGATAGTGGCAACCTGCTGTTCATGATTTGAGAATGCCTGCCAAACGCACCCCAGCCCATTCTTATTCTTCTGGTTATTTCAGTCGCATGATCCGGATCCGTGGTCACTACCTGCCCTAAGTAGATGTATTCCCTTACCACTTCCAGTGCCTCGCTGCCTATCGTAAACTGCTGTTCTCTTCCGAGACTGTTAAACATTACATTAGTTTTCTGTAGATTAATTTTCAGACCCACCCTTCTGCTTTGCTTCTCCAGGTCAGTGAGCATGCATTGCAATTGGTCTCCTGAGTTACTAAGCAAGGTAATATCATCAGCGAATCGCAAGTTGCTAAGGTATTCTCCATCATCTTTTATCCCCAATTCTTCCCACTCCAGGTCTCTGAATACCTCCTGTAAACATGCTGTGAATAGCATTGGAGATATCGTATCTCCCTGTCTGACGCCTTTCTTTATTGGGATTTTGTTGCTTTCTTCGTGGAGGACTACGCTGGCTGTGGAACCGCTATAGATATCTTTCAGTATTTTTACATACGGCTCGTCCACACCCTGATTCCATATTTGCCTCCATGACTGCTGAGGTTTCGACTGAATCAAACGCTTTCTCGTAATAAATGAAAGCTATATATAAGGGTTGGTTATATTTCGCACATTTCTCTATCACCTGATTGATAGTGTGAATATGGTCTATTGTTGAGTAGCCTTTACGGAATCCTGCCTGGTCCTTTGGTTGACATAAGTCTAAGGTATTCCTGATTCTATTTGCGATTACCTTAGTAAATACTTTGTAGGCAACGGACAGTAAGCTGATCGGTCTATAATTTTTCAAGTCCTTGGCGTCCCCTTTCTTATGGATTAGGATTATGTTAGCGTTCTTCCAAGATTCCGGTACGCTCGAAGTCATGACGCATTGTGTATATAGGGCGGCCAACCTTTCTAGGACAGTGTTCCCACCATCCTTCAACAAATCTGCTGTTACCTGATCCTCCCCAGCTGCCTTCCCCCTTTGCATAGCTCCCAAGGCGTTCTTTACCTCTTCCGGTGTTACTTCAGGGGCGTTAGTGAAAACTAAATCCAAAGTGTTAGTGTCATGGGTGGGCCGGGTAATCATTTGGAATAAATCGAAATCTAACATTAAAGAAATGAACTCCATTGATGTATGACAAGAGGATGATAGATTATTCCATTCGATCAAAGAGAAATTAAAGTCACCAAAAAGATAGATGACATCAGCTTGACATAGCTCAAGAGCTTGAGAAATACTGTTGCGCAGTCCGACAAGAAAGTACTGGTTTCTATAGGGAGGACGATAACGACATGCTATCAGTGGCTTGTTCCTGTAAGTTTGACATTCAGCCCATACTATCTCAATACTGGAATCTACATCAATAAATTGTGAGGTAACTGTTCTTTTGTTACCAAGGAGTACGCTTCCACCTCTCTTTTCAGTGCGATCACACCTTAACATGCTAAATGTGCTATCATGTGGAAATATTTCATTATCTGTTATTTCAGGGTGTAGCCATGTTTCATTAAGAACAAGAATATTTGAACTGCAGTGATCAAGAAATGAGGCAATAGCGTCGCGTATAGCCAACAGACTTAGGATATTTGTGAAATATATCGATAATGATGGTGCGATTACAGGTGGATTTGACTTCCTGAGGTTCATATCATGCAGTGTGGTTTGCTGCTATTTAACACAAGGAACAACTGTATTGTGAGCGCTATCAAAAATATAACTGGCGTCCACAATCCGTAGTCAATCGGTTGACAACGTAAACGGCTTAGCTTCAGTTTTCGCAAAAGCAATTAGCTGCTTTCTTGCCTGCCGGGTAGCTGGCGAAAAATCTTCTCGAATTGAAAAGTCAGAGCCTTTTAGTTTGCGTGCAGAAGACAAGATACAGCCTTTGTCTTTAAAAATGTCATTTTCGCAATAATAGGCCTCACCCTGCCTTCCGTAATATTCCATAATCAGTGTACCCTTTCAAATTGCGCAGACGTGAATTTCGCGCCCAATCTTTCGGAACGTAATTGTATCACTTTTTTTCTGAAGCAGCCCAGTTTTCTTTAGCCTCATCTGCTATTCCAAAGTAGAGCAGGTTGGATCGTCGCATACGGTTTTCCGCATTTTCACATCTAGAAGATGTTTTATACAGCTGATTGGAAACGTCACACAATGTTTCCAAGCACGTTCCAGAAACTCCAGCTGGTCGAGATGGCATAGATTCTTCCAACGCTACTAGCTTTGTAGTTAGCAGTTTAATTTCGATTACAGCGGCAGCGCGTTCTTCGTTCGCTTGTTTCAAGTCAGTGCGCAAAGCCTTCTCATTTTCTGCGTGTTTGCGTACACTTTCCAAAGCAGCTGCCTGTCCCTTTTGGAATTTTTAACAATCGGCTTGCATAGCAGCCACGGCGTCTTCAAGCTTATTTATTCGTTCAAAGGTAGCAGCGAAGGCGTCGGCCTCACCCTTCGATATTGGACCTGGATTTTGCTCGACGTCACCCGTGGGGACAAGTAACAGCTCAAACAAAGTAAAGTACATTTTTAAAAGACAGCGAAGGCTCATTTAATGTTAACTGTTTCTCGTCGTCCGTTCCTTTGTTGTGGAGCCTGTTGAGGCGTCGCCGCCCATCTCCTGGTCCTGAAAGATTGACTGGCGTGCGGATTACGTCACTATGGGCCTACCGACGGCGTCAAACGACTTGTAGCCGCAGCATCGACTGCGATGACAGCCAGCGTAACCATAGTAGCCACGCAGTTGTTCCAGCTACTTCTCTCGCCACCAGCCGCAAGGCTGCCACACAGCGACCACCTCGCCTTGTTCCCTGGACCGGTTGCCCAGCAGGACACCAGACGCACTATGAGTGCTCCACACTTCGTCGTTGCCCTCACACAGCGAAGGAAGAGTTAATTTTGCCGCGCGCTTCTGGATATATCACTACAGTCACAGCCAGTGATCCAAGCTGGTCTGACAGTTGGTTTCGAATCCGGTTCCCTCGATCGGCGCAACAGCCCGATGTTCTACCGCTTAGACCATGGACTACCCATGACCATAGGTGTGCTCACAAGAAGAGGGGGGGGGGGGCGGAGGGGAGGGCGACCCGGCCCCTAATCATCTAAGGGGGCCGCCAAGTCTGCCCCATACCTTACTCAGTCGGACCTGTCCCGTCATTGTTTAATGTGCAGGGTTATGTCCATGCAGGTTTCTGGACGATAATGATGGCCGAGGACCCCTGCGGTTGCATTCCAAGGCCTGTTCCCACAGTTACCCTCGGAAAGCCGAGGACCAAAGGCAAGCCGTGGTGAGAAGCACGTCATAGCTTCATTTTCATTTTTGCCTCCGTTGCAAAACTTTTCTCTCAGACTCCACCAATGCTTCCCACGAAGGCCAATTTTCAATGATATATCTGCTGAAGACGGGTTATGTCAAAATCGCCGTATTGTATGATCAGGGATATACAAAAAGGCTGCGAATAGCATTTAATTAGTCATCTACAGTTAGTTAGCTGGATAGTTAGACAGATGTCACTGATTATTTTGACATGGTGTCTGACAGTTTGCGGGCTGAGCTCCGCTTGTTGAAATCGCAGGTCAGCACACAGCGCGCAACGCTTGGTGACGGTAATTAATGGCTAGACTGGCTGCAGCAAAACGAGCTAGGGACAGCAGTGTGCAAGGACCTTTTTAAAGTCCTTAAAGACTTCTCAGTATCCCAGCCACTAACTGCTCATGCGAACGGACCTTTTCAACGCTCGCCATCGTGAAGACAAAGATGAGGTCGACTATGAGCCATGACCGGCTTCGCTGGCTGCTTTTACCTTTCGTTGAGCAACAGGTTGCTTTATTAACCTGATGTAAGTCCATCCTCAGACATTTTGCGTCAAAGTCACGCAGATTTCTGCTTTAACCTTTTCACGGACGGTGGAAAGTATATTTCCCACCTGGTACATGCTCTGAGTAAGCTAGTCGGAAGCATTTTTCCCACCACAGAAGATTTGTATTAGCTTGTATAATCTCTGTAGAACACGAAAAAAAAAAAAAAAAAATGTATGAGTTCCATCTCGTGCAAAAAAAAAAAAAAAAAAGAAAGGTTTACAGCCTCAGTTTTTATTCTGTACTCTTAACTGGGCGGCGAGAAGTATATTTCCCACCTGTAACATGCTAGGACGAAGTCTATCTCAACTGTGTATTGGATGCTCGGAAGGAAAATTGCCGTATCATGGCTTTTGTGTTTGTAACTCGCTCTTTCCAGGTTGTTTTTTTTTGCAGTTAACAAAAGACAGATGTTGTGACATATATTTCCGTGGTTTGGAGAGAATGGAATTGCTTTTGAAGTGCCTTGTGACATTTATGCCTCAGCGGCGCAGGGACTGCCTTCCTCTGCCGATGTTACACATGAAAGTAAAAACAACTGCTGAATAATATTTTGTATATGTTGCAATTCCATCTCATTGAAATAAATGTTTCGTGACCAGTCCTCGTCTTTGCACTGCATTCTGATCGTAAGGGCCTCAGTGGGAGGGGCTCGGGAGGAGTGGGGGGCGCTGCGGTGAAACTTGGCTCCCCTTAATGGAGAACCCTGCGCACGCCTATGCCTATAACCAAGGTTGGAGTGAAAGTGCTTAGATATGGGCGCACACCCCAAAAACTGGGTGAGGTTAACAAAGAATGCTAATTGCATTAAATTATCCTGGGGGTGGATAATTTAATGCAATTCCCCTGGGGGTGGTGGCGCTGAGCCGTGCTCCCGCATGGGTTGCAGAAAATAGCGCTAGCCTTTTCTCCTTGCCCACAAGAACCACTTCTATCCTGGGGGTGGAAGAGGACTGATGTTCGGACGCTTTAGGTCTCATCATAGGTGTGCACAGGATGTTTATTTATTTTTTTTCATTACAGGACTCCAAGCTCAGTGGTGAAACCACCTCAATGCGGAATTCACAGCTGAGAAATTGACACAAATGTAACTTATCAAACTTTTCTCACATTTAGCGGTGGTTGAATGCCAACTTATTTTATTAAATTATCTGAACACAAGAGTGCCAAGAATTGTTAACAAGAAATCCAGCGATTGCATTTAAAGTCTCTGTATAACTATCGCATATGCCTGCATTAGCTTCCTGTCCACGTTATAAGCACATGAAAAATAAAGTTGATGCCCACAGAAGAAAGTGAATAGCAAAAAAAAAAATGCCAAATTTTCGAAGTTATTAAGTCAAAATTTTTGGTTTTCATAAACTAAGCTTTATTTTCTTGAAATTTTTTCTTTTACATTTTGTTTTGCGTATAGCAGAGTTGAAATTACGCTCAGGGAAGAAATATTTCTTTCGCACAAATATTTTGGGCATTCAGTGCTTTACACCGAATGAATGCCCACAAATTTTACAAAAGGAAATCAGAGAAAATCGTGTTTGCGGTGGTACGCATTCGGCATAAAATGAGCTTGGTAAACTTTTCCTGCTACTATACGACGTCATGCTGAAGTACTGGCGCTCAGGTTAGGACGCGATATTTGTTCTTAGTTTAGCTTGGTTTCCGGCATCAAAGATTTGCTACACTTGTTCTTGAAGCCTTGTATCCCTCACAAAGTAAAAAAAAGAAAGAGCGGAATTGTGGTTCGTGAGTTCACTTAAGCAATTCTGGTGGCCGGCTTGGGATGAAGGCGGCGCCAACGGAATGGTTTGCAGCCCGAAACATGCCCACAGAAGAAGGCGTAGGTACGCCTCCCGCACTGGTGCAGGACGGCACTTTGAGTGTGGTGACAAAGACATATTCCTTCTAATGAATCTCAGCGACCCCAATGCGTCTGCTGCAACCTTTATTGTGTGTTCTGTCCAGGTTAGTTTTGTAGTAATTAGGACGCCATAAGCGCTTCCTTGTTCACATTCGTGTTCCACTCTGTGTGTCTAGTTCGCTCTGCAGCGCTGCATGCTAATACTGCTGCTCTGTGCCCAGTGACACACGTGCGTGGGCAGGGTTGCCCCGGCAGTTGGACAAGCTTCGCCCCCCCCCCCCCCTCCCTTTGCAAGCAGCGACCTTGTCATGGAGCAAGGATTAGTAATCGGACCGGACGAGCCGTCTGCTGTCCGTGCGCACGCACTAGCATAATTTCCGGTACAAAATGCAACCTGACACGATAGAAGTACACTCTTTCTCTCCTTTACTCTCTAACTTGCGAGACCTTTCACGCTAGACCTACCCCAGCCGCGTCACTACAACCCTATTCTTGACCAGTGAAGCTTGCATCCGTGCGTATGCGCTGTACCCTCTCGCGTTTTTTTTAAATGTTCTTGTTTGTTTCTTTTGGCGATGGATTCATTCTCGGAAAGTACGGAATTGCGAGAGCCCGCCAAAGGTTCTCTATATCTTTAACTCACGAAACGTACCTAAAGCCCGCAGAGCTGGCTAACATGACTGAGTGATTTTAAAACACTTTCGGTCGGCGGTGCGAGCTGCAAAAAGGAAATGAATCACCGCAGTGGGAAGCATGGCCACGTCGTTACGAGATTATGAGAATGTTCCTCCTTTTAACCTTTCCTGGATTAGTCCTCCAAAGCTTCGGTCATTGCGGTGCCCATCTCTAATCCATCACCTGCAACTGGCGAAGAGACGATTGAAATGCTATCGTGGTCACATAAGCCGGAAACTGGGATCCAAGCAAACACGTGTTTTCGAATGAAATTTGCTTACCTGAGCGCGTGCAAGATCGGGCTTCCTGGTGTTGTATACTGGATTATTCTAGGGCATCATGAAAACACCGGACGCAGTTGCGTGCGACTCGCGTTTTCTGCATCCCGTGCTTTTCTTGTGAACCAAATGAATCAGAATAGTCAGGTTGTCTCGCTGCGCCGAAATCTCCGTGCCAAATAGAGAGCTGGAGAACATTCTAAGACGTTCGGAAGCCCTCAGATGGTTCGATACGAATATTCTTTTCACAACTGCTGTCCGCAAGGAAAGTTACCAAGATGACACGCTGAGGGGGTGACGCGTGTATAGCTTACCTATTTATGGTCTTGCATTTTATTTTTACAGCGAAGCTGTATATGCCTAGGCGAAACACTCTTGGTCCGACCACAGAAACCCTACTGCGGGGGTATGAGCCATTGTTTAAGGGGGGGGGGGGGGGGGGGGGTATGAGCCATTGCATTGGTCTTACCCTTTTTTCACAATTATTTTTATTCTTCACTCAGTCAAGCACCATACATTACAACCGCAGCACGCATATCCTACCGCACCAGTCATCCATTTCAATTTGCCCGTTCGCCATCGCACACTACTACGTTTTCTGCTTCGTTATTCTTTAGAACAGCTCCAGACTGGAACTGCCTACCCTATTACATCGTCTCTATCGCTACATTATCTGCTTTCCAAGGAAGCGTAACTGATCATCCTATGTAACGTCCCCTGCAAATGGGGGCATTTAAGGAAATAAACTAAACTGAACTGAACTTACGTGACGGACAGAAAATTTCTCGTTGGGTAGGCACAAAAATGCTTACGCCTTTAAAACATATGCATTTATCTACTTATTATTGCAGGGAAGGGACACAGAGGGGGAAGGGGCTAAGATAATTCCGTGATGACATAATTATCTCGCAGCAAAGGTGTGGTGCACAATGGGCTACGCCGTTAGGGACGTCCTTTCTCTCTGGCAGCAGAGCGCGCACTCAGCAGTCTCTCTCCGACTTCGCAATAGGTTCAAAAACGTTTCCCTGTCTTTAGTTAAATGAAATGTGCGGCCTCGGTGTATACCACTTATTCACTACAGTGAATAAGCGAGTCATAAACACTATGATTAACGCATTACGAAACACAAATGCGTAACATAATTCACAAAGACTTCGATGAACCCGCTTATTGCGCCCCTCAATGATGGTGATTATGCGAAGCGCAGTGTGTGGCATTTCAAATAAACAGTATGATAAACCCAAGCCAAACGTGCGCGTAACCTCATTAAGAAACATAAAGACGTAACCAATAATTGAAGAAGAGTTTAATAAACCATCGGAATAGACCCCGCGATAAACACCGCGGCAGCTTATTTCAGCTTCGTTGGTTTACCATCTGTACGGGGTGCATACGGAGTAATTTTTTTTACAAGTTTACTTGGACCAACGCTGGAAAAGGTACCATGCTGAGAAACAGTCACGAGAACTTCGTATATAAACGCCAGAGAAATAAACAAATTAAGAAGACAGTAACAACTGAAGTGTAGCCACTAAACGCACGTGGAAAGATAAAAGCGGGAGTAAGTAGACGGAGCATACAAATGCAAAGCAAATGATATAATGCAAGCGCCGTGTTTTTAAATGCGCAGCATTTCTTGGCAAAAAATTTGTCGCTTTGACAGTGTCTATCTATCTAGCCCCCTACGGCTTAGTGCTCTCATGGTCGTTTCGTTAACTTGCTATGTGCCAAAATTGGCATAGTATGACAAGAGTGTATGGCGAACACGTGGCTTAGTATATACTAAGCCACTTTTGGTACCTACCAAGTTCACGAAACGACCATGAGAGCACCAAGACGTACGCGGCTGTTTCATGGCCTAAATGACACACATGTCATGACATGAATATCACGACATGTGTGTCATGTAGGTCACGAAACAGCCGCCCATGTCTTAGTGCTCTCATGGTCGAATTCGTCAGCTTGGTATGTACCACAATTAGCATCGTATGACAAGAGTGTACGATGAACATAAATAATAGGTCATGACAAGAATATCATGACATGCTTGTCGTGTAGGTCTTGGAACAGCCGTCTGCGTCTTGGTATGTACCAAAGTTACCTACTCGGCCTACTCAGCAATCCTACTCAGCAATTACCTACTCAGCAACCCTTCAACATCACAGGCTGGAACGCAGGGCGTACCCACCTCCTCACCCAAACCTCGACAAAGAAGAAAGCACCACACCCAGAAGACTACACAGTAACACTTACACCCACAGAATACTCAGGCACAGGCTCTACCCAACACTGTAAGGATACCTCTGCCCAATGTGTGGCGCACCGGACACTTTGGCTCCCCTGATCCTCGAGTGCCCATGGCATCTAGACACAGACGCATCGCCTTCACCGAAAGACTGCAACGCCGCACAACAAGGCGAAGACCTCATCGAAACGTGGGAGAGGCCAAGCTAGTCTCCGAAGGCCTCCATGGAACAACAACGACGCCTCGTCGCCAGGGCCAACGAGGCAGCGAAGAACAAAGGTTTCCTTGAATGAGGAGGCCTCCCACCTACAGTAGAACGGGGGCTCGCCCTGGGATAATGTGTTGGAAATAAACGTTTGTTCCTCCTTCTCCCTGAATGGGAACTGTCCAAGTTCAAGTGGGACGGAATGTGTTATGCGTGGTAATGATGTGTGGGGGCAGTTATACTGATGTAGTAAGCGTTATTATGTCCGCGTACGGAGTACAGGCAGAGAGGTGTATATATTGACATTGCCCCAAATATACCACCCCCCCCCCCTGCCGACCGCCATATAATGCTACGCATATGCATCTTCGACAGCTTCGACACTTCCCCTTCAAGGAGGTTCCGTTTAATTTGTTTGCATGATGTCCGGTGTGGCATAACCAACGCGTTAACGCCGTCATAGGCAGCGGAGGGTGGACGGTTGCGCGTGCATGCATCATTAATGCACGAGTCTCGCCCTGTACTGGCCAAGGAATTTTCTGGATTCATACGAAATTTTACGAGCGACTGGCGATTGAATGCGACGCATTAAAAGAATCACCGCACAAGCACTCCGTACTGATGGTTAACCAGCAGAGCGGAAGCTTGCGGCCCCGGTGTTTATTAGTGGGTTAATCCAGACGGTTTATTAAACGTCAGCTTGGTATGCTGCCGGATCCTCGGCACGCAGTTGCTGCTTGCGCTCGGCTGCACGAGCCTGTTCTTGTGCCCGGGCTGCAGCATCGGCATGGCGTAGACGAGCTCGTTCTCAGTTCTGCTCGCGGCGTTGCTGATCGAAAGCTGCCTGCTCCTTAGGATTACGTATGACGCGTGGCCTACCCTTTTCGGAGCCGGAGAGAAACGCTGCGCGTGCGCTCGGTTGCGACGGAGAGCAACGACGTCACTACTGGTGCAGCTAGTCGCGTGCCTCTGTTTCTCTTTTTTTTTCGCACATGCAGATGGGCTTGCGCCGGAGGAATTTTCGGCGTACTGGCGACAGACGGATGGTTGGACGGACGTATCGGCTAGCAACATACAGTTTCGCTGTAAAATATTTTTTACGTAACATACGACTCGACAGGAAAAGCGAATATGTTATTGAGCTGTCTTCACCCGCCGTGGCGGCTTAGGGCCTATGGCGTTGCACAAGGTCGCGTGTTAGATTCCCGGCCGCGGCAGCCGCAGTTCGATGAGGGCAAAATGCAAAAACGCTCGTGTACTTAGATTTAAGTGTTCGTTAAAGAAACCCAGGTGGCGAAAGCTAATCCGGAGTCCCTTCATACGAACCCCCCCCCCCCCCCCTGCCCCCCTCCAACGTTGGTGTGCCCATAATCGGATCGTGCTATTGGAATTTGAAACCTCGTAATTTAATTAAATTTTGTTTGCTGTCTTCGGGTATCAGGACGCTATACATAGCGCGGCATTCCGCAAGTCTCAGCTGCTTCGACTAGTGTCCGCATTCCTAAGTGTGCTGTGCCCTGTCGAACGCAACCTCCTCCACTCCCCCCCCCCCCCCCCCCCCCCACCCCACCCCTTTGCCTTTTAGACGTTCGCTTAACGAACGTCAGTCGGGAAAAGCATCTGTCCACTCGGCAGAACACTTTTGTGGCACCCCGAGCAAGAGCCGCTGGGCCATTGTGTGCGTACGTGACAGGCGACCGGAGTAAGGAAATGCCGAAAGCGACGCGGACGTGCATGTCGGGGCGCCGAAGACTTATGCGTCCCTCTATATATGAATCCACGTCTCAGGTTTTCCTGGACATCCCCGTCGTTCGGCGCGTCTCGTGTCTCTCGTTGCCACCTCTCGGTGCAACAAGTCTCGCGAGAGCGGTGATTGACAGCCGGATCCCCACGCGGCTATGTCCACGCTTCCGGCCACTTTATACTTCGAGCACGCGTGTGTGTGCTTGCCGTGGATTGATTGTCGCAGCTCTGTTGAGGATGGATGTGTGTGTATGAGTTCCGTTGGATTAGTCACGAGACTGCGGCCTCGGTGAAGCACGTACAAGGCGATATTGGAGCCTTTCATTCAGGGTTTGCATTTTCCAGCTCGACGAACATGCCCACGCATACAAGCGAGCGATTTCCATCGTCGACGAAATTCAGTGAAGGCAGTTCCGTCGCGTCTGTGGTGATCGATGCAGCATCGCACGCTGGGATGCTTTCTGTCAATATAGGTGCGAAAAAGTGTCCGGAAAAAGATGTAGCAAAACCAAACAGGGGCGCCTGCTTGCTGCCAACACGTGATTTTGAGGGCGTGTTGAGGTAAGGGAGAAGCTTGATTGGAAAATCATTGCGCCTTTTGATTATGGCTAACTACCAGGATACTCACCGTGTATGGACGAAATGTAAAAAACCCCATGGTTTAGGTGGGGTCGTTGATGTACTGCCGTAGCCGCATGCGTATAATACGAGGTGCATCTCGCAGTTCTCTGATGCCCAATTATTGAAGAAAAAAAAAACTTACTTTTTCGGAACTCCTGCACATGTAGTAGCGAATGACGTCATGCATGCCTTTCAATGACTCGCGAAGAATTAGGAAAACCGAGGAGCCAGTTTTCTTGTTACTTATAATAAGTTGACGACAATATATAATAAAGCTCCTGAATGCAAATGGGAAGCTTTGTCCGTATTTTATAATGGGAAATATTAATTAATACGTACGGGAAAGTAAAAGGACATAAGAGACAAAAGCCGCCGTTGGGAGCTTCGACTTCCGCATAACCTCCCATCAATTGAGCTACCACAGCGACTGTTACCATACCCGTTTTTTTTTGTATTTGCACGTGCTTATTGTTTGGCGCCCCCATAAGAAAGGGGACGCCAACGACTTGAAAAGTTATAGACCGATCAGCTTACTGTCCGTTGCCTGCAAATTATTTACTAAGGTAATCGCAAATAGAATTAGGAACACCTTAGACTTCTGTCAACCAAAGGACCCGGCAGGATTTCGTAAAGGCTACTCAACAATAGAGCATATCACACTATCAATCAGGTGATAGAGAAATGTGCGGAATATAACCAACCCTTATATATAGCTTTCATTGATTACGAGAAAGCGTTTGATTCAGTCGAAACCTCAGCAGTCATGCAGGCATTACGGAATAAGGGTGTAGATGAGCCGCATATAAAAATACTGAAATATATATAAAGTGGCTCCACAGCCACCTTAGTCCTCCATACAGAAAGCAACAAAATCCCAATAAAGAACGGCGTCAGGCAGGGAGATACAATCTATCCAATGCTATTCACAGCGTGTTTACAGGAGGTATTCAGAGACCTGGATTGGGGAGAATTGGGGATAAGAGTTAACGGCGAATACCTTAGTAACTTGCGATTCGCTGATGATATTGCCTTGCTTAGTACCTCAGGGGACCAATTGCCATGCATGCTCACTGACCTGGAGAGGCAAAGCAGAAGGGTGGGTCTGAAAATTAATCTGCAGAAAACTAAAGTAATGTTTAACAGTCTCGGGAGAGAACAGCAGTTTACGATAGGTAGTGAGGCACTGGAAGTGGTAAGGGAATGCATCTAGTTAGGGCAGATAGTGACTGCAAATCCCAATCATGGGACTGAAATAATCAGAAGAATAAGAATGGGCTGGGGTGCGTTTGGCAGCATTCCCAGATCATGAACAGCAGGTTGTCATTATCCCTCAAGAGAAAAGTGTATAACATCTGTGTCTTACCAGTACTCACCTACGGGGCAGAAACCTGAAGGCTTACGAAAAGGGTTCTACTTAAATTGAGGACGACGCAACGAGCTATGGAAAGAAGAATGATTGGTATAACGTTAAGGGACAAGAAAAGAGCAGATTGGGTGAGGGAACAAACGCGAGTTAATGATATCTTAGTTGAAATCAAGAAAAAGAAATGGGCATGGGCAGGACACGTAATGAGGAGGGAAGATAGCCTATGGTCATTAAGAGTTACGGAATGGATTCCAAGGGAAGGAAAGCGTAGCAGAGGGCGGCAGAAAGTTAGGTGGGGGGATGAGATTAAGAAGTTTGCAGGGACAACATGGCCACAATTAGTACATGACCGGGATAGTTGGAGGAGTATGGAAGAGGCCTTTGCCCTGCAGTGGGCGTAACCAGGCTGATTGTGATGATGATTGTTTATTGGGGAAATGACCGATAGCACTGGGTGCGATGGCTGTGGTGTCGAATATGGTGGAGAAAACCTCCTGCGCTACTATACGTACTTTCAAAATGAAAGGCTTGACCTGCGCACAGCTCTGCACTTGCTAGACGGATCACCTTTCTAGTTGTACAAGGTCTTGGGACATGTCCTCGCATATCACAGCCGGACTGAGCGAACGCCTGTGATATCGAGCAGAGAACTTTCACTGCATCGGTTACGTCAACTTTGTTCCCTTAACCTGTTGCTCCCTTTCCCCTCCCCAAGGGCAGGCTTGCAAACCGGGCTCAGTCCTTGTCAGTTTCTGCCTTTCATTTACCATTCCCTCTCTATCTGTGCATGTGTACTTGACCTAGCCCTAAGAGCGTTAGCTAGCGCCCCTCAAGGGTATACCGGCGGATGTGCAACGTCTTTTTAACAGCAGGTGTCACGTAATACGTGAACTTTGTATCAGGTCTATGAAACCTCATGTGGGGTAGGGGGGAGGAGCTGTCTGGGGGCACACTCTCGAGAACCTCGCTCATTGCATAGTGATGGTCTCGAACCTTGAAGATTTGACGCTTTCGTGCAGTGTACTTATAGAGCAGACCTATGCTCCATCTGACAAGTCATTTGCAACGCTGTGGAATCCGTACGACTTATAGTTAATAGGACGGCTGAATGCCCCTCGAGATGTATTCATCCGCGGCGCGGCGTCGGCTCACCGTCACAGGTACTCGCGCTATACGACGTGCATGTTGCAAATAAAAAAGAAGGTGCGCAAAGGCCCTAAAATACGAGATATCGCTGTAACGTATTCTGTACCTACAAAACATAAAACTCCCCAATCCCGCCAATCATCAGACAGTTACGCCCGGAACTATATTCTCCTGCGCAAAGATACCACTTGTGTACGATTCGTACCATCGACGGTACTTCAAATGACTTGTGAGATGAAGTATAGATGGCGGGAACGCTGTGGTGAGAAGTGAAAAAGAAAGCTATAGCTTGTAAACGACTACACTTGAGGAATGATCCAGGTTGTGGAAACTGCAGCCATTACTAAAGGTAGGATGTTTAAATGTTTATACTATGTACTAAAGAAAGAAAGGCTGTTACGGGCACTTATCGCAAAAAAAAAAGAAAGAAGAACGCCCACCCAGGAATAAGAGACCAACACAACCACTATACTTAGCAGCTTAGCAGAACACATGTCTGCATAGCAGAAACCCTAATACAGCAACACGTTCGAGATATCCACCTGAAAAATTTGCTAATGATACATTGTCATTCTTAGCATCATCCTGAATGGCCGGAGGGACACATTAGGGAAAATATAGACAGCGGTGTTTATGTATTTCGTAGCACATTTTAAACATTCTGAATTCAGGCGATTTACCTCTCTCCCTGGAATCCACTTGAAGAGGTTGGGCAGCACTTCCTGTCACAGGCGATTTAAGGAATCGGTTCGAGCTAAACATAATAATAAAGTGCAGGTGATATGTAAAGATGTTTACCACTTGGCGTCTTCAAATAACCCTTGTGTTGGCGTGAGCGCACATTGGGATAGAGTACATGTAGTTTGTAGAAGAGCTCGCCGATGCCATTACAATTTTATTACGCGTTAGCTACACGTTGTAATCGATGCCACAAACACAGAGAAAGCAGTGAATACCCGCCGTGGTTGCTCAGTGGCTATGGTGTTAGGCTGCTGAGCACGAGGTCGCGGGATCGAATCCCGGCCACGGCGGCCGCATTTCGATGGGGGCGAAGTGCGAAAACACCCGTGTACTTAGATTTAGGTGCACGTTAAAGAACCCCAGGTGGTCGAAATTTCCGGAGTCCCCCACTACGGCGTGCCTCATAATCAGACAGTAGTTTTGGCACGTAAAACCCCATAATTTAATTTAAGTGATTGCGCAAACTAATGGCGCAATATCGTGTTTTAACGAATTATTCCAGTTACACGCAAGTAGAATTGTTCGCGTAAGCTCTCTTGCAACTTAGAATACTCTGGAAGTGGTGGCGCATACACATCTGGCAATCAACGCCTAAATATAGTATAAACGTTATCGAGTTTGAGCCCCCTTTTGCATTTCCAAACAGGTCCCGATCTTGCTTTTGCTTGTTTTTTACTTGTTCCTATTTAGACACTCGAGCAGTCAGTGCGGTGGTGACGCGACCTCGGCGGCCCCTAAACAACTGCGCTCTGAGGAGGCTGTCGACCCTCCCGCGGGAAAAACCATGGGTGCGCCGTCGGCCCATACAGTAGACATCCCGTGCGACGCACATCTGTCGCGCGGAATGACAAGTGAGCGACGCCGTCGGCGAGAACCAGATTCAACCGGCTCAGCGTGCATCGTTCGCCAGAACCGGAAGCCGCTTTGCCGCGTGTGGTGCCCGCATGCGAGAAATCGAGATCAAGGAGAAGCGCGCGTTCGTTTGCCCGCATACTGTGGTGCCTTTCAGGAGCGAGGAAATGAAGGGAAAGGGGTAGACGACAACGAATGCACGCGTCAACCTTTCGGGTAAACCGGGATAAACCGCATGTCAACGACGTTCTGTGTGACGTTGTAGGACTGAGGCCGTTGTGCTGGGCTGTACTCATCACTTCTTCCGAAGGTGCCAGAAAGCGGGAAGGCTGCGGGAGGTGTTTCCAGAGAAAGGGGGGGGGGGGGGGGCACGTGTGACTCATCGCGCTCTCGAACATGCAAAGTTCGGAAACGCTGGCTGATTCGAAGGAGAAAAAAAAAGTGTCACCAAAAAGCAAACCTCGTTGCTCCCTTCTCGAGAGAATTACTTAGTGCGGATTTCTTTACGCCGTAGTTAGGACTGCAGTCAGCGAAACTTCGTGACCGCGACGTGACGGCGACAGAGTGATGGGTAAAGAGCGCGTGGGGTTTTCAGAAGATGCGGCGCGCGAATTCTTATAACCACGGGAGGATAACGCATTGGTACGGAAAGAAAATAAAATCCTTAGTTTTGCCCGAAATAGCGCTGCAGTGAGAGTGACAGCGCTAGCGCATTGTTATGCGATGTAAGTGAGCGTTTCACACTCTGTCACTTGCAGCGAACTTGCGCAGTAAAGCGCGCGAACTCTGACTCAGGCGCGCGCGCGTGCTGCTGTCATGTCTATTGTGGCCGCTCCGTGGCCTTGTACGAGAGCGCACCGTACGCAGTCGGTGTCAGCTTAAGCATGCAGTTGTGACAAATACATGGCCTGTCCAACTCATAGATAACTTGTGTAAATGCACCAGCCAGTTTAGTTCGCTCAGGTCCGTGACGTCATGGCGGCGGCAAACTTCGTTCAATGTCGACGACTCTCAGGGACTCGGCGCAGGGGCAGTGCACCTTTGTGGGTGAAGCTTTTATTGAATTACCGCCGAACGCGGATATATTGAATCTGAAGGGGATCACCAAAAAGTTCGATATAAAGGAAATGAATATAAAAAGTAAACATTTTATACAGAATTTCAAGGGAATTTTACAGCTGTTCGATGTACACAGCAATTCGTTATATGTGGGTTCGGTATATCCGGGTTCGACTGTATTAGGCGGACATTGAGTTCTTGTAGTTTGGGCCAGCACAAGCCCGGTACGTGCTCTCAAGCCTGACTTGTAGTACACAGGTTTTCGTGTCAGTACGAGCCTGTGATCCAGTCCTGTGTTATGCTACACCGGCTCAGGATGCGCTATGAGCCACACACGTCCAGTTTTCCTGAGGCCGAAGAAGACCTGGGTGAGTTGGTGCATTTGTGAAACTTGTATAGCAGCGCACTTTATAACGACGGTGAGAGACAAGGCGCGCGTTGTGTCTTTCACGGTCGGGAACCAGCGTGGGCCACGAGGCGATAGGGCACTTTGAGTGGGCTGCCAAAGTGTGCTGTGGCAGACAATTTTTCGCGAATATAAAAGTGTCTTTTGTTGTACAGTTTCCTCAGAGCTTGATATTGAGCGCGTACTCGCTTTTGATTATCGGGTGACCACGCTTCACCACCTAACAAATGTTATCGCACAGCGCAGGACGCGCCTGCATGTATCGGAAGTTACTCGAAAGTTATCGATGGTTCTATCCGCTGTCTGTTGTCACAGAACCTTGCGTAATCTGGTTTCATCGCGCGACGCGAATGGTGTAGAACTTTCTGGAAGACACGAGGGCACCAGCGACTACTCTGGAACCTTCGATGACAGATGTATAAAAGCCGACGCGCTTGACCCGCTGGTCAGACTTCCGACGATCGCCCACTGTGTTCGCCGCTTTCGCTGTTCTTTGAGTGTAACTTGCTTTCGAGGGCACGAGTTAGCCCAATAAAATGCTAGCTTTGTCATTCACAGTTTTGCTGCCTTCTTCACCGTCACTTCCACGTGACAATATGGCATTAGTAAACTTTTCTTCTGTGCATGTAACGCCGTTCGTGTTTAAATGTTAATCACTAATCCGTAGCCGAGAGAAAGTGTTTATACTCGGCAAGATTTACTGTTCGCTCTTACTCATTTTGCTCAAAAGTATTCTTTTTTCCTTCAGGACTGATTGATGTAGAAACAATGTTAATGATTGCCTGATACTTTCAGCTGTGTGTTACAAAATGTTTCAAATTAATTCTGGGGTTCTAAGTGCCCAAACCACGATCATATTATGAAGCACGCCGTAGTGGGGTACTCCGAATTAATTTCTGCCACCTGGGTTTCCTTAAGGTTCACCTAAATCTAAGTACACGAGCGTTTGTTGCATTTCGCCCCGATCGAAATGCGGCCTCCGCGACCGGGATCGAACCCGCGACACGCGACGCCATGCGTAGCCTATGTACCACATGTAACGAACACTTCGTGCAGGTCATATTTGTGGCGTGCAGTGCCGGTGAGTGAGCGTACCTAACAAACGCAGTTTCATATTCAAAGTGACAACAGCCCTCGGACCAAAAAGCGAGAGAGAGAGAGAGAGAGAGAGAGTTTATTGGTCTACAGTATTAGAATGCGCATTACAACGCTTCCCGTTGAAAATTCCGGGGCTGTTTATCATTTATCGATTTATTCCTAGTAAACATGCATGTTTCTCTCTCTCCCGTTTTGCTGGCGCCACGCTGCATGCATTCTATAGCCTGGCGACGGCAAGGGAAAGAAAGATGGAGCAAACACAGTGCTGTTGGCACAGTGCGACCACACTCAGATGCTCAAATGCCCGGAACTATATCTGTCGTCAACGCCGGGACTCCTGATCCCGATACTTGACCCAGCGTGGGAAGGTCGATATGGAAGCTAAGCGCGGCGCGCTATCGAGGCATTGCAAGCAGAACTCTATAAAGTGCGAGAATAATATTCCTGTTCTCCCATACTGCTGTAGAGGTTAGCGATATGCAATTTATGGCCGAAAAAAAAAATGTTTGCGACGCTTTATTTACAGTGTTACTTGGGTCTACTGAAGCCCTTATCTTTATTTATTTTTGTTTGGGACAAACAATGGAAGGCTTACTGATCCAACTGTTCCCGCGTCTCCGATTTCTATAACTTTGACAGTGTTGTAAAGTCGAAAAAAAAAAAGACGCTAGTTATTGTGCACCGAATGCTTATTTTCTACCGGAATCCTTTGATTGGAACAACCATTTGTATGCGTTTTCGTTCCCAGGCACCGCACTCATCTTCGAAGCAGAGCAACTCGGGAAGGAAAACAAAAATGGAAAAGCGCAGACGAATAAATTTCCCACTCGGACATACTCCAAAAAGTGCGGGTTTCGCCCGAAGGCCACGAGCCCGCACGGAAGGAAGTTTGGCGCCGCCGCAGCAACACACGCACACCTTTCCGGTGTTCTCGAGAGCTGCGTTCTCGAGAACCGTATTGAACTTTGAAAACCGTTGTCTTGGTGTGTCTACAACCGCTACTTCCTTTAGAACAGAACAGAAGTGTAATAAGCTTCTGACACAAAAAAAAAGAAAAAAAAAGTTAGGACACTTTAATATTTAATTTAGGTGTCTCTTAGAGGCAGGCACTCGTACCTCGGCGTTGGTGTTCTTTAGGTTAACTTTAGGCGAACGCAACGCACGAACCGAACTCGGAGGTAACTGTTTTTCTTTAATTAGCCGGTTAAATATCACGCCAGCTTCTTATGTGCGACGTCATTAGTGACGGCATTACTTCCGCTTTCTACTTCCGGGATTCCAAGAATTTTGCCTAAGTCGTGCTCACGTGGCGGGTCTCTAAAGTCTGCGACTCTGTGCTTTGGTGTGCCGTAATCAGTGATTTCTAATTAATTCTAATTATTTCAGGCACTTCAGTTTTCAACTTGTAACTTATGCTCTGATATCATATCTATAAGGAAACACATGAGCTTTGGGCTATTTTTTGGGGGCAATTGTTTTTTTCTATTTCTTTTCTGATTTATTTTGAAAAAAGATGAATGGCACTCTTCTGCGTGAATGTTGCATCGTCACTCATGTGATCCGTCTGTAGCATACATGTGAACAGCAGAGTATCACAAAAGGATTAGACATACAGCGCAAGTACACGAGACGGAATGGGGTGGACGCAAACAGCGTTGACTTGTAACAAGCGTTATATATATATATATATATATATATATATATATATATATATATATATATATATATATATATATATATATATATATATATATATGCATACATACATATATATGTAAAAGCGTGGAGCATATTTGCAATGGCAATACATTTACATGCATTTGCACTCGGACGTGCCGCAAGCAGCGCTGCGGCACTTCCAAACCAACGTTTTGTATACATGTCTATAGCCTCCGCGGTAGCGCAGTACCTATGGCGTTGGGCTGCTGAGCTCGAAGTTGTGGGTTCGAACACCATCACATGCATATCGATGGAGGTGAAATGCAAAAAAGCCCGCGTACTTAGTTTATGGTGCACGTTAAAGAACCTCAGGGGGTCAAAACGAGCCCCCACTCGGCGCGCCTCGTAATGAAATCGTGATTTTATCCCGTTAAACCGCAGAATATGATTAAAATTTCTTGTTTATCAGTTTTTCACATTGTCGCATTCCGGCACTGTACGTAACATTACGCGTTACCAACATGCTCAACATTTCATTGACTTCTTACTGTAGTGAGTACCAGATCTAAATCTGGTGGTGGTGTCTATAGGGATAGTGATGCAAATCAATCGATGGTAGTACTGACAGTTGATTCACGATGTGTTCACGAGAGAAAAGAAGAATGATCGGTTGTACTACGACAGTATTGTCGCGCATGCATTCTTTTTTTGTTTAGTTTTGGTGCCCGTTATCACCGGGTTATAGCTGTTATCCAGTTATCGCTCGGTACAAGACTGTGTGCGAAAATGCCGAAATGTCACCGATTCTGTAGCAAAAGCGTCTTGTCTAATCAGATTGCGCTGGTAATTCGCGAATGCACGTGAGCAACAGCGGCTTTACTCTGGAATGCACTATGAAAAATGCATACATAATGGATAGACATGACCCCCGAAATCGCGTTCGACGACCAACGACTCTGCTCGCAGCTATTGTTACTCAACTGTTGCTCGTCTTTCTCGGCACAAGTTCGCACAGTGAGGAGTTCGGTTTTTAACTCACAGTTTTGGCACCGTCTGCTTCTTCACCCTTGTTGTACCATGTTATATGTGATGGAGACTTTTGCTCGCTGTGGAGCCGCGAAGACAACAACGTCGCCATGGAACCATGAGCTATATGCTCAGTCTGTAAGGATTGAAGCCAGAGTACGGACGCCTACCTGACTGGACTCAGAAAATCCGACGTATAGGACGCACTCACGTGACGTACCACATGCCACGTACAACTTGACGTATCACGCGGTATATATCAGCAGTAGCACAGACTGAAATGTAAAAGGCGTTTTCCTGCATTTCCGTATTAGCCACGCGCTATGTGCAGGCGGTAACGATCGTAGTACCCGCCGTGGTTGCTCAGTGGCTATGGTGTTAGGCTGCTGAACACGAGGTCGCGGGATCGAATCCCGGCCACGGCGGCCACATTTCGATGGGGGCGAAATGCGAAAACACCCGTGTACTTAGATTTAGGTGCACGTTAAAGAACCCCAGGTGGTCGAAATTTCCGGAGTCCTCCACTACGGCGTGCCTCATAATCAGAAAGTGGTTTTGGCACGTAAAACCCCATAATTATTATACGATCGTAGTGCTCTGCGTTCTCGCACTGTGCGAGTCACAGATATTTTGCACACGCAATCCTTAATAGGCTAAAGGACCACTTAGAGGACAATAATATATATACTCAGAACATGTTGTGAGTATAATATATATACTCACAACAACTCAAACACCACATACTCGACGGATATTCTAGAAATACTAAGGCCATACTTGGATTAGACTTGGAAAAAAGCGTACGACAACATCAAGCATAAGTACATCCTCAAAACGATAGAAGACATTGGACTCGGGTTGAGGATGTTTAACTACATCAAATCCTTTCTCGAAGCACGCACGGTGAAGATAAAGTTCGGAGACATAAACTCGAAAGCGGTTCAGCTCGGAGATCGAGGAACCCCCCAAGAATAGGTGATCTCCACCGGCCTTTTCAACCTGTGCATGATTGGTCTGCCCAGAAAGCTGGGCAACATTAAGGGCATTGACCATACCATATATGCTGATGATCTCACTGCATGGTGTGCTGGTGGAAGTGAAGGATAGATACAGGACGCACAGACGGAAGCGATCAGGACGGTGAAGGAATACCTGAGACCCACTGGACTCAGATGCTACCCACATAAATCGAAGTTGCTACTTTATAGACGTGAAAAAAGGGGCAGGCCTAAGGGCTGCAAACCTCTATCGGAAAGCGATATACATCTACTTACAGAAAATGGTGTCAATATACCCAGAGTCAACGTGATCAGGGTATTAGGCTTTTTCATTGATGCAAACGGTGGAAACCATACGTAGGTCTAGAAAATGACGCTTAAAACGGATAACGCGTGCGAGGTGATCAGACGCCTGGCAGGAAGACACAAGAGCATGAAAGAAGATAACCTCATCAGGTTAATCAACTCTTTCGTACGCTGTCATATTTCATACACCGCTGCCATGTACAACTGGACGCAGGTTCAACTCAAGAAGCTTGACGCAGCGATCAAGAAGGTTGTTAAAAGCGCATTGGGGCTCCCAATTCGAATCAGCACTGATAAATTGCTCAAGTTAGGAATACACAACACGACCATGGAGATAGCGGAGGCTCAAGAAATATCACAAATTGCGAGACTATCTACAACCAGCACAGGAAGATCAATCCTGGACAAGATCATGATCAACCCCATTACGGATCCAGCACAGTACACTAAAGTTCACCAAGCATTCGCAGACAACATAATTGCCGCACCGCTACCCAGGAATATGCACCCAAAACATAACATCAACAGAAGAGTTGCACAAGCCAGGGCGTTAATCAAGAAAATGGATAAAGGTGGCAGAGGAGCCTGCTTTGTTGACTCGGCTGCCTACAAGGATCGAACTAAGTTCGCGGCGGCGGTAGTGGATCATCAGGGCAAATGCACGAACTGCGCCACGGTCTACACTAGCAAACCTGAACTCGCTGAACAAGTTGCCATTGCATTGGCACTAACAGACGATAGATTCACAGAAATATATACTGACTCGAAAACAGCTATTAGAGCTTTTTATAGGGGAAAGATTGCCCCCACAGGCAGCGAGAATAATTAACAAAAGGCAAACAAATGTTACACGTTACATTTATTGGTTCCCGGCGCACCTTGGTTCACTTGATGACATTCCTGTCAATACAAATGAATCGGCCAACACCGTCGCCCGCAACCTTACAGACCGGGCCGCTTCTACATATGGTTTTGATTCTGTTGGATTGCAGAACCTACGGAGAGATACGCTCATTACATACAATGAAATTACAAAACATTACTACATGGGAAGGAGGGAGTTTCGACCCCCTCACTATAGGCTAAACAGAGCACAATCAGTTACACTTAGGCAATTACAAACACAGTCTTATTACTCAACTGCACCAATAAAGCAATGGTATGACATTGCAGACATAAATATTATGTGCAAAGCATGCAAAAAATGAGATATGCGCGCGTGAACATCTGCTCTGGGTGTGTGGGTCGCTCGGCCCTGGCATTTCCCGGAATCGGTTTTTAGGAATGATCAGATCTCCAGATCATATCCCTCAAGTCCTGGCTGTCCAGTACACCCGTGATAGGACTAGGAGGCTTGACCTTCCGGTCCCAACATGGGACTGGCCAGGCAGGTGGCAACACCTTGCACAGGACCAGAATAAAGTTTTTTCCTTCTCCTCCTCCTCCCTTGCACAGGCAGTGCCGTCCGCACAGTGGCGGTAGAATTTGTACGTGATAGAGGATACCATGGTCCTTGGGTTCGTAGTCTCTTTAGGGACCGCGATCAACTTTTAATGATTGAATGCTGGACCAAATGACGGCAGCTTTGTTCTCTAATTAGTGGAAAAGCATGAAGTGCAGTGCTACTGATTTTTTGACAATATTGTTAGCCGACAATTTCACAAAACTATCAATCAACGCTATCAACATAGCGAGCTATCGTAATGCTGTGGACAATACTAAAGATAGATATGCTATCGGTAGCCTATTTTATAATGTCGGGAGTATGAAAAGAAAGCTATCGATATTGTCAGTAGTCAATTTATGGATATTTTGCGTCACTAGTCTGTGAGCGACGCCTTTAGGATACGGCTAAGCCAGGCGGTGCACGAAACGTGATAAACGGATTTCTCTAAGTCTCCAAGTTTCTGCCACATATGTTAGCACCGGTAGAATGCACGGTTTGCACACCTTTCTTTTCAATGATAGCTGTAAGCTTCCAGTCAGGATCTGACAATGTCTGCCGTATTCGCTCCAACCCATTTTTATTGTTCTGTAAATTTCCTTCTCATGATCAGGGTTCGCTGTGAGTGATTGACCTAGGTAAACGCACTCCTTCACAGACTCTAGAGGATGACTGGTGATACTGAACTCTTGTTCCCTTGCTAGGCTGTTGATCATTATCTTTAACTTCTCCATATTAATCTTCTACCCCACTCTTATACTCTCTCTATTAAGGACCTAAATCATTTGCTGTAACACGTCCCCAGTGTTGCTGAACAGAACAGTCATCTGCAAACCGAAGGTTGCTGAGATCTTCTCCGTCGATCCTTACTCCTAAGCCTTCCCAGTTTAATAGCTTGAATACTTCTTCCAAGGATGCAGTGAATAGCATTGGAGAGATTGTGTCTCCTTGTCTGACCCCTTTCTTTATAGGTATGTTCCTACTTTTCTTGTGGAGAAGTAAGGTAGCTGTGTAATCTCTGTAGATATATTCCAGGATATTTACGCAAGCGATCTGTACTCCTCAATTACATAATGCCTCTATGACTGCTGGTATTTCTGCTGAATCAAATGCTATTTCGTAATATACGAAAGCCATATAGAGAGGCTGATTGTACTTTGCAGATTTCTCAATTACCTGACTGATGACATGGATGTGATCCATTGTAGAGTATCCCTTCCTGGAGCCAGCCTGTTCTCTTGGTTGACTGAAGTTCAGTGTTGCCCTTGTTCTGTTGGAACTGGACAGTCTCCTGTCGTGCTGTGCACCTCATCATGGACTACCAACTAGCCCGGTCCCGCACCTTGATTCCTTATATCTTAGAGCCTAAAGATTTCGAGGTGTTCGGGCTGCTTGCGTTTATAACTTGATCCTTCCTTAACACACTCGAAATTCTCTCGCGAGGAGGGAGCCACATTATAGCGCAAATGAAGACGGGACATTAAGGGTTTCCTCTCTTTGGTTCGTTGCGTGTTTGTTTTATTCGCGTTACAGTTTGCTTCTTCGTGTTTAGGCCAACTTCTCCAAGAACAATCCCTTTTGTATTCACCCGTACTGTACACCAAGGAGTTTTTGTGCGACCAATAAACTACTTTGTTTGCCCATCCTTATAAAAGCGTTTCTTGGTGGCTGCAACGTTCTAAGAATACTGCATTACTTTATTATTCGCCGTGCTGGATCAATAGCTGTGGAATTTTGCTGCTGAGCAGTAGGTCTCAGGAACGATTCCCGCGGCCGCACTTCGCATGGGATCGAAATTCAAGAGCGTCCTTGTTAGTCCTCCAATACGGCGTTCCTGATGACCCACCTACTGCGCAGTTACGGGACAATAATCTCCGCAACTTAATTTTTTTTTGAATTTGTTGTTATTGCTATCCCTCCTCTAATCTCATTATCTCATTGTTACATTTTAGTTTGATTTCTCACGAACGAAGTGGTGGTCCCATCTGTGGGTAACACCGGTTGCTGCAACGTTCGGAAACGTGTTTTCATTCCACGGACCGGCGACTTACACTTCGAGTCGTCGGTCCGTGCCAAATCAGAGGGGGGTCGTACTTCCACCCGTAACTCGCGCGCTTCGTTGTAACAACAGGTCGTTTCAATGAGACCTCGTTGTTGTCGCACGAGGGGAGAGCTAGGTACACGCGTGCAAATATTTTTGACGCGTCTGTCCGTGCCCAAGGAAGTGGAAAAAGAGAGAGAGAGAGAGAAGCGTCTGCGTTGCCCGTCTCCCGCGGCGAGTTGTAAACAGGCGCCCGTTCGGGCGCCCGTGCCCCGCGGCCACCACGCACGAGCGAGGGACCATGCCAGCGGCCGCGGTCGCACGCACGCTGGCCGCGACGACGGCGGAAACTCGTTCCCTTCTCCTCCCTCCGAAACGCTGCATGCACGAGAACCAAGCCCCAAGGCGAAACGAAAAATAAACACCGCCCCACCGCCGCCGCCCGGGAACGCGAGGTCGCCCGGCGCGAGGTGTGTACGGGGCCACACGGGGCGCCCGCCGCCACGCGCACCAACCACTACCACAAAAACCACTCGGCCGCTCGCAGTGCGCGCGTATAGACAAGACGCACGCGCGCTCCCGTCGTCGCCCCGCTATCGGGCCCCGTCTCTGGTGCCGGCCGCCGTCGAAACACACTCTCCCTGTTGACCGCCTCGCGGCCACCGTAGTGGTAGTACAGTCGTCGCCATCGTCGTCGCGTTGCGTGCGCGAAGGATTCCCTCGCTCGCCCACTACACGCGAGCGTGTTCGTCTCTCCGTTTCGCCTGCTTCTTTCCTCATCTGACGCCTGCCCCACTCCTTCGGCCTGCTCGGCTCCCCTACGCGGAACTTTTTGTTTTCTTATGCGGCCGTCCTCCCTCGAAGGCCCGGATGACATCGGCTCTGCTACGAAGGTAGCGTGTGGTCCCAAGAGGAAAACTCGCCGGTTTTCTCGGCTGCGGGACTAGGCTTTCGCCTACAGAACGGTGCGAGCGAACGTCTCCCAGGTAAGTGCGTATATCCTACCGGTATTTAGTTCGCACGTTATGCGTACGACACGCGCGGTATGCGTGCATGGAACGTGTAAGTTTAGCGCGACGGTCAGGATTTGGGGCTGTATGGGAGTCGCTCTTCTTGGATATCTTGTTTCATTGTCGTTTGCTGCGTCGTCGAAGCGATAGCACGATAGTGATAACAAGGGCTGTTTGTGATGAGATTGTGGGCTAGTAACGACGGGGAAACTACTCGGGCAGCCGCAACGGGGTGACGGGGTGCGGACCTTTGAAATGTCAAGGCAAATGTTGTCATCAGTCAGGCCGCGTATAAGGAAAACGTAACGCTGTGGTCGTGATCAGCGCGCAACTTCATCCTCATTTCCTAGAAAGCAGCTGGCTATCACAGCGAAATAAAATATTTTATTTATTAGCACACTCAAGGGCTCGAAGCCATTTTGCCCGATTGTGGCTGGGCGTTGCCTTCTTGCCACGCTGAAATTGAGTGCCAATGCAGAGGAGGCCACTTCTTTTTTTTGTCTGTGTTTTCGGCGCTCGTGAGATCACTCTTCTCCCTAATAGAAGCGAATAATTTTCGTTAAGCGTTACTTCAGGCAAAAAAGAAAGTGTTCTAAAACGTTCTTCCAAACGCAGACTTGATAAGATGTAAAGCCGCAATATCTCAGCCTACAGCATATGACAGCTATTTTGTTACAATGACAGAGAACATTTCCGCATTGCGCAGATAAATTAATACACAAGTATTCGTGGTCGCTTCTTGGAACTAAAGCGGTGCAACACAAAAAGAAATTGCATAAATTAACAAACCAGTGGGTCCTCAATGTCGTTCAGCAGAGTGCAGTATGGCGAGGAGGCCCACTCAGGGCTAATTTGCATTCCTGTCAAGTGTCAAGTGTATTCCTGCCCACTAGTTGAAGAAGCAACGCCCTTGCAGTGACTCTAGCTTCAGATAGCAGCCTTTCGAAGTGCAGAGTGCATCTTGTTTTTAAATATTTGGAAAAGTTGTTTCTCAACCGAGACCTTGGCACTAGATACACCATGAACAGGGAAACTGGATAGGCCTATAGATACGACGGTCAGTGTCAAAGGCTGCCCTTAGGTCGGCCTTCAGCTCGTGCGAGGCGATAAGAACACGCTTAGTTAAAAGACAAGAGCTCCGTTCTCTGCCCGGTTAACGCTTCTCCTCAAGCAACCGCATATATGAGATGCGGCCTTGTGAGTATAGAGAAGACATGCCAAATGGATGCATGCCGTTCACCAGCGAAGCCGGCTGTCGCTAGGCGCCATTCCCACAGGCGAAACATCTGACAGTACATTCACAAATTTGCCAATTCCAGATCCCTTATTTATTGGAGGGCTCGCAATAGAAGCCAGTAACGGTAAAGAGTGAATTGAACGTTCTTTACAATCATGGACTTACATAACATATTGTAGCAAAGTAACTGGTTAACAGGGAACGCCAGTAATTACACTACCACACCTCAAAGACCCACGACGCATGGCCTCTAAAATGGGGCGTGGCGTGCTGTGTGCGCAGCCCGATGTCGCAGTCCAGACATGAGACACATAGTTCCAGCCAAAATTATTCGCGGGTATACAGTGGTGTTGCCATCGTTCAGCTACAATAGGAATGATAAGACAGTGCAGGGATTTACCTAATCTTCGCGCTTGCGGCTTCAGACGTTCTTCGGGTGTAATGTAATTATTGCGTTAAATTTTTCTATATTTCTAAGAAATCAAAGTTTTCTAAACAGAGGCAGGCAATAAGCCTCTGCTCGCATTCGTGGTTATTGCGGATTATTGAATTGATAGCGCAATATTTTGGTGAAAATGACTGCATTGCGAGGTCGTAAATCCTTCTGAAGCCAGAAGGACGAAGTTTAGGCAAGTCTACGCACTGCCCATCATTCCTATATGCTGCAGCTGAACCACCGCACTTGGAAGTTTCCGTAGACACTAGCGGCAGAGTTCCCCCTAGTGATTTTTTGTGGGAAACTCTATGCTACGAGCTTTTCAGAAAAGCAGAGCACAATCCGCTTCTATTTCTTAGGATCAATTCTTCGTGGCATTGTAACGCGTCGTACACGAATGCGTGTCGCGAGCCGGATTGTTTTTTTCGCAAGAGACGCCGCGTAAACCTACACCCGACGGAAGCAGCCCCGGCGAGTCTTGCGGAGCAGCAGGTGTCCGAACTTCCCGCTGGAGGTTTTTCATTTCCGCGTCTTTGTGGAGGACTCGTTCCTCGTCCGCCTGGCGGCGTCGGATGACGGTGGCGCGTCGTAGCTCCAGGCGAGCGCTATTCTCGTCTCCTCGCGGTGGTTCACGCAGCTCCACCAGCTAGCTGCACGTCGTTTTTGTTAGTATAGCAATGGTAGGCAGGCACGGCGGGGAAAACGCTCAGTGGAAGCTTAACATATTACTGAGATGAAGTTCTTGAGTTTTAGTTTTTGTGCTTTAGAGCGAAGGTCCTCAACCTCGAGAGAGAGAGAGAGAGAGAGATAAGGGAGGCAGGGATATTAGCCAGTCAAGAGTGGTTGGCTACCCTACGCTCAGGGAAGAGAGAAGGGAGAGAGAGATGGTATAGAGACGTGCACGGACAGCACTTGTGTCAAAGCCGCTCGTGCAAGCCAGACCTTATGAGAAAGCACAAAAGTGCATTAACTGCCTTTTGAGCCGATGATCGGTGGGGACGGTGCTCTAGTACTGTCCGTTCACTCAGAGAACGACCATCTAATTTCGTCAGTGTGTTGGACAAAGATTGCCTTTGTGCTTGAAATTGTGGACAGTGGCACAAGAAGTGGTCAACGTTCTCCTCAACCTCGGAATTCTAAAGGAAATATGCTGCCTGACCTCAGAGCGCACTCCACAGTTTACTGCAACAGCTATTTACGACCAGCTTCGGTTTGGTTTCTCAGAAGGTGTGTGGGTGGGGGGGGGGAGGTGGAGGTTGGAAGAGGGGAGTGACATCATGACACTAAGTGTGGTCACGTGGTAGCAGTACACTGCGACGTTGTGGCAATCGCTCCGACTCGCTCGGTCGTCCACCAAACAGACCTCCGAGCGAGCTGGAGCGAATGCCAAAACGTCACGATGTTCCGCTACCACGTGACCACATACTGGGAAACTTGAATACTTAGAAGCTTTACTTCCCAGTATCTTTTATTTTGTTTTTAGGGTTTCAAGGTCGAAGACCTTGATATGAAGCACATGAAAAAGTGAAGCCAGAAATGTCATGACATTACTCCTTTGAAGGGGACACTAAGAGAAAACTAAGTTGAACTGAATTAGTAAATAAGCCTTCTGGAATGCCTAAAAAGCCCTTCTTAGCATGAGAGGGAGCTTAAGTCAAACTGATGATGAGCGGTGATGCTTCCTTGCAGCTCCCCCAACAGCCAGCAGCGACGTCATGAATTTTGACAAAGTTTGCTCGGGCCCGAATAACGTTTTATCGGTGGTCTGCGTTGTATTCTGAATGAGCCAAAGGTTGACCTTAGCACGTTCGAGAACGATTACTTGCGCCACAGCACTTCAAATACAAAAAAAGCAAAAAAATGGAGGTCGGTGATTTCACAAAGACGTACCGACGCTATAGGGTATAGGAGCGAAAATTCAAGAATACATGTTTGGCTTGTGTTCACCGTATTGAACATTGGTTCTTTCTCTAGAATAGATCATCTTAGCGAGAGAAAGAACCAAGGTTATCTAGTATAGAACCTCTTAGTTGTCTTGTGACTGGCGCAGCATGGCCTTAGTTGCCTTTGTGCCATTAAACCCCAACTAACAACCCAACCAGAACCTCTTAGCTTCAATGTAACAAAAATGGAGTTTTGAAAGAGACTTTACAATGTTTAAATGATTTACTGCTTATCCTTAGGGCCGCTTTAACCCTGCAATGATAGGGAACCTTCACGTAAGCTCTGCTTTTTTTTTTCTGTTCATGTAGGCTCCCTATGCAATGCCTAAGCACAACGCCCACTGCACGAAATTCAGGACAACTAATCTTGCTCACTTTATTTCGGTCTTTAGAGAATAAACTTGTGAAAAACAAAACACCACTACGATGAAATATTGCGTAAAAATACTTAGTATAGCAATAATTTATTAGTATACGCTTTGCTGAGTTCTCCATAACTGAAAACTCGCTCAAGCGAATCGAAAACGAGGCTATATAGGCCGTGCGTTAACACTCGTGCTTAAATTGGAATTTTGAGTTACCAAACTCAGCGTAACAAAAAATGATAGATGGGGAACCTCTGGGTATAACGAGCTCAGCGAAGGTCTAATATCGGCGCTAAGTAGGATCAGAGCCCCGTTCTCAAAGGGGCCTCGTTTAACTGAAAGCGCTTGCAGGCAATATGAAAGCAAGACACGAAAAGGAAATGAAAGAAAATGAAAAGAAGATATAGATATTTGTATTTACTACACATAAAGCGTCTTAAAGTGTATTTTATTTTCACGTGTGACATCCGACATGGTACAGACCCATAACGCTCATTAGCCTGACCCTCCCCTATGCTTAGCTCGATCCTGAATGAAACATTTCCCGCCGTATTAGCGCACTGCCTACGGCGTTGCACTGCCGAGCTTGAGTTCGAGGGTTCGATCCCGGCTGAGGCAGCCGCATTTCTCTTGGGTTGGAACGCAAAAGAACGCTCGAATACTTAGGTTTAGGTGCACCTTAAGGAATCCCAGGTGGTTCCATAGTTCCAGAAAATTCCATAGTGCCCCACGTACTACAGCGTGCCTCATAATCAGCTCGTGGTTTTGGCACTTAAAACCCCATAAGGCAATTAGATTGAACATGTAGTTTATCATAGCAGTATGTGCGGGTGTTGAGAATACAAGCAACATAAATTATGTTATCACATAGGGCGTAGCCTAGTTCGCGTTGCCAGGAGATGAAACGCGTGCCAGTAGAAAGTGACTGGAAAAATCAGAAATCGTGTTTGGTGTTTTCATTCTCATGTGTATGGGATATTGGCTAGAATAAGGCGTTGTCGCGCATCCTTGGTGCTTGGCCGCGTTTGAAAATTGGCCGTACAGTGGCTGCGTCGATAACAAACTACGCATGCAAACGCCCCCCCCCCCCCCCCCCCAACACACACACGTCATTTCTTCAAATGACATTGCCATAGTGCGTTGTCCACATAAGGATCGCGAAACTCAATGCGAAATGTAATGTTGCATAGCGAAAACTCGCGATTATTTGCTTCCTGGAGTAATCCAACGGCCTTATTAACCTAAATGGCAAAATAAAAAAATAATAATGTGCTATTCAATGCAAAGCGTAGATAACTGTAGATATTAAAGAAAAACAATACATATGCAGCGCTAACCATGTTTTTTATCGCAGCGACATTCTCAATGAGGGCTACGCGATACTTGCTGACCCCCTGAAGGACGCAGATCTTGCAGCCTGAAGTGCTGAAGGCACGAAATAAGAAGCCAAGTGAGAGAGACAGGCGCTGTCAGCTCGCGTGATAAGACTGCTGTCTCACCTATGGCTAACGTCATCAGTGTGATATGGCCATTACCGCTGAGAGTCGCAACAGAAGGGAACGCCGCTTGGGGCTGTCAGTTATACAATTTCGACACCCTTACCGTTTCCCCTTTTCCTACTTACATATATATGGTCAGCACTTGTTGCACTCGTGGTTCCTTAGCAGCGGGCCGCGCTGACAGCCCATATGACAGGCGAGGATAACTTCACAAAACATAGGCGGTAAGAAGAGAGACGCCTCTGACGTCACCAGACCGTGAGCCCCCACCTCCGTGACGCGCTGGGCATGCCCTCGTTGCCTCGTGATTGAAGCGACGCCCGTGTCTCTCCCACTGTTTCGATAGTCAATTCTAGTTTTCCTTCGGCCGAGCGAGGATGCGGTGCGAAGGGTAACGCACGTTTGCGCTGCTGTCGGGGGCTGGGTCCCTCACACGTGACCGGTTCTCGATTAGGCGCTACCTCACACACGCACACACGTGCGGCACACACACCTCGCCCTTCCTTCTCGCCTTGTGCTCTGCGGCCTCGGTATTAACGGGCCGGCCGGCTTACGGCAGCCGTCATACCTCCGCTGCCTGTGGCGCGCTCTTCTTGACACCGTTTTTTGTTCTTCTTTCTCCTCGCAAGGGAGGTCTTCGTCCTTCGTTCCCGACTGTTCACTGGAGGCGTCGACACCGAATACCGCACTCGCGTCAGTCTCATTCTGAGCCATTCCATACGTACACGGAGACGCGAGCGACTTTGGTGCAGCCGATACTCGACGAAACTGCGGCCCCGTCAAGTCTCCGTCAACACCTTCTTCAGCACAAGATGCAGTCTTCTAGGCTGCCCCGAGCAGCGATCTTCGCCCTCCTCGGCTCGTGCATCGTCTTCCGTTGCCTCGCCGCTCCCGCCAATGGCCAGCCCAATAACCTCGTCGACGGCGGAGCTCCGGGCCCTGCCGACGTCGTGCCCGAAGGCGTGGCGAAGGCCAGCAACGACTTCGGCCTGGCCCTGTACCGGGCGTACGCGAACGCCAGCGCGACGGGGAACCTCTTCTTCTCCCCGTGGAGTCTGAGTCGCGTGCTCGCCATGGTCCTGCTGGGAGCCCGCAACGAGACGGCGGCCGAGCTGTCTCGCGCACTGGCCGTGGATCGCTTCGAGGACCCGGCGGCGACGCTCGCCGCTCAACGCCAGATCGCCAGGCACCTGCTGACCAGTTCGAGCGAGCTGGTCTCGACCAGCATCGCGCTCACAAGGGCGGGAGACCCCGTGTCGCCGGAGTACCGGGCCAACCTGGACGAGTACCTGGACGACGGCGGCGTCATGGAGGTGGATTTCTCGCGCTCGGAGGACCTGCTCAGCCGAGTCAACGGCGAAGTGTCTCGGCTTACGGGAGGTCGCATCAAGGACGCCCTGCGAAGGTAAGCAGCCAGACGTCGACATGTAGGGCAACGTGCCTTCTTCTAGAGCACAGTATGTGGGGGGCATCGGGTAAATGAGTCGCAAAGATATTTTTTGGTCCCCGCAGAAACATTGGACAGACGTGAAAAGGTCCTGCCTATGTGAAAATATCGACACGGATATGTAGATTAACATCTTTTATTTTAAAGCAGGAACTGTGGGGACAGGGAGTATTTGCTGCGGTAAGCTCTTTGTCGATCCTAGAAAAAGCAGGGCGTGAAAAAAGTACAGCTTCTGACAGTCTACAACAGGAAAGACCTGAGACGAACTTGAAACATTTGACCCAACAATCAGTAAAACCATGTTTGTTCATACATATATGTGTTTGGCACCGACAAGCCATTAATGCATTGTTTTGTGTAACGTGTCTTAAAGAGATAAATAGAAGCCAAATTTAGAAAAGGTTGGTGACTCGATCAGACTCAATTTCGTTTATCTACCGTCGGTAACGTTGATAAGGAGAGTGTATTTATATTTGTCACATCGGGATAAATCTGACCAACATTTGAGTTTCGTAAGCGAGGAATACATGTGAGGGGATTCAGTGGTCGACGGGCAAGAAGGAGGTGTTGGCGTTGCCGGAGATACTCAAGTGAACGGTCCTGCGCATTAGTTCACACGTAGAAAGTCGTAATTTTCATCGGTCAATAAAATTCCAACTGATGTACGTGTGCGGTGTGGATGTGTGGTGGCTCGGTGAGAGTAGTACGATGCCGTCGGCGTTTAACTCTCAGGCGAAAGCAACATTTTTCGCTTGTGTAACCCATCGATGATTGAGATCCGGCTCCGCCGGGGGGAAACCCGAACAGGCCTGCTTACGAGCGACCAGGCGCGCATTAAGGCTGTAGTGGGTGTTGAATGCCAGGATGTTTCACTTAGGCGTGACCGTAAATGTCAGATCAGAACATTTCTGGGAGCTCCTTTAGTTTGACGTAGATTATTCGCACAACGCTTCATCGAATCGATGTCATAAAAACTTATGTAATACGTAACGAAGGGCTAGTGCTAGCGATCCTTGTAGCTTCTACCCTCAATTATTTGTAACTTATCCACAGATAATTCGCACTATCATCCGAATGTCGGAGCAACGGAAACAGACAAGAATAACGTATTCTGAAGTAAATTCAGAGTTAATCTACCTTGTCCTGTCCGGACGCGACCAATTGGCCCACAATTTAGCTTGACTTACTATATGGAAACAAAGTTCTTCACCACCTTGAGATATCGTAATGTTTCTCACTTTATATTTTTTATCTACTTAAATTTATTGGCACCCTGACAGTTCCCATTCTCACAGCCTGCTATACTTTTGTGGCATATGTAGCAGGGCCATGTGTGTTATTCAAAAGGGAAAATAATCCGAGAAACTGTCCCTGTATCTGCATGACGAGGACTTAGGAATTCAATTAGTTCTCTGATGATGCTTCTTATGACAACGGTTCTCCTTGTAAGGGGCACAGATGGGTATATTATAAAGGGAAATCATAAGACACATGAAAGCTAAGAGCTAACAATTTCGGCTAAACGTTCGTTTTATTGACGGTGTTACTTTTCTTCGCGTAGAACATATCATAGGCGCTTTTATTAATGCTGCACTACACGTGTTACGCTCCCTAAGACTTCTACAGGAGCTCGTTAGTATAAGCCACCGGCCTTAGTTAGAACTAATGAGCAAAAAATACAACAATAGGTGCCACAGTTCTGCCTTTCAGTATTTTACATGCACATGTTTTCACCTGAGGCACAAGACCCCTTACATTATCCTCTAAGATAACTTACGGCTAAAAAAAATGAACAAAAATAAAGTTGTATTCGCCGTCATTCACGCGCCGTGCCTCCTAACGACAGAGCGTGATCGTGCGCTTCGCATTCCGGCGACTAGTGCGGGAAATTCGGGAAATAAAAATCAATGAAACCAGCAACGTGGAGCGTCCCAACGCTCTTTCACATCCGCGAAAAGAACACGCCTAACGCATACGACGTGATAGCGAGAAACACGACCTAAGCCGACTTTCTCCTCACGCGCAGGTCCCCGGACCCTCTCAGCAAGCTTATTCTGCTGAACGCCGTCCACTTTCGCGGCGTCTGGGAGAAGGCGTTCAACCCGAACGACTCATTCGACGGCATCTTCCGCGGCGTAACGCGCAACTCTCCCGTGCGCATGATGAGCGGCAAGGGCAAGTTCCCGCTGGCGTACGAAGGCGACGCGTACGTTCTCGAGCTGCCCTACACGGGCGAGAGCAGCCTCGTGCTCGCCCTGCCGAGGCGTCGGAACCAGAAGGACCTGAGCGACATCGAGGCCCGGCTCGAACAGATCCTCGTGTTGGCCAAGCCCGAGCTGCGCTCCATCGAGGTCGAGCTGCCCAAGCTGACGGTCCGCAGCAGCCTGGACCTCAAGGAGCCGCTCAAGAAGCTGGGCGTCAAGGCGCTCTTCTCGGAGCACCACGCCGACCTGAGCGGCATGCAGGCGGAGGGAGGCCTGTACGTCGAGGACGTCCACCACGGCGCGGCGCTGGAGATCGACGAGAAGGGCACGGTGGCCAGCGCCTCGACGGTGGCCATCATCGTGAGCCGCATCGGCACGCCGCGTTTCGCGGCCGACCGACCCTTCGTGTTCGCCATCAAGCACAGGCCGACGGGTCTGCTGCTGTTCGTCGGTCGTGTCACCGACCTGTGAAAAAAATAAGAAGGTTACCCCGCGGCTGCTTCGAAGTTTGAGGGACGTAGAAAGTTGTGCGCTGGTGATAAAATAACTGCGCACGTTATTGTGCCTTGTGCCGGCACACTGACGGGTAGCGTCTAGGTGCTGCGAGAAAAAATGTCGCGGACTGGTGTTATACGTGTACCACAAGGCTGCGGGGGCGCTACTTAGCAGAGCGCCCCTTCTAAAATAGCTGTGATCAACATCGATTCCGAACAGTGTGTTCGTTGGGTAAATAGCGTGACGTTTTGAACAGAAAAAAAAAAGGGGAAAATTCTGCTGAAAGTTGTCCAGTGCTCCTTCAACAGGTTGAAGGTTGAATGTCTCGTAACAATACAATGAGCAAAACGAGAACAAGGTGAAAGCAGGAGCCAACGTTTCGACAAGTGGACTTGTCTTCTTCAAGGCACTTATCGAAACGTTGGCTCCTGCTTTCACCTTGTTCTCGTTTTGCTCATCGCCTTGAATTTCCCGTGTTTTCCTCGTAACAATACAGACTTTTATGGCACCAGAAAATGGACTGAGCGTTACCTACTAGTTAAGACCAGTGTAACTTCAAGCTTTATTATCCAACGTAAAGCTGCAAAAAATAAATAAAAAAATACGCCCGGTCAAGGCTGCGCGGATGTTAGGAGGATTTTGTTCACACCTCCAACCCGGCGGGGCCCAACAATGCCTCAAAAAAAGCTTCCAGGACGGATTCGGGGAACCTTGTTATTCCCAGAATTGTCTTTCTTGGCCATTCAAAAGAACAGTGAGAATTTGCGCGGTTGCTCTGTACTAAATTGCTGCAACTGCACTGAAGTGCAGCTGCTCTGCACTGCTCTGAATTGCACTGACGTGTCATCACGGTCCGATAAACTCTAATGCTTGTTCCTACATTCGAAGTCTTCGTTAAGAACACTTGCTTCATTCCAAAACGATAAGTTAGCCAGCTAGAGCAGCTAAATGTTCTGCAAGCTCGAGTTGTGGTACATCTGATCAAGGTTTAATATTGCTCGCCCAGCAGCGTGTTGAAACGAAGCAAATACGATAAGCTGGAGGTACAGAGAAGCTGTCTGTAAGGACACATGACCTTGACTGCATTTCCATTCCCTGCAATCTCTTAGGTGGGGACAGTGCTGGACACGCCTGCCAAGAAATTTATTTTTATTTTTGTGTTTTATAGTGTGATCAAGAAAGCGGCTGTGCCGCTATTTGCTGTATATACGCTTGTCATGTAACGCTGATGAAATGTGTGGAGAAGTGGTGTATTTGCATGCAATATCATATCTCACAGCGAAATTCAACACTGTCATGTTTCGCATCGTTGTTAATTCTCTCTGGCACCGTTCCTTTTTTGAGAAGTGGTTAATGTTAGACGCGCGTAAGGTCATATAGGAACTTGCTAACTTTCTCTTCTCTTTTTAAAGACAGCTATTTGTACTTAGCACACCCGTGTACCTTGCCAAAGATCTTTATATTGAATGTGAAAACGAAAACTTCATATATACGTGTGAATAGAGCCCGCGCGGCCCTTTATGGTTTTAAAGCTTTCTTGCCACCTCCGTCTTTGCGCTTCGACGAATTTCAATACATTTATGACACCTTATGCGTACATGTGTGAGCGAAAAAACTTCTCCAGTTTGTTTGTAGTGTTTCATGAATTGCTGTTTCTTGTCATATAGTCTGTAATCGTCCTCGTTCTGTAGGTAACTTGTCGACAGTCGTTTTGTGTGTGCGTACTATTTGTGAATAAAAATTAAAGCTTCGCTCATGACATTGGCGATTGCTTAAATCAACGAAAGTTGTGAAAGGAAAGCAAGACATGAGTGCTAGGGCAAATTCACTGAGTAACTACAATCCAACCTCCACCATTTTCATGTTGTTTAGCGTAGAACGAGTTAGCTGTGCGGTGGATATTTGCACATTCTCGTGATGTCTATGGTTGTTTCGTAATAAAGTATAATTGGACGCTATTTGTTTGAGTGCTTTTTTAGGCTTGTTCAGTAACGGGTATCGCGGCGATCAGAAAAGTGCTGTCTGAATGCTGGAAACCGTGCGTGCGTATGACTGAGTTTAAATAAACTCATTGCCTTCCGGTTTTGTTTATAAGACTGTAGTATTCTTTCCTTGCTTCATCATTTTTACATTTCGATTAAGAAAAAGTAATTTGCCCTATGCTTTCTTGATTTTATTGCCTGTAGGAGTTACGTGATCGTGACTAACAAAAATTGGGCCCCTCGGTTTCCCTTCTTCTCGTTCATTACACAGCGAGTGTCTCGACTCCGGCAGCTTTGTTGCCATCAAATAGAACACGACGGTTTATTGGCCAGTTGCCTGCTCCCGATTTTACGCACTACGTGACGCCTGCGGCGGAAAGAATGTTTTACGTCCACCGTCATGGTGGTGAGTTGCGGCACTGGGTAACACTCCCAAGTCTATAGATCTGTTACGCATATGATACCTAACCAAGAGGGTGGGACAAGGGCACCGCGGTAGATGAACTGGTAAGAGCGCCAGAGAAACAGGCATATATAGCGCATATTGGGCGAAGTTCCCAAATAATGTTAACCGCATTAAAGATAAGGAACCTGTGAGAAAGTGCGCTGAACTAAAGGGTGTTAGAAATATAGACGTGTGCAAAACAGCTTGCATTTCAACAGTTGTTCAAGTAGATAAGCTGCGTCAACACACTTTCTTTTTCTTTTTTGTAACCTGGTGACGATCAGTATTACTACCTGAAGTTTGTTTGGAGGTAATATAAACGGCAGGAGTTAATAAAATTCAACACTCAGCCTGAACACCAGGAGAATTAAATTGCCAAGCGACTAGAAATATCAACTTTAAAAAATGAGGACATAAATGGTTCTTGTATTTTTCGTTCGCGCAACAAAATATGACCATTTTCCAAAGTGGATTTCGGAAGTGGCCCAAGCACAGTTGCATATTGATTGCACAACGTGAGAAGGGTGTAGCGGCAAGTTACAATTACGGCGCTGACCTGTGGTGTCCTCCAGCCGAGTTAAGGCCACTCTTCTTTGGAATCGCATCTCACCTAGTGCATTGTCGCATTTTTTTTTTCATGGCTAGAATGAAAACGAAGTCCTTTAGCCTACAGATATGTTTGCGGAATGCCGCATTATATGTTCTAGCACTTGCTGTGTGTTTGTTATCTTTGAAATAGCCAGAGATAGTTTCACAAAAGTTAAACAATAGCAGTACTATATTACTCTGCGCACGTATTACTTTCATGCCTAACGAGCCGACGCTACGGAACAATATTTAAAAACAAGCTGAGAAGAAAAATACGCTTGAAGATAATTCGGTAATAACGCAGATACTACGTGAAGTTCTGATAACATTTGAGGAATAGTGTTGACAGCTTGCCTTTACAACAACGAACGAAATATTCACGACAACATTACTATGACGACAGTTCGACACAATCATTACAACAACAGATATCCATATAGATCAGTTTTTATTCCTTTCTAACTAAAAAAAAAAAACATAACTCTACGACAAGTGGCTGTCGAATGTACAGACTGAGTAACCAGAAGACGACGGTATTTCTGCGTCTATTTATGTAAAGTTTCTGGGTCAGAAGGCAGACACGGTGGTGATGGCTGCGGGAATATTATTGGGCACTTCATTGGGCAGCTTCTATTGGAAGAGAATTGCCAAGAAACGTTTTAAAACATAATTTAATTTTTAAACGCTCTGTGCAAGATCTAATTGAGAAACCCTGTCTCGTACGATAAAATATAGTTGTATAGAGATTAGACAGATTTCATATCACACGCCTCCTCAGCGGAGAGTGCAACGATCATAAGTTGGAAGTTATTGACTGGGTGTGAGATAATTTGTGAGTGGTTTCTAGGGGTCTTGGATTTCTCAAAGCGAAGCTTCGGTCCACTCAATAAACTTCCGCGTATAACCTTGTGGAAGACAGTTTGACTGTGCACACGGCTAAGAAGGTTGCTTCGGTCATGATGGCGGCGAGAAGAAATGTAAGGCTGCACAGGTGTGTCAGCCGGACAAAAGAGGAATATAAAGGTCGCTGCAGAGGACTTATGAAAGATCCGGAGATGCCAAATCGCAGTGAACGGTGCTTTAGAATATTGAGAAGAAGCTAGATAAAGGACCGTAAAGTTCGTACGTTCTTGCAGACGTAGACAAGGGATTAACGATCGGTTAAAACCATAGCATCCAACAGCACTACAGAAGAAAAAAAACGTGAACTAGATTCGCAATGTCAGCAATGTTCGTGAGTGCGTGGTCCCGGTTACATTCATTACTTCGATTCTATTAAGAAACGTTCAGAGTTGTTCGACAAGACGGCGCTATAGCTTGCTAAGGAGGAAGGGTACTGCGATATTGGATGTGTAACTGGATTTTCTCATTTGCTGTTTGCATGGGATCGACCCCAAGCGGGAGTTTCAAACAAGGAATGACTTATCTGTGGAAAGTTTTCGGGTCGCAAAGGATATACAAGCACTCGCAAATCGCATGAGAAAAAACTTGAATCAGTTAGGATAAAATCGGCAAATTTCATTGAAATGTCAATTTGACTCATTACTTGAGTCAATCTCGCGAACAGCCCATTCCATTCTAGGAGAAAGGAGGAATGCCGCAGTCTATTTTTCGGTCACAGATGACTGTCTGGAAATATTCACGTCATTGATTGAAAATATTGCGATAGGCTTACCAAAGGTAAAAAGAAAACATACGTAAACCACAACTGCTTCTTACTTTACCTCGCGGGGGACTGCTGTGGAAGATTGCCCCGATTGAAGACGATGCGGCTCCTTTAAATTCTGCAGACATCATCAGCTTTGTAAGAAGCTATGACAGAAAGAGCGTAGTGACCTTGTGCCCAAGACAGCACTGGCATAGAGGAAGACGCCTGCCGTGTTAACGTAGACAGCTGACAAGGAAACAGGAATGTACGTGGAAAAGACCACCTTGAAAATGACGAGGATAAAAAGCAGTATACAGTAAATGGAAATCCCGTTCATGTGTGACCGTACTTCCAAAAGAAAAAAAAAATAGTCGCTGTACGAGCAGCACGACGTTCTCATTTCTAGCGAATTGGTCGCTGACATGTGTATAACTCGATGCACCTTTGCGAATCTCGCTTCTTAGGACTCCGCGATCGCCATTTAAGCGGATGCATGCGAGAAGCCATCGCGAGAATATTGCGCGTGCGCGACCTAGGAGACGCCACTGCAGAGCAAAGGCACACACAGGCGAAATGTTCAGACAGCAGTGTACAAGGTATAGGTGGCAGGCGGATTACTCGGAGGAAAGGAAGAAGAAAAAAAAAGATACACGACGCAGTGAGTGCTACGTGCCCTAGTCGCACGTCACCGAGCTGCAGTTGAAGAAGAGCGATCAGCAGTTCCTCATGCCGGCTGCAGTAGGATGAGGAACCCGGCCGCGATGAACAACCGACCTTCAAGTGGTGCATGGCCTGCGCTCGAGCTAGAATCTAGTCAGGTAGAGGACTTTGAACATCACGTGATCCTGAACCAGCGCCACTTTCGTGGGCTCGGGTATGCGTAGCCCGGGAAGGAACCAATGGCGGCAAATAGATGTTGCCGGCTGCTTGCTTTGGCGTCCGCTGTGTCAACTACGTGTTCTTCCGAGTGGTCCACGAAGGACACCCGTGTGCGTGCTGCCAGAGCGCCTGACTTAACAAAGTTGACGAAAACAATAACGGTGGCTGACAGGCCGGCGCGACGGCACCATTGCATTTCAAGCTGGGCAGTATAATAAGTTATCTTTGGATTTAACTTGGCTGGTCCGACGCTAATCCAGAGCCGCCTCCCGAAGCACATTTTTTTTATATACCTTCGCTCGTGGTGGCGGTATAGTCTTTAGCTGCAGGTGGGTTTAACCTTGCCATCGAGGCCAGCAATTGCTTTCTCTTATTATCTTGTGCAGTGTCACTGGAGTATAACCCTCACAGATCCAGCAAACCAGTGCCTATGAAGCTCCCCTGACGGCCGATATTACGGCTCTTAAGAACGTGAAAATCAAAAGCGCCTTCATTTTCTCATATTCAATATTCGTGCAATTCTGTGAGAGTAAAGCTGTGATCGCACAGAGACGGACATCTCGTATTCATTGATGAGGTAACAAACGGCTTCTACACAAACACCGAAAGTGATCAATAGAGGGAAAATCAGACATCCACCCGTTCGTAGCAATTGCTACAAAGGAAACAGGACCAGGACGAATTTTTCTTCGACTCGGAGGCTTCTCTTTCGAGGAACCCGTATGGGTTTCCTTTGTAGCAATTGCTACGAACGGGTGGATGTCTGAGTTTCCCTTTATTACTACTACTACTACGTCAACCGAAAGTGATCGTTGTGAAAATTCGTTTGATAGGCTTCGTGGACTCACAGGCGACCTATGCCGGACCCTAATATATATATATATATATATATATATATATATATATATAGACCCGTGAGCTGTTTCCGATGGCAGTTTCTGCGCACATTCCGCTAAGGAGGCTCATAAGAACAAATTAGAACATTAGGAGATAACTCTGTTTACTTCCGCTATTGTGCAGCATAAGAGGTGAGGCTCGATGTTTAGTTATCTTGGAACCAACCTCAAGACCCATCTACAACTAACATTTGTAAGGGGCGGCCCCTTCAAGGTCGTCCAGAGCATACCTCACCACCACCACCACCCATATATATACACCTCCTCGGGACCTCTGTACGAGTACATTTCAAACACTGGAGGTTCTGATTACCAAATGGCACAACTTGACTGTGCGATATTTCTTTCGTTTTGCTGAATAAAGCAACAGCACATTTTACGCAATCGCGGACAACAAGTTTTTCATATTTTCAATTAACTGACTTTTGAACTAGACAATGCAGTCAAGCGCATCTGTAGCAGCGCCTGAAGCGGACACAATTTAACCAACGCATAAAGCAGCCTCCTTTGTAGATATTACTTTTGTAAAGCGCATGTATGTAGCCGAAGCTGGCTTACATATATTCAAATTACCACGTTCCTTTTCTGTCGTTGTTACACGCTTACATCATGCGGAGTTTACATAATTTTGCTACCTGCTTTCGTTGCGGATTACTTGTTGTATTGTCGTCGGTATTCATAAAAATGAAGAAATCGGGGCCCCCCCATAATTTATTTACGAATATCTATTTCTAAATGATACATATGTAATCTATAGCAATTGAGCGGGTATTCAGTGCGCTCATTCTTTTGCTCTCATCCTGTGCTCGAATGAGAGGTTGCTCCATCGTATGCAATCTACATACTGACGCCAAAGAGAAAAAACAACACCGACGTACTTCTTCCTTATCAAAAGTCCTCGCACGGTATATCAGACCGGAAGGCCGAACGCCGGCGCTTATGCGCATCGCACTGTCCTTTACGATGCGGAACTGACAGCGATCGTGCGCGTGTGATGCCCACGCTGTCCTGCGACGTGGCAATGGTGATTGTGTTAAAGCTATTTGCCGAGTGACGCGGTGATCTGGCGAAGCTTCCCAGAATGGAAACGCGTGCACGTTGCTCGCGGAGACCACCGAGGCGTGCGATCCGTGGCTTTTTTGGCAAAGATTCGGACGCTGATGTGGACGCCGTTGCCGAGTAATAAAACAAAAATTGAGGTGACTAATGCCACGTGTCGAGCTGGCGATTCGAAAAGAAAAGTTCTGGAAGTCGTCACAGATGGCGTGGGATGAATAGAGACGAGCCCAGGTAACCAGAAAAGTGCGCCTCATTTCCTCAATCGGTAATTCCCTGTGATATATGCTTTCTTTTTACTTCCTTCGATTACCTTTACGGAAAGCCGCTCAAATGCCACCCCCGGCACGTCACTCGACGAAGCATTCGTGCGCATTCGGTACACATCATTCGTGGTGGTGGTGGTGGTAACTTGAATTCGTCAACAGAAAGTGATTTATGAGAATATATGTGGGAAGCCATGATAGCTTCGTGAGGTGGCGGTCAGACCGTGTCTTACGGCGACTTCAAAAGCCCAAGTAATGGCCCGCAATTGAACCGCGGGTTCCTAGCTGGTCGCCGCAGCCTCCCACTGCTCTCGGTTGGATAGCTGCCGTTCTGCTCTAGGTTCGAGCTCAGGGCATTCGTGCAAGATGTATGCTAAATCGGCTTTGTCGGCCTCGCATAGCGTACATTCGGGGGAGTGTATCCCTGGGTAGACTATGGATAGTTTGTATTGGTTGGGGAACGTGTGTGTTTGGAGTTGCCTCCACGTCGCCTCCTGGTTTTTGGTTAAGGATTTGTCAAGGGGTGGGTATACGTCTTTCGTTTTTATAGCACTGCGTAATTTCGTAGTAGGTTATCATGCGCTCTTTTGCTCCTTGCAGGATCAGTTGGCTCACTCCCCGGTTGACGAGTCGTCGGGCGAAATTGTGAGCCGCTTCGCTCTCGGGATGGGACGAGTGCGCAGGGATCCAGATGATTTTGATCTGGCAGGGCGTGAAATGTGTTTTCTTTACAATTTGTAGCGCCGGTTCGTGGATTCTTCCTTGGGCAAAATTACGCACTGCCGTCTTGGAGTCACAGGAAATTATTTTAGACGCGGTATTTGTGATAGCTATTGCTATCGCGGCTTCTTCCGCTTCTTCCGCGTGCCGTCCAAAAATGGTGACCACGGTGATTGGTTTGAGGTCATTTCCTACTACCCCTGCGGAGAAAGCGTCCCGTTCTCCGATTTCGGCTACGTCTACGTAGACCGCCTCCTCGTGGTTTGCGTAGTGTTTCTGGAGTGCTTTGGCCCGGGCCTGTCTCCGTTTGGTGTGATACTCCGGGCGCATGTTCTTTGGGATTGGGTCGACCCTGGGGCGACTGGAGATGTCTCTGGGTATGGGCCCAACGTTTGTTTGAGTGCTCTCGTACTGGATGTTTTTTTTTTCCTTAGGATGTGTCTTCCCGCAGGTGTTTTGGTTAATCTTTCGTATTGGGCTGTTCTGTGTGCTTCAACTAGTTCGTCGAGCATGTTGTGGACGCCCATTTTGAGGAGTCTCTCGGTGGATGTGTATCTCAGATGGTGGAGCGCCGCCTTTCGTCGTCGATTCTACAGCTCACATTCGTTAATTGCTAATACAGAAATCAGGAGTCTGTGGGATATTGACTTCTATGCAGTATTAAGGCAGAGCTATAAGAACATATGGTGGTCTATTGAAATAACTGAATGGGTGCCAAACTTACGTAGCCGCCACCTAGAACGGCAGGTGATGTGAAGAAAATACGACATTTGTCGGCGTACAATGAAGCGCGTCTTACGCAAGACGGGGATAACTTGAGACTGACAAGAAATGGAGTGGTGATGATGGCCATCGCGATTATGATTAAGGTAAGAAGAGCGTCCTTGATAGGCACAGTAATAGCATAGCGTGAAAAGCTAAAGCAAACAGCCTCCATGCTGCGTTAACATCGATCTTTATGTTTCTTACGGAACGAAATAACTAATTTTGGAAGCTTTCAGATCAAATCGCTTGTGTGCCGCTCAGCAGGATAAGGACATACATTCGAAATTCTCCCAGGATGCCGTTGATCTCGTGAAAGTCCACCGAACGCTGTTACTCACCGATGCTTACGTCACAAGAAAGTCCACGACGATGGTCAAACCTTGCAGTGACACAAATTTGAACACTTTGCTTCCGAGCCTTGCGAGCGCGAGCTTGTTAATTTCAACAGCTGTTTGAAAGAACTGCCAAACCTTGGATATAATGTGACTCTTGACAAGAGTTAGTGCACCGAACCAGACTGCAAGTCTAGAAAACAGTTACAGCGGCGTCTGTTGCAGGGACTTTCCTGATGCCTCCTCACCGTTAGTGTGCTAGTGTCCCTGTAATAATCATGGTCGTGTAGTAATGAGAATAATGAAACAATGTCTAAATAATAAATTGGTCACAATATTTCTTATATTTTTCTTTTCGTGGTTATGAATCAAACCGGAAAGCTCTGGAAGAGGTTCCAACACACACGCGCGCGCGCACTCACAAACATACAAACGACACGCTGACACGCTCACTCACACGCATGCACGCACTCAATCACAAACATACAATGCACGCGCACAAATACACACATACACACATACACTCACACGCACACGCACGGACGGACACAAACAATATGCAAACGCTCGCACTCAGGCCCATGCACCCCCCCCCCCCCCTCCGCACACACACACACACAAACGCGCGACCTATAGGCACATGCTTCTTGAATTTGATGCTTAATAACAACACCACTCATGGGCTACAGAATCTTTCAGTGGCAAACAAAAACGCACTGAATGTGCCACAGAAAATGGTGTGCATGTCTTCTTGTCAAGGGCTTGCAAAGCATGAACTACATACGCGGACAACTTTCTGTGGCTCGATGGGGGCGAAATGCGAAAACAACCGTGTGCTTAGATTTAGGTGCACGTTAAAGAACCCCAGGTGGTCGAAATTTCCGGAGTCCCCCACTACTGCGTGCCTCATAATCAGAAAGTGGTTTTGGCACGTAAAACCCCATAATAATAAAAAAAAAAAACTTTCTGTGGCAATGAAGGGAAAGATGGGCGGTTGAGGAGACGACGACGGAGACGCCGACGGCGACGGCAGAAATGCGCCGGGAGTGCCCATATATTTGCTATCGCAATAAAGAAAAATAACCACAATACTCCCCTTCGTGCATAGCGTTCGCCTTCAGCGTTTCCCGGTAAACATTACCATTACATAAGCTGCAGTTGCTGGGAAGCGTGAGAAGCACTAAGGGATATTTGAATGCTATCGCGCTCCACTCTCAAAGGCAAAGCTTAAGCGTCCTGTAATTTTTTTTTTGGTATTCTGGCAGAGCTCGACAGCACTTTCGGTTTCTTAGAAGAGATACTGAACCGGCGTAGCTTCTAAGTGCGACGGTTTCACATTTAACCAACTGCGGAAGAGAAAGAAAGCAAGGAAATAAGTGAAATTTACCACTGAGTTGCGTATTTTACCCTATTTTGTTGCTGAAAATAACATCTACTATAGGGTACTACGATGTGCAAGTTGGTACGCACGCACGCATAAGCGAAAACATGTTTCTGCTTTTTCTTCCTCAGATTTAGCTCATGCAAATGACCACGCGCAAGTGTTTTCAGGAGCGCTCTTAGCTTGCGCGCGCTTTGACTCCGGGTAGCTTTCCGTCGATTGCCACAGGAGTTTGTCCGTGAAAGTAAACACAACGGACGTTAACCCCTCGAAGAAGGAAAGCAACCACGGTAGTGTACGCAAATGCTTAGTTCTATACGAGAAAGTCTTATGTGCGATAGCAGTTATATGGAGCCTATTGGGCAACCACCGCCGCCGTTGCACCGCTACCTTCCGCGCCGCCCTCGTCAGAAGGTCTCCACAGACGGACATTGCTATGGCTGGAAAAACGACTAAGCCAAGTGGGCTCATGGTAACGGTCCGCTCAACCGGATCTGCCGGAGAGAGAGAAACAGCATTCATTCAGCGTTCAGCCATTGCGGTCGGAGCCCCTATTCCAGGGCCCAAATGGTCACCGCCTTTTCGTGGGCCCACTGAGTGATTTAAAGTGGATGCCGAGGTTCGCAGTGGCGCAAAACGACCTACATCATTGCAGATTCCGAGCCAGGCCAACATTTTGGCTTCCACTTCTGCCATGAACATTGTGCGCGCACGTATAGTTTAGCATTCCTGCAGAACTGTGCATGCTAGAGCACTGCACGGGCCCGGCCTGGCAGGCCCGGGGGCTGAGCCGGGCCGTCCGAAACACATTGCGGCGGGCCTGGACCAGGCCCGGGCTCGAAGCCACAGGCCCGGACCGGACTCCCGCCCGCTCATTAAAGGGCCTTCGAGTCGGGCCTTCGCGCACGCGCGAACGTTATGTCTTGCACGGTCCAAGGCATTTTGTGTCAAGCTGAAGTTAAACGTGCAAAGGGTTGGTTCTTAGAATACCTTAGCAAAGAACATAAAAAAACATATAAAGTTATGTTTCTATTCCACATAAAGGAGCGTTGTTTCTGAGTGAATAAGGAAATATAAGTTGTACACTTTCGCGATTGCAGGATTAAATATAAGTTATACACTTTCGCGATTGCCGGATTACCAATCTCGACACCACGGTGGAAGAATAACTTCCACCGTGCTCGATACTATTTTATTATTTTAGCGCTAACACAAGCAGTGTATCTTGCTACTTGTGCTTTTATGTTACACTGCATGCTCGTGAATGCGACTGTTTGTGTGAATTCGCGAATTTGTAAATTCGCATGCTCAATGACCTCAAACGACCGAATCGTACGGTCAAGGTAAATGCATGGGCCCCATGCGGAAGAATAACAGCTCAGGCAGTGGGCCAGATCACTGATGTACCCATGAGAGAAACAAAGACTTCGGTCTTTTATTGCTTATGCACTGTAGCTGAATACACCCCGAGAAGGTGAGGCTGACGCATACGGTGAGCACAATCTGTAAGTAGCGAACGCAATTTCGGTGCGGCTGGGTACGTACTCCAAGAGAGGAAGACATGCTTGAAGCCGTACAGCCTGGATAACCTGCTGTTTTTGCACAAGAATATGTAGATGCTTGCTTTTTGGTGGCCTTCGTAGAGTCCTATATTCTCGTGGTATCGTTTTCGGGTACAATGACTGCGTGTTACTTGAGGCACATTTCTATCTTTATATCATAAGAAAGAGGAGCAACCTTATATCTGGGATAGCCTGAAGCATGGTGTGTGACAGCTTGATTGTAACATTCATATCGTACGTCGTGATTATGAAGTTAGAATACCAATGATATAGATTTCATGTGCTCTTGCTTGCTGTTCACCATATATAACCTTAAGCTTTTTTTTTATCTTGCTGCAAAAATTTAATAATCAAGAGCCTCCTTTAAGAATTTGTGTAATCATTGTTTCCAACGCGATGTGTAGATGTGATGTGAAGTGAAGAGTGTGCTTCGTTCTTGTCTGCAATGATCATTGCTTGAATTTCTGGTCACCATTGCAAAATCGCGCTTTATGTGCGCAGTAATGACACCTATAGGTACTCCAGGTGATTTTCGAGCCTTCCACTACAACGACTCTCAAAAGACCCGTGTTACTTTGGTATTCTGAAATATAAAAGGAACAATAAATAAATAAATAAATAAATAAATAAATAAATAAATAAATAAATAAACTCTAAGCAAATAAATCAACATGCAGATAAACGCGCATGTTCGAATCGATGTGAAGCGAATCTTTGATTGAGCGAATGAATAAATCCTTTACGAGCGACGGGATGCGTACAATTTTGTTTACTTTTATGCTATGCAATGTGCAATGTCCCACAATGTTTATATTCATCTACCGCAAAAGGCCACAACTTTATTGTCATGCAATTTTTATGCTTTTGCGCTGCAACACTCACAAGGTATGCCGAAATACAAACTATAAAGCTGATGGATGCACAGTGCGACATGCATACGAAGCGATCTCACAAGGACGAAGGCGACGTAAGGTGCTCGTTAGAGGAAGAATGGCGATGATTGGTGCGCATGCACCGGAAAGTACGACAACGTACGAAGCAACATTTAGGGATCGTGCATGTGCCCTTTGCGTCGCGGTGGGACATGCCGATTTTTTAGTACTGGTCAAGAACCGAACACGCCCACATGCCTAAATAATGATGAAAAGAGGAAGCAAATACAAGAATCCGTGAAATTTAAGTAATTACGTTAATAAATCTACGTGCTTTAGACATATATGTGAGCCTAAATTACAAGTTCAGGTTTAACGTAGGGATCACAGTGGCACATGACCGTTCTGGAGGATTGGCCAAGAACGGGCACACACGCAGTAGAGCATACTTTGAGTATGTAAATAAAAAAACATAAGGCAAATAAAATAATCTAGTTGAATATAATTTAGCATATTTTAATTACCAGATCAGCGTGCTTTAGAGATGCCTGTGAGCCGGCATTATATGTTAAGGTTTTATGTAGTAAGTCATTTATGTTCGCAGAACAGGGGGTGTACATACTTGGAACACGCGCAGCCTTTGCAGATATATATTTATATATATATATATATATATATATATATATATATATATATATATATATATATATATATATATATATATATATATATATATATATATATATATGCATGCACGTATGTGTATGTGTCTGTGAAGAGAAACAGATGAAGAGAAATTCTTCAGGCTGTGCATCTTTCAAACGTAAAGATCATGGCCGATGCTACTAGGTAAACACAAGTATTAAATTTAACGGTTTCGACCACTGGACTGGTCTTCATCCGGGTTTACCAAATACCCTGGGCTTTCGCAAACCCTGATGAAGACCGGTACACCAGTTGAAACTGTTGGAATTAAATACTTGTTGTGTTTACCCTGTAGCATAGGCCAATATATATATATACAGGGTTTCCCAACTATCATGCACCCAGATTTAGAAACATGTGAATGCCACGTAGCTGGATAGAACGAACCAAGACAATGCTTTTTGCCGTCGCTTGGAGACACTCAAAATACTCTTGGCATTCCGCCTCATTACGTAATTAGTCATAATTATTTATCAACTTCTCAACACACACACACACACACACACACACACACACGCACGCACGCACGCACGCACGCACGCACGCACGCACGCACGCACGCACGCACGCGTGATCGGAGAGAAGGGAAACAGAAGGGCTCCATTACTGTTAATCGCAACCATATAATGCCAGCAGGCGATGAATTAGCCGGGCTTGCAAATAAATGTACAAAATAATGAAGGAAAGGGGAAACGAAAGATGACGCCGCTGAGGACGCGCGCCCATTCATCCATCCATCCATCCATCCATCCATCCATCCATCCATCCATCCATCCATCCATCCATCCATCCATCCATCCATCCATCCATCCATCCATCCATCCGTCCATCCATCCATCCGTCCGTCCGTCCGTCCGTCCGTCCGTCTATCCATCCATCCCTCCGCCTAGATAGTGACCGACACAACAGCAATGGGCAGCCACGCACGCCAAACACGGAAAAGTAGGCAATGAAACCGGCGCTTTAACGGACGACATTAGCATCTTTTATTGATGTAGGCCACTTAGTACTTATAAAACGGCCTTAATTTTCTTCAAACGTTTTCAGGACACGTTACACGCCGTGGCCAGGAAAGCGAGAGATCACTCGTTCGCTAGAACGCACATGTATATCCACGTCATCGCGCGCATTCGGCTTGCGTAACGTAGCAGGAAATTCGTGCGCCTACGAGGAAAAAGAAAAAAAGAAGCACACACTACTTTCGTGCCCAGGCTATGTTTCCCAGCAGGCCCGCTGAGCGGACACCAATTAAGAGGATGGCTACCGTGTCATTCCCAGCGCTCGCTCACGTTCTTTCCATCGCACATTCCGCCCAGAGCTTTGCCGGGGCAAATTTCTTGTGAACCAAAAGCGCGACAACGACAAGATGCGCATCATCAGCGCCACACCCGAGCAGAAAAACAGGTTTGCCGATTCGCCTTTGTTCAGGGCCTACCAAGGCCGGACAAGAAAGTAAAAAAAAAAAAAAAAAAACAAGCAAACTAAGATATGGCAAGGAGCCGATCCTCCTCCAACCGCCCTTTCGCAAATATAAAGAAAGGCCAATACAGCTACAGACGCATGAATCAATCAGTCGAGCGACTGCACGCGAGTGTAGCTTTCTTTTGTTCATTTCACTATTACCCTTACACGGAAGAAGCACGCGCATAGGCGTAAGGCGAACGAATCACGTCAAGCAAACTGTGCTGCAGGCTAACCACCATTCGTATGTGCATCGGCGCCTCGCAATTCTACCACTACGACTTGCAACATGCGTGCAAGCGGTAATAGTTTCCGCACACATTCTTGCTCGGTCCAGCTTATCTATAGGTGCAAAAGCGTGAACAAATGCTCTACGGGCGTCCAATCAAAAAAAAAAAAAAAGCTTTTGATGTATAGCGCTGGGTTACACTCGGTTTTCGCTGCCGCAGCTTCAGTTCCAGGAAATCGCGTGGGTACTCCAGCGACCGCAATAGTTATCAAAGGCATATTGCGCTAGAGCTCTTTTTTCCAGGCGAAACAACAAAAGACAAAGATAAGCGTGAAATGTCTAACCGGTTACTCTCTTCTCTATTAAGCAATGCGGAAGCATCTTTTTTTTTTTTGTCCCAAGGACGCTGTGTCACATTTTACTCGACCGCATATGCCACTCAAAGGCAAATGCGTGCTGGATAAAAAAAAAAAAAGATGCCGTAGATGACACAGCACATCGTAGAGCCATGCCAATATATAACCCCAATCAGAACCTACCGTAAGCGCTGGCTTTCAGAGTGACGGGAGCGTTAGTTGGAACGCGGTCGAGATGAGCAAGAAACTTTTAGAGTGAAAATAATATACATTTTCGGATTATACATGCCAAAACCACGGATATGATTATGATTCACGCCATAGTGGGGGATTGCGTAAGAATTTTGACAATCTGTTGTCCCCTGATGTGCACCTAAAATTGAGCAGACAAACCTATCTGCATCTCGTCCACCATCGAAATGCGCCCGCCATGGCCGGGACCGAACCCGCTCAGTGTAGCAGCGCCAAAGCCATTGAATACGGGAGATAAAATACAGGGAGAAAGAGCTCGGGTCGTGACACGCATATGTAATTCATCACAATTAGGTACAGATTGGCTGACTGTTAGGCTGCAATACTGTAAAATCCGATCAGTTCAAACAAGCTCTTGGTGACTTTTCTCGCCACTCTGTTTCAAAGGAGATGCCATAAAATATCATCATTATCACAATCATAATCATAGCCGCTTCTATTTGCCCCACGTTCTGAAGAAACATTGAACTCTTACGCGCGTATTTTGTCCGCAAACAATAATGGTCACCTGTCGTGATTGCGCTTCCTTTCTCGAAAACTCGGCGCTGGCCACATTCCTGCAAGAATGCTCTGTCGCTTGAATACATTGCTGCCTCGCTGACAGTAAATGTATACGTTTCGCAAGCAATTCAACTACTCCTCACCATCATGGCCTTGACATCACCTCACTTTTATCGTCACAAAAATATCATCAAATACAGTTTTTCCTCATCATTTCGTTGATAATTGGAACCCGTTACGAGGTTTCACTCGTCCCTTGTGATTGCTTAACTCGATCGACAAAAATATTGATTGTTAACGTTCTGTCGCTTTCTGCCTGCTGTTTTGGTCTTTAAATATTTAAAATAATTGGTCTTTAAATTTTACATTCTTTAATTGTTTAAATCTCTCTTTAAATCCCCTTTCCCTATTCTCCCATGCAGGGTAGCCAGCCGGACTTCTTGTAATTCACCTTCCTGCTTTTCCTTTGTTTCTCGCGCGTTCTCTGTGAGTAGTCTCCTTTGCCCACCTGTCATCATTTACGCCAAAAAAGTTGTCTCCGTCAACTCGAAGCACACATTTTCGTCTGTGCCCTATTGTTACAACTGAAATGACCATTCGAAAGAACAAATTCGCGCTCGGTATCGCTTCGTTTTTTCTTCTGCCATGTTAAAGGCGGTGGGAACAGTAATAACACGGTAAATCAAATTTTAGTTCTGTATGATGTCCCGATAGTTTATTGTTTCATGTTTATGTTTCGCGAGGGCACCGTAGCACAGATAAGAGAAGCACAGCAGATAACTGCCGGCCGCACAGCACAGGTGCTACGCTATACTGATGGAAAACTTTCTGAAACAGTGAAGGGTAAGCTGTATATGCGGAGGCAAATGACGCTCAAGTCGGGCGCTCCTGAATATAGTCCCGCATCCTCATTTGCGTTAGTTTAAGCTGGCAAACAGAAGACATAAGCGTGCTATTTTTACCCCAGTGCGTATGCTAAAATAATTTAGACAAAAAATTCAAAACACAGTGTTGAATTCCGCTTATATGACCACACTTTTTCGTCGGCGTTTGTCCAAATGCGAAACCATTGCACATCGAAGATAAGCTGATTGAGTATCTGCTTTAGGAAGCTGAAAATACTATCAAACTCTGCCGGACCACATGGCGCAGTAACCTAAGTGCAGAAGCTGTGCCCTCCGTAGCTTTCACTTCATCGCTACTGAAAGTTGTTTGTGAATATAACAAGTGAGCTTCGGAAGATGAAGGAGAGGGACGTGTACAAGGCCCCACTGTGCATGGAAGGTGTAGCTCTTCCTTGAGTTCGTCTTGATTGCGAAACGATCTGTTTCCGAAGTATAAATCAACTTGCCTGGCAACAAATTCTTGCTGATAGTACTTCACCTAGTTGTTTTGCTACATTCAGGCACACCGGAACCGTCTGACACATTCATGCCGAAGGAATCGTTGGCAAATTATTTCCCACACTCACTCAAACCCTCGCGCTCTCGAAAAAGTGCCAGTCAATTTCAGCGAACTTATTCATGGAGAAGCATTAAATTAGGTCTTCTGAAAAAGTGATCAACAAGGCGAAAATAAGGGATATTCGAAACTACAACATGAGAAAGACTGAAGAAGCCGTAAAAAATGGACGCAGCCTGAAGTCAATGAGAATAAAACTTGGCATAGGATAAACCAAGATATATGCACTGAAAGATAAGCAGGGTAATATCGTCAGCTATCTCGAAGATATAGTAAAAGAAGCGGAGGAATTTTATACTGACCTGTACAATACCCAGAGGAGTCAGGATACCTCCATTAGGAACAGTAATGAACAGGATACAGAAACTCCTCCTATAACCAGCGATGAGGTCGGAAGGGCCTCACAAGACACGAAACGAGGAAGAGCGGCAGGAGAAGATGGAATAACAGTCGATTTAATCAAAGATAGAGGAGACGTACTGCTTGGAAGACTGGCGGCTCTTTATACGTAGTGTCTATCGACTGCAAGGGTCCCAGAAAAAATGTAAGAATGCAAGCATTATACTAATGCACAAAAAGGGAGACGTTAAAGAATGGAAAAATTATAGGCCCATTAGCTTACCCCCATGCAGTATTATATAAAATATTTAGCAAAATTATCTCCAATAAAATAACGGCAACACTGGACTTTAGTGAATCAAGGAAACAGGCGGGCTTCAGGAAGGGATACTCTACAATGGATCACATCCATGTCATTAATCAGGTTATCCAGAAATCCGCAGAGTACAATAAGCCTCTCTATATGGCTTTCATAGATTACGAAAAGGCATTTGATTCAGTAGAGATACCAGTAGTCATAGATGCATTACGTAATCAAGGATTACAGAACGCTTACGTAAATACCTTGGAAAATATCTACAGAGGTTCTACAGCTACCTTAATTCTACACAAGAAAAGCAGGAAGATAGGTTTAAAGAAAGGGGTCAGACAAGGAGACACAAGCTCTCCAATGCTATTCACTGCGTGCTTGGAAGAAGTATTCAAGCTAATAAACTGGGAAGGCTTAGGAGTAAGGATTGACGGCGAATATCTCAGCAACCTCCGGTTTGTCGATGACATTGTTCTATTCAGCAACAATGCAGACGAGTTAGAACAAATGACTGAGGACCTTAGCAGAGAGAGTGTAAGAGTGGGGTTGAAGATAAATATGCAGAAGACAAAGATAATGATGAATAGCCGGGCAAAGGAACAACAATTCAGAATCGCCAGTCAGCCTCTTGAGTCCGTGAAGGCATACGTTTACCTAGGTCAATTAATCACAGGGAACCCTGATTATGAGGAGGAAATTCATAGAAGAATAAAAATGGGTTGGATCGCATACGGCAGACATTGTCAGCTCCTAACTGGAAGCTTACCATTGTCATTGAAAAGGAAGGTGTGCAATCGGTGCATTTTACCAGTGCTGACATATGGAGCAGAGACTTGGAGACTGACAAAGAAGCTTGAGGACAAGTTAACGACCGCGCAGAGAGCGATGGAATGAAGATTGCTAGGCATAACGTTAAGAGACAGAAAGAGAGCGGTTTGGATCAGAGAGCGAACGGGTATAGGCGATATTCTAATTGACATCAAGACAAAAAAAAAATGGAGCTGGGCAAGTCATGTAATGCGATGGTTAGATAATGGCTGCACCATTAGGGTTACAGAATGGATACCAAGAGAAGGGAAACGCAGTCGAGGAAGGTAGAAGACTAGGTGGAGCGATGAAATTAGGAAATTCGCGGGCGCTAGTTGGAATTGGTTGGCGCAGGAGAGTGGTAAATGGAGATCGCAGGGAGAGGCTGTCGTCCTGCAATGGACATAAAAGAGGCCGATGATGATGATGAAAAAGTGAAATGAAGTTCTGGAGTTTTACGTGTCAATACAGCGATCTCGCACTCGAAGAACTCGAATTAGCCTAGACTTGAGGAGGGAACGGAAGAAAGTGGTACATAAGAAGCCGATCAATGAGTTAGCGGTAAGAGGGAAAATAGAGAAATTCCGGATCAAGCTACAGAACAAGTATTAGGCTTTAACTCAGGAAGAGGACCCTAGTGTTGAAGCTATGAACGACAATATTATCGGCATCATTAAGGAATGTGCAATAGAAGTCGGTGGTAATTCCGTTAGACAGGACGCCAGTAAGCAATCGCAGGAGACGAAAGATCTGATCAAGAAACGCGAATGTATGAAAGCCTCTAACCCTACAGCTAGAATAGAACTGGCAGAACTTTCCAAGTTAATCAACAAGCGTAAGACAGCTGACATAGGAAGTATAATATGGATAGAATTGAACATGCTCTCAGGAACGGAGGAAGCTTAGAAGCAGTGAAGAAGAAATTAGGAATAGGCAAGAATCAGATTTATGCGTTAAGAGACAAAGCCGGCAATATCATTACTAATATGGATGAGATCGTTCAAGTGGCTGAGGAGTTCTGTAGAGATTTATACAGTACCAGTGGCACCCACGACAATAATGTGAGAGGTAATAGTCTAGAGGAATTTGAAATACCGCAAGTAACGCCGAAAAAAGTAAGAAAGCCTTGGGAGCTATGCAAAGGGAGAAGGAAGCTGGGGAGGATCAGGTAACAGCAGATTTGTTGAAGGATGGTGGGCAGATTGTTCTAGAAAATTTGGCCACCCTATATACGGAATGCCTCATGACTTCGAGCGTATCGGAATTTTGGAAGAGCGCTAACATAATCCTAATCCATAAGAAAGGGGATGCCAAAGACTTGAAAAATTATAGACAGATCAGCTTACTGTCCTTTACCTACAAATTATTTACTAAGGTAATTGCAAATAGAATCAGAAACACCTTAGATTTTCGTCAACCAGAGGACCAGGCAGGATTTCGCAAAGGCTACGCAACAATAGACCATATACACACTATCAATCAGGTAATAGAGAAATGTGCGGAATATAACCAACCCTTATATATAGCTTTCATTTATTACGAGAAAGCGTTTGATTCAGTCGAAACCTCACCAGTCATGGAGGCAAATATGGAATCAGGGTGTGGACGAGCCGTATGTAAAAATACTGAAAGATATCTATAGCGGTTCCACAGCCACCGTAGTCCTCCATAAGGAAAGCAACAAAATCCCAATAAAGAAAGGCGTCAGGCAGGGAGATGCGATCTCTCCAATGCTATTCACAGCGTGTTTACAGGAGGTATTCAGAGACCTGGATTGGGAAGAATTGGGGATAAGAATTAATGGAGAATACCTTAGTAACTTGCGGTTCGCTGATGATATTGCCTTGCTTACTAACTCAGGGGACCAAGTGCAATGCATGCTCACTGACCTGGACAGGCAAATGAGAAGGGTGGGTCTATAAATTAATCTGCAGAAAACGAAAGTTATGTTTAACAGTCTCCGAAATGAACAGCAGTTTACGATGGGTAGCGAGGCACTGGAAATAGTAACGGAATACGTCTACTTAGGGCAGGTAGTGACCACGGATCCGGATCATGAGACTGAAATAATCAGAAGAATAAGAATGGGCTGGGGTGGGTTTGGCAGGCATTCTCAGATCATGAACAGCAGGTTGCCATTATCCCTCAAGAGAAAAGTGTACAACAGCTGTGTCTTACCAGTACTCACGTACGGGGCAGAAACCTGGAGGCTTAGGAAAAGGGTTCTACTTAAATTGAGGACGACGCAACGAGCTATGGAAAGAAGAGTGATAGGTGTAACGTTAAGGGATAGGAAAAGAGCAGATTGGGTGAGGGAACAAACGCGAGTTAATGACATCTTAGTTGAAATCAAGAAAAAGAAATGGGCATGGGCAGGACATGTAATGAGGAGGGAAGATAACAGATAGTCATTAAGGGTTACCGACAGGATTCCAAGGGAAGGGAAGCGTAGCAGGGGGCGGCAGAAAGTTAGGCGGGCGGATAAGATTAAGAAGTTTGCAGGGACAACATGGTCACAATTAGTACATGACCGGGGTAGTTGGAGAAGTATAGGAGAGGCCTTTGCCCTGCAGTGGGTGTAACCAGGTCGATGACAGCGATTTGATTATGAGACATGCCGTAGAGAATACTCCGGATTAGTTTTGTTCGCCTAGGATTCTTTACCGATAGCCAGTGGGCTACAGCGGTGGTTCGGAGTTTTGTGAAGTGAAACAGAGAAAAAAAAACAAGCGAACAATGGTCGTCCGTGAAGTTAGCAGGCGCATTAGCTTTTCATATTTTCAGGAATTTTCTACGAGAGACATATCCAGAAAGAGGAGGAGGAGTAAAGAAATGAAGAAGGCAGGGATCTTACCCAGAAGTGTGTCTGGTTGGCTACCCTGCACTGGGGGGCGGGAAAGGGGGAATTGAAAGAAGAGATAAAGGGAGAGAGGAAGGAAAGAGGCGGTGAGTACGTACACGCGTGCGGAGTGCTCCTTTAGGTCAAAGGCGCTCACACAGGCCTGTCGCCCTCAAGAAACACAAAGGAGCCTTCAAATCTTTATGGGCAGACATGCGATGGGAATGGTCTTCGAGTAACGCCAGCACGGAAATTGGCCGATCATCGAGTCGCCGCAATGCGATAGAGAGTGTCTTCGCGACTGAAATCGACTACAGTGGCGCAATAAATGCTCGATGCCCTTTGAAACTGCCTTGTAGCGTCTGTCCTGGCAAGTGGAATAGGAAAGTTGTGTTCTTCTTGATATTGACGCTCGCGCTACTTCTAGGTGCGATCATTTCCACTGATCCCGCAACGACCAGGTGACCACACGAAAATTTCGAACGTATCCGGAAACATACTAAGGCTAGGTATTGAGATGCCGCAGACAGCGTTTCCTTTTCTTTATGGCGTGGATTCGTAAAGGGTGTTAGTGTTTTTCATTAGTGAAATAAAAGGAAAAAAGGTCAAAAGCAATGAACCAACAAACAATAAAGGCAGTCTGTTGAACCTGAACGCTTATAGCAATCCTTGGCGAGGAGCCCATTGAGGAATAAAATGAAATTTACTACACTTTCCACGACGTTCGCGAGTTTCAAAAGACTTTTAAATTATTTGTAATCATGCGCTCCAGCGTGGAAATTTCTGCTCTCACGAAAATAAGAAGTGTTTTGCTAGATAAGATCGTGAGACAAGCGTCTGTAACAATGACTCAGAATCGCGGCCCCGCTCTGATGGCGTGCGAGTGCTAATTCGTGTTTGCGCGTTTGATTAAAACAGGCAACAGTAGACGGCTACATACGATATACACAGATGTACAAATATATATGACCGTAAGAAACTCTGTTATCGCTGTCCTGCTTAGTGGCTGCGGCATTTGAACTCGTTGGCACGTAGCCCGTAGTGTAATGAACAGAATCTGTGCTCCGAGAACGTAAACATTTTCTACCACGACAAAAATAAAAGGTGGCAAAGAGGCTGCCTCCCCGACAAACGTATAGAGGGTGTAGGATACGAGGTATATCTCGTAAGGATTGGAACTTACAGAACACTTGCAAATATAAGTAGTTACGACAAAAGCCCGTCAATTATGTTTTTATTATGTGGGCTATAGCTGGAACACGTAAAGACAATTTAGCAAGGCTGTTTGGCGTGAGCAGCATGACAGATACAAGAAAAAATAAAACAGCGAATAGCGCGAGGGACAGATGCCAAGAATTGTGATTCCAAGCTATCCACAGAGACAAACACATTTCTTTCTCTTTCTCTCTTTGAATCGTGTTCCCATCATGAATCCACAAGCGGCTCCATGTCCGAAAATTCGTTAAAGTCCCTGGGGATGGTTAATTTTCTGATGACAAAGGTGTTATTTATTCACTACATCCAACGCACATGTACACTGACTTTGAAAAGTTAGTCACTATATGATTATTACTTCGAGGAATTAGTTGCTGGGTAATTATACACTTGAATACTGCCCATATTTTTCTTCACAACACGAAAGCTTACAACGAAAAAGACGAATTTATTGGTTGTTTTATTGAGACGAAAAGAACAGAAATAGATTTAGTCGCCCTGTAATGATCGCAGCTACTTCTTCGCACTTTATAGTAAGATAAGAAAATAAAACATAACAAAATAAAAAGGAGACGTCATGGTTTCGCGATGTCCATAGCGAAATTAGCTAAACAAAGTAAATGATTTCCGCATATAGTCCGATAGACACACTGGAACATACAGGGACAAAGAGCGGGGGAAATTCCCCTAGACGCTATACGAGTCCCCACATATACGCTGTGAGGATTGGGAGGTCAATCCCATCGCTCGTAACCTGTTGTCAAGATTGGAGTCGGGCATGAATTAGATGGTAGCTGGCCCATGCCGTCGTCCAACTTATCCACGCTGAGGACGTTGTTGAAGGGAAGGACTGCTTCTCATCGAGAACGAGGAATATGGGTTTATTTACAGTATTTGCATCAGGACGTTGCAGTTCATCAGTCTAGCATGACTGCGAGAGAAAGTACATCAGTCTAGCATGACTGCGAGAGAAAGTACACTGAGCAGCCGCACAACAGCGGTTTATAAACACTCGGTCCTCCCTCGATCCCTAGGTGAGGGAAACGTTCGACCAGTAGACGAGCCGCCTCTCTGCGGGAGGGCTTACACACATACACTTCCGCACAGGTTCACGGTCTCCACCGACGTCAGATGGTCTTCGCAGAACTCGGGGCTTACGTCAGGAAAGGCGCATTTTATTCCCCGAACTGACTCACGCAGCGCGGCCGCCGGTTGCCGATTGTCTTGCGTCATGAACGGCGCGTGGGAAGGGGCCTCCGAAGACGTTCCCTCGGCAACTCTCCCGCTCGCGGCAGACCAGATCGGCGGTGGCGTGTTCAGGCACAAAGCCTGGTTCGTCGAACGCATCTCGGCAATCCCGAGACGAAGGGTGGCGGACGTGGCGTATTTTTCTCCGGACACAGTAGACTTAGTGACGCCGTGTGGCTAGAGGGTTGCGGTGGCGTTCCAGGAAAAGTTGATGCCGCTGTCGCAACTGGCTGGCAAAACTTGCACCTCAGCGGGCTGTTCTTAACAGCGCGTATACCGAGTTCCAACGCGTACGTATGGCAGCGATGCCGTCGAACATGAACAGGCGCACGGATTATGAAAATACACCGACGACATAATACACGCTCCGAGACAGCACATTTTAAACTGCAGGTTTTGTCACACAAGGTAAAGGAGATGCTCAAACATGAGCACGATACACGAAACATCAGATGGTGAGCGCGCATAAATACAAATAATTCATAGGTTAATTTGCAGAACGAGCAATCTCACTTGGTGTACCTGATAATGCACAAATCTCTGCACAATTCAGGGGGGAAGTGGGGAGACAAAGGATGCATCGCTAAATTTCAAATTTATTTCAGCGCATTATGACGTCGAGTTTCATTGCATTTCAATTCCCAAACTGGCGCTCTTTGGCCGTTGTAGCTTTTGCGTCATAATACGCCATTAATAATCAATTCACAAACAGCTTCGGCACAGAGTGTGAAATTACAAGGCATGACAGGTATTAAACCCCTCCCCCGGCCTCCCTTTTTTAGATTGAAAAACTTGCAGTAATATAAAGATGCGCATGAAATGACAATAAAAAAAATTCTACACTGTCTCGACAGTTGGTTGTCAGCAACAGCGAGTAAGCTTAACAAAACACTTACGAACAATTCAGCCACAGGAAGGTACTATCGGCAAAAATAAATAAATAAATAAATAAATAAATAAATAAATAAATAAATAAATAAATAAATAAACAAACAAACACAGCATTTCTACAGTTGCGCCCGTTATTTATAAAGTCATATTCCAAGAAGTAATTATATTTACAAAGACACATGGACGAACACGCAAGAGAACCTGGGCAGCGATCACTTCGTCATACGCACAGAAATACCAAACAGGACCGCCCCGCCCCGTTCTTTCACCCTCACAGACTGGGATACCTTCCGTAAGTTACGGAAGCAAGATACGAACACGTATGACTCGTTCCCGGAACTCTTCTCTGCGATAAAGGGCGGCGTAACCAGAGCCACGAAAACCATACAAACGGAACTGAAGGTCCCAAGGGTTGACCCTCACCTCGCCCACTTACTCGAGGCCAAGGCTTCGATACTTGCGCGATGGAGAAAGCAACGTCTCAACAGACGCCTGCGCAAACGCATCGCGATCCTCAACCGAGACATAGACCAAAACCATACGGAGCTCACAAGACTCCAATGGCACGAACTCTGTTCGGCAGTCGACGGCCGCATGCGGACAGGAGGTAAGTGGAACCTCCTGAAACGCATGTTAGACGACAGCCAAAAGAAGGATAATCAAAGCCGCGTGCTAGACCGACTTCTACATTCACATAAAGAGAAAGGGGGAATGGAAGAGTCATTCCTGGAAGAAATTGCCAAACGATACCTTCCGCTAGGCGACGCTCACCCCAACGATTACCCGAGCATAAAGTGCGAAACCACTCCCGAACTAGATGCTGCCTTCACGGAAGCAGAAGTCCGAGAGGCGCTACACAACCTAAACAGCAGGTCGGCTTCAGGACCCGACGGGGTAACCAAGCGACTGTTGCGTAACTTAGACGACCAAGCCATTTGATTACTAACGAAAGACATCAACCACGTGTGGGAAACAGGAGAGGTACCAACGCAGTGGCGCTCTGCCCCGGTGGTCCTCATCCCAAAACCCGGCAAACCACTTAACCTCGACAATTTACGCCCCATCTCCCTTACTTCATGCGTGGGTAAAGTAGCCGAACACGTAATTCAAAACCGAGTATCACGCTACATTGAGGAACACGAACTCCTCCCACACAACATGGTAGGGTTTCGACCCCACCTATTCACCCAAGATGTCATGTTACTTCTAAAGAGACAGATCTTCGACGTTAAAACAAGAGACGTTCGAGGCATCCTCGCCCTCGATCTCACGAAAGCATTCGAGACCGTCTCGCACCGCTTCGTACTGGAGTCTGTGGCAGGCCTCGGCCTCGGCCAGAGATTTCAGGAATACGTACGCTCCTTCCTAAAAGACAGAGAAGCCCAATTGCGAGTCTCGAAACTTAAGTCGGACCCCTACACGCTGGGCTCCGTCGGAACACCGCAAGGCTCAGTCATCTCTCCATTACTATTTAATATAGTGATGAACGGACTCGCAGACAAACTACGAAACATCCCAAACGTAAACTGCGCTCTATACGCAGATGACATTACTATCTAGAAACCGGGAGGCTCCCTGGCAGACATGGAGGAGGCATTACAGTCTGCCCTAGATGCCACGGAAGAGTACCTACTAGACACAGGAATGAAACTATCCTCCAAGAAATCGGAACTCTTACTATTTCGCAAGTCTTGCCAAGGAGTCCGCTACCTAACTGCTCTAGACGAACTTCCGATCGCTCTACACACAAGAGACGGACAACAGATTCCGCGAGTCAACCACATACGCATTCTTGGGCTCCTAATCGAAGCCACCGGATGCCACAGACACACGATCAAACACTTAACCGCGAAAACCGAAAACATGATCAGACTCATCCACAGAGTCTCGGGCGCAGGAAGGGTCTCTGCGAAGATAACCTTCTGCGCGTATACCACGCGTTTCTTATGGGTCACATTAATTACGCCGCCTCTGCCCACAACTGCAAGATAATAGAAAACACGAAACTAAACACACTCATGCGCAAGACAGGTCTTGGGCATTCCACAAAGAGCAAGTACAGCGAAGGTTGATCAGCTAGGCATGCACAACATCGACGAAGTGATCGACGCTCAGACTATGGCGCAAATACTCCGCCTATCCTCGTCCAAAGCCGGTAGGCTAATTCTAAACGAAGCCAATGCCTCCTCTTCTCCCTATCTCGATCACGCGGTTACCCTACCGAGCGAAATTAGAGACAACTACAAAGTCTCACCGTTTCCCAGAAACGTCCACCCACAACACAACGTGGGTAGGCGCCGGGCCCGCGCCCGCGCGATTCTCGACCGCATCGACGCGGATCGTGAAGCCACCGCATTTGGGGACGCGGCCCAGTACGGCAACACATCCACTTTCGCAATAGCAGTCGTGGACGGCAACGGAACGCTACGATCATCCCTATCAGTTAAAACAAGCACCAGCGCTAAAGCAGAACAAATAGCCATAGCCATCGCCATGGCAGACCCCACATTTACTCATGTCTTCACGCACTCGCGTGCCGCAATTCGGGCCTACGAATGCGGCAACGTATCTAAATAAGTAGCGCGTATATTATTAGCGAGCTCAAAAGAGAGCAAACGGTGCCTCTCCTGGTTCCCCGCTCACATGGGGAAAGACATTCACCCGCAAAAAGCTAACCTCAATGAAACGGCCCACGACCGCGTGCGAGAACTTGCCCGCCGCGACGGTCCAACGGCATTCCAGGGGCTGGACATTCAATTTAATCACCCGCTGCTAACATACCAAGAAATCACCTCCCACTATCGAAAAGGCAGAATCAAATTCCCGCTCCCGCACGCCAAACTCGAACGCGCGCAGGCGGCCGCGTTTCGAATGCTACAAACGGACTCGTATCCGTCACGAGGCCTTCTAAGCCACTACAACTCAGAAATCCCGACAAGTTACCCAGACTGCCCAGACTGCCCAAAACTTTACTGCTCACTCTCGCACATGCTATGGCAATGTACCGCGTTACCAAAGGGCCCTCTCTCCAGTGAGCCCGAACGGGAAGAAGCCCTCAAAAGCCCGGACCTCAAACTCCAACTCAAGGCCATCCAGAGGGACCAAGAACTGGCGGAGCGTCACCACGTTCCCATCCCGACTTGGGCGTCGCCTACGGTTTCGGCCGGAGGAGTTCCCCACGTGGGATCTCCAACGGCTTGAAACTCCTCAGGACTTCAATAAAGTTCTTGACTGACTGACTGATTTACAAAGACATAGCTTCCATTGCTTAAACGTGTTAAATGTTCGACTTTTTCTGTTTTTCTTCGCTTGTTTTTCCAGTGTAAATATTTATACTGGAATTGAGTTACCTTGTATTATCAGCCTGCATTTACACCATGGTGTTTCGTTACCTTAGGCGAGTTACAATTTCTCTCGTTAATTGCTTTTCTAATTTCTACCCTGCTTTATTCGATATAAAGGTGGCCGAAAGCGGTAAATGTTGTAAGACGCTGCGCTTGGAAGGCTGTGGTCGGGATTAAACATTTAGCCCCGTACAATTAACATCTTCTCTATTGACAACTGACAACATCGTAAATTCTTGAATAATATAAAAAGTCATAAGATAAACTCGTGGACCACTTTATGTTGCAATAAAACGAAAGCTATGGGGGCAAAGCGCGCACAAGCGAGAACGCTTCTGAAAGAAAAAAAAAAATGTCCCGCAATTTCATCCGCCTCAGCTTAAGTTATAGAAAAGAAAACATTAACACCATGTTTACAACTAAATAAGGCAATGTTGAAGTTGACTTATTGTGCGGCTTTTCCTAACCGCGTGTGGACAAACGCGAAACCATCGCACGCGAAAGCTGTGCGGATTCGGCATCTGTTCCGAGAAACCAAAAGCGTTGCCAAACGCTGCCGGACTACTTGGCGCGGTAACACATGTGCAGAAGCACCGCCCCCGTAGCATTATCTTCATTGCCAGAGAACGTTGTCCGCGAGTATAGTAGTAGTAGCAGAGATTTTGTAATCATTAGTCATACCCGCTATGGTTCAATAGCCAACCGGACAATTAATGTGGTAAGCCGCGCTGCCTTTCACGTCGTGTTTTTTGTTCTCCCTCCCATATTCACTAGCAGTAGTTGTGGATGGAAGTAGTATTAATTGTAGAAGTATACATAGTGGTAGCAGGAGTTGCAGTAGAAGTGATAGCAGCAGTAATAGCAAGTAGTAGTAGTTGTAGAAGTAGCAGTAGTAGGTAGTAGCAGCGGTAATAGCAACAGCAGTACAGTAGTAGCAGTAGTAGCAAGAGAACTAGTACTTGTATTAGTAGTAGCCGTGGTAGCAAAAATAATGGTACTTGTAGTAGTAGTAGTAGCAGTGGTAGTAAATATACTAGTACTTCTAGTAGTAGTGTAGCAGCAGTTGTGGTACCAAAATTTCTAGATCTTGCATTAGTTTGCATTAGAGGATTGTATGTGGAATACAATCAATCACTTTGACTTCGTCGGCAAAGTCGGTACTAAGCAGACCATTGCGAATACTAAAGAAGAAATGGAACTGCACGGACTGTTTTTACTTTCTTCTAGGCTTTGTTCAAAGCCATCACCATTTGAAGCGTTGATCAAAAACAAAACCTGCAATACTCACCAACTCAATACGACTTAGCGTTAAATTATGGTATCCACGTGAAGTGCATTTGAGATTTGCTTTTTCCGGTCTCCTAGCTTTTTTCCACGTGTCCGCTGGGCCCTCGGATTAGTCACTGCTGGGTTACATTATTTTGAAGTGTATTAACTAACTAAACTAGCGACCAAGATGAAATCATGACTCTAATGTTCTCTGCAGTCCTTTGTATTTCTTTCCTTTCTTTCTGTTGTTATTTTTCTATTTTCCTGTCGCTCCCTTTCTACTTTACAAAACCGGGCGTTGAAACACCATATTGATTTAACTGTTCCTATTCTGCTCTGCTTGGGCGCTCCGATTTTTTGGATAGAGTAATAAATGTATTTGGTTAGTCATTAGGCATTTCCTTCAAGGTTTCATGCGGCTACACTGCTAAATTAATTTTTTCAGCTTTTTGCCAATTTTATTTTCCCCTATATATTTATTCATCTGTAATTCGCTATTTGTTCGCTATTTTCAGACACCGACTTATTGCAGTCCACTGGGGCTGTATTAGCTCACCGCTTCGTCAACATAGATCAACTTAACGTTTCCAACACAAGTGTGCAAGATGAAGACAAAGTCTGCCGCTGTTGCCTTTATCCCTTACTTCACCCTCCTAATGGCTAGGAGTACTACTACTGCTACAAGTAGTAGTATTATTGCTACTACTGCTACTGCTACTACGAGTAGTCTTACTTTTTCTATGACCGTTACTAATTTGGCACTGTTGTGATTACTACTACAAGTACTAGTACTTTTGCCATCGCTGCTACTACTCTATTGGTGCTATGATTACTACTTCAACAAGTACTAGTATGTTTGCTAGCTCTTCTATTACTAATACAAGATCTACAACTTTTGCTACCAAAGCTACAACTACACTACTACTAGAAGTACTAACATTTTTACTACCATCGCTACTACTACTACTACGGCAAGTACCAGTATTTTTGCTACCACGGCTACTACTACTACAAGCACTAAGTAATCTTGCCACCACTGCTACTACTGTACTGCTGTTGCTATTACCGCTGCTACTACCTACTACTGCTACTCTACAACTACTACTACTTGCTACTACTGCTACTTTCCCTCCTACTGCGTCCCTGCTACCAATATGTATACTTCTACAATTATTACTGCTTTCACAACTACTGCTAGTGAATATGCGAGGGAGAAAAAAAAAACACGACCTGAAAGGCAGCAAGGTTTACGAGATTAATCGTCCGGTTGGTTACGAAGACACAAACGCGAGACTTAAAGGGTTTCTGAAAATCAAAACGCAAACGTTTCCGCCAATCCTGGCAGCAATGTGTTTTTACGTTTAATAAAACAATTATTATATGGAACATTGGCGAATACTTACCATTATATTTGCGCCTATACACATCCCACAGTGCGCGCACGCGACCTCATAAACTAATGACAAGTGCAAGAGGTTCACCGGCCACAATCCTACCGTAAGACCAGAACCTACACGGCACAGAGGCAGAATGAGTGTTTCCGTATTCTCAGTTCAAGACACTCGGTTAGGGGTTTCTACTATGTAACTACCCACTAACTATAAGACCACACTCATACATCTCCAATTCATCGCCAATTCAGGGTAATGTCACGTTCACCGCTTGGTTTACCGCTCGATATGCGAGACATTCTTCCTCGTCCGACAGGTTCGCTACTCGCATTGCCTTCTAAGCAGCGGAAGCACTAATGGCCGCGTTAAGATTACTATACACCTCCGTCATCGCTGATAGTAATTTCCTCACCCCGCAAGCGCCCTAGCGATGGCAACGCACGCCTTAGTAAAACGCGCCACTTCCTAAACGATACTGGGCTCTCGGCCACAAGCGGGCTCACATAATTCCAGCTGTAGTATAGAACTTCAGCCGCCCGGTCAGCACACGCCAATGCAGCGAGGCAAGAGCTTGAGTCTGTGTCTGAGCTGTCCTTCGACCCGTGTTTTCCATCGGCAAGCGTAATCGACATCGGGCATGACTTACTCGTGCCACTCGCACTGGACGGACAGTGCGGGCACTCGTCCAAGAGTGCGTCATCGGCCCGCTCGCGCAAAGGACGCCACGTTGTCTGCCAGCTAGCGCTCGCGTCTGCATGCGGGCATATTGACTCATTGGTTTCCGTTGTAAATTCGCTCGCGTTGCAGAGCTAGTAGAAAGGGTTTTCACTCATTCTTCCCAAAGCTTGCTGGCAAGCTCTACGAGGACAGAAGTGAAGCTTCTAGCGTTCCTGTGCTTTGACTATGTTTGGGTTAATCTTGAAACAATGTTGCCTCAGAAGACGCCTCTGGTGACGTCGCAGCAACGAAAACATAGACGAGGGTCATTAGTTACTTCATTAGCAACATATATTTGTCGTATCTGTTATTTAAAAAATAAGAAACAGGAGCTGTGCATATTAACGATTCAAATCGATCGTTTTCCTCTATTCATTTTTTATGACTCGATGCAGAAAGAGGTCTATCTTGGCGATAATGGTTTCAGCTGAAGTCAAACGACACAAAGAGTGAAAAATGACGTTCTCAGTTGCCAAATGTTGTCATAGGTGGTTCTCATCTTTTGTGTTGTTTTTCGACTGTTGACACACTAATGTCCATTTCTCATTTGGCTCGCTCTGGTGCTTCTACCAGCCAAGCTAATATCAAGTCGATGACGTAGCCGAGTACGTTTTCGTCATTGCGACACCTAGCGTGTTCTTTAAACCGAGCCCTACGGTTCTATATATTGGATGTTTTCGTCGTCAAATAATTGTGGACTAGCGAATTTACGCAGAAGTATATTATGAAATAATAAAAAACGGCAAATAACTATAGGCGGAAGCTTGTGATTCCACATTCGTGCGGTTTGAAGCGAGGGTGACTTTATTGAAGGCGAAAATTAATTATAGTTTACATTGACTATAGAGAGCGTACCGGAGGTATTTTGCCTGATGCCCTTTTTACCTTGCTCACCTTTCCTAATAAACCATGTGCCACCGCTGAACATGACAACTACAATAAATGTGTTTCATCAGTGATGCTTACGCGTAAAAGAAAAGACAGTAGTTCAAGAAGATGAAGGTTTGAAGTTATCTGCAGAGACAACGAATTAGTATATAGGGTGCCTAAAAATGAGGCATTCATATTAAGTCACTGCAACTTATTGAGCAGAAGTTTGCTGCCTCGTGCGTTCGCTCGGAGACTGGTGTTCATGCGCAACAAAATGCGCGGGTCTCCTGCAGCAAGACCATTCGTAACAGTCCTGTTTTTCATCGGTCTCTCTTTATCAAGGCTCCAATATGCGTTGTTATTTTTACGTCTGAACAGAGACGAACATTCAGCAATGCCGCATGGGGAATTCTCGATTTGAACACGGATATAATAACAAAAAACTAGTCGATTCGTATTAGAAATACGTGATATCCGCACATTTGCACTTTTTCGACATTTCATAACCGTACATGTTCCCTCCTGGCTTTCCTCAAGCGCTTGCGCAAGCTGCATCTCAAATGGAAATGCCGCCTAAAAGCTATAGAGAGAGTTTACGATTTCGTATGAATTCGCGATTAGTTTTTTTAGCAGACGAGCACCATGCCACAATATCCGCTCTGTATTGAGTTGTCGCCGTCCGCGCTTTGCCGAGGAGAATACCCACGAAGCCCCAGTCACGCTGTAGAAGCAAAAATAGTTGCTAACAATATAGTGCAAACCGCAACACGCATATCGAACTGCGCAACCGGTGCGCGACTGTGCCTGAACACAGGAAATGGCTTGAACACAAGCAGGATCCTCTACAACGAAGCCGCATCGGCGACGCTTTGTCTGTATCAGTGCGCGCCGGCGATGTGAGTAATGTGCAGTTGAGGCGAATGCCCCTAGAGGTGAGTTAGCCAATGAGACTGTTGTGGTGAGCCACATGACCGTTCCCGATGCAACGCGCCACACGCTGCGCCAAATAGACGCAAGAGACTTTGGCTCATTTCACAGAATTTCAGCAATACCGACTATTGGATGGTACTGAGGTCGAGCTGGTTCGGTAATGTTCCTCCAAAAATTTCCATTTCGGGTACAATTCTAAGATGGCGCAGGAAATATGGGTTAGGGTCGGCTCAGGTTCAGCTGAAAGTAGCGACTCCGCTCCGATTTTCTGTTCAATTCCGGTTCAGTTCGACACCCTTTGTGCGGCATTTTTTGAGGAATGAAGGAACGTCTTCGACGCCAGCTTGGGTCACTGCTGCTTGCGCCTATAAACACCAGTGGAATATCAAAGAGGAAGAAGATGAAGGTCGATGTTAATGTGATTAGCATTACATATCACCATATTCATGTGCTCTGGCACAGAACTAACCTACGATGTTCTGCTCAGTTGTAATAAGTGTACATTGGCCAAACAGGGGACGTATTCTCGGGTGATCACTTTCGGCGATACTATCACCTTCGCGTGACACAGTGCTCAGCCAGCCAATCAGCCCATCCAGTTCCGCTCAACCAGCTAATAAGCGCGCACTGAAAGTGATATCGCCTAAAGCGACCGTCCGAGAATACGTCCCCTGGTCACTGCCGCAAGCAGCGGGAGCTCGAAGAGGAAGAAGCAGACACGCCTAACATTTCTTTTACAATTCAAATTTTGTCTTCTGTAATATGTGGATACAATATAGTTCATATCTATATCAGATAAATTTTGATTTTCCCAAACTTTCATTACCCGTTTTAATTAAAATTGTGTTCCTCAAAATTAATATTCGTTTTTTTAATCCCTGCACCGCCCTAATTCATGAGAGTGGGATGACAAAGCTATAGAATGCTGACGGTGAAACGACCACGACGGCATTACGACGAAGGTACGACGACGAATGCATGACGACGATGGCTTGAAAACGGTACGAAGACAATGTGGTGACTACGAGTGTACGACGGCGACACCGTGACGACGACTGTTTAACAAATACTGTATGGTGACGACGGCACGTGAAGATAACATCAGCATGACGATAGTCGGATGACGAAGCTGGAATGGCGGTGATAGAACGACCACGGCGGCCTCACGATGACGGTATAAATATGAATGAATGACAGCATGACGACAGCGTGACGTGAGCCGGATGGCAAAGCTGGAATGACGACGTTTCAACGAGCACAACGGCATAACGACCACGAGCAACTATCTAGTGGCCCAAGCTATTAGACAACTTGGACCACTGAGTGGGCGTAGAAGGCGTGACGAAAATGGCATGACGAAATTGAAATTGCGAAACTGGAATGAAGACGACAGAACGACAACGACGGCATCACACGCACGACCACACTAGCGGCCCAGGCTGGTAGACCACTTGGGGTCACTGGGAAGCCTCTCTGAATGCGTTCGCGTCATCCCTCTTGCGAGCCGAGTGTTGCCACGGAAAGAGTTAATGCGTCTCGTTTCTTGCGACACAGCTCGTGTTTGCAGCTCGGCTAATTCACTCAGAAAGGCGAACTTGCAGTGCACGCCAAATGCGCAATAACATACACGTGCTCGTCCGAGTAGCGGTGGCTGACGGTTACTCAATCGCGCGCGCCTCAGTCCTTGAGCGCATTTAGCCTGCACTTATGTCCAGACGTGCCGAAACTGAAGGATGGGCTAACCGCCCAGCACTGTCCTTCGGTGCGTTGTCTGTTTTTGGAGCAAAGATAACTCGGTCAGCCTTTAGATGTTGCTGAACGTGGGATGCGCGGTCACCTTTAGTTGAGCAAGTACCAGGTCGGTTAGCAAAGAGTGCATGGGAGGTTTTACAGTGAAAGATTACAGAACTCGCACGGAGAGGGCAAGGAAGATGCCATGTTGCTTTTGGAGCATTTTTCCAGTGTGTTCATTGAATGCTTTTCTGAAGGAACCACGTGAAGCAAACAGATGACATTAAACATATGTCGGTTTACCTTGCATGAATGTATAACTAACAAGAAATAGAGCACCAACATACCGCTTCTTGCTTTGCTGAAGGAAATAATACTCGGGACGCCGATGTATTTCGCCACTCATTAAAAAGATGACTCTTTCCAAATGGGTGCTTTTTGCAGCTTTAATAGCGAATTTGCATGCCTTGAGCACCGGTTGGCTTCAATTTATTTGCAGCATATGCCGTAAAGTTAAATGGCATTCAATATGGTCAGTCAGCTTGTTATGTTAATGTAAATATCCCAAAAAGTTTTGAAGCTTACAACTAGCGCACTGCTGAGAAACTGCCTACTCATATAGTTTACCACTTATACTTTCAGACATCATCGACAGCCACGTTGTAAACGCCAGACATATTACTCCTGCTATTTAACCAGGGGACATATATTGCAATGACTATAATTTCATTTTTCCTTTTTTTGTTGGCCTTCGTAATTCCTCGGACGACGCCATGCTTCCATCATCTTCATGATCGGCCACTCTCAGCGGCGGATAAAAAGAAAAGAATAAAGTAAAATGAAAAATAGACCGTTACAAATTGTGACACTAGATGCCCGCCTAAGCTTGTCCTCACATAGCCTGACGCGCGAAAGTATGTTGTCTTGACCTTTGCATACTGACCTGTATGTGGCCCTCGTTGGGAACGCTGAAGCGTGCTCGTATACGTGGTCGCGTTCTTCCCTTACCAAATGCTGATGTGACCAGTTACATGCCACCACTACTGAGAAGGAAGATCTAGCCGGATACCGTCCACTAATTTCTTTGCTGAAATGCAAGCGAAGCACACAAGTGCTTCTGTTAGCCAACCACTCAATTAATTGGAATGACGGGAACAAGAATAGCTCCTCTGAGCTCCACTACCTGTAGAAGGTCGGGCAACACCAATGCAGCCTTCCTGACTAGCGCCTGTGATTCGGGGTCTATACACCAAAGATCCCCGATAGACTAAAAAAAAATTAAATTATGGGGCTTTACGCACCAAAACCACGATCTGGTTATGAGGCACGCCGTAGTGGGGGACTCCGGAAATATGGTCCACCTGGGGTTCTTTAACGTGCACCTAAATCTTTCTACACGTGCGTTTTCGCGTTTCGCCCCCATCGTAATGCGGCCGCCGTAGCCGGGATTCGATGCCGCGACCTCGTGCTTAGCAGCCCAACACCATAATAGCCACTAAGCAACCGCGGCGGGTCTTGCTAGAATACACTGCACAGAACAAGCTGTACATAAGATGCTTCACCTGTTTTATGCCCTCGGGTGAAATTTAGAATTAAAACCAAAAAGCAACCACTTCCACTACGGCGACAAGCATGACTGACCTTTAGAAGCGGACGCCGGCGCCACTGTAGAAATGTTTAGAAGTGGTTAGTTACTTGAGCGTCACGAGCGTAAGATGGTACACAGCCACGCTATATTTACAGTAGGAAAAAACAACAACTTGCATATTCAAAGCCACAGCGAGCACTGAAAGATGCATGCATCTGTCGAGAACTGTGTTAGAAAAATCATAAAAGCTGTCTAATCTCGGGCGCGCACAGACAAATCACCATTACAGTGGCCATTCTTACATACGTATATAAGGTAAATTATCATAGAAACAATCGGCGAGAGACAATCACAGGCAGACAGTCCGCAGTCCTTATGGCGGCGCAAGCTATCCTTACAGATTTATTCAGTCGTGTTATAGGAAACTGCGTTCGTCTCTCTAGGTCAAGCACATATAAGTGATGGTGGTTGCCGCCAATACCCCAACAGCATAGAATCCGGACAGCCGCCATTGGAATATGAACCTGGCAACGTTTAACGCTAGAACGTTAGCTAGTGAGGCGAGTCTAGCAGTGCTATTGGAGGAATTAGAGGGCAGTAAATGGGATATAATAGGGCTCAGTGAAGTTAGGAGGCCAAAAGAAGCATATACAGTGCTAAAAAGCGGGCACGTCCTGTGCTACCGGGGCTTAGCAGAGAGACGAGAACTAGGAATCGGATTCCTGATTATTAAGAACATAGCTGGCAACATACAGGAATTCTATAGCATTAACGAGAGGGTGGCAGGTCTTGTTGTGAAACTTAATAAGAGGTACAAAATGAAGGTTGTACAAGTCTACGCCCCTACATCCAGTCATGGTGACCAGGAAGTCGAAAGCTTCTATGAAGACGTGGAATCGGCAATGAGTAGAGTGAAAACAAAATACGCTATACTAATGGGCGACTTTAATGCCAAGGTAGGCAAGAAGCAGGCTGGAGACAAGGCAGTGGGGGAATATGGCATAGGCACTAGGAATAGCAGGGGAGAGTTATTAGTAGAGTTTGCGGAACAGAATAATATGCGGATAATGAATACCTTCTTCCGCAAGCGGGATAGCCGAAAGTGGACGTGGAGGAGCACGAATGGCCAGACTAGAAATGAACTAGTCCTCATACTCTGCGCTAACCCTAGCATCATACAAGATGTCGACGTGCTCAGCAAGGTGCGCTGCAGTGACCATAGGATGCTAAGAACTCGAATTAGCCTAGACCTGAGGAGGGAACGGAAGAAACGGGTACATAAGAAGCCGATCAATGAGTTAGCGGTAAGAGGGAAAATAGAGGATTTCCAGATCAAGCTACAGAACAGGTATTCGGCTTTAACTCAGGAAGAGGACCTTAGTGTTGAAGCAATGCACGACAATCTTGTGGGCATCATTATGGAGTGTGCAATGGATGTCGGTGGTAACTCCGTTAGGCAGGATACCAGTAAACTATCGTAGGAGACGAAGGATCTGATCAAGAAACGCCAATGTATGAAAGCCTCTAACCCTACAGCTAGAATAGAACTGGCAGAACTTTCAAAGTTGATCAACAAGCGTAAGACAGCTGACATAAGGAAATATAATATGGATAGAATTGAACATGCTCTCAGGAACGGAGGAAGCCTAAAAGCAGTGAAGAAAAAACTAGGAATTGGCAAGAATCAGATGTATGCGTTAAGAGACAAAGCCGGCAATATCATCACCAATATGGATGAGATCGTTCAAGTGGCTGAGGAGTTCTATAGAGATTTATACAGTACAAGTGGCACCCACGACGATAATGGAAGAGAGAATAGTCTAGAGGAATTTGAAATCCCGCAATTAACGCCGGAAGAAGTAAAAAAAAACCTTGGGAGATATGCAAAGGGGGAAGGCCGCTGGGGAGGATCAGGTAACAGCAGATTTGTTTAAGTATGGTGGGCAGATTGTTCTAGAGAAAGTGGCCACCCTGTATACGCAATGCCTCATGACCTCAAGCGTACCGGAATCTTGGAGGAACGCTAACATAATCCTAATCCATAAGAAAGGGGACGCCAAAGACTTGCAAAATTATAGACCGATCAGCTTACTGTCAGTTGCCTACAGACTATTTACTAAGGTAATCGCAAATAGAATCAGGAATACCTTAGACTTCTGTCAAGCAAAGGACCAGGCAGGATTCCGTAAAGGCTACTCAACAATAGACGATATTCACACTATATCAATCAGGTGATAGAGAAATGTGTGGAATATAACCAACCCTTATACATAGCTTTCATTGATTACGAGAAAGCGTTTGATTCTGTCGAAACTTTAGCAGTCATGGAGGCATTACGGAATCAGGGAGTAGACGAGCCGTATGTAAAAATACTGAAAGATATCTATAGCGGCTCCCCAGCCACCGTAGTCTTCCATAAAGAAAGCAACAAAATCCCAATCAAGAAAGGCGTCAGGCAGGGAGATACGATCTCTCCAATGCTATTCACAGCGTGTTTACAGGAAGTATTCAGAGACCTGGATTGGGAAGAATTGGGGATAAAAGTTAATGGAGAATACCTTAGTAACTTGCGATTCGCTGATGATATTGCCTTGCTTAGTAACTCAGGGGACCAACTGCAATGCATGCTCACTGACCTGGAGAGGCAAAGCAGAAGAGTGGGTCTAAAAATTAATCTGCAGAAAACTAAAGTAATGTTTAACAGTCTCGGAAGAGAACAGCAGTTTACGATAGGTAGCCAGGCACTGGAAGTGGTAAGGGAATACATCTACTTAGGGTAGATAGTGACCGCGGATCCGGATCATGAGACTGAAATAATCAGAAGAATAAGAATGGGCTAGGGTGCGTTTGGCAGGCATTCTCAGATCATGAACAGCAGGTTGCCATTATCCCTCAAGAGAAAAGTGTATAATAGCTGTGTCTTACCAGTACTTACTTACGGGGCAGAAACATGGAGGCTTACGAAAAGGGTTCTACTCAAATTGAGGATGACGCAACGAGCTATGGAAAGAAGAATGATGGGTGTAACGTCAAGGGATAAGAAAAGAACAGATTGGGTGAGGGAACAAACGCGAGTTAATGACATCTTAGTTGAAATCAAGAAAAATAAATGGGCATGGGCAGGACATGTAATGAGGAGGGAAGATAACCGATGTTCAGTAGGGGTTACGGCGGATGAGATTAAGTAGATGACCGGGGTTGTTGGAGAAGTATGGGAGAGGCCTTTGCCCTGCAGTGGGCATAACCAGGCTGATGATGATGATGATGATGATGATGGTGGTGATGGAATCATTGAGCATAAGTGCACGCGTGTAACGGAATAATCGCGAATCGCATGTCTAAATGACACCGCCCTTTGGGCGACAAACGGAAGGGCACCGCAATATAGACGCCACGTTCAATTCCGCAACAAGTCTGTTGCCTCGGCCGTAAAAGCTACGCTATGACTCTCGCCCTACTAGGTCACGCCCCCATTACGCCGCTTTTCTAGTCGGCTTCATGCCTAAATAATCAGCCGTATAATATTAGAAATACAACCTAGATTACATGCCCGGAGCTGTTGTGGCACACGAGAAGCGGCAGACCGACCACTCGTGGTTGTTACGAGATGTTGCATACTAATAGAGGATATATGCTCTAACAAACAGGGGAACACTGCGTGAGTGCCCAAAATAACACGACAGCGCGTCACATTAGCGTGCGCGGAGGAAAACGCAGGTGCGTTTGTTTTTTGAAACAAGTCTTTATTATGTTTTTTTGAAAGGGTACTCTCGCTCTGGATTATTCGTTCTCCGCTGGAAGCCAATGAGAAGTGGTGGGGTGTCGAGGTGAAATATGTAGTAGGAGGGTGGTGCAGGAGTTTCATCTTTCTGTTGCTGCCCTGATGTCGACGCGGTTATATTCTCAGCTGTTTGTGAGGCATAAAATAAAGCGCTACTCTCTACAACATGCCCACATCTCCTTCATAGCCTTCTCGCACGCGACCTCCCACCCTGTCCGGCGACATTGCGAGCACTCAACGCACCTCACGTCCTCCGGGGCTGCCATTTCACATCAGCTCCCTTCCCATCTTCCAATGAACTTCACCCCAACCTAACCACCGAGTGGCTGACTCATGCAGCCGGCGCGCGAGACCGACGGTGCATGGTAGATTTTGTCAACGCAGCGATGGAGTGCACCATCGGCAAGGCCCTTGACTGAAGCTTCCGACTGCTTTTACCTAACTGAAGTAATAATGAAGTGTTCTCTCTCTCTCTCTTGAAATCAATGAAGGATACTCACACGGGAATCGGGATCTTGGAGCCAACTGATGAGGGTCGGCTATGTCCGAGGCCCTTTAGTTCACCCAATCTCAGCAGTTTTATGACAGGTCCTCTGTTGGTGCTGCTCCCAGCACCAAACGCACCTCGTTGCACAACAACGATGGAGCGTAGGCAGCTTGCCTTGTGTTTAGAGCTGGTACTTCGACTCTGCCTAGCTGTAATTTTAAGAAACCTTGCCAATAGTTGAAACCTGTTTTCTGTCTACAAATTACAGCGTATAGAAAGTCAACGTTGGTGCTATTCCATGTAGCCGCATGCCTGCGTTAATAGCACTGCGTGGTCAAGGACAGGCGTTGCATAAAGAAGAATGACTAGAAGTTATGGCTTGCCGTCTGCCGCTGAACGTCCTTGTCTTCACGAGTGGGTTCTTATTTTTTTCCGCAACTCCCCCCTCCGAGGCGCTTGCGCTGTTCAAGTGTGATGAACACGCAGTAAACATTTGTCGAGGCAAGAAGCCTTGGTTTTGCGACTCCATCCGATTCACTTATACATCGGAGACAGTGTCGCGCTATCAGATGTAGACACATTTGACACAGTAGCTTCGCAGAGCAGATATTATATTGTCACGTAGTGGGGACATTAAGAACACAGTGGCAATACTGTGAAAGGCAAAACTAGATTTTATTGGGCGAACCTGTGCCCACAAAACAGGCTACACTTATAGCACAACGAAACCGGCGAACACAGTCGGCGATCGTCGAAAATCTGATCAGCGGGTCAAGCGCGTCGGCTTTTATAGAGCAGTCGTCCAATGTTCCAGACTAATCGTTCGGACCCGCGTGCCTTCCACAAAGTTCTACACCATTCTCGTCAGGTGAAAGATAACATAAGGTTCGGCGACAACAGCCAGCGGCTAGAAGCATCGATAACTTTCCAGAAACTTCAGATACATGCAGGCGCGTCCCACGCTGTGCGATTACATTTGTTAGACGGCGAAACGTGGTTGCCCGATAAAGATAAGTACACGTGTCAATACCCCCCTCTTAAGAAGCATCGACCCGTTGCTACAAATATAAGAGCGAAACACAAAAGGACACTTATTAAACATAAGTAACAAAACAACGAAAAGAAACGAAGTCCAAAGGTCAGTTACGCGAAGCCCAATAGTTCATTAACGCTGGTAGTACGGCTTGAGTCGCACAACGTGGGCTATTTCAGGTCGTGAGCGGCGCCGCTGTGACAGCGAAATGCCGTCTGGCACGACCTCATAGTCCAGTGCGCCAATACGTCGGATGATCTTGTACGGTCCGAAATAGCGACGCAAAAGCTTCTCGCTCAGTCCTCGTCGGCGTATAGGGGTCCAAACCCAAACACGGTCACCGGGCTGGTACTCGACGAAGCGGCGTCGGAGGTTGTAGTGTCGGCTGTCGGTACGCTGCTGGTGCTCGATCCGTAGGCGGGCAAGCTGTCGAGCTTCTTCGGCGCGCTGGAGATAGGTAGCGACGTCAAGATTCTCTTCGTCAGTGACGTGCGGCAGCATAGCGTCGAGCGTCGTCGTCGGGTCCCTGCCGTAAACCAGCTTAAACGGCGTGATCTGTGTTTTTCCTTGCACCGCCGTGTTGTAAGCGTATGTTACGTACGGCAGGACAGCATCCCAAATCTTGTGTTCGACGTCGACGTACATTGCTAGCATGTCGGCGAGGGTCTTGTTCAGGCGCTCCGTGAGACCATTTGTCTGCGGGTGGTAGGCAGTTGTCCTCCTGTGGCTTGTCTGACTGTATTGCAGAATGGCTTGGGTGAGCTCTGCTGTAAAAGCCGTTCCTCTGTCTGTGATGAGGACTTCTGGAGCACCATGTCGCAGCAGGATGTTCTCGACGAAAAATTTCGCCACTTCGGCTGCGCTGCCTTTCGGTAGAGCTTTAGTTTCAGCGAAGCGGGTAAGATAGTCCGTCGCCATGACAATCCACTTATTTCCGGAAGTTGATGTCGGAAACGGTCCTAGCAAGTCCATCCCGATCTGCTGAAAAGGTCGGTGAGGAGGCTTGATCGGCTGTAGTAATCCCGCTGGCCTTGTCGGTGGTGTCTTGCGTCGTTGACAGTCTCGGCATGTCTTGACGTAACGGGCGACGTCGGCGGTCAGACGCGGCCAGTAATACCTTTCCTGTATCCTCGACAGCGTCCGGGAGAATCCTAGGTGCCCAGCCTTAGGATCGTCGTGTAAGGCGTGCAGTACTTCTGGACGCAGCGCCGACGGAACAACAAGAAGGCAGTTGGCGCGGATTGGTGAGAAGTTCTTCACGAGTAGGTTGTTTTGAAGCGTGAACGAAGATAATCCACGCTTAAATGCCCTAGGGACAGCGTCGGTCTGCCCATCCAAATAATCGACGAGGCCTTTAAGCTCCGGGTCCGCTCGTTGTTGTTCGGCGAAGTCTTCCGCGCTTATTATTCCAAGGAAGGCGTCATCATCCTCGTCATCTTGCGGCGGCGTGTCACTGGGGGCGCGTGATAGGCAATCGGCATCTGAGTGTTTTCGTCCGGACTTGTATGTTAGAGTGATGTCGTATTCTTGTAGCCTGAGGCTCCACCGTGCCAGCCGTCCTGAGGGATCCTTTAAATTCGCTAGCCAACACAAGGCGTGATGGTCGCTGACGACTTTGAATGGCCTGCCATATAGGTAAGGGCGAAATTTCACTGTAGCCCAAACGATGGCGAGGCATTCCTTTTCGGTTGTAGAATAATTGCCTTCCGCTTTCGACAACGACCGGCTAGCGTAAGCTATCACGTGTTCATGTCCATCTTTTCTCTGGACAAGGACGGCACCGAGGCCTAGGCTACTGGCGTCAGTGTGGATTTCGGTATCGGCGTGCTCGTCGAAGTGCGCAAGTACGGGCGGCGACTGCATGCGTCGTTTGAGTTCTTGAAATGCGTCGGCCTGCGGCGTTTCCCACTTGAACGCCGGCATAGTTTGTAGAGTTGGTGCGGCGGTCGAATTGCCGGTTTCGCATCTCGAGTGTCTTCTCGATGCTAGTGGCCTCGCGAAGAAACTCGTCGACGGTCTTCGGTGGGCTTCGTACCATACCGGCGAAAAGTTCCTCTTTTACACCACGCATCAGTAGCCAGACTTCCTTTTCCTCGGACATTTCCGGGTCGGCGTGGCGGAATAGGCGGCTCATTTCTTCCGTAAAGATGGCAACGTTCTCGTTTGGTAGCTGCACTCGGGCGTCCAGCATAGCTTCAGCCCTTTCCTTGCGCACGACGCTTGTAAAGGTGCGCAGGAAGCCGCTACGGAACAGGTCCCACGTTGTCAAGGTCGATTCCCTGTTCTCAAACCAAGTTTTGGCGGCGTCTTCTAAGGCGAAGTAGACATGCCGCAGCTTGCCGTCGGAGTCCCAGTTGTTGAATGTCGCGATGCGTTCGTAGGTCTCCAGCCATGATTCCGGGTCTTCAGTCGCTGCTCCATGGAAGGTTGGTGGGTCCCGAGGTTGTTGTAGGATAACGGGGGACGCTGGGGCAGCCATTGGGGTTGTTTTGACCACGATCTTCTTTGTCGACTCAGGTAGAAGTCCGTGCTCTGGGGGCAGTCCTTGCAGTCTGCGGCTAGCACGCTGGTCTTGGGCGATGTTGGTTTTGTCCTCGGGCTTCCGGCTTGGATCGCGGCTTTGCGGGGGCATTCGGTACATGAACGCACTAGCACCTCCACCAGATGTCACGTAGTGGTGACGTTAAGAACACAGTGGCAATACTGTGAAAGGCAAAACTAGATTTTATTGGGCGAACCTGTGCCCCCAAAACAGGCTACTTTTATAGCACAACGAAAGCGGCGAACACAGTCGGCGATCGTCGAAAATCTGATCAGTGGGTCAAGCACGTCGGCTTTTATAGAGCAGTCGTCGAATGTTCCAGACTAATCGTTTGGACCCGCGTGCCTTCCACAAAGTTCTACACCATTCGTGTCAGGTGATGAAATAAGATAACATAAGGTTCGGCGACAACAGACAGCGGATAGAAGCATCGATAACTTTCCAGAAACTTCAGATACATGCAGGCGCGTCCCACGCTGTGCGATTACATTTGTTAGACGGCGAAACGTGGTTGCCCGATAAAGATAAGTACACGTGTCAATATATATGAGAAATTATTGAAATATTAGGCAACTTGGTGTTGATTGTGGAGCACGGGAAAGCTACGTGATCCACATACATTCAAATGAAGCAAGTTTTTACCCCAATACGCGCAAACGTTTTCAGAATGAGGTCTCAACTAACTTCTCGCACACTAAAAGCGATCTTGTAGGGAGTCACCCGACACCCCGGATCAGAAGCCGTCGCGTAATAAAGCGTAGGAAAGCACAGCAAAGGAAAGTAATTCTCACGCCATTTATCTGACAGCTGTTCGGACCAGGAACTTAACTACTCCAAAACCAGCGTACTGCTGACTAAGGAGCGAGTTCGCAGGTGCAACCATTGGCTTAAAGGGTCTATTTAAAACAGACAGAAAACCCTCGCCGCATCCTGGAACGATGTGCATCGAAATCATATGAATTTTACACGCTCCAAGTTCTCTGATTTCGCCTTTAGAGCTGTCAGACAGAGTACAAGTGTAGTTCTGGATTATGCAAGTGCCAACTTCAACGTTCTCTAAGGCAAGAGTGCGCGCAACTGGGCTCGTTGGTGCACCGTTAGAAGGATATTGAACAGCGCTTCAGACAGGACAGAGTAGCGATGACCGACACAGCACTGTGTGTGCCGTTTCTACTTCATCCTGTCTGAAGTGCTGATCAATTACTTGCTAAGTCTTTGAAGGGTATATATAAACAACAGTGTGAACACTAGACTTGCTCGATGAAAGAGACAAGGACAGCGGTGCCCCATATTCTATATAGTACCCCATTATAGACTTTGCGTTGTTATAGCGGTAGTCTTGCCCATAATAAATCTATTGCGAGCACCTGCAGGTTGTTTTTGAGAGTGCCGAGCACTGCCTCCTGTAATCTTAGTGCGTCAGTGTGTCCGAGTGTGTCGAAAAAAAGATAGGATAGATTAGACAGCAAGGACGAATGGAGTCAGAATCAGTTTTTAAAATAATGAGCCAAGTTACTGAGAGAGCAGGGAAAAGGAAAGTAGATTTCGTTGCAGTTTAGAGGATCTGCGAATAATTTCGTCGAATAAGCGTCCAAAGCATATAGGACGCGCATAACAATGACGCGGACAGTTTTCTTAAAGCTTCAATGCTGCCCTGACACCTTGTAGCATGCCGAGGCGCATGTTTAATGGGAATATAGTCAACCAAGCATGAAAGACGTCATCCGTGTACTTTCCGACTTATGGTAGGATTTCATTTGTTACACTCTTATTCGGAAAGTATTCTTCCTGCCACCCAGTGCTCATTCTACAAAAAGTCTGGCGAGCAGTGCATTTGTAAGGGTGAAGTAAGGACCTGCCTTCGGCCGTGATTGCAGTCAGTTATTGTGGCGAGATTCAGACGGACATCTCGAAGGAGAACAAGCCATGAAAGGCAACAACACACCGGTCTTTACCACAAGAAGCCACTTGTGTAGATAATTGCTGCCTCGCGCTCAATAAGAATGTATAAGGCGGACTTGTTATGCCACGCCCACCTTTCACCACGTTAAGAGCTGGATAACCAGAATAGGAAGCGAATTTTGTATTCACTGCCTCATCGTGCCCCGCAAGGTTGCTTTTTCCCCGTTCGAAAGGCGCAGGTCAAAGGTGGTCTGCTTGAACACTTCCCTGTGTTCTTGACGGCGCTATTGCTGCTACCTCGTTATTATCAGCATGAATAGGTGAAGTTTCGATACCTTGCTGAAGATGTTTTCTTCACAGGCCGGATGCAGCCAAATTAGGAACCGTATTGCGTTAATTGAGCAACGCTTCACGCTAGATATTAGAAGGAAAGATCTAGCTCTTTAAGTATACCTATGCTGTGCAAGCCATACGGGACCGCAAAGCGCTAGGCATCTATACAAAGAAAACGAACAGCATGGGCGTTTCCTTGAAAAAAAAAAAGCGTTCGAGCACGTAGGAATTGGACAACGTAGTAAAGGCCACGCCGCCTTGCCTTGGCGGGAAAATCCCGTTAAGTGGTCTCATATACGAAGCTTGCGTAGGTATCATTCCGTAAATAGTCCTGCGACTCCGCCGATGGGCCGGCGTTTTATTACGGCTGTACGCAGGCTCACGACCGTATTTGCATGCGCGAGCTCAAGCCACCACCTCTTCGTTTCCTGTTCTTTTTTTATTTTTTTCGATCATGTGCCTGAGATTTCTATGCGGACGTCGCTCCCCTTGGCTCAAGTGCCCGAGAACAGAGCAAGAAGACACGTGACTAACAATTGGCCTGGTTAGGGGCAACCCGGGCGATGAAACATCCACGATAACCAATCAGTGGACGCACGGTGCTTGCGCAGGATATCTGGCTCTACCCAGCTAACAAGCTTTAGCCGAGAAAGAAAAGATGAAAATAATTGATAATGCAACTATTGAGTGCACCTACTTCAAAAGCAATTGCGTTAGCTTTGAATACATTTACAACGCAGCGGTGAAAACGAAGATTCGTTTAATTTGTAGAGGTTCAAGAATTGTTTTGCGCAAGCGAGTGAATACAACTGGCAAAATGAAGTCGCTGAATTCCAGATGTGAATACATCTGGAATATTTATTGTTTTCCAACTATTGGACCAGCTTCATGAAACAGTTTCGACCCACTGCGGATGCAGTTATTTAGCGTTGACAAACGCAAACAAATGAGCTTTAATTTATTCGGATGCAGCCAAGGTAAGGGCAGCATGACGTTAATTGTGGAAAATATCCTGCCGTTCAAGCCACCTTTGCTACATTAGGCAAACGGGAAGATAAAGAAGTTTGTGAACAACAACAACAACAACAACAACAACAACAACAACAACAACAACAACAACAACAGTTTACTATTGAACTCTCCCCATTGCCGGTACTCCTTTACTCGGCAAGAAGCCGACGGGGCAGACCCACCATACCTCGGGAAGTAAAGTATAGAAAGCTTCGCTTTAATGAAGCAATGTTGCGCGTGCAGGCGGGTACACACGGACGCGCACACACGTACACGCACACACGCACACACGCACAGGCACACAAGCACACAAGCACACACAGGCCGATTTGTTATATGAACGCTGTCCCATTAGCACGCGCTATTCGGCAACACAGCAACAGCAGCAGTGCACCACGGTCAGCAAAGTTAGGGAGGGTTCGCATAGAAAGCTTCCTTTTCATCGCGCTGGTTCCTGCCGCCGCCATGGATACAGCCACAACCAGTCGCGGCCTCGACCCACCACGAAAATCGGTCGAGGCTTGTAATGCCGCTAGCGCACGTCCACCGGAAGGCGTTTGCTGTCGCGCAACCTTCCCGATTCTTTTGTACGCACGTGCCTACAGCTCGTCCGAGCGCTCGTCCGAAACAGAGGTAGCGTGTTCACAGGCGTACACCGCTATTACGGCCGTACGAACAAAGCGACGAAAAAGTCTGGAGGCTTCCAGCCTTGCGCGCATATAGGAGGAGGCTGAACGAAAGGATGGATGCATTGCTAAGTTGAAATATATCCTCAGAGATTCTAATTAACCGAATGAGTTGGATCACTTTCATGTGCGTGCAAAAAGACACAGGCGGGAATTTTTCGCGCTGTCACCGCCTTGATGAACTTCAATTACATTTAGGCTGATGTTCACCTTCGGCACTTCCTTGGTTGCGGTAGCAATTATATCAACTAACGAGGCGCATTTTCGCCACGTTCCCTTCGCCATAATGTAGCATATATTAATTATGTATTTTTACCTAGGCTGTATACGCTAGGTGGACGCTTTATTATTTACTGCCAGCGTTACTCAAACCATGTCTGTGTCCTTCATTGAATTATTTCTCAGTATGCTTGAGAATTGCAACGCGCAAGCAAAAGTCATAAAACTCATTCGGAGCGTATGCCTTTATTCTCTGACTGCTAAACGTGAAAAAATAAAATAAGAATAAGAATGAAAATAGCACAGCTCGCAATCTGAAAACAATCTAATTTCACCAGCGCCGGTAGCCCACAGGTCCTACACGGCACGTTGAAGCTTTTAACAATGCCATATATTTTTGCACCCTGCGTAGGTCGCATCCACATATAGTTGCCCACGCGTATAGTTAGAACAGTAATATAAAGATAACACACACACACACACACACACACGCACACACACACACACACACACACACACACACGCACACACACACACACATACACACACACGCACACACACACACACACACACACACACACACACACACACACACACACACACACACACACACACACACACACACACACACACACACACACACACACACACATATTCGAAGGTTGATCGCGTGTCGAAACACACTTCCAGCACCCTGACTGGCTCTGAAATTTTTGAAATTGGGTGCGTTCATTAGCCCACCCCCGTATTCAGAAATGCATGTTGAATTGAAGTACACGCTTCTCTTGATTGAGATGACGCCTGTCATGGACGCACCAAAAGAAACGCAGTGAGGGTGTTAGGCGCGTTCGCACCAGGCGTCATTTATATTAAGTCAAGCATGGGCTTCAAGTTAAGATGTATTTCTGAATACGGGGTAATTTCAAGATGCTAAGAGGATGTTGTGTGAGAAACATGCACCTTGCAGAATTTAAGGCTGCTAGGGCACTACAACATTGAAACCAAGTAAAAAGCCATAAATATCTAGTTCGCAGCGGTTCGCGCTAAATCATTGTTCGAGATCGTCATATAGTCGCAGGAAGCTACGGATGTCAACCTGATACTTCACGTACGTGGCGTCTCCGGTGGTGAAGTGGAAATACATGGCGTTTTTAGTGCAGCCACAGCTCTTAAGAGGAAGCTTTAGCTCAGGTGCCCTAATCTACGGGGGCCGTTCAAGTCAATCCGGGACTTTTTTTAAAGACAAATAGAAGAACAAATTTCAAAGTCTGGAAAGTGGATTTATTTTTCCATATAACATTCAGGTACAGTTACACACTTATCGCCGCGTTTAAAAAACGCCTGAAATGCTTCGGCACAGAAAGATTTATTATTACGATGGAACCATTGTAGGAAACCATTCTTCACTTCATCATCAGTGTTGAAATGTGTTCCTCCAAGAAATTCCTTCAGGGGCCCAAACAGGTGCAACTCACTTGGTGCTAAGTCAGGACTATAGGGGGGGGGGGGGGAAATATCTGCCAGCCAAGTTCCTGGATTGTTTGGAATGTGCGTTGAGCGGTATGCGGTCGCGCATTCTCTTGCAAAAAGACCACACCCTTTGTGATCAAACCCGGACGTTCCTTCCATAAACTCCTGTGCACATCACGCACAACACGGCAGTAATAGTCACTGTTGATAGTGATACCATGGGGTAAAAAATGTACGTGAATGATTCCATGTTCATCCCAGAAAACACTTCTGATCACTTTACCAGCAGTCGCAGTTGTTCGAAATTTCTTGGGAGGTGGTGATTCCGTATGCTTCCACTGCATCGATGCTCTTTTGGATTCTGTGGTGAAAGGGTGAACCCATATTTCGTCAGACGTCATGATGCGATTCAGAAAAACCTTGCCTTCTCTTTCATAGAGTTCCTTCCCTTCTCTACAGACTTCAACCCTTCTCTGTCTGTCAAGAGCAGACAGCTGCTTTCGGGCCCAGCGTGCACTCATTTTTCGGAACAACAAATGATCATGAATTATTGTGTTCACTGTTCCTAACGACAGATTGCACACCCTTGCAATATTACGACAGCTTATGCGACGATTGTCCACGATCAGTTGCTGCACGCGCTGAATGTTCTCAGGAATGACTATTGTGGGCTGTGATCCACCAGGATCGGGATCTTCAGTAATAGAGATACGGCCATCTTTGAAACGCTTACACCATTCAAACGTCTTACTGCGACTGAGTGTCACGTCACTGTACTTAGCCTGAAGTCTTCTGTAAATTTCAGCAGTTTTTACGCCCTCGTTCACCAAAAACTTCATCACAAGGCGCTGTTCCACGCAGACGTTCACACTGTTGTCCGCCGTCTTGAATAACAGTATATCCAAAATTCGGCGAGGTTTGTTGTATTTAAAAGAAATATTTAAAATCTAGTTACTGTTGATTTCGAATTTTTGATTTAGGTCGTCAGTTCTTTATTAAAAAGTGGCAAAAATCGAAAATTTTCAGGAAATAAAACTATCAAGCTTTTAACGCTTCAACTTAGCAAAGAAAAACGATGTAATAAATATGTGATTTCCATCTAATAGTACATCTAAAGCGGACAAAATTGATATGTTACACGTGAATAAAAAAAATTGTAATATGCGAATACAGCTTTTGCGGAACCCTTGTACACAACGTAAGAAAATCACGTGAGATGTGAAATGACATATCAAAATTGTCCCCTTTCAATTATCTAGTGGATACCGTCTTTAGAACCGCGATATCTGTTCTTGATGTAGCGCCATTTATTTATAAAATTCGTGCTTCTATTTTCTTTCAAACTTACGAAATCTTGAAAATCTTTTTAACGAAATTGAGGCATAAATCGAAATTCCGCTTCCAACAGTCACTAGAATTTAACTGTCTCTTTCAAATGCAACAAATTTCATTAAAATGGGCCCAGGGGTTATCTCAGAAAAGCCTTCCCGCGTTTTACATGTACTTGAATAGGCCACGTAGGAGTTGGGCCCGAGCTAAAACTTCCTCTTAAACAATTTGCCGAGCGATGAAATACATTAATAATAACTGCATTGCCATTTCCAAAGATGCTGCAAACGAATTCTTGAACGCTACGCACGGTCAAAACAAGTAAATTATTTACTTTTTATTAAAAGACTCGTATGTGCCAAAAATTGTGCCCAAAATAACTGATATCAATGCTTCCATGTTTTTGTCTATTTCATAAGTAAAGAAAATATCACACGAACTTTAGAATTATATCAGTTCGAAACCAGCAAAGCAGTGCATGCCGCTGATATAGAAAATGTAAAGGCCATGAAATGAACAAGTTGAGGACAAATATGTTAATGAAGCTTTGTCGTTCAAGAACCTTGTTTACATACTTATACACATGCAACGGCCAGTGAAAAATATCAATGCCGCTGTTATTTGTTCCAATGTATTACGCAGGAGCAGCTGTCACCGGTCATGTATCGTGAATAATTGCACCGAAATTAGAGTCGCAACAGAGAGCACGTTTAAAAACAGGAGTTTTATCATATATACGAGCACGAGTAAATGAAAGTGAGGCAATGCGAATATATGACAAACGGGGTACTTTATTTAAGAGTAGCCTCCATGAGCATTCAGACATTTGTCCCATTTACTAACGAGTCGCGTAATTCCCGTCTTGGGACTGCTTGGGCTGCAGCTTCAAAAAGTGTGCTACTGACTCTTTCACGTCATCGTCCGACATAAATCTGGTTCCCTTGAGCTGTTTTCTCAGTTGCCCAAAAATGTGGAAGTCGCAAGGAGACAGGTCTGAGCTGTATGGCGGATGTTGCAGCGTTTCCCACTTGAACTTTGCCAGGTTTATATTAACCACATCAGCGACGTGGCGGCGGGCATTGTCGTGGAACAAGATGACCTCATTCGTCAATTTTCGTCGTCGTTTGTCCTTGATGGCGATACGCAGCCGATCCGGCGTTTCACGATATCGGAAACAATTGATAGTCTCTCAAGATTTAGCAAAGTCTATAGTAATGGCCCCTGACGATAAAAAAAAAGAATTCACCACCTTTCCGGTGGAAACGATGGCCTTTGCTTTCTTGGGGGTGGTGAACACGAATGTTTCCACTGTAACCTTTGCCGTCGTGTTTCATGCTCGTAGTAGTGGCACCATGGTCCGTCCCCGATCACAATTGCAGACAAGAAGTCGTCACCCTCACTGTGATACCGGATCAGAGGAGTCAAGTGAACTTCTTAGTCTTCTGGCGGTGCTTCAAAATCTTGGACATCCATTGCGCACACAAGAGCTGATAACCGATGTATTCATGAATTATGGCGTGAACCGAACCGTGACTGGTCACACGATCTGCCAGTTTATCGATGCTTATCCTCCAATGAGTTGATGAGTTCATCGAGCTATCAACCTTTGCATTTTTGTTGGGGGGGATTGCATGGTGGCTTTGGCCTGGTCTTGGATCGTATTTGCAACTTTCACGTCCTTCTTTGAACCGTTTGTTCCAACGCTTCACAGCGGCCAATGAAATGCAATGTTAAACGTACATGGCAGCCATACGGCGACTAATTTCTTTTGAGGAAACACCTTCAGCTGTCAAAAACCTCACGGCACCACGCTGCTCAACTTGTGGAGCGTGCATTACGTCATGCAACCATGTTCAACCCAGTGTATGAGAGCATTAAAGAACATTTATCCTCACACCTGCGTGTCACTTTTGTAAATGAGAGATGCCTGTGCACTACGCGTATGCCTCGCAGATAATGAACGGAACAATTATTGTGCGGGCTGGGTAGGCTCGCCTTCATTTGACGCGCCCTCGTACATTAGAAATGCGAAGATACAATGGAATATACAAATGAGAAGATACAGCTTGATAAAGAGCAAAAGAAGTGTTACTGGAAACAAAGTTCACTGCATGTATACACAAGACCTCGCAACAAGATATTGAAATATATCTATGTCTCTAATAAATATACGTATCTAAAAAAAAAATTACCGTATGTAATGCGTCAAACAAGGGAAATAAACATGTTGCGCTATCACAGATTCATAGAATCCTAGATCCCGCCCCCATTCCATCCACTCCCCCCGATGTATCGCGCGCGACGGAAGGCGGCGCGCTTCCTCCCCGCTTTTCTCCTTTGCGCACACAAGACTGAGCCGCCATCGTCGGCTCAACCCCCCCCCCCCCCCCCCCCCACGCTGTCACTCGCACCTACCGCATGCGGCGCGCGCTCACGCTACTATCACCCTTGGGCTTTATACGGAACATGAGGACGACGGCGACGGCAGGAATGCGCCTGGAGTTCCATATAATTGCTATCGCAATAGTATGGTAAGAGTATCCGGTAACTTAAGCGTCCTGTGGCCTATTACTTTCCGCAAAAGAAGCAGCAAAGTCGAACTTTCACCATGCGACAATTTCCTGCGCCGCGATAATGTAATTTGTCTTTTGTGGGGCGGGAACACGGAATTAAAAAGAAACGCAAAGGAAAGCATGTTGGCCACAATCGAATGCCTACTTTGGGCACCTAGTGTGGCTACCGAAGGAATATTGACGGAAACGTGAGACGCTTGGTCCCCCGAGAACCACACGCATACTGCTCTGTATCCTACACCGGCGAGACAAAATTTTCCAGAGACGCTGCCCTCAAGCGAACGCGATGCAATCCGTCCCCACAGTGATACCGGCGAGCGGCCATTGTTTTTTTTTTCTCGTCTGCTAGCCAGAAAGCGTCCAAAATTCTGCCAGGCGAAAATCCACTCGGCCAGAGAAAACCGAACGCGCACCGAAGTGCGCCGCGCGGTGGTCGGGACAACACCAGAAATAACGCATACGCTCTGGCTGGCTCTGGCAGCCCACGGGTAGGGTAGTGAGAACAAAAAAATTCAAGAGGCTCAATGTGTCCTCGCCAATAAAAGTCAAAATAGATACAATAAATAATAACGTAGTTACCTTTGCTGGCTTTACTGTCTTGACATGGATGCTTTGGCGTAAGTGAAAAAAAAAACATGTTGATACGTTTTTGTTACATGACGGCACAAATGAACAACCACACGCTTCGTCTCATCGGACCTCGCTGCGTACTTTGTGAACTTGTCTGACATATTGTTGATTTGACTTGTCTCGTTGTATGTTCTGATGCACGACGTTAGAAAAGTCAATGCACCTTTGGTATCAAATGTTTAAAACAGCATTAGACCCACAAAGTTCCGCAGTTGAAGATCTAAAGCACAACTTTAGAAATGCCAATGCACCTTTCACATCAAAAGTTTATGAGAACTTTATACCCATAAAGTTCCGAAATTTACATCCATGCGCTCCGTAGATTCTGCCGCCTCCGCGAGATGCCGCGGCGAGCCCGTTCGCCATCAACACGCCCTTCAATGTTTGTGCTAGGTTGGGGCTGCTTGCGTTATGTGACTCCCGGTGCATGGGCGTTGCCGCGAAATCCAGCCCGAGTTCACAATGTTCGCGGTTAAATCTTTTTTCGAACGTGAAAAAGACATTCTAGACAAAATCCAGAGTGATTTTCGGCGCCGGGGGTTGCTTGGTGTATGGACAGCAGGAAAAAATTTCGGGGGGGGGGCTGAAGCCCCATAAGCCCCTCCCCCCCCTGGCTACGCCCCTGCATGCCAGTGCTCCAATACTGCCCTTGCGCTCGTGCCACTGCTCGCGCAGTCGTCGTCGTCTACTTCTGCAGCTGGTTCCAATGCCGCTCATCATGCCAGTGCTCCCATAATGCCCCTTGCGCTCATGCCACTGCTCGCGCGGTCGTCGTCGTGTTCTTCTACACCTCGCTCCAATGCCGCTCATCATGCCAGTGCTCCCATAGTGCCCTTTGCGCTCGTGCCACTGCTCACATGGTCGTCGTCGTTTTCTACACCTGGCTCCAATGCCGTTCACCATGCCAGTGCTCCCATGCTGCCCCTTGAGCTCGTGACACTGCTCGCGCGCTCGTCATCTTTTTCTACACCTGGCTCCAATGCCGCTCATCATGCCAGTGCTACCATACTGCCCCTTGCTCTCGTGCCACTGCTCGTGCGGTCGTCGTCGTCTTCCTCTACACCTGGCTCTGATGTCGCTCACCAAGCCAGTGATCTCATACTGTCCCTTGCGCTCGTGCCGCTGCTCGTGTGGTCGTCGTGGTCTTCTTCTACACCTGGCTCCGATTTCGCTCACCAATTGAGCCAGTGATCCCGCACTGTCACTTGCGCTCGTGCCGCAGCTCGCGTGCTCGTCGTCGTCTTCTACACCCGGCTCCAATTCCGCTCATCACGCCAGTGCTCCCATACTGCCCTTGCGCTCGTGGCACTGCTCGCGCGTTCGTCTTCGTCTTCTGCAGCTGGCTCCAATTCCGCTCATCATGCCGGTGCTACCATAATGCCCCTTGCGCTCGTGCCACTGCTCGCGCGGTCATCGTCGTCTTCTATAGCTGGCTCCAACGCCGCTCATCATGCCAGTGATCCCACACTGTCCCTTGCGCTCGTGCCGCTGCTCGCGCGCTCGTCGTCGTCTTCTACTCTGGCTCCAATGCCGCTCATCATGCCAGTGCTCCCATAGTGCCCCTTGCGCTCGTGCCACTGCTCACATGGTCGTCGTCGTCTTCTACACCTGGCTCCAATGCCGTTCACCATGCCAGTGCTCCCATACTGCCCCTTGAGCTCGTGACACTGCTCGCGCGCTCGTCATCTTTTTCTACACCTGGCTCCAATGCCGCTCATCATGCCAGCGCTACCATACTGCCCCTTGCGCTCGTGCCACTGCTCGTGCGGTCGTCGTCGTCTTCCTCTACACCTGGCTCTGATGTCGCTCACCAAGCCAGTGATCTCATACTGTCCCTTGCGCTCGTGCCGCTGCTCGTGTGGTCGTCGTGGTCTTCTTCTACACCTGGCTCCGATTTCGCTCACCAATTGAGCCAGTGATCCCGCATTGTCCCTTGCGCTCGTGCCGCTGCTCGCGTGCTCGTCGTCGTCTTCTACATCCGGCTCCAATTCTGCTCATCACGCCAGTGCTCCCATACTGCCCTTGCGCTCGTGGCACTGCTCGCGCGTTCGTCCTCTTCTTCTACACCTTGCTCCAATGCCGCTCATCATGCCAGTGCTCCCATAGTGCCCCTTGCACTCGTGCCACTGCTCACATGGTCGTCGTCGTCTTCTACAACTGGCTCCAATGCCGCTCATCATGCCAGTGCTCCCATACTGTCCCTTGCGCTCGTGCCACTGCTCGCGCACTCGTCGTCGTCTTCTTTTACACCTGGTTCCAATGCCGCTCATCATGCCAGTGCTCCCGCACTGCCCCTTGCGCTCGTGCCACTGCTCACATGGTCGTCGTCGTCTTCTACACCTGGCTCCAATGCCGCTCACCAAGCCAGTGCTTACTGCCCCTTGCGCTCGTCGTCTTCTACAACTGGCTCCAATGCCGCTCATCATGCCAGTGCTCCCATACTGCCCCTTGCGCTCGTGCCACTGCTCGCGCACTCGTCGTCTTCTTCTTTTACACCTGGTTCCAATGCCGCTCATCATGCCAGTGCTACCGCACTGCCCCTTGCGCTCGTGCCACTGCTCGCGCGGTCGTCGTCGTCTTCTTCCAGAGCTGTCTCCGATGCCGTTCATCACGCCGGCGTTCCCATACTGCCCCTCACTCTGTGTATAGCACTATGCAGCACCTATTCATTCAGTAACTCGATGTGTTTGCGCTGCTCGAAAGTGCGTACGTGTGTACAGAATCGGCTGCCGTCTGTCGAGCTTGTGCAGCTGCATAATGTAACCATGTTAGCGCCTCGATGATCTAGCGTAAGGCGCGTTACATTACATATTCGCCTGGATAACGCGAGCGTCATGTAAAAACGTGCGCGATGAACGCGGAGCATCTAAACAATTTTCGTCGTTTCGTCGTGACGCTGTCATCTCTGCATGCTGTGAAAGTGGTACTACGCCTTTATGATAAATTGGTTCCGCCGGCTATGAAGCGCTCAAATCACAGTGGAACCTGCACTTCATTAGTGAACAATCTGTTTGAAAGGACGAAAGATACGCATAGAAATGGTTTCCATCTATGAGCACCTTGCAAATGTTGGTCTTTTGTGCGGAAACACGAACGTAAAACGCGTTAATTCGTTCACCCTCTTGTGAAATGTATTTGCAGCGCCTAACAAAAGCTTGGACTGACCGTAGTACAATAATAACGCATGTTACTTTTTTAACACGATATATAACAGCACACAGCCTACAAACTTCGTAGCTTTAGACACTTGTTGACGAAGTCATTTCAGTCATTATTGGTCATTACTAAGCATTTTTAGTTATTTCTAATCAACTGTAGTCGTTAGGGATATTGGTCATTTCATAGTCATTACTAGTCATTACAAGTGATTACAGCCATTATTAGTCAATATTGCTCACTAGCAAGCATTTTTAGTAATTTGTAATCAATTGTGGTCATAACAAGCCGTCGTCAGACATATTGGTAATTTCGGAGTCATTAGTAGTGATTAGAAGTCATTAGTTGTCATTATTAGTCATTACTAGTCATTATTAACCTCTACCAATCTCTTTTGTAACGTTATCATTCACTGTCACTATCAATCATTTTTCCTTCTTTAATCTGTCTTCATATGGCGTGATGACGCTTCGGCGGACACTCCGGCGGTCAGGTCTGCTGACAAAGACTTCACCATGAGCCTGGAAAGGCTTTCGCCTTAAAATGGGAATAGCAGTCATACGCTCACGCGTAACCCGCGTTCACGAAGTGGGACGTGTCGGGAACTTTTAACACTGGCTGCAATTAAACTGTTTCAGCTCCGTGTTTTCTTATAGACCAGGTGCCAATCGTCAGTGAATCATAGCGCGTAGGGCCAAACATATTTATTCAGGCACATGTTATTTCTTGTAGCATCGGGGCTGGCGCAATATTATTTAAGTGTTGTGGTGTTTCATGCAGTGTGGGTGAGAATAAGCATTCACAGGTGCATACGGAGCAGTATTCTGCAGCTAAGAAGACATAGGCTCGCTCACACTGGGGAATCCGGCGTCTACAGCGAACGGAAATCTCCAGCCTCCGAAATTGGCGTCGTTCACACTGCTTGCTCACAGCGCAGCCGGAATACGATACAGCGTCATCTGCCGTGTTATGTACTAACCTCCAAGCAAGCGCGGGATATCCCGGATGTTCCCGCGGCTCGAAACTGCGCAGTTATCTCCGCTCACGTAGAGTTCGCGTGCTTTTATTCTGCGCCTCTTCATCACTGCTTGCGACGACAATGATAAACACTGAGCAAGAAGAGGCAGTACTGTCAGGCCTATTGGCAAGCGCCTTCCTGGCGATGCATGACGCGCAGATGAAGCATTCACCGACGAGACGACGCCAGGGGCAGTGGTGGGTTTGTCTTGCTCTGCAAGAGCGAAAGATGCTTGGTCACACCAATCAAACTGTTACCCCTTCTGGCGTTTTCCGTGGCGCTTGACATGGCTCTTGTCGAAACGCACGGGGTGGTTAGGCACAGATACGATGCGCATTTCCGATGTCGCCACGGATCTTGAAGACTGATATGGCGAGCGCGTCGGGCTTGGCCACCATCTTTCGAATTTCGGAATCCCACTCCGATTGGTCCGCGGTGAAGGGCCACGGGGACAGCTGCCGCAAAATTCGGTCGGGGACCGATTGGCGCGGAAACGGCTATTCCGGCGGGTCTCGTCGCCACCGAACTGGGTTCCGCTCCGCTTCAGACACCGAATGTTTCAGTGTGAACGCGGCATTGTTAAGGAGGTAGCGTACTCTGTTCGTAAAGTGGAAAGGCGCCTCTTCTCTCCTTCTTGCCTTTCATATCTTACTGCTTGCTTCGATTAAATTGTTTCACCTTGCTGCAGATATCTAGATAAACTGAAGCACTGCAGAGCGTGGATCCGAGTCAGCCTATCAGAGTAGCAAGAGGCGCCAGTGCACACTTAAGGCGGTGTATTATTCCCTCTCGTAGTGTCAGTGGAGTGGTCCAGAGAAAAATTAAGAAAAAATCTCAGTGCCCTTCCACTATGTGTAGAAGAATGACCAGCGAAGCTGTGTATGTGGGCCCCTTAATGGTGAACTGCACCTCCGCTGCGGGTCGGCCGGGCATTGCACAATCTTCTGGATCGGCCCACGCATGGGGAGTGCTTAACGCCTGCTTCACCTCCGCCGCGGGTCCGGCCGGTATTGCACTATCTTCGGGATTGGCACACATATGGGGAGTGCTTAACGCCTGCTTCACCCCCCCCCGCGGGTCATCCTGGCATTGCACTATCTTCGGGATCAGCCCATGCATGGGGAGTTTTTTGCAATGACCTGAAAATTTCCTTGGGCGGTAGAGGTATACAGCTTTGCTGTTAAAAAAGATTGCTGGCTCTCCCGTAATCGAGAGTAGATGTAAGCATGAAATGGCTACCGGCAAAGCATATTGTTTGTAGATGATACTAGCCACAAGCTTAAAATGGGTGTGCTGCATTTTGGCAACGGCACACCCCACCACACCACACCGCACCACGCCACACGTACGGTGCACTGGTCTGTATGGACGCAATTATTTCCAATCACAGAAAGTGACAGGAAACAATTGCGTCCACATGGCGTGTTTTGCTACCCTGTGGTGCCGTCGCCTTCAGCCGCTTTTCTTCCTCCAACAGTGAAACGTATGCCGCTACTTTTTCTTCTCGTTACGTCGAAGTGATCGGCTGCAAATATGCGGCCTTAAGTCCGTGGCCGCGGTCCGTCACGGTGTTGTCACCTTAGTGAACGGCCGCATAGTCCTGGCCTTGTTGGCACAGTCGAGCAGTCTTCTGCTCTGGCGTATAACTCGCTAACTGATCGGTTTTCCGGAAAACGTTTCCTACCTCTCATTTCATTGGGCTGCATTGCTGGGCTTAAGCATTTGTGACGGTGACCTCATTGAAATGAAGAATGATGCAGAAGCGTATGAGGCCACGACGCGACGCAGGCCTGAAAGCGTACTGAGCTTATGTGAACTTTGTTGAACTCAACCTCATTGCAAGTCTAGTCTCGACCAAACAACCATCAGTGTTGCCAGATGGCGCAGAGTGCCGTAGCCAAAGTATAGGAAAATTGTAGCCCAAAAATAGCCAACCACACAACCAGGCCAAGACAGTTAGCAGCCAAAATGTAGCCAACATTACCCATCGGACAGTGAGATGAAGTTTTTTTTATTCGCAACTAAAATTCGAACAGAAAACAATAAACTTGTTAGAAAAGATACCTACGGTTGACTAGACCAAGTGATGCAGCAGAAAGCGCAAACTATCGCATTCGTAAAAAAAAGCGAGATCACTAGGCTATAAAAATCTTACTCGCGTTGACACATGGCCACTCAAAGAACATGTTTCAGATTACCGCACACCAGTTTATGCTCTTCATTCATTCACATCACTACTCGTATATGACAGCACTGTTAAACTTCTCCAAGAAACGCGGGCTTGGTTCAAAATTGTTGCAGCACCCGTACTCCTTTAAGCCACATCGCACATGGAGTATCATTTCCAAAGTACGCACGCTTAGTTTGTTTCGATGGTCTGTTTTAGTTACGGTCACCAGACTGAAAACTCTCTCTACAGAGGCGTTTGACACTGGCAAGCACAGAAGTGCGAAGGCAACTGCCGACAATTTAGGAAAGAGAGGTTCGCCTGCACTGTTAGTGAATTTCGCGACCGCTCGCCAGAATTCACTCACATTCTCACTCATAGCGAGAGACGGGAGCATCGACTGCAAAGTTCCGTACTCGCTTTCAAGGGTTGATGTACTACTCGGTGCTGCAACAATGAAAATGATTCCGTGAAACGTACGAAACGGCGTGTCACGAATGCATCTGGGCCTCAACAGTTTGAAGTTCTGCAGTAGCTCTAGGTTGTCAGGCAGCCTTTTAGCAGTGATTTGATACACGCCACAGCAGCTTTCATGCATGCATGGTTTCACTATCCAGACACCATAGTTTCACTTTCAAGCAAGCGAGCAGGAGAGCGGCTTTGGCTAAATGCGCCGTACGCAGAATTCCTAGCCAACAAAAGCCACGACATTCTCCACGGAAACACGCCACGTAGACGGAAGCAAAGAATGCAAGCAAGCCATGAAAAGGCTGCAGCAGCTACTAATTAAACGTAGCGCTCTTCCAAAAACACGCTTTTTTACCATTAAAAATTTCAGGGAGCGTATAGCCCAAAAATAGCCACAACGCCAAATTATCTAAAAAGCAGCCAGGAAATATTTTAAGTAGCCCAATTTGGCTATAAATAGCCCAATCTGGCAACACTGACAACCATCCGCGGCGTGCCGGACGCTACCGGCTTGGCCACGCAGCGTGGCGCCATCTCGCGATGTGCCGCGAAACCCGCGCGCGGCACTCACGGACCGCTGGCGTTGAAAAGAGCACAGGCGACCCTGTCTAAGAGCCAAAAAGTGACAATCAAGTTCATTCATTCATTCATTCATTCATTCATTCATTCATTCATTCATTCATTCATTCATTCATTCATTTCAGTTATTTCTCATTGTTACATGAATTGTGTTTGCTCTGTATCTGCCTCTTGAACGTCTCTATTGGAAATGACAAATTAAACTTCAGCGTACCAGAAGTTAACAGCTTGAGTAAAACTGTGAACAAACATTTTAAAAGCATGTTTTCAGAATTTACACAAGACTTTTCAGTGTAAGGCGTGCTAAGGAGAACCTTGGCTAGATTTCATTAGCTACACGTAGGAAAATGGCCAGACTGAAATTTCTGCATAACATTTTTCACTCTCATACAGGTATACGGCGCAAAACGTACTTACTTCCCCCTGATTATGTTACTTTACGACGAGACCATGTCAAGGAAATTAATGAGACAAGGTGCAAAACTGTAAGATTTAATATGTCATTTTTTCCCCGGATAATTTCGGATTGGAACCAACTACCACGGGAAGTTGCCACCATCACCGGAAATGATAACTTCTTCTTGTTGCTCCAGTAGTGCATTTACGTGGGCAATGTAATTAATGCGAAAGTGAATTCTGTCGAATAGAAAGAATGTATTCTAGGCCCCGTAATTGATGCATAATTACTAAGCCCTGTGACGCGTGTTTATGTTCATGCTAAAATTGCTTTCAATTCGTATGGTTTATTCTTGCAGTGTTTGTTTTCATGTGTGTGTGTTATCGCAGTGTTTTATGCACATGACGATTCACCTTTACTTTTTTTCCCCTTCATTGTACTATATCGCCCCCCCCCCTCGCCACTGCTATGCTATTCGTGGCGCTGTCGGTAAAGTGATAAATAAATAAATAAATAAATTAGGAAGAAATCGGAAGGAATATTTCTGTAACTTGTTTGGGCAGTAACTAGCGTACGTAATGCGGTACTGTACAAAGGGTTGAGGGCCAGAGACCGTATTTTCTTAAGGTTTGCCTGGTTGCCCGGTTGCTGGCGTTTCGTTCTCGCGCCGTTCTGGTCTAGAGTGCCCGGATAGCGGCTCTGGCTTTTAGCTCAAGGTCTCTTGAAGTTCGTCAACAAAGGGAGCTAAAGGCATTTGACGCATAAAAAGAAAGTGCAGAGGTAACGCTTCAAACTCGCAATCTGCAGGTCCACAGTTGAATCCAGGCTTTATTTTTTCGCTTTATTTTGTTACAAATGTATCTAAAAACAATGCGGGGTAATTTTCGCGGACATCTGAAAGACCAGGGTAGTGTGAGAATAAAATATATTGCTGCAAAAACAAAATGTAGTGTGGATTTTGGCAAAACACGCGTTGCGGAGAGGGTGCAATTCTAAGAAAAAAATAACCCTTTCAAATGGGTGTATTACCTCGCCTAAATACCATTTTCTATGGGTGTAATGGAGTGACTTATAGACACGAGAAAGCACACTTAATGAGGGAAGTTCTCTTAGTGGTCACCGTCCGAAGAGTTCAAGTGCAACCCTAAACCTTGCTATTGCTGTGAATGCTTCGGCAAAACTGCCAAGCTTTTGAAAAAATACTTTAGCTCAAGAGCTTCAATCTAAATATATGGGAATGGAGAAATACCTTTTCTCGGGAACACTGCTCCAATTTCGATGTGGTTTGTTGTAATTAAAAGAAGTTAAACTTTAACAACACTGAGGTGTCGATTTTCGATTAATGCTATCAACGTTTAAAGAAAATTATTGAAGATTGCAAAATTTCAAGGAAAGTAAGGTATCAAGTTTACAACATTGTAACTCACCAATAAAAACGATGTCGAAATACTGTAAACTTGACTTAATACTACATCTAAAGTGGACAAAACTGACGCATTATACATCACTCTATAGCACGTACTACTGTAGTTTCTTAATACAACATTTTAAAAACTCTTGTAAACATTGTAAAAATTTCTGTAAGCTGTAAATTTACATACCACATTTGTCCGCTTGAGATCCTCTAGGAGGTGCATTTTACAGAGCTGCTATATCTTATTTTGGAACAGAGTTGCGGATTTGCGAACTTCGTGTTTGTGTTTCATTTTTTTCTAACTTACTGATCTTATCCAATATGTATGACAAGATTTGAGGCCCTAAATCAAGATTACTACAATGTTAACGACATGGATAGCACTTTCTGGAGTCACAAGAATTTAGCGTTATTTATCAGGTGCGACACATTTCATCCAAATTAGTCCAGCGGTTGTTTCATAAAAGCATTTCTGCATTTTGCGTATAATTGAGTGGGAACATCGGAGCTTGCCCCAGCTGAACCTCTCTTTAGATCACTTTCTAGGGTTCTGCACAGTGAAAGGTTTCGAAAATGTAACATTTACTTGCTTTCTTTCGTTTTCAAGCGGACATGCATTGTTTCGAAGTCTATGCTTTTTTTATTTGTTCTTCAGCTTCGACGACTTCTTAAGTCAAAGTAAATACCATCGCGTCATTCATACACGTGAATAACCTGAACAGCCTGAACTAACAAGTTCTCACTCATAGGTCTGCTATCTTCCGTTAGCAGTGGCTGGCAGACTCTGTCCCGTTGCATATACACGCAATGACCGAGTTTATCACACACCTCGACTTGGCAGTTTGGCAGATGGCAATTTGGGCAAAGCGGGTGAACTCGGATCTGGATTACTGAAAAAAAGGTTACCTTCTCTACATGAGCCTATATTGGTCCAATGAAGGACAATAGCCTTGTAATTTAACAGCAGAGCCAGCTTATACTGACAAACTTCCTTATGTCATCCCTCCATCCAAACTTCGAGCTGAAGGCATTCTGGAATGAGGATGCCTCTCCAAAGCTGCATTCACCCAATAAAAATGTTTATTCTCTCTCTCTCTCTCTCTCTCTCGACCGTCCTCGAGCGCCTTTTCCTTCCCTTGGCGCCCATTTTGGTATTCCAGTGGACGACCGCTTACGCATTCTATGCGTGACCTTACCTTCTCTCGTTTCACTGCTATCTCGGCTTAAGATTTTCCTTTGTCGAAGGTTTTTTTCCACTTATTGATAGGCAGAAGCCATTGATTTTTACCAGCAACTGCAGGTTTGACTGCTTCGCGCCAATGTGGCTCTGATTATCTCTTCATTGCTATATTAAAAGTATCTCCGTCATGTGCGTAACCTCTGCGTTGCTTATTTGGCTTGGACTTCAATTATAACCAACATATATGTGAGATGTTTTATTTCAGGGTCCAGTTAAGCGCTAACATTCATTCCACCCGAATACAAAATTCTGCCAGCTACACTAGTGATTACAGTAGTTTCATGCCACTGTAAAGCTGTGACGTGTTGTGAATGCGCGCTGCGACACGTGATTGTTGCTGAACATTTTGAGATTAAACTCGATGCGTAATAATCAGCTCATTGGTGTTCCAGGCAATTTTTGTGCTATTGTTTCGCAGTCATTAAATAGCTTCTATAGGTACGCCATAAAAAATTGCTAGACATTTTGGCATGATGTGCACAACTATCTTAAGCTTATCACATGGAGTATGAGTGAGGTCTATCAGCGTTCGATTAGTTTCTTTATCATAGCGAAAGCAAACGCTCCTGCGAGATTAAGTCATAGCAGACGACGAGTGTCGTAAAACACGATAGCCGGACGTTCCCCGAGGTCTCGCGAGAGGCGCTCTAAAGCGGTCCCTATTTCGGCAAAAGAAAACCAGATATAAACCCGCGAGGATCGCAAGAAGACCGGCCATGAGGCTGTAGTTGCGCGCCAATACGACACAGGATCTGCAGGCAGACTCTATTGCATCCAGGGTCGCGTGACGTCATCGCGTGGCAGGAACACACACACACACGCACACACACATGCTTGCGCAGTGCTCCTTCTCTGCCACGGACAGCAGCATCCGGAGGCCCCTGCACGCTAAGTGAACAGCGGGGTCGATGATAAACTGGAGGAAACGACGAACGAACCATCGACCTTATCACCGCATTTAGCGCGGGCGCGTGGCCGCCTGGATCTTTTGTCCCGCGCTGTTGCACATGGGCGGCAACGCCCCCGTTCCCACACGCGTATGCGATAACGCGCGATCGCAAACAGCGCTGCCCATCGGGATGCGGAGTGGAAATCATGGCTCAAGGCGCGTTCTTGGTGCCTGACGGTGTAGACGTAGTTGAGAAAAAAACAGGAAACCATGTAACCCAAGTCAGCAAAACAAGTTGCTCTAATGAGGTGTTGCCCAGCAGCCTTTTATGGGCAGTCTACAGCTTCGACCAGAGTATGGCAGATGTGTTCTACGGCTCTTCAAGCAACTTGGAGCCCTTGAAGCAAAAAAAGAGGCGATGTTCATTGCGAAAAACGTCGACATAGCGAACCAATATTTTGTTATGACGATGTGTAATAAGCGCCATCCACGCCTAGCACTTATGATTAATCAGCATATTGGTTGTGCGCAGTTCTAATATATTTGATAGAGAAAATTGAATAAGAGAGAAAAGGTTATTGAATTATATATTTATATTCTGAGAACAGAAACTTCGAATATGGAAGGTTAAACCTAATATTTGTAATGTGAAACAATATTTACATCCCACCGTAGATGGGATGTATGGTATCCCACCGCCGTAGATAGATACGTCGGTAGATTGGTGCCTCTTCTCGTTTTGGGCATCTGAAAAAAGAAAAAAAAACTCAGAGCCCTTCTACTCTGTGAAGAAGAGAGAGAGAGATAGAGATTACAGTGGAAGGTAGGGAGGTTAACCAGAGGTAGTTCCGGTTGGCTGCCCTGCAGGGGGGAAGGGTTAAGGGGGATAAAAAGAGAGAGTAGAAGGGGGAGATAGAAGATGACCAGCGAAGCTGTGTATGTAGGCCCCTTAATGGTAACCTGAATATGAATCACTTTTGAGTCACTTTTCAAAGCTATATGAATCACTTTTCGTAGGCTACTTACGACACAGTTTACCGATTATTACAAACATTCACCCCGCCTGCCTACGTACACTGTACAGCTTACAAGCTCAAGCACTGAGAACATGTCTTGGTGTGCCACGATGCGCTTCAACAAAGGGCGTGATTGCGGAAGCACGTGTACCTCCTATAGACGCTTATCTCTCATGCGAACCTTTAAGGGTACATTTTCGACTATTCACCCGCCATGAACGTCACCCTCTATCGACTATTCGCATTCTACGTCCAGACAGCACTTTCTCGGAATCACTTTCGCGTCATGACAGCATCCTCCCCTCAGGCTTTACTACACTAAAAGCAGCGGTCATACCAGCCTGGACTTTGTCAAGACCTGTGGTGAACCTATCCATTGCCGGAGTCAGGAAAAAATCACGTATGCCCTCATGTGAACTTAAACAACTTACTTTAACCCATATATCTGTTAGATATGCAGCTTCCATATGCATATTTGCTGACGGGTCGGTGTCAACAACCACTTCAGCCGCGGCATTCGTCATAACGAATATGAAGATCAGTAAGCGCTTCCATCTCGGCCACCAAACTACATCAACAGCCGCAGAGATTGTTGCCATTCGGGAGGCAATTCGTTATATATGTATGTAACCGCATCAGACTTGGGCTATATTTTGCGATTTCGAGCCGGCGTTCCAAGTGATCGATTCTGCACTTAGCTGAGGCGCTTACTATGTCGTTGCTCAAGAGGTGATCGAATCACACGTGTCGCCCTAAGAGCTGGTCATTGCATAACGTTTCATGGATTCTGGGACACTGCGGCTTACATGGAAATGAGCTCGCCGACGCGGAGGCAAAGATGGCCCACATTAACGCCACGCCAGTGTCCATCCCATTTTCACGACCAGACACTAATGCCCTAGTGTTTAGACTTCTGAGCGATAATACCGCAGTATATTGGGCCTCGCCAGGTCATCGTCATCGTCGCCTTCACGAACTCGACCCAGAGATGAAAATACGGATACCACTCACTATGAAAAGTTCTAATGCAAGCTCGCTGCACAGAATACGATTAGGTGTGGCCTTCACCCGGTGCTACCTGCATCTCATTGGCCAGGCGAATAGTTCGAACTGTGTGGAATGCAGTATTCCTGAGACAACAGAACCCCTCTTGTGTATCTGCCAGCGATTTGATGTACAGAGAAAATGGCTGACAGACATCTTGTCAAATCAATTGAACTCATAGCGCTGGATTGAGACGGACAAGAAAGACGACAGCACGTGCGCCCTGGATCTGCACTCCTGGATTTAATAGCTTGTCAAATTTGTCTTGGCACCATTAACTGAAAAGGTTCTGTTGGGACCTTCGCCTGATCCTCGTCATCAGCCTGATAGTCTGAAGGCTCTCAACAACTGTTTGCATGAGAGCGGGCTGGACAAGAGACTTTGAAGAGTATTGGAGCATGCAAGATTTTCACCCTGATCTTCATCCTCATAATCAACGTATTCTCTATTCTTTCTTTCTGCACTCATTCCCCTTCCCCTAACGCCGACTACCGAGTAGCAGGTCAGAACATTGATTCAGACCGATCTCCGAGCTTTTCTGTAATAATAAATACCTCTCTTTCTCTCGGATTCAGCAGAAAATAGCCATTCACCCGCTTTTCAAACGCCTGCAGCAACAATCCTGCTTCTCAATGTAAATATCAATTGTGGTCGTAGGACTGAGATCGTAGTGCGAAGAAATCCGAAACACGGCGCTACTATATTTCGACGCTCTCCATGGCCAGAAACAAATGAACCCTTTCCGCTGGTGAAAGCTAAGTCTGACAGACCTAGTTACGTATTTATGATCCTAAGGCTTAGGATAGGACAAGGTTATGGTTGCTAGAGGAGCAGGTGTACCGACCGACCCGTCTGGAGCGTAGTTGGCTACTTCTCTGCATCATGACGCAAAAGTAGCGCTGCACTCATTACAAAGGTGCTGAGAGGCGCATGTCGTCCGGTACCTGTGGCAGACGGCGCGCAATAAATAAAGGAGTGGAAAACTATCATTTGTAACCGTCAGTTTGTGAAACGACTAGAAACGGGTGTCTGTTATTCCGTGTTTGCAAGTCGCCAAAAAGGTGTTGAAGCTACTAAGACGGAAAGGTGAGCGGCTGGCATGGTTAGTGGAAGCTCATCTCCTATATAGTAATAGGTAGAATAAGCGGAGTCTGCACCACATATAGTGGCGATATTTCTGCCTCAAAGGAGATCCACATGCACACTTATTTCTTCGCTCTGAACTGTACGTTGGGGAGCCTAAAGCAGCAGTGTTATTATAGCCGGCAGGAGCAGCAGCGGACACCGCTTGTGGGAGAAGGACGCTTTCAGGAACTGCTCCTCAAGCGCGATTTCATCCATGTGGTCGGTTAAGAGAGGTTTACCAAGGATTCAGTAACATGGTGCTTCCGGTCTAGTCTATATTACGATACGATACCTGAGAAAAGAAGAGCGAACACTATTTGGGAATGTGATCCCACGATGTGATTATGACCGCAAACACTCGGAAAGATCACAGCAACAGGCTTCCAATGAAGCCTGCGTCAAGGATTCTGTGCCGGCACTTGTGGAGCTTGTCATCGCGTATGTGTTGCCTCATGCTTGGTCGTTGGATCTGACAGTGGAAGGTTCCATTGCTTCCGCGTTTACGGTTTGTGCGAAACTAGTTGTAACGTCACCCTCAATAAAGTTCGGTCAGAAGCACGTGAATTTTCATGCAAGGGACCGACGGATGCACCCCATAACTCTGCAGGAAACGTACGTTCGCTTGTTGCTGAAATAGACAAAATGTTGCCAGCTACGGCGTGATTGGTCGTAATGAGTTTTCGATAAGCTTTCGGAAAGACGTACGACAACAATATTTATTTACACAGGAGCTGTAAGTCTAGCACCAAGTGCCACATTCGGGCTCCAAATGGAATTCTTAGCCGCCGTGATGGCTCGGTGGTTATCGTTGTGTTGCTGACGATGAGATCGCGGGTTCGTATACTTGCCGTGGCGACCGCATTCTGATTGAGTCGGAATGCAAAACGCTCGTGTACTTAGGTTTAGGTCCATGTTAAAGATTATAAAGGGCTCAAAACGTAATCAGGAGTGCTCCACTGCGGCGTCTCTCATAGCCCATGCGTTAATTGTGTTAATTGCTTCTGGATCTCGAACCTCATAATTTATTTGATTCAAACAATACTTGGTTGCACCAAATCTACAAAAACAAAACAAAACCTACGCACTATTTCGCTGTCTAAAACTACAAAATGACCCAGCATTTGTTCAGAACCACCAGAACTGCAGTTCGAGGTTCTTACACAGAAGCTGCAAAAATAATTCCAGCAGTTGATGTTTTCTGACCATAGCCAAATTTCCCATACAGCTCTGCTTGCACTTCTCAGAACGGTAGGTGAAGCGTATATCATAGCTGAAATCAGCAGCAGCGATATAGACGCCTCTTATCTACACCATGCTCTTCCCTGCGTACGAACGACAGGCGCAGGAGCACCGTTCTACTGACTGCAGTGCCAATTTCGCGTATACTGTATACGCTCGATCAGCAAACCAGCTCCTTTAGTAACCATAATAAGGTGTTACCAAGGGGAAATAGCCATAGTGAAAAAAACATTTCCCAACAGCTTTCGGGCATTGTTGTTAAACAGAGTAAAGTAACAGTATCGCGTGGAAATGGTGTTAATAATAGTTTCATTAAAGAGAGGGAAATACATTTATTTTTACAATCGCGAACAAGTTGGCCTAAGTGCCTTTGCTTTAATCTGCTACACTGCGCCGGGGACCGGGCAAATTAAAAGGGCACGAGAAAGGAATGGAGAAAAATGGGGACTGCAAGAGTGGTGCGATTAATGATGGTGGCTAACGCAGACGCCTTATTAAAGTCACGAGTGGAGCCCTGTGTTGTGAGCAAAATTATACCACGGCCTGCAATGTTAGCATAGCCCATCTCGAGTGGGGCCAAGGGCCAAAAATAATGTCATCAGAGAATGGCATGGCGTTGATCTTTGCCAGAGAAAAAGCTAAAAGTCTGTCGCTATTTATCGTTCGCTTTGAAGGTACAAAATGTCTTCCTAACGTTTGTTTTTTCCTTTCCAATCCCAAGGCGAATGCATGAAGTATGAGTTAAAGCTGACCTCTCTACAATGTCTGGCAATTAGCAAGCATCACGTGGCAGACGGAAGGCTCTACTTTCACGAAGGGGCTACTTATGCACTCACAAGTACGGACGTCATACAAAGCCCAAGACCTGCACGAGTCAAGATTTTGTGAATGCTGCACTGAAATATGTAAAGCGTAGTTGCCAGGTGAGATATTAAAGATGACAATGCCGAGTTAGGAGACGCATGGCGAAAATATGTAACCGGTACTACTTACAGAGCAACAAGCTTGGGAAGTTATCTCTCGCTTTCTATCAGCAAGGACTTTTGCCTGCACTTATCTGCCTTTTTACTGTTTCGTAGCCGGTCCCAGATTGCGCGTCGGAAGAGTGAGGGCGATGACACCACGGCGAGCAATGCATCGTTACAAGAATATAGAACAAGTGACGCAAAGCTAGGCGACTAACTGAGCACTTCCTGCGGAAGGCCCTGGCGTCAGACGTCGATGCGGTAGCGGTTCTCTGCAAAACAACACCCCGCCCCCTACAGGATTTACACCTCTCAACGTGCAGTCTGCGCGCCATTCATCTTCGCATCGTGCGCTTTTTATCAGCGCGCGACGGGCAAGCGACGCCACGTACTGCTTACCATGCGAGACGACACTCGCGCGGTGCCGGGCGATGAAGCGTATCAAAAGAAAGAGGGCATGGTGAGAGATGGAAAAAAAAGGAAGGTAACATAGAAAACAAGTCGAGGCTTTTCTTTTTACGGCTCTAACGTCACTCGTGGGAGCCGGTTCCGGCGACCGCGAGCGGGGAAACCCAGCAGAACCGCCACCGCGCTCCGTTGCAAGGCGCCACAGCGCAGGGCGCTGCTCGTGACGCAGCGAGCATCGGTCGCGTCGAGAGGCGGAGGAGGGCGGAGCACTTGCGCAAACTTGAGAGGCTGGCCTTGGGTCGCCGCGTCTCGGGGACATAAACTCTTCCGCGACCGAGCCGACCGCACCGATCTCGTGGAAGGCCGGCGCGCCGCTAAGTTCTCTCGCGTACGCCGCAGTTGCGCGAACTTTACCGTTGCAGGGTTCATCGCTCAGTCGCCGCCATGGACAAGAGGCCTTCCGCAGGCTTGATCGTTACCATATTCTGGCTAGCCGCGGCTCCGACGGCTGTCGTTTCGGCGCCCGACGCTGTCAGCCGTGCCACCAACGAACTGGGAATGGTTCTCTACCGGAAAGTGGCCGAGACGGACCCTAAGGGCAGCAACATCTTCCTCTCGCCAGTCAGCGTGGCCGCCATTCTGGGCATGGTCCAGCTCGGCTCCAGGGGCCGCACGCGGCAACAGATCAACGTGGCACTTGCCGGAGGCGCCGACTCCAATCGGCTGGCTCGCACGAGCAGCGGCGACAACGATGACCTGGCTGCCGGATTCGGCGAACTGTTCAAGGACCTTAACTCGGAGAAGGGATACGAACTGAATATGGCCAGCGCAGTGTTCCTGGCCGCGGGCCTGCCCATCTTCGAGCGCTACAAGCGCGACCTGGAGAAGCATTTCGCCTCGGGCGTTTACTCGGCCAACTTCGCCGACAATGCACAGGAAGCCGCCGACGACGTCAACGCGTGGGTGCGCGACATGACCGAGAACCGCATTCCCGAAATAATCGAAAGGCCCCTGCCACCATCAGCGCCCATGCTGGTACTGAACGCCGTGTATTTCAAGGGCCTGTGGCAGCACCCGTTCAAGCCGGAGGACACCGTGACCGGCGAGTTCTACAACGAGGGCCGCTCTCGTGCTGTTCCCGTGCCGATGATGCGCCAGAAGGGCGAATTCGTATATGCGCTGAGCGAGTCCCTGGACGCGCACATCCTCGAGCTTCCGTACGTCGGCGACCGCGTTGATCTGGTCCTAGTGCTCCCGAGGCGCCGGGACGGACTCGCCGAGCTGGAGCGTAAGTTCAGTCTAGAAGCGGCGCGTGAGCCTCTGGCCGCGGCGTTGCCGCGTAAAGTGGACATGTGGCTCCCCAAGTTTCAGTTGCAACAGGCCTACAGTCTCAAGGGAGCGCTGCAGTCGCTCGGAGTGCGCGATGTCTTCAGCTCGCGGGACGCCAACTTGACGGGCATCTCGTTGAAGCGGCCGCTCGCCCTCGACGATGTTTTACACAAGGCCCTGCTCGACGTCGACGAGAAAGGCACCGAAGCCGTGGCGGTGTCGTCGGGCATCATTCGCCACTCCAAGACGCCCGGAGGCGAGGTCGAGTTCAAGGCCGACCATCCTTTCCTTTTCTTCATCGAGGACGTGAGAACCCAGACGCTGCTTTTCTTGGGACGCCTTCAGCGTGTGTGAAAGACCCAGTGCGCCAACAAACAATACAATACCTGTGACTTTTACGCGTATACGTGTCGAGCTTAACCAATCTGCTAGCTCATTCTATGCTTAAGGCAAACCAGCTCGACGAATCTTGAACTCCCGTGATTTACATCCTCGGCACTTGCCTGTAGTCGGCCGCTTTGTTTTTTTAACATTCCACGCGAAGCTGAGCCGTGTTTACAACTACACGCGCGATCGCAGGCGCCGGATGTGCGCGGTGAAGGAATTTTTACGAGCCGTGTGCCCTGTTAGTCATATCGAGTTGCGTACATGCATTCCGAGATCCGAAACGCTGGCTGGCAGGAGCGCACTTGGGAACTTTCGCATACGCCCCGCATCCATCGCGGCCGTCCTTGACGAGTTTGTATTCATCAGGCGTCGCCGTGACTTTGGCAAAGTACCAAGCATACGTCCGAGGACCACATCCATGTGCGGATGCCGCCGGCGAGCAGCGAGCCAGAATCAAGTTCCTATAGCCAAGCGGCCGACGATACTACGAAAAAGCGCTGGAAAGCAGTGATGAGAAACTGTAACTGCTAGTCTGCGTGCGCATTTGTGCCGGGCCGCGAAGGCTGTTACTGTGAATAAAAGTTGATTTGATGTGTTGTTTTCAAAATATCTGGCATCACGTTATTCACCGCAGTGTTGTTTCCGGCTTGAAACGCGAGCGACGCTAAGCGAATTGGCACCAACGAACACAACAGACGTAACGTCGATAACTGGCATGTAGCAAGTTGTCAAGATTGCTGGAAGGTGAGGTTCATTCCGTGTTCTTAATTGATTCTGCCACTCACCGAATACCTGCTGCTGTTGTGCACCTAAAAGGTAGAATACTGCAGCGAAAATTTGAAAGAAGGCACTATAAATAACGCACCGGACACTAATATTGTGCCCAAAGAAGGAACGACGGGCTGGTACGACTTGCGCGCTTATACAAGAAGCAGGCCATGACTCCTCTAAAATGTCATATAGAAACATGAAGTCGGGCCGTGCGGCGTGCCTCATTGGAGGCTTTCTGAAGCCAGTTCAACATTACTATACCTAGAAAGCGTGCGTACAGGAGAAGGATGGCCCATTTGCTTAAAAAAAAAACACACACACATTAGGCAATCACCTTCTGGACGTGCCCAGTAACCAGACCAGCGCAAAGTGACATTGAGAAAGATACGTACGTGTGGTGGGTTGCGAATGTAGTTGTCAACCGCACTCACAGGTGAAAACGATCTATGGCAAGTATTATGGTCCATGGCAAGTCACATGGTCCACTCATCACGGTTAGTCACCGTGATGAATGTTGCGTCGGACGAATGTGAAAGCGTCATGGACAATGATCGATTGGGAATGGGGCCTCCGAGTACTGTCTATACGAGAAGTCTGAGCTTGCATATGTAATCAGTGTAGGTAAGCCAACAAAGACCAGGAAAACCCCACGACGTGAGAACACGTGAAAAAAAAAAAGGAAAGGTGCTTACGGCAACGTTTCGTCACCAAATTGCGCGCTGTAACGCGTAAACCGAGGGATTAAATTTCAGCGCGCGTATATCATATTGCACATGCTCGCACATAGAAGAAGAGTGCTTAGGAGGTGAACTTTGCTGAAACGACTTCTTCATCGTATAGAAAGTTACCCTTACTTCCCTCTCTTTGAAAGTGTCCCTTTTCGGAGAAGCTTTAGGAGAGTCTCGAAAAGCGGAAACTTCGAACTCCGTTACTCTAACGAAATTATGGGGTTTTATGTTGCAAAACAATGATCTGATTATGAGGCAGGCCGTAGTGGGGGACTCCAGAATAATGCGGACCACCTGGGATTCTTTAACGTTCACCTAAATCTAAGTTCACGGGCGTTTTCGCATTCCGCCCCCATCGAAAAACTCTGTTACTCTGAGCCACATGAATGAGCGCGCACAGATAAGAAAAAAAAAAGTAACGAAAAGCTAATGTTATCCGGAGTGAGATCTAATTGAATTTAGATTTCTGAAGGCTGATTGCTCATCGAATGAATAGTAATAGTTACAGAGCGCACTCTTCAGCTCTGGCAAGTTCACGCATTTGCGAGTTATAATTACTACCCGCACCCTAACCCGCTTTCCCTGTATAATGTCGTCAAGTGAATTCTTTGTGTACACAATCGCGCTGCGTAAAGCCAGTTGTGCAGTGCGCGTCGAATATAATGGCGTTTCATTTCTTGGGGAACATGTTGCGTATGCCCATTTAAGATAAGTAAGCGTAGAAATAACGATATCGCTAGTGAACACAGCAAATTACACTGGAGGTATAAGATTCAGGAGGATACTGCGAAATACAAAGAAAAGTGCAAACAAAACGAAAAAAAAGCAAGAGAGAAGATAATTTCACGAACACTTTTCATCAAAAAGTTTGAGTTGTGAAATGCTGTTGAATCGGAAATCGAAGCGGTTTAAATAAATCGTTGGTTCTGTATACTCTGTCAACTGTAATGCCCCAACCACTGGCACGCGCTGGAAAGCTTCGGCGCGCGCCGAAGGGTCAAATGCGTCAAAGCGTCGGTCGGGAACTCGCTGAAGCGGAACGTCGCGCAGCGATTATGTCTACTGCCGATGCTAGAAGTTTGCCGGCGCGCGGCGAAGCTGCGCCGGCGTGCACCAATGGGAGGCTGCGACGCCTCGCAGGCGTCAACCAATCGGAGGCTGCGGAGTCTCTGGCTGCTAGGCAAGTTTGTATAGGTGTTCTGTGGCTAGGCCTGTAATGGCCGACCGTGCGAAGCATTGCGAAGGCCCCGGCACCAACGATCGTCCGAGTTTTTTGGACGCACGACGCGCGCGACAGTGTTCCTGAAAGACAGTGTTTTAATAGTAGGCCGACAACGACACGACCGACCGACCGACGACCGTGGGTTGTGGCAGTGCTACGTGGATCCGAAGCGACTTCGAACGACGCCGACTAATCCAACCTGCGCACTGGGTTCCGCCGGGCTCGGTACGATCGTCTGCTAAAACAGCCAACCGAATCATGATTGCCGCAACGTCTGTGCTTGTTGTATGTGCATTTTGTTGTGCTCAAAACGAATGGAAACACGTTTACGAGCTCCGAAGTCTGGATAATCAACACTCGCCTATCGCCGATGTTGTTTACGTTACGCGTAGGCCTAGCGCGTCCATCGAGTTCGTAACTGGCGAGTGAACGAACTCACCTGAGAAACTCTGTCGAAGGAAATGAATTTTCAGGTCCGTTTGGTGCTGCAGTGATTTAAAATATGGCGCTCTTGACTTCGTGTGACCTGTGATGTGGTGAATGAACCGTGTGGAAGTTGGGTTGCTCAACCGTGGCGTGTTTCGTGTGGTGTCGGTTGACTCAAGTTTAACGGGCAAGCTCTGCGCTGTTTCCAGTGGTAAAGATAACTTCCGAAAGCGAAATACACTAGTAGCCGAACTATTGGAAGTACTTACATAATCAGCCGTGCCGCCTGTTTCAGCTGACACTGCGCTCTTCTATTCGGCGTGTGAATCCAGTTCAGTACAAGTTCACTGTACTCATTCACTCACTTTTTTCTAGTGCGTCCGTCTTTTGGGCTAGTTGGGCATAAATCGCTCGTGTAGCAATCAAGAACACTGACGCACTGAAGCATACGTGACAACAGAGTCATGTTTGAGTCAGTGTGTCGTTATAGTTGAGCACTGCAAAAAAAAATTATCTGTTTGCAACGTGTGCCCTGTGTGCAGTGCATAGCAGGACCTGCATCATGCAAGACCTATGCATGTAGCAGCGTATACCACGATTGCTTCGATGCCCGCTTTAGAAGCAGCAAGTACTGAGTCAGTGAAACTGTAATTGATTTTTTATCTCACTTTTTGCTTATGGAAAGTGTAGATGGTGTGAGTGCATTGTGGGGAAGGTGAAAAGGTGTCATCAGTGTTTTGTGCAGTCAGTATGCTTAAACTACTGGAATCCCTTCAGCCTCTACTAAAATGTTTCTTGCTGCGATACTATAAATTGTAGTCAGGACAAAGATCTACTCAAAACCAAGTTACTAATGCATCTGCGCAGAATATGTTTGATTAACAAGTTAACGCTTCCACAACAACAATATGCCGATGCACAGCATATGTGCTTACAATAAATACATTCCGTAAAGGTGAACGACTGGGCCTACAATATCAAACTTTGTAGTAGCACCGTAAAAAGTGCTGCCATGCGAATCAGCCACAACGAAACTGCTGCACGTCCAACCTTCTTCCTTGGAGGCACTTCTATAAAGACTGTTCGGGCTCTTCCCATTCTGGGTGCAGCATTTAGCTGTTCTCTCAACTTTTCCGCATATGTCACCAGCACTGTATGTAAGCACCGGCCCTTTCTTGGCTTTGTGTCCCGTGTCTCCCTTCCCTGATGACCTAAGGTTTTCCGAGCACTCTACACTTCTATCATTCTGTCACAACTTGAGTACTGCTCATCAGTATAGTTCCCTTACCAAACTCGCGACGCTAACAAACTTAAGCTTGTTCAGCGCCGGACAATACGCACCCTTTACTCCCGTCTTTTCGGTTGTCACAAGCTCATGCCAGCCTTCGAGGATTGCCTCAAACCCCTCAAGTAGCACACCCTGCAATACCAACGCAACATTGCACTAGTCTATACTGCAGGATGTTTGACGTCTCTCTGGACAGCACTAATCTTTCTTCAGTTCGTCTGAACAAGTGGTCAGCACAGCCTGAGCCCTCATCACGCCTCTATGGCCCGACACCACAACTCCATGATTATATCTGGCATGCAGAGCTTTCTCTCCACCCCCCTGGCGATTTGGATTCTCGTTCCTTGGAACCAGACTTCATTGGCACTCCTGTGTGTTGTGCACCTGTCGAATGTGTGCGTGTGTGCCGTGCTGTGTTATTGAGCAAGTGTGTGTGCACGTGGAGGGGAAGGAAGTGTCTTCTGCATCCTGCAAATTCCTGCTTTAGATGGCTGGTTATCAGATGCTCTTACAGGCATCAGCCTTCTTTTTAGTCTAGTGTGCCAAGTTACCACTAAGATTATTATTATTAATATTATTATTAGAATCATCACTTTGACCACATTGATTGTGTTGAAGCCAGCGTGACACATAATTCAAAATATTTCTGGAGCTTTGTGGGCTCTCTCTTCTAAAAGAAGTGCCAAAGATGTACGTCTTCTTCATGAAAATAGTGGTCTTGTCTCGAAGACTGCTGATGCCTTTGCAGAACATTTCTGTTTGCTATATGGTGTGAAATATGCTTCAAGTAACCTTCCTTCTCAGTCTGGCGCAGTGTATGCTAACAGTCAATGAAAACCTCGTTTCCAAGTATATGAAGTGCCTTAAACTTTGCCTATTTCCTCCACAGAGCTTAACCCTTTGAGACGCTGTCTACACAATTGGACACAGCAGGAGTGTGCATTAATAGCAAAAGCACTGATGAAAGTAATGGTATTTAAAATGTGTTTCATACATATTGAAACACTTATTATTGGAACTGTGCTGCAATTTTGAATAACGTGCAGAATGTTTTAACAAAATGAGTGGGAAGGTAGACGGCTGGGTGTTGTTACTGTGTCAGTATGTAGTGGGTTCACTTCTTTCATTGTTTTTTACAATGTTGTGCACCAGGCATAATTGTCACGTGGCTGGATAAGTGCTTTTCATGCTTTTCAAAACACGAAATAGTACATGTTCTCATATCTTGTGTTCCTGTAGTGAGTTTTCGCATGGAGTCGAAATTTTGTAAACTTGACAAGACTCGCTAAACAATTGAAAATTCTTAATATTTGCTACAGCTGTACATTTTCTACGATTCTGAGGATGCAAGAGATGTGGTGAAAACAACTTTTCAATCAATGGGATAAAGTGGTGTCTGAAAGGGTTAAGACGTATGGAAGCATACTTGTTCCTCGTTCTCACAAGCATCTTCAATAGCTCCCTAAAGTCTAGTACCTTTTCTAGCACTCGGAAGGTAGCATGAACATTGCCCATGCACAAATCAGGTGCTAGATGTGCAGTTACTAACTGCCGACCTATATTTATCCTCTTCAGTGCGTCAGGTGTTTGAATCGATATGGGATTCCTCGCTTTCTGTTAGTGCTAAGAGCATTTTAATAAATGAACAGCATGACTTTGTGTGCCGACATTTCAGACATTCAGACTATTTCAGACGGTCAACGGTGTTCACCACTGCATCGACTTCCAAAAAGACATTTTTTCACTCTCGAACTGGTGCAGAAGCAATAAGTACTCTTAAATGCTTCCAACACTATGGCATTAAGTTATATGCACAAAACGCACCATGTGAAATTTTGATACACCCTACGTGATGCTCCACTCCTTAGGGTCGATGAAATGAAAGATCTTGGTGTGTACTTCGACAAAATGCTAAGCTTCTCTTCACATCGATAATTACACAAGATGCCCTTCACGCTCTTGGAATTGCATGCAGTATATTGCATGATTTCCACTCACCTGTTGTGTTTCTGAAATTCTGCTGTGTGCCTCCAACTACTAGAGTATGCCTCTGTAGGAGGGGGGTGCAATGAGCAAATCTAATTCTAACCTCATTTAACGCATCCAGAATAAATTGATGTCTATCTTCAAGCACCACTTTTGCCATTCTGGCGACCACAGTTGAGCCTTCTCAAATATACTTTAACTCGCACCTCTTGTTCCTGTATAAGGTGGTCCATGACATTATACATTCCTTAAAGCTTCTTGATCATATGCATTTGTTTGTGCCGCAACAGTATACCAGGTAGCATTCCACATTCGTTGCCTGGGCTTGTTACAAGATTTTGCTAATAAGACTAGACTCCAAAACATACTTCAGAGTTCATTTCCTGTGTTTTGTGTATCTGTAGATAATCACGTAGGATTAACTCCCTTTTACTTCTCCGCGTTTCCTTTTTTCCCTATTTGTTTCTCTATCTTCCATTTTTTTGTCTACTACATTCATGTTTTCTCTACATTTTGTCTCACATAGTGCTCGTTAAGTGCACCGGTACAAAGGCTTTCTAGCTCTTCCTGGGTACTACAATAAAAATTTGAATGATTGATTATTATCGTAGTGTAAAATTGTGCTTTTTAAGTATGTACTAGTATACTATTTTAGTGCAGTAGCTTTCGTGCAATTAAAAAAAGGGCATAAATTAAGAAGAGAGAGAGAAAATGATAAATGAAAGGTAGGGAGGTTAACCAGGACTGAGCCCGGTTGGCTACCCTACACTGGGGAAAGGGAAAGGGGAACGGAAAGATTAAAAGAGAAAGTCCACTGGGGATATCAGTCGGTCACTCAGTCTGGATCATAGACGTTGACTCAATCCGGTATCTTTCAAATATCGCAGCAGCGCTTTTGTGGCCTTTTGTAGCTGCGATATGCGAGGCCATGGTCCCAAGATCTTGTTCAAGGTGAACGGCTTTCCATCTAGCTGATTGAGAGCTCTGCAGAGGTCTTGCCTTTCATCTTTAAAAGATGGGCAGTAGCACATTAGGTGCTCTATGGTTTCCTCGACACCGCAGGCATTGCACTCGGCGCTATCAGCCATTCCAATCAAAAATGCATATGCACTGGTGAATGCGACGCCCAAACGTAAGCGGCACAGCACTGTTTCCTCATTTCGCAGAAGACCTGGTAACAGCCGCAGTTGCATAGAGGGATCGAGGGAATGCAATCGATGTTGAGTGAATTCAGGTGTGTGCCACTTTTCCAATGTCAAAAGAGTGCGCTAGCTTGCCTAAGTGTTGGGCTGCGTCAGTCCGCAATAAAGGTACAGAAACAAGGGTTGCTCCTTCGTGGGCTTTCCTAGCAGCTTCGTCAGTGAGGTCGTTGCCGGAGATACCGCAATGACCAGGCAGCCACTGAAACACGACGTCGTGTCCTTTCATGATCATGTGATGGTGCATTTCTCGTATCTCCGACATGAGTTGTTCACATGACCCGCGACGAAGAGATGATAGAAGACATTGTAAGACCGCCTTTGAATCGCAGAATATTGCCGGACGATGTTGTCAAGTGAGAAATCTTGTATTGGATGCTTAGTGATCGTGATGGTATAACCACTGCGCTGGTGGAGCTGGTCTGAGTGGAAGAACCATCCGTATATATGTGGACTCGATCAAAGTAGAAAGTGTGCAAACAATCCAGAGCTGCTTGCTTCAAGGCCAAGGTAGGCAGGACGGTCTTCTTTCTTATCCCTGGAACCGTAAGACGCACTTGAGGTTGTTTTAAACACCACAAAGCTGAGGTTGAACGTGCTGAAGGTGTGAAGCCCGATGGTAAGGAGGCACGATGGATGCTGACCTTGTTGGAGAAGGACGCCTGTGGTCGTTGTTCTGGCATGAATTAAGAAAGTGCAATAATATGCTATGTGCCTGATCATATGCATTGTGCTATTAATTTCTTCTGAGTTTTAATAATGGCTGGCTACTGTATGCAGTGTTGTGCAAAAAAATATGCCACAGCAATTATTGCGTGCCTCGCAGAACAAATTGAATATATCTTTCTCAGTCAAAACATCATAGCAGGCTGAAAACAATAAACTGCAATTTTTCTTTTTGTGGTGATGAAGTGTATAAATTGTGAAAATAACCTGTTTATATATTTCTTATACTATGGAAATGAGCTGCTCCCATACATTCGAATAAGTGCTTCAATAGTACGACTTGGCAAAGGGCAACGAAAGACTCCTATTAAAACCCTCTAATTCTCAAGCTTGTATTATCTGACGGTATGTCATTTCATTAATGTAAAGAAAGGCAAACTTGATATGTGGAAACCAGTTACAATAGAACGTGGCCCTTACACTGTGAAAATGTTTTGTAGCAATACAATCAATGTGAAGGCCTCCGGATGCGGTGTTGATGCATCAAAACAACCTAGAATGATAGAGGTGCTCCATGGGCTAGATTTGGCAGAATCAAGAATTGGGGGGAGACAAGATACGAATTACATACATTTTAGCTATTCTAGTTTTTTTTTTTTGAGTGCTACAGGTGTTTCAATTCTGTTTTGCTGATTTTCTCAGAACCCACTTTTTCACATTTCTCTCATGCACCAACAAGCATAATTATATTGACACGGATGCTTTATCTGTATCCGGTTACCGTATTTCACCGGCTAAAAAACGTTAAACGTTATCGCTCGGTGCAGGATGCGCCTGAACGTATCGGAAGTTTCGCGAATGTTATCGATGGTTCTGTCTGTTGTCGACGAACCTTGCTAATCTGATTGCATACGCGACACGAATTGTGTTGTAGTTTCTGGAAGGCGCGCGGGCACCAGCGAATAGGCTGTAACTTTCGACGACTGACGTATGCAAACCGACGCGCTTGACCTGCAGATGAGATTAAAGATGAGATTTTCTACGATTGCCGACATTGCTCGCCGCTATCGTTGCGATTGAGCCGGCACTATTTATTTACCGGCACTACTACGTGGCAATATTTCCAACACAGATTTTTTTCAGTTATACATTGCACGCCTAATTCTTACATAGTTGGCTGTGCAATAAGCTACCAAAAAATGAAATGGTACAACAGTTTTTGATATATGGCATCGTCGTGCAGGTGTTTGCAAAGCGATCTTGCAGACAGACGACGCGCGAGCGCTGATGTCGATATTTTGTACACTATTGTTACTTCAAAAATAAAAAACGGTTGCGGCAGGTGTATGTTCATTATTCAAACGTGTTTTTTATATCTAAAAGCACATACAGATCACTAACTTATTGTTTCAAGCTTAGTTTACAGCAAGCTGTTTTAGGCCGGACTTTGACGGATGAAGACGGAATAGTCCAGCGACAGTGCGCCGCAGCCGAGGAGCGAGCTTCGGCGCGCGTCGGAGTTTGTCTCCAGTGGTTGCGCGCCCTTTCCCTCCAGCCGAAGCGAAGCGACGCATTCGCTTGCCAGCGCGCGCCGAAGCTTTCGGCGCGTGCCAGTGGTTGGGGCTTAAGACCTCCATTTCTAACGCGGAATAAAACGAATGCGCAGGACCACAGGCACTCGCGCATTGCTTGTCAATATGCGCGTTCATCATCATCATCATCATCATCATCATCATCATCATCATCATCATCATCATCATATTTTATGTCCACTGCAGGACGAAGGCCTCTCCGTGCGATCTCCAATTATCCCTGTCCTGCGCCAACCGATTCCAACTAGCACCCGCAAATTTCCTAATTTCGTCGTACCACCTAGTTTTCTGCCGTCCTTTACTGCGCTTTCCTTCCCTTCTCTTGGCACCCATTCTGTCACCCTAATAGTCGAACCGTTGTCTAATCTGCGCATTACATGACCTGTCCAGCGCCCTCTTTTTCTCTTAATGTCTATTAGAATATCGTTTATACCCGCTTGCTCTCTGATCCAAACCGCTCTCTTTCTGTCTCTTAAAGTTATGCCTAGCGTTCTTCGTACATCCCAAGCCAAAAAAAGAAGAAAGAATGTAACGGTACGTTGGTCGCTTACGAGCGATTTGGCAGTGCATCGACCATTTGGTGGGTTGTAATCAAGCATTCGTATCACAGTCACATGGTCCATTCAGAGCGCCGCACTCCAACTTTTAGCGCTCGCAGGGGCATTCACCTTTCAGTTTGGAGCGCCGGCGAGATCCGGCAACATTCCAGCCACGTGGCTTCTCCCATCGCTGCGTTCGTGGCTAAAGATTCTGCTCGGGCCGGCTTTCTCTGGCTGAAACCTAGAGCGGTCTTCGTCCGAATCACTGCAAACCGAGCAGTATATAGAGCGCGGTAGAAATCGTGGAAACGTAACCATAATTTTAATTCAATTATGGTACTTTACGTCCCGAAATTGCACAGTGGGTAATGATGGTTGAAGGCTCCGGATTAATTTTGACCACATGATAATTTTTAACGTACATTGAAAGCACGATACACGAGCATTTTTTTAATCTTTTTTTTTGCATTGCGCGGCGTACGTTACACGAGCGAAAGCACCGTACATGATCAGCACATTGTCGATAGCGGTCACCTATTACCCCAATTGACAATCGCCTGGAATGCGCTTACTACAGTATACAGTAGTCCCAGTGAGACTTACTCCTATTCAAACTGTAATGGCACCTGCATTTCATGGGTCGTTTGTTTGTTTGTCGCGTCGTTTAAAAGTGTGAAAGTTTAAAATTAATTATGAATCGGCAAGCATTCATTCTTACACAGATTTACGAAACGAACATGAACGAGAGAAATGTCAAGACAGGTGCCTTTTCTATAATATGGCATATCTGTATTCTCATACTCTGTCTCGTACGGGCCACTAATGCAGACCATGCGGTCAGCACTAACTAGTTAAAATGCGGCACATCTGCTTTCAGCACAGCTTGCGGCACCATGGCCGTACGGTGCCCTGTTATTGATCCTCCAAATTAAACCGGGCGTCTTTTCTGTTGTGCATTATACATGTTTAAGTTGCGTGTATACCGATTATAGTAGTATTGGCGGCATGATCGACAATGAACGTTTGATTGTTGCGATGTCACTAGCCTCGCAAAATCCTTGAAGTGTCATTTTTGCAGCTATCACTGAATATTCGAGAGAGCTAGCGCTTGGGTCTCTGGCGTTATCAGGACCCAGTGAATCACAGTGGGATTTCTTCAATGTGAGGGACCCGTGATGAAGTTGTATGCGTAGTTAAAGTTTTAATGCTTAATGACACCCACCTGTTGCTTACTGAGAGCTTGGTCTTTTATTGATTAGAACAACCCTCACGTTCATATCACAGTAATCATCCTCACCAAGGTCACCTATACTGCATGCATTCCAGCTGCTAGCAATTGAAAGCGTTAACTATTCACACCATGTGCATAGAACAATTTCGGTCACAGTGTTGCCAGAAAATTTTTTGGTACTTGATATTGACATCAGGTTTTCCATCAAATCAAAGATATGTTAAGTAAATTCCGTCTCACTCGCGATAAACGTTTCTGTCAAAGGAGCTGCTCGTGATGTTCCTATTTTATTCTTTTTACTGATACCGAGAGGCTGACCCCAACGAAAGGGTTAGGTCGAGAAGTAACACGTGCTTGATACCTGAGAGACAGTACACGTGCGAGGTTCATCCCAAGGTTAAGAGTGCGCGCACTGCGTAATTTTTGGGTTTTCGTCTACTGCGAAGTGTGCCTTGAATTTTTTATGGTTTTCCTTATCTAAATCAGATGCTTTCGCCACGGCAGTTCTGGCGATCTTACTATGACAGAGATGCAAGCAACCTAAAAAAGAACACTAGTATAGGAGGCTCTCTCGACCTTGCATGACCGACGATGTACCAGGGAAAGCAAATAATGTTCGCGAGTCTACCCAGCAGAACGTGACACAGAGAACCGTGAGAGGTATAAACTATGAAACGAAAAAGAAGAAGTCAGATAAGCGGCAATCGTTATTCTGATTTCTTCTTGGATGGGAGATGACGCCGGCAACTCCAATAGAATACGAATGAGCGCGAACTGTAGGACGCGAAAACAGGCATCCGGCGTCGCCGAGTACCTTTGCGGACAGTGATGGCGAGATAGTTTTCTTTTTCTTTCTTTGTTTCTTCTTTTTGCCCAAGGCAGCCGGAAACTGCGACGCCTCTTCTTTTCAAGGAAAGAGGTCGACTCGTTTAGAAGCGCGCACGCGGCCATTTGGCCGCGCACAGACACAGGTGCTGAAGGACTGCCATTACGACAGAGTGCGGCGCTTATCTCGCCACCCGCGTATGCGCAACTGTAAGCCAGTTGTTTTACCCGGAATACGGGGTGTACGGCGGCGGCAAGGAAAGCTAGCGGCGATGCAATTGTACGCTGCGCTTGCAAGGTAGTCACTAATCGCAGTTGATTTACACAAGGGGTGACACAATGTCGGCGATGGCAAGGTACACCGATCGCTGTAAGCATAATAATAGCGACCGCGTGCAGCAGCCGAGACTTACCCTAATTTGCGCAGTGTCGCAAGAAACATTCGCAACAGCTTTGGAGAGCTGACGTGTGGGCGGCTCGCCCTACACACACACGCACGCACGCACGCACGCACGCACGCACGCACGCGCAAAGGACCTGCTGTCTTTGGAAAACCAAGGTATTGTCTGCCTCGTGGTATTGACCACCTCGGTGGCTGTTTATTGCTTTTTTTCGTCATCATCATTGACATTGGTGGTGGTTTACTGCCTCGAGCGCGGTGGCGCGGTGTTTGCAATCTTTATTAGTTAGGCGATCCTGCTCGTAGTGCTTGAAACAAAGATGCCGTTCACATTGAGGGGGTATTAGATTCGTCGGACGATCTCGACGCTGCCACCATTTGAAGGTGTTCAAGGTCGTAGAGAGGAACTTGGGAGGGACTAGGTGAACAGGGTTTATGTACATATTAACATTTTGAACAAGAGATACATTTACACAGTCTATCCGTGACTCCCAAATGGCGCCCGCAAGACGAACATACAGCACACAGCTTACGAGCACATAGCTCACGAGTACATTTCGAGCACAGAGCATGACGACGAGCACACCCTAGCAGCCGACAATCGCTGCTTATAAGCACTCCGCTCGACGTCATATTTCGACGTCATTGTTCGACGTCATCGCAGACTACACGCCTTTTTGGAGGAGGAGGGCTCACACACACGTGCTGCACAGGTTTCAGTGCTCTCTCGAGGGCCGACAACCTTTGCAGCGCAGTCATCGTGGTATTCATTGTCCTGCGTCCCCGTAGTCAGGTGGTCACGCCCGAACCCAGCCGGCGCCTCTAAATTCCAGAGCGGACGAAGTCCGCAGTTCTACAAAGGAAGTTCACGGTTGGTTAGCGCTGTCCTCGCTGGTTCTCTGAAGGACACCCCCACCCCGGATCGATCGACGCACCTGCAGCGGGCTGAAATAGCTTTGAGGGCAGTACCCATGCAGGCCGAACCTAAGAGCTCCTCCATGGCCCGGAAAATCTCGCCTGGCCAGTGCTGGCAACCGCTGGGCAGGAAGAGAATGGCTGGCGAGCAAGACGATGGCTTTGCTCTTTGCAACCTCTGCGCACTTGGAATGCCTTCAACCATCTCACGACAACTGGCACAGAAGAGTCGATCCCGGCAACACAATAGCACTCAGCGTGCAAACGCCCGGAATCAGCTGTTAATCCACCAGGCCTCCTATCAAAATTTTCATGCATGCCGCTCAACTGGGAATCCCAAATTTTGCCCCAAAATTTCGTGCCGCCAAAGCGAGCGTTCACGTTCCTCTTGAGTTCGACCAAACCTGACCGTCGCGCTGCACAAGAGTAAAGGTTTACGCAGAATTAAACTGAAGGCTCTTAACCACCAATACCCGAACATAACTTAAGCAGCCTAGCTTCACGAACACTCTGTTCTTACCCTATCAAAGTGGCGTACTTATCTCATGTACGATGGCCACTGAACAGTCTGGCCAACTCCACAGGTACGTAATTACAATCGTGCTAGCTTTGTGGTCCCTATTCCGAACACGTGCTTGCGTCGCACGCAAACGTTTCATCACGCTTAGTCACGTGTCTTTCTCTAGTCCAATCAGGACACGTAACTTAACCGAGCAACTACACTTGCGTAACTTACGCACACCGCAGAACCCTTAAAAATGCGTCTGCTAATTACTAGTTCTACGCACGCTCACTAAAAAAGTCAGAATACGGCTGCCCTCAACACACACGAGCAACCCAGTCATAAACCTGCTTCCTTCCGTCCACAAAGGACACGCGATAAAGGAACTAAGAACGCTTAGTGCAAATCACGCACTCACTGAAAATCTACGCGTTTAACCGTAGAAAAAAAAAGAAACACTTATAAAAAAAGAAGGTTAAATAACACACATGCGCGTTACCATAGGCCTCTCATCGATAACCTTGACACTCAGGTTACTCACACACACACACACACACACACACACACACACACACACACACACACACACACACACACACACACACACACACACACACACACACACACACACACACAAAAAGCCTATTTATATATACGCATTAACTAACAACTCGCTAGACTACAGGTTTACTTAAAACGCGTCTTTCAGCTCTCGGAGCTTCTCAAACAAAACATAAACAAAGCTCATACCTTTACATATTGAAATAAACTTAAAACGCGAAATTTTCAAGTGCTCAAAAATAAAACAAAATAACACGTTTTGCTTCTACGGAAGCTCTCCTGGCCTCCCGTTCCAAACGCTTACGACTGACTCATGCGTTTGAGCCGTACCCGAGGTGGTCGCGGTTCGAAAGCTACTCTGGCTACCGAGGAACAACAAAAGGGCTGACTCACTGTCAGCTCCTCCAAGACGTTAGTCTCCTGCCAATTTGCGCCCTGGCGCCCCGCTTTCAACGCTAACTTGACTGACCGCGTCGCGATTCCCTACCACCTGATCTCGTCTTGCCACCTTGCGCTTCTTTGTACTACACGCTGAACTTCGAAAAGAACGACGGACCGACAAGGAACATAACTGCCCCGTGCCCTTTGTCCACGTCCGTGTAGAACATGCTTCTTGGTCTATTTTTGACCGGTGGCTCGAACTTGCTTGATGCGACAACATCGTCAACGACGAGCGCATCTTTCTTTTTCTTGCGCCCTGGCTTTTTGCATCTGTCGCCGTGTTTGGCTGCGCTACCTTAGCCACCGCATTCCGATCTTTAGCGCGATTGTTACTGCGGCGCTTTCTCTTTGAAGTCTCTTTCATGCCGTCCTCTCGCGCCTCGAGCTGGCCGGTACACATTTCGTAGGCCCGGATCGGTCTCTTACCAGCACAGTCTGAGTGATTAAAAACTAAATCACCCCTCTCTTGGCTACCTAGACTGGCGGAGAGCTGCACCGATCCCTGAACAATGCAGTTGTATTCTCTTGAGCTACGCAGCTCGCAATCCTGAGAATTACCCTCAACTGCATCGTCCAGCTGGCACGTCACTTCGGCACGCAGATCTGACTCGACATGGGTGCTCGCGTCTGTCGGGTCAACAGTACTCACTACCTCGTTAGCAACCTCGCTAACGTTACAAGCGACGCACACGCGCGGTAACTGTGCCAATTTGTTCGCAGCTGGCCTAGCTGTCTCTACAGTCCTCTGTTGGCACAGCACCTCGTCGCTCTCACTCTGGCCTTTAACGGCCTCTGCTGCCACTAAGGTATGGTTGGCGGCCAACGCTTCGAGTTCACTTGTGTACGTGCTGCTAATCTCGCAGGTGCTATTTCTTCCCTCGGCTTTCGACCAAAATCTGCTATCTACCTGCCGTTTTCGCTGCGTCCAGCCTACAGATTTCTCAAGCCGCTGTTGATTTCCTGCGTTTAACTGCTGCAAATCCTGTATCTGTTTCCTCACTGCTTCCATTTCTTTTTCCAGCTCTTGCCGTTTTTGCTCACGCACTTGGCGTTCTTGCCTAATTGATTCCCGTTCCTGTCTTTTACTTAGAATTCGTTTACCCATTTGTTCGATGAATTTCAAATCATTGTTACTTTCCAGAATGGTTTTACGAATCTCTGATTCCGTCAAGTCCTCGTCTACGTTTACCTCGATCTCTTCACACAACTACAACAGGTCAGCTCTCGTCAAACACATTAGGACCATGGTCGCTACTTTAAGCTTTGGCTCTGCTGTCACACAATACTTGCTGCGATACCCACGCAAATCAATATACAAGTAAAAGATCCCAGCGAATCAAATCAACAAACACAGCAAAATTGAAGCCTAGTAAATCTTACAGCCAAAACCAAACGCTTACCCACTGAAGCAGCACCCTATCACCAGTCCTTCGCCGTATCCAGTCAGTTGCAAGAGGTGGTCAATCCCAAGTCGCCTCCAACTTGATCAGGATACCGGTCGGTCATCATGTGCCAACGTCCGTCAGCTGCCGTTGCTGTCTCCGAGTCGTAGGCCGATCTACGAGCCGTAGGCCGATCTCACCGTTGCCATCCAGATGTAGGATTTGGCAGTCGTTGTTGAAGGGAGAGACTTGGCTCTTCGTCGGGACTTAGGCGAACAGGATTTATTTACAGTATTTGCATTTGAACATGGGATACATTTACACAGTCTAGCGTGACTCCCAAATGGAGCCCGCAAGACGTACATACAGCACACAGCTTACGAGCACACAGCTCACGAGTACATTTCGAGCACAGAGCACGACGACGAGCACACACTAGCAGCCGACAATCGCTGCTTATAAGCACTCCGCTCGACGTCATAGTTCGACGTCATTGTTCGACGTCATCGCAGACTACACGCCTTTTTGGAGGAGGAGGGCTCACACACACGTGCCGCACAGGTTTCAGTGCTCTCTCGAGGGCCAACGACCTTTGCAGCGCAGTCATCGCGGTATTCATTGTCCTGCGTCCCTGGAGTCAGAAGGTCACGCCCGAACCCAGCCGGCGCCTCTAAATTCCAGAGCGGACGTAGTCCGCACTTCTCCAAAGGAAGTTCACGGTTGGTTAGCGCTATCCTCGCTGGTTCTTTGAAGGGCGTCCCCACCCCGGATCGATCGACGCACCTGCAGCGGGCTGAAATAGCTTTGAGGGCAGTACCCCGGCAGGCCGATCCTAACAGGGGGCATAGAAAATGTGGCATACGTGATCCCGCCCATTGACGATGACATGGCCCTCGAGATGTTGTTTTATTGGACCGCGAAGTGGACAAAGCGTGTACGGTTAATTGAGATGCGTATCGAAATATTTCCTCAGTATTCTCATAAACTGCTATTATCTAATGGGCTACTAGCCTGAATGGTGCCCGAACCTTGGTACGCTTCATTTCTTGTACTTTCTTTAGACATCCATGTACTACGCAGTCTGGTGTTCTTGTGAAAGGTTCTTGCACATTTTACTGCATTAACTGCAGTATAAATACCATTACTGAGAAGATGTATTCTTTGCACACGTGTAAAACGTGTTATGAGATGGATTGTTAGAAACCATGACTATAGGAAATCTATTAAAACATAGGCAAACGGCCACAAAACAATGCATGACGACGTCGTGAACTGTTGCGGCAAAATTTACACGAGCTGAATAGCAATTACATATCATTTGTAGATCTAGATAATGACTAATAGGTATTTCAGTAACTATTTAAAAGCACGTGGTAGTTATTGAATAATTATCCGCTTCTCCCGCCCAAGAAATATCCAGGAGTATTACTGTGAGCTTGCGAACTTTCTTTTAGATTTGAGAACATTACTCCTATATGCATTTTGGCCGTGCTGAATGTGGCAATGCATATGGCAATGCATATGGCAATAAAGATGGCAATGCTGATGAGTGACTGCGCACTGTTCCGGAATACCGAAAGAAACAACCTCAAGAATGGTTTGCAGGAGGGAACAAAAATACAGGTGTTCAATCATATATCTTCAATTCGACAGCTGTCGAAGCCTGTAACTTCGACAGGTGTCGATCACTTGTTTTGCCTCTGAGAAGCGAAACAGCGATTTCTCCTACAATGCTGGACAGAGCCAAACATTGCATCTTTCAGTACGTGCCTACCGTTGTGCGCTTTGCCGTCTTTCGCTGCGTATGGACATCATGTACTGTGTACACGTTTCATCTGTGTTGGCAAAATGTCACAATGTTTGCAGGTAGTAAGCCATATAGGTAACCGTAGAAACATGATACGGCGCAAGTTGAAAGATGGAAAATTAGAGAGATGTTGATGAGGGAAGTGCCTTGCAGTGCGCAATGGATTTACTGGTGCTCAAATGATGGCAGGCAGCTGTTCTCCGCTCAGATGCGCCGGAAGACGCCAAGTATGCGTCTGCAGTTCGGACAGAAATGCTCGACGTCCTGGCATTCGTACACGCAGAAAGGGAGGAAGCAGCAGCCGAAGACGCAGCTGCAAAGACAAAGTGAAGCAATGTAACGCATCAAGCCGTCGTAAATACAATCATCATTACCATCACCGTCGCAGATCTCATATGATCCTAATCGACATCATCATCGTTACAAATATTATCCGGTTTCTTAATCCAATGCCTGAAGCAGGTGTCTTCCGCAGAACTCCATATATCTGCGCTGCGTCTGAGGAACGTAGTCTTGCATATGATTTTCATAGCACCAATTCATCTAATCAACGATTCTCGGTCCTTTATCTTTCAGGATTGGTGAATATTTCAGTTAGGGTGCCAGCAAACGCATTCTTGAAGCACCGTGAACGCATTTTCCGGATTTCATTTTTGTTAACATTAGCGACATATGGCACAGCCAAAATGTGAACGCTTGTAGCTGTTTTCTTCCAAGCGTGGTAATAACGGATAACGTTTCGCACGCACTATGATTTCTAGTGTCGCTCAATTATTCATGACGACAAGTCTTTGATTGGAGCAGAATGTTCAACGGAAAGAGGTGAACAACCCGACATGCTTTTGGAGGCGCGGAAGTGGGGAGACAAGTTTGTCTGGTGCAGTATTTGCTTTGCACATCAACAGAAGCCAATACTTCCTCATTGCCTGCCGACTGCGAAAGCGTCGACGAGACAAAAAAATACCGTGGGCCATGTTATAAAGTAATCATTGTCTGTTGGCATTGCGTCTGTTGGCTAACTGTTGGGCACTTGAGGGCTCTCAGATTGATACCTCGCAAAGGTCAGAAGGTTAGTCTGGTCAAACTTGACGTGTTTGAATAATAGAGGATAGCACCTGGATGTTACCAGCGTCACGTGCTACAACGTGCTTTGCAGGAAAACATACAAAGTGGTCACAGAAGTCGCTTTACGGCAGCCATAATCCATTAATAGACCTGACAGAGAACGTCTGGACATCTGTTACAGACACCACCGCCGTCTGGTACCGATGATGTGATGGGCGGGACTACTGCTGATATTCGGAAAAAAGGAAACCTAAGGGAATTTGGCCACCTGTTTTCGATAGCCGAAATCCTCACAGCACACGACCTCGCAGATCAACACGATAGTACGTCGAGTGTAACTTTAATAAAAAGCAGCTTATGTCCATTGTTATCACTGTGCAGAAAAGTTTTCGTTACGCCTCTTTTAGATAATGTTATATCGTCACCGTATCCTTCGCAGTGAGTTTATCCTAACACCTACTTATAAGTCACCTCGAGTTGATCACCGTCGTAAAGAAAACGGCATTTTGTTCTCGCACAAACACGTTTCTATACTCAGTTGTACTCATTTATTCCAGATACAACCATCGACTGGAACCACCTTTCCACTGATATCGGTCAATCGAAGGCTGTGCACTATACCGCCAAACAATGTTTACTATTTCGAATTGTGACAGCTTGTGTTCACGCGACTTCAAACCTTGGTCACTGTACCGGCGACTAAAGTTAATGTTCTTTCCTTTCTCTTTCACATGGCAGTCTTGTTGTTTTGGCTAAGTTGAACACAAATATAGCAAGTATTATATAAATATATCATCGAATTGAATTTAATTCTGGGGTTTTACGTGCCAAAACCGCGATTTGACTATGAGGCACGCCATAGTGGGAGACTCCGGATTAATTTTGACCACCAGTGGATCTTTAACGCGGCCGCAATAAACGGGACAGGGGTGTTCTTGCATTTCACCCTCATCGAAATGTGGCCGCCGCGGCCGGGATTTGACCCCGCGAACTGGTGCTTAGGAGCGCAACACACAGCAATAGTAATAACAGTAAAATATAGTAAATATAGCCGTGAGAGTACGAACGGGTGCTTATTTTCAGCTTTCCTACCACGCCCCATTTGTTAACATTACTTTATTTATGTTATTGGCTGCTTAGTGCTTTACTGCTTTAGGCTGCTTTAGTATTACGCATTGGCGTGTAGATGACGCAGTAGTCTTGATTCAGTCGTATGCATAATATTCTCAATCCAGTTCAAGTGACCCTCACTCTTTTGGTAACGACGCAACTTGTCGCAAGCGTACGCGACATTGAGGAAAGTGAAGTATGACGCACTTGGGTGTCGAAGCGCTTTCTGTGGTCCGCAGGAAAGTAGGAGTTGTTTGTTTCTGTGAGGATATGAGGCAGCACATTAGCCGCAAAGCTAGGGGATTCACAGTCGAAAGTCGGTCTCAGACAGAAAAATCCCTCATGTGGCATATGGTGCGAAGGCCGTCTTGGTGCTTTGAGCCTTTGTACAACACCGAGTGGGTGCTGAACAGACTCGCTGGCCCCCTTCGCATGTAACTTCGTTATCAATTATTCTGTCAGCCAGTGAGTGGCGCTTACCGACCAAAGCACATAAATCAATCAATCAATCAATCAATCAATCAATCAATCAATCAATCAATCAATCAATCAATCAATCAATCAATCAATCAATCAATCAATCAATCAATCAATCAATCAATCAATCAATCAGTCTGCCCAGCAACAACCTTAAGGTATGAGCGTTGGTGTACGGGAATACGGGAAAAAAATAATTGAAGATATAAATACAAACACACGATAAAACATGCAATAGAAAATGAGAGTTATGAAAAGCAACAGTTTAAATTAACGAAAGCCTAGGGGAATTCCCAAGAGAAAGACGAAGAAAAACACAAACAATGCGTGAGAGTCAATGCAAATGAATGAATAAATCCAGCCTTTGGATTATGTGTCCAGGAAAAACCATGAGATTTTAATACTGGTGCACAGGCAATCTAACGAAAATATAATGCCCCACTTAAAAAAAGAAGGAATACAAATGTAAAAGCGACATATGACATATGCATGTAATGACATGCAATTTTGCCATAATATTAGCACACAACATAGGAAATGGAAAGTTTCTAAAACAAGCTCATATCTATCGGCAAAGGGAAGGTCAATTGAAAATGAGCTTAAAATTGATGAGCAGCATAACGTGCTAGCTTGAATCGGTTGGTACATGTCTGAAGAAAACGAGTAACAGTCTTCGTCTGTCTCAGTCACGCCCCGTTGTTTAGCGTTGTTACTCATTTTCTTCAATTAGTGTGCAAGTACAATATAAAGAAACTATACAGTTAAAAGTAAACTGTGAGGGAAGTGAATGAAGAGAGGGGAAGCGATTCACGCAACGTATATATGTAAATGCCACGCACCAAGGACATTAAACGTGCGAGAGAGAAAAAAGAACAGCTGTTACATTAGACATCTCCAGACCAGCCGAAAATGCCTGAAATCACATGGTGTAAGAGAGCACGTACACCGAGAAAAACTAGCACGACAATGCGAAGCTGTGAGAAAAGCGACAAAAGCAACTGATGAAAAATATCAAGATCAGCAAAATAGGAATTACACAGAAGGAACGAAGAATTGGCGTGCTGGTCGGTTACTTTCTGTTGAATCCGAAGCGCGACATACTTAAGTAGCTGAGCGCAGTTCAAGTTTGCGTGAAATAGCTTATACAAAAAAAGGAGAATGTCTGCGCGAATACGTCGGTAGGTAGGGGACGGTAGTAAAGGTAAAGTACAAGCGCTACAAGGAACCTATAACGTAAAACTATTCCGAGCTGTTTCTATTCCAATCTCCTGACGTCAAATTCACGTAACCACCGACGCAAGATCGGGCGGTAACCCACAGCGTTCGTTGAAAAGCCCAATCAAACGCGGTGCTCCTTTATAGAACACTTACTTTGCTTTCAAAGCAAATAGCATCGCCTTCACTGAGCGGCTTTTCTTATCTAATTGGCTTGCACGAGGCGAGGAGCACGCTCAAGTGGCGATGGTCTTGATGGGGACGAGCCAGCGCAGTTAAAGCAGATAACCGGACGAGGAGGGTGGTACCGGCGTCTGCGATTGGTCCGTTTTCCCTTGCTTAGCTTGCGGTGGCCGGTCGATAATCGCGGCGGCGTGCAACGCAAGGTTAAGAAAGTCACTAATACGGATCCACAGCAAAGAAGAGTTGGCGGAGCGACGTGTTATACGTGCAGAAAGGTCTCGATAACGTTACACTGGCCTGCAAAAATGTTTATTATACGCAAATAAATTGATGTACCCCGGCAGCTCCGACTTGTCAGTGCCAGAGCGATCGGCGGGTAGCCATCTCTTAGTCCTTTTGGAACGGGGCACAGCCCGCCTATTCAGAAAAAAAATACAGTCTTGCTCGGCGTATTAATGCATCTTTAAGGCGTACACGTAACTTTGACGCAATGAGCTTTCGGGGTTCTGTGACGTCACGTGACAGACAGGCGAAGTGGGCGCAGCCCGAAAACGCTTGACCAATAGTAGAGGGCTAATGGCGAAAAAGGCGTCGAATCAGAAATAATTATGTTTTTTTCGTTTGGTATAATCACGCACAGTAATAGTGCACGTATCGTATAAAATGGGGCGCTTTCGCCGTTAGCGTGCCGTTGCGTGAGAGAGAGAGAGGCGAAGTGGGGATCATCCGAATTTTTTTTGATCAATCGTGGAGGGCTGATAACAGAATTGGAATAGTAAAGTATGGAGTAGCCTTATTTTATAGCACCCCTAGTTTGACCAATGTTAGTGCAATAACGATGGCGGTAAATTGCAATTAATGTTTTCTGAACTCTTTCTGTTCTACCACTGTGGGATATGGAAGTCCCACTCCACACCACCGATCCGTATACGAGTTGGCAAATGCAGATAGCCTGATACAGCATTAGGAAAGGAGTGAAAGATATTAATTCCCGTGAAAGGCGGCAAAAAAGAACCTAGCGAGCGCAGACCACGCATAGAAATGGGTTCACTATGAGATGAAAGGCTGAACGAGGCATTAAAGAGCACGGCGTAATTAGTGACCTCAGCTTAGCGGAAAAGAATCCACGAAATAAGATAACAATACTTTCGGTTTTACCAGTAAATGTCACAATTTTGGTATAAGAAGCTGAGACAATTATTTTTCCCACATTCTGCAAACAACAGGCCAGACCAAAGAACTCGACAGTCATCAATAGTGTGCATATTTTCGAAAATATTGATGGCATCAGCATATTGAAGGAAATAATAATAATAATAATAATAATAATAATAAGAATAATAATAATAATAATAATTTATTACACCCACAAACACTATTTGCGGGGTATTACATGGGAGCATTGTTCGAATATATTGGCATTCATGGGTGAAGTCTTTGTATGTTATTACATAAGACGACAAATTTAGATAAAGAAACTGTGAGAAGTAAATCAACCAAAAAGAAAGTAAAAAAAACGAAACCGTAGAAAAATGAAATAAATTTTGGTCAATACGTATAATGAATGAAAATGGAGATATAAGGTCTCAGTATGCTACGTGTTTCATTAACAAGTCTCTGAATCCTTTAGCATCACGTCCACCGACAGAATGAGTAAGCAAACGCATCCATGATTCAATCGCAGATGGTATGAACAATTGATGAAAAGCCTTCGCAGATCCACGCAAGCGTTGTGTACTGAGAGAGCTGAGGAGGCGGCGAGGGGAACGGGAGTGGCGCAGCAGAACTCTTTCGAGTGGAATAAGCAATAGGGTTCGCAAAAAAGACATAGCTGACAAATTTTTCAGCGCAGTAGCAAGAATCGCACAATTTTAAGCATTATGGGCGGACTGCTTGCTTTGAGGTCATACTGACCGCATCTCAGTCAAATATCATGGGACTCCAGTAACACTGATCCCGTAAACTAAATTACTGCGTACACTATAGTTACGAGCCCCCCACCCCTCTCCGCTGCTCGATACGTTTAGAGGCTCGTGCGCTATATATATATATATATATATATATATATGTATGTATGTATAGAAGAACTCCCCCCTTTCTTTCAACACCATTAGTCCAAAAAACATTTTAGGCAGCACGACACCGCAGCTCCGCCGCCATTTAAAGCAACATGGCCTCAGAGACTGGATACAGAGGGAAAGTAGCAGGTAAAAAAAATAATAAAAAAACATGACAACGCTCACAAAACAAAATACTTCAGCGAAGCATGCTACGTGGCATCTATGTAAGAATATCAAGGGTTGCTTGACTTCCGCGGGGCGGCGCTTAAGCGTTTTTTTTTTACTATCGAGGAAAAATGAAATGCGAACGGGACAACAGAAACCCGTACAAGCTTACAAGAAAAAGTTCGATTGTCTCATTTATTTTTTTTTTAGATGAATAAAGTGAAGGATTAGTTGGCGGAATTTTCAGAGGGATGCCGTTCATTTTGTCCAATCGGCGTATTGTACGACTATAGAAAAACTCGCAAGTAAAAGAAAGAAAATATCTCTCTTTAACTCAGGCATGCTGTTCTAGTTTCGTGGCCCCCTGCTCTGAATTTCATTTCTCCACCATAGTACCTGCTTCGTTTTCCACCTCAGTGGCATTATTCCGCGGCCCATAGTGGGCCTTGATCTATAGATTTCGCAATGACTTCACATCTGGTAAACAGATGGGAAGTCGCCTGGTAACCAGCCAGGACCCGTACGCCTCCTGCCCCATTGACGTCGGCGGCGCGTAAGACATGAATCGTGATTTGGAACGGCTGATGCCCTGCAACCTTAGATGCAAGTGTGGAGGCAACGTCTGTAACGTCCCTCGCAATGTGTCATGTCGGACGTGAGGAAGGAGAAACGGCAATGATGAACGCCTTCGGCTGTAAGAAGAAAAAAAAGCGCGATTGTAAATCTACCAAATGATCGACGGGAATGTGGCTATAGCAATACATGGCTGTTTGAGCAGACTCTAACGACTTTGTCCTTGACGGTGTTAGTTACGAACTTCTTGAACGTGCGTAAGTAATAGTGGAGTGCTGGCAATATTTGTCCCAAATGGAGTTTTCAATAGTGTGGTGCATGAGAACTGACGGCGAAATGCGGGTAACTTTTTTCCCTTCCTTTCGCCGCGAACGGTCTCCACTTGTGTTCACCAGCACAGTACTTCGAATCGTGATGAGTTCGATTGCGTACATCCTGAAACATTTAAAAGGTTGGCCAATGCAGAGTATTATTTGGAGTGGAGGTAATGCCTCTTTAGTTGTTTGCATCAATATTAGATACACATGATATACCGATATAACCGATACCTTAATCGCGTATCTTCACATTAGCTTATTAAAAATTCATTTTATCGTGAGGCTCCGATTTAATTTTTTCAGAGATAGTCAAGATAACTGAAGTGTATTCACATGTTGTTGCTTGACAGACTTCTGCGCAATCTTCATAGTGTGCTGCTCTCGCCGGCGACTGGAAGGTAGAGAAGGTAATTCCCGTCCCAGAATGAGGTAACCAGCCTTCATCGGAGAAAAATCGCTCACAAGCAATCGATGTGAGATCTGAAAGCACGCGATATGCTCTCACCTCACTTAATTTGTGAGAGACACCTCATTTTTACATTATGAGATTTTACATCTATTTATCAACTGTTAAAATCTATTTAGAAAAAGAAAGTTTTTCTTTTGTGAAACGCAGCTGCTCTCTTTTACTAATGTTCTTTTCAGCCATTCCCTCATGGACTTGGCATTGGTTACGTATTTCTCCACTTCGCAAAAGTCTTCAACATGGTCTGATATAAACTGCTTCTATTAAAGGGCCCTTCACCTGGCCCCACAGCAAACTTTGTCTATACGCTGCAAGTTCTTATGTGTCCTCTAGGGAGCGTTCTGCTGCAAAAAGTCGGCCCAAGTCGGCTCATTAATAGCCGAGATAAATATATTTCAGTGCCGCGAACCCATGATTTCAGCAGGCGGGCTCCACTCCATAGCGAGACTCCCTCTCCACTAACCCCGTCTAGTCTTCGCAAGCGAAATTCCTACCCTGCGTTCTTCCATGCCGGACCTCGAGGATCGCATGACGAATACGTCACGGGCCCCGCCTTCACTTTATTTTTTTCTCCTTGCTTTTCTTTTTCGGCGATGCGCATTTCCGTTGGCGGCGTTGCGCGCTAGCTGTTATCGTGTTGCGCGCTCTGCTCAAGGACACATGACTAGCGGTATAATTTAGTGTTACACGAATACTGAGGCAGAACAAGCAGATCGCAGAGCATGATAACGGCTCCGGAACACGGTAGAAACCGGCACAGTTTTGGTACCTGCGCACGTGACCGCACAATCGGGGGAACAAGCAGACGAAGTGGAAGTACATCTCTCTTGCTTCGGTGCAAAGTAAAGCAAAAAAAAAAAAAAAACACACACACGGACATTCCGTTTGTGCGTTCTATCATTTGTCTAAACTTCAATTCATCCATTCAAGCAACAGATCACACAGATAACAGATGTTGTCTTGAATAATTCTCCAAGTCACATGTAACCACGAGCGACATGACACTGCGGACTCGAGTACGTAGGCGCAGGGACGTGACTACGTCATCCTCCGGTTGGGAGCGCGGCGGCCGCGAGGGGAAGGAAAAGCGGCATTCGGTTTGAGATTTCATATCTTTCCGCGGCGCGTAGCGATGTAATGCTTTGCACACACGATCGTTATCATGCAATGTATGCTGTGCGCTTGTCAGCTCAATATGGCCAGACCTGGTGAGGGGCCCTTTAAAGCTTCGTAAAGTTAATATGGAGAGTAGTGTTTTTTTTCCATATTAAATATTATTTTTCCATCTCACCCATACGTTACCGCTAACCACAGTTTATTAGTAGTCTTGTCCGGCGTTCCTCAAAGATCTGCCTTTGGACCCTTGGTTTTCCTTATTCATATAAATGATTTGCCCGATTTTATTGATTTCTCACGCAGCAAACGTTGGCCGATTACTGTAATTTACTATAATTTGTGCAACCTCGCTGATGCCCATGAACTTGGAGCAGATTTTAATGAAACATCTTCACGTGTGTACGGGTGACATTCGTCAGCTTTTGTGGCTGCGCTATGGTACTCAAGATATTAGGCACTAGAGCACAGGGACCTAGGCCAAAGTAAAGCCAAATGTTCCAGATGTCTTTACTCGCCAGATAACGGACAAGTGCGCTAACTCTTTGCAACAGCACTGTTTGATGCTGCAACAGCACCAGCATCAAACAGTGCTGTATGCGGTTATTTGACACCCATTTGCTAATATCTTGGTAGATATGCCTTGCGGTAACTCACTAAAAAATAAATAAATAAACAGGGCTTATGTGTGCCCCAATGTAAGAACTGCAAATCCTTGCGGGCGTCTCACAGTGACAATACCACCATAGAGAGGGTAGTATATTTTCTTAATGGTCTAACATCGAATTCCATTAGTTCAAACGAATACCTTTCGGCGTCCTTATCTCTCTTTCTTGACATGCCGATATTGACTACGTCATCCATAACAATAACCACATGCATGCTTATATTCACGCTGGTATTTTTCTCGAGAGTTGTCTCGCAAACTATACCTCTACTATAAGATACACTTGTCCATATTAAACTTGAATATACATATACCACCAAGGGCAAACGTATAAATCTTCGATAGCCATCTTCCATGAGGGAATATACATCTACGAGGAAGTACAAAAATCCAAGAACACCTAAGCGCTTCATATGAGCTGTGAGTGCAGCATTAATATCCAACTGAAAGGCGCTGAGCGGTTCTTCGAGTTTTCCGGTGCGAGTAATGTACCATAGCGGTATGTGCTGCCTGAGCCAGCAAGCAGCAGCAGCCTGCGGTACCAACGCCGCATGACACCAATGCGGCGAAGCCCTCTCCCCTCACGGAACGCCTGGCGCGTTATCGCATGAGCCCTTTCACCCGCTTTGCTTCGTCGAGGCGCGCTCGTGACGTGGCGTCGCAGCCAATGGCAATGCGAGTTTAGGTGCCGTTCCGCTGCTACAGACGACAGTCGCCGGCCGTTTCTCTCAATGGGCTGTTTGACGCTTTCGGATGATGATGACAAGATGTATTTATTGAGGGATGGCTCGAAGGCCTATAATGGGGAATAAGGAGAGGAGGGGGAGGCGTTTTCAGAGTCACCCTAGGAGCTGCGCGTCCTTGGCGAAAGCCAAGGGCGAGTCCAGAATGACCCTGTCGAAATCCATCGAGCCAGTTGCCGGCCTAATCCACTCCTAGTACGACGACACTCGTACCGCCTTCAGGTGGTGGTCCCGCAGCTGAACGTGTCGCTGGCACTCCCAAAACAGATGGGCTGCGGATGGCCGCGTGGCCATGTCACAGTCAGGGCACCTGTGTGGCGCCGGGGGTGCTTCTTGGTCCACAGAGGCTGTGGGAGGGCCGGGTTCCTGCGATGGAAGGGAGTTGGGAGACGGAGATGGAGGGTGTCTACTGCCGCTAACCGCTCCAGCACATCCGGTGTGAGGACCAAGCCGGAACGGAGCCTATGCAGCAGCACGTGCCCCGACCTGGGAAGACCCGCGGGAAGTGGGTCTGGTTCTGAGGGCACACTCGCACGGAGTTTTCTCTTGCGTCGGTTCGCTGCTGTTCTCTGAGCTCTGTCTGGCTCATACGGGGCTCCATTTGTCGTGCGGCTTGTGCTGGTTGTGAGGTTTTCTGAAGGATCCCGGGAGACGACGCGGTTGGAAAGAAGGGCGCGTGTCACCTCGTGGGCTTTCTCATTTCCCTCGATGCCCTGGTGACCAGGGATCCAGTGAAGTGTTGCAGTGACCCCGTGGGCCTCCGCACGCCTGAAGGCCTGCTTGACTAGGAGTACTTCCGATGACGCTGTGTGGCGCAACTTGCAGGTATGCAGCGCATACTGAGAGTCGGTGTATATATCGATGTGTTTTGCTTGCGTGGTGCTTGATGCTCTATCTAATGCCCAGACTATTGCGCGGAGTTCAAGTTCCATTGAGTCGTCGGCATCAGCATTTGTAAAGGTAGAATGTGTCGCACAAGAACCCACTACGTGGTAGGCGACTGCTACCTCGATGGTGCGTGGGTCGAAAGCTGTGTCAGTGTACACTTGTTCATGACTTGGCGCTGCGTCTACCAATCTCTGTGCATGACGCGCAGCGAATGCTGCCCAGCGGTGCGCATGTTGGGCGCCCATGTTTCGGGGCGTTGGCGTAGTGCCGACGACAGCAATGTCATCCCACAATGAAATGTCGGATGGCCGTTGTGGTAAAGTTGATATATTCTTTCCCATGTAGGCCAGTAGAGTCCTGCCTTACGCTTTCGCATAAAAAAATAAAGTGACCTGACTGACCATTTCAGATTCCAGTCAAATACTTATCGTCGGCCTTGAATCCACCAAAACTCGTGCTCATTGCATGTTTTTTTTTTTTCTGTCCCTCTCGTTATACCGGTATCTCATCAGGGAAGCATATCCTTGCCTTATTTGGCCATCCTGTCATTACGCTGTAAATGCTCCCGCGTCTGTTTCATAAAATATACCGTCACAGCTCGGTCCTAAAAAAATCTGTTTTATTGCACCATGCAAGCCTACATTGTGTCAAATCATGCGTTTAAGCGGTATAGCAGTGCCATCATACAGGAACAGCTTACATAAGGAATCTTTCATCCCGAAAACCAGCGTGCGATAGAGCGCTCTTTTTTTTTCTTTACTGTTTGACTTTGACAAAGAAAGAACAGCAATATCAGTACACAAAACAAAATATACAGGATACAATGACCACGTCGTATTGACATGATCAGCCTGGTAGGGGGCTGGCTTCGTCACGTTAAAATTCATTTAGAGCCATCAATGGCTCCACCCTTGACAGCCACTCAGGAGTATCGCCACCGGCCTTCAATATCTAAACAAACCGATGCACAGTTTCACGGAAATAAATTCGCGTAGGTCGTGCGTCGGGATCGCAGTAGTATCCTGCCATTCGAGAGCGCCAAATACTGTGGAGGCCAATTAACATTATTAAATCAAACGGAAAACCATCCTCATTAGTAATGGGTAGATACCGTATTCCATGAGGGTCGAGGGGAAATTGTTTCTTTAACGTTCTTTGTAGTACGTCCCCCCCCCCCCCCCCCCCGAAGAAAGAACCCCTCCCCAACGATGAAGAAAAACGTGATCTATCGTTTCTGGTTGTTTGCAGTTAAGGCAGTGAGATCCCCATGGAAGAAATAAGCCCTTTTCCTGTAAAAAACATTTTTACTGGCAACGTTCCAGTGTGTAACCAAAAAAAAAAAGGTTTTAACCCCTGGCGCTACTTGCATTTTCTTTACTCTCTTTAAGACGTCCCTACCAGGGCCTCCACTGTACAAGGCTCTGTACATGGGCTCCGGCAGAACAACGTCACACAAATCCTTGTACAATTTTTTCTTTCTGACAGTAGATAAATATTCATTTGAAAACCTCGTTGCAAGGAATCGTACACTTGCGACAACTTCTCTAAAATATCCAAAAATGCCCCCCGTGAGTGTTTCGGTTGAAACAACAAAGTCTGGCAACGCGCGCCCAAGCCTTACTTGGCATGCGGTGCGCAAAAAAGGATCGCTGACGTCGCGAAGGAAAAGAAACCTGTTAACAATCTGCCGCAAAAAAAGATGTCCCCGGCCCAATCCGCCATTCTTGACTCCTTTGAACAAATTCGCGCGGCTGCACCTTGTTACGTTTCGCCTACAACGCGCGGTAATGCCGGCGCGGATGCAACGGACGCCGGGGCTTTGTTCAAAGCGGCGGACATTTTGGCCCGTCCGACGCCGCCGCGACGCCTACCCGCCAAGCGTGTCCAGGCGTGTTTCAGTGCCACGTGTCTTCGTGTGTGCGTGTGTGTGTGTGTGCCCTCGCTTGTCAAAGCGCGGCAGCCGGGGAGCGGAGTTCCCCGAATGAGGAGCCTGGAGGTCTCTCGGCTCAACCGTTCGCGCCGTCGTGTGGGCGGTTGGCGATGCGTCACTACACTCGGTTCAGCAGGTCTTTCGGCTCAACCGCTCGCGCCGTCGTGGGCTCCTGCTGCGCCGTCCCGTGACCTTCATCCCGTGACCTTCATCCCGTGACCTTCTCTTTTGGACCGCGACGCCGAGAGTATAAGAGCAGCTGCCCCCGGACGCCAGGAGAGAGGCTCCGATTTGTACTGTTGAGTTACGTGCTCTCCCGTCTCTCCACTTCGGTCGAACTGACCGGCCGCTCTTTTGCTATGTTAGAATAAACAAGTTGTTCTGTTACCAGTCTTCTCTTGCTTTGCCGGGACCTTCGGATGCTTCCAGTGCCCCAGGCCGCCAGGCCAACGCTACCCTTGGGGCTTGCGACCCATTGGCAATAACGGGCGTCAGCACCGAGACCCCAACAACTCGTGCCAGCGGTGCGATTACAACATCTGGTTGCCAGCGGTGAGATCGCGACAGCGGAGGCGTTCCGTCGGAAGTTTCGGGAAAATGAGAAAGGCAAGAGTGAGTCATATACAGAGTTTGCGTACAGGCTTATGTCAAACATGCAGGAGTGGCTCAAAGAAGAGAAAGCGTTTGGTGACCACGAGAAAGTTCTGCAGTGTTTCGGGCTAGAACAGTTTTATAGTCGGTTACCTGAGAACGTGCGGTACTGGGTCTTGGAAAGGCCAGACGTTAGTACGGTGGCTCGAGCCGCTGAGCTAGCCGAGGAGTTTGTGACGCGTCGGGCTCGTGGAGCTAAGGACGGTCAAAAGGGTGAATTTGGCTCTAAGTTTGAGAGGCCGAAGTTCACGCCCATGAGAAAGCGGTTCGAGACGAGGCAAGCGCGCGTGTGTTATACGTGCCAGAAGCCGGGTCACTTTTCGGCGCAGTGTCCGACCGAACGTGAGGAGACGGCGGCAGCCGAAGCCGAACGCGGAAAGCGGTTCGAGATGAGGCAAGTGCGCGTGTGTTATACGTGCCAGAAGCCGGGACACTTTTCGGCGCAGTGCCCTGAAACAAAACCAAAAGTCGTGTTTTTTTCATTAGGCAGCACTGACGAGAACATGAAGCTTCTCGAGCCTTACATGCGAGACCTCCTCGTGAACGGGAAAGAGTGCCGAGTGCTTCGCGATACCGCAGCTACGATGGATGTAGTTCATCCCTCTTACGTAGAACCCGATATGTTCACGGGCGAGTGCGCATGGATCAAGCAAGCAGTGGAAGCTCATAGCGTGTGTCTGCCGGTAGCAAAAGTGCTTATTGAAGGACCTTTCGGAGCACTTGAGACGGAGGCCGCAGTGTCATCTATGCTGCCCCCCCAGTACCCGTACCTATTTTCGAACAGGTCCGATCACCTCCTGCGCGAGAAGGGGCTTTTGTTTGGTGAGGCTAGCGTTCAGGCCTTAACCAGATCGAAGGTTCGGGAGCTCGCTGCAAAGGCGATAGTTGCGGGGCCGACGTTGATGAACGATGAGAAAGGGTCAGAGGCGCAGCAAGCTGGTATTCAGGGCACGCCCGAACGGGATAAAATTGAGCCTGTAGCGTTAAAGGCACCAGATACTGGAGAGGAAATTCCCGATGCGGGAAAGTTAGAAGAGCTTCCGGTCGAGCTTCCGGGACTAGGCTCAGTGACGAACAGGAAAGACACCGATCAAGTCATTAGTGACTTAATAAGTAAAGCATCGCTGTCGCCTGAGCAGAAAACCGAACTACACCAGCTCTTACAAGAGTTTCAAGGTCTGTTCTCTGAGAGGCCTGGTAGGACTTCTGTCCTTACTCATGACATAGAACTTACCTCCCCAGAGCCAGTACGATCCAAGGCGTACCGGGTGTCACCCCGCCAGAGCGATATTATGGAGGCTGAGGTAAAGAAAATGCTACAGCTCGGTGTTATTGAAGCGGGTGAGAGTGTTTATACCTCCCCTTTGATTTTAGTTGAGGTACCGGGCAAGGAACCTCGTCCTTGCGTCGACTACCGCAGGCTTAATTCCATCACTAAGGATCAAATTTATCCGATCCCTAACATCGAGGAGCGCCTTGAGAGAGTGAGTAGCGCTCAGTTTATTTCCACCCTAGATCTTGTCAGGGGTTATTGGCAGGTTCCACTTACAGAAGAGGCTAGTAGGTATGCGGCGTTCATTTCACCAATGGGGACATTCCGTCCTAAAGTTTTGAGTTTTGGTTTGAAGAACGCGCCATACTGCTTTTCAAGCCTCATGGATAAAGTGTTGCGGGGACAGCAAGAATTCGCTTTACCGTATCTAGACGACGTAGCGATATTCTCCGCATCCTGGCCGGAACATATGGCGCACTTGCGGGCAGTGCTAACCCGCCTGCGCGATGCGGGCTTGACAGTCAAGGCTCCCAAGTGCCAGTTAGCACAGGCAGAGGTTGTCTACCTCGGACACGTGATTGGTCGGGGTCGACGCCGCCCCTCTGAAATAAAGGTGGCCGCTGTGCGAGACTTCCCGCAACCGCGCACGAAGACCGATATTCGGTCGTTCTTAGGTGTCGCCGGCTACTATCAGAGGTACATCCCCAGGTACTCTGATATCGCGGCTCCCTTGACGGATGCTCTAAGAAAGACAGAGCCGCAAACAGTCGTCTGGGATGAGACGAAGGAAAGAGCTTTTAGCGCCCTAAAGAGCGCCCTAACAAGCCAGCCTGTGCTACGATCGCCCGACTACACAAAAGGGTTCGTTGTTCAGTGTGATGCTAGTGAGCGAGGCATGGGCGTTGTACTGTGCCAACGGGAAAATGGAGAAGTAGAACACCCCGTCCTGTATGCTAGTCGTAAGCTGACCAGTCGTGAGCAGGCGTATAGCGCCACCGAGAAAGAGTGTGCGTGTATCGTGTGGGCCGTTCAGAAATTGTCATGTTACCTAGCTGGCTCGAGGTTTATCATTGAAACGGATCACTGCCCTCTCCAATGGCTGCAGACCATCTCTCCCAAAAATGGCCGCCTCCTGCGCTGGAGCCTCGCTTTGCAACAATATTCCTTTGAGGTGCGTTACAAAAAGGGGAGTCTCAACGGTAACGCCGATGGCTTAAGTCGAAGCCCCTAACGTGGGAATCAGCCTCAAAATTGCTTGTTACTGATGTTTTTCTTCCTGAGGCAGGATTTTTAACCTATTGCTTTTGTGTAGTGTTTCAAAGTGATGATGTGCTTTCTAGTGCAATTTTTCGATTTGTGGACGCGTTCTGAGTGCTGCTAAACTACTGTAAGGAACTAGGCAGCAGTAAAAAAAGGGGAAAGAGCCTGGCAGGGCTTAGTGAGGGTTGTGCCGTGCTTGCTGACTGAGCGGTTGACTTTTGGCGTGGTTCTAACGCTTGCCGGAAACGAGAACAAAAATGTCAACTCTCCCGAAGTCACCTTGCAGTGTCCTGTGTGCACCTGAACGTGAGAACGAGGCCTTCTCTGTGCGCTGCGCTCAAGAAACGCCCAAGGACGCCCAACTTCGGTAATGAGCATCATCGAGCGACATCCCTCCGGACAGCGGATGCAGTCCCCTGACCTTCGGGATCTCCTTCCCCCGGCGGGGCGGTCTGTTACGTTTCGCCTACAACGCGCGGTAATGCCGGCGCGGATGCAACGGACGCCGGGGCTTTGTTCAAAGCGGCGGACATTTTGGCCCGTCCGACGCCGCCGCGACGCCTACCCGCCAAGCGTGTCCAGGCGTGTTTCAGTGCCACGTGTCTTCGTGTGTGCGTGTGTGTGTGCCCTCGCTTGTCAAAGCGCGGCAGCCGGGGAGCGGAGTTCCCCGAATGAGGAGCCTGGAGGTCTCTCGGCTCAACCGTTCGCGCCGTCGTGTGGGCGGTTGGCGATGCGTCACTACACTCGGTTCAGCAGGTCTCTCGGCTCAACCGCTCGCGCCGTCGTGGGCTCCTGCTGCGCCGTCCCGTGACCTTCATCCCGTGACCTTCATCCCGTGACCTTCTCTTTTGGACCGCGACGCCGAGAGTATAAGAGCAGCTGCCCCCGGACGCCAGGAGAGAGGCTCCGATTTGTACTGTTGAGTTACGTGCTCTCCCGTCTCTCCACTTCGGTCGAACTGACCGGCCGCTCTTTTGCTATGTTAGAATAAACAAGTTGTTCTGTTACCAGTCTTCTCTTGCTTTGCCGGGACCTTCGGATGCTTCCAGTGCCCCAGGCCGCCAGGCCAACGCTACCCTTGGGGCTTGCGACCCATTGGCAATAACGGGCGTCAGCACCGAGACCCCAACAACTCGTGCCAGCGGTGCGATTACAACAACCTTTCCTATTGCGCAGCCCACACGAAAATGGCGAAAATTCGATGCAGCTTCTGTACATTGAGCCTTGCACAATGTAACACCTGCATTACATACCATAGCCTACTAATAAGGAACAGATTGCACACGGTGGCTCTAGCAAAAATCGATAGGTTCGCTCCTTTCCACCTTTCCGCCTTTCCACGTGTCATGCGTCTGCGCTGTCCAATATGTCGCGCTATCGCGATAGCATTCTAGAGGTACTCCCAAGTACTTCATTTGGGTCGTGACCCAGGACACGTTTGCAAAGCGGTCGGGCGTCGATTGCCATTCTCCGTGCCAGAGTCCCAGCGATTTGGCTAAGTTCACTCTGCTGCCTGTGACTTACGATAGCGCGCTCTTCCTTTTCCATAGGCTCCATCACTGACAGCAAGCATTTAAGATTGCTGTACGCGATACCTATGGTTCTCTGTAATACTTTCTTTAATTTACTGAATTGTATTAATGTTTTTTCCACTCCTTCCTGTAAACCTGCTGTACCTTTAATGTATATTTAATAATAGGTAAATAATTAAATGTATATCTTCATTGATATAATAGAGCCCTCCCTGGGGCGTTGTTTAGAGCTAAATCTCAAGTATTTTCTCATTAGAGCTAATAAATAGCTAAATTTTACGCAAGTCCGCTCACTGCTAGAACATGGTTGATTGCAACATTGGTGTTTTAACGTCTCAGTATTAGTGGTATTCAATCATTTAGCCATGTGGGAAGGTTATAATGGCTCGTATGACACTCAGTTGCCTCTTTTAATACCTGCTTACAGTTGCCTCTTTTAATACCTGCTTATATCTTTTTACGAAACATACACGCACAGAAGTGGCTTCAAGATAGAGCCATAGTAACCTTGAACAAACTAGAAGGGCGTTTTTAGGTGCTCTGCATGCTCTTGAGCGGGTTCATTAAATTGTAAAGCGATAGCGTTTATCTCAGTGTATAGATAATAAATATTGGTCATGCGTTATTTTTGTTCATAAATTTTAATTTCGTCTCATTCATTGAGTAGAATCTAGCTTCGCGATGATACAGCGTCACTTCAGATGCCTTGCTATAACGCCTTGTTAGCTGCTTTTGATGACGACACTTATCAATTGAAGTGGTTGCTGCAGGCCTCTTTGAGCTCTATTCAAGAATCTTGGACTCCACATGTTGCAGGTTAACAAGCACAGCTTTATATGCTCTGGAAAGGATACAAAAGGCGAGATTTTGAACGTGCGAACTGCATGATGACATTTAAATGATGTTTAAGAATAATAATAACCTTTCATCGCAACAGCTGAAAGATGTCACGAAAGGATACAAAGTATTTTAATAGTTAGAGTCTAGTTAACGACGTGAACTGCGAGAATTTTGCATGACTTGTGACTGTGGGCTTTCATGTTTTAGGAAAATATGTGTGTAATTGGTGCGGTTGGTATACCTTAAAGCCTCAAACTTCTTTATCACCCTGTGCCAGTTAGGTACCTGTGAGACCAACGAAATATGAATCATCATCATTATTATTTTCGCAGCCTTTCGAAGCACACCGCAGGCACTGGATTAATTTTGACGATCTGGGCGTAAACAGTGCGCCCCGATCGAACAGTCTACATAAAGAAAATTTTGCTCTTAAATCCTTAATTCTGGCCGTGATGCTGGGACATCGTGCTGAATAGAACAGCATAGCAGGTTTTGGTAAGCGGTTGTTGTGCGCAGGTGTCCCATGCATGAAAGGCATGCAACGTGTATGAGCCACTGAGGCTTCGCGCGGCATCAAAAAGATGGCCGATCAAAACCGCGCCTGCAACCTTGCTTTCTCGTGTGACTGGGCCGTTCACTTGAGTTAATGAATATATTCGCAGAGCTCCTACACTGCGAAAATAAATCTCATGCGGCGCATTTTGCAGGTAGCTAGCTATCTAACATCGTTCGGAAATCCGCGAAGTGTTACAGGAAGGTGAGCACCACCGTGAATGCTGTGGTACCTCGATGCGTGTGCGCGTGCATCGAGGCACTCTAGTGCTTGTGAGCGATTGTGTGTGAGACGCAATGATCAGCGTGACGACAACGTCGGAGCTACGGCACGACGACGAATGTGGTTTTGGTGATAGCGACGAAATTGACTTCTACACGACGACAACAAAGGGGCCCCGACCGATCATTTATTGTAGTGCGGCGATAAATGGTGACAGCTTTATGCGTTGCGAATCGGACCTATTCCGAATGTAGAGCTTTGCAGCACTGAGGTGATCCCGAAGGTTTTGCAATGTCCCATAATGTCTGAAAGCACTAGCTGCCAAAAAGAAGGATTATTGTGGTGAAACTGACGTACTCTCGTATGAACGAAACAAATTGTCGCTATGTGACTTGCGCGTCATTCGTCAAAGCGTCAGCTTTGCCTTTTTTTCTGCGCTTAAAAAGTGCGAATGATTTATGCACTTGGGGCCAACAACCTAATGCTGCCCAGACGTCCTCAATATCGTCAAATTTGTATTTTCTGTGCTTGTTAATATGACAACATGATCATAGCATGACAAAGTATTGTATGCAATGGAAATCTTGTTGAGCGGCAAGAGCAATCAAATAGAAGTGAAGTAGGTCACGGCAGAGCTTGCCCTCGTCTTGAACTTATGAAAGTTGAACATATTCCGGAGCAGGACGAATTTTTCCTAAACTGCGAATCCTTATTTATGAGAAAACCGTGTGGGTTTCTGTTGTAGGTTGGTGCTACGTTCGGGTGGATGACGATTCTTCCCTTTCATAATACTTCCTGCACTGCACCTTTGGGGATTCCGCAGAACTGATTCACCATATTGAACTTAATGTCTCAACTCAAGGCGAAAAACACCATTACTGATCTTCGATGAAGACAGCTGCGTTGAGGTGGCGCAGGCTGGAAGTGCAGCATAAAGGTTCTGATTAAAATGAAATGAAAACACAATCAGAATATCGATTTTAGTGTGTTAACAAAACCTCGAAAGTCCTTGGCCTCTACTCTGTCGACCGGGCACTCTTTGAATTTCTCATAGCAGCCAGCAGTTCGTGTAAGGGCTTTGAAAGTGTTCGATGGAAAAGTTGAATTAAGCGCAAATAACGCTAGTGGAAAGAAGACGGTCTCAAAGAAACATAAGGGTGTGTTTGTATAAAACGTGCTGGTGTGACGGAATATGCCCAGTGTTCCAGTTTCCACCAATCAGATAACTCTGCAGTCACCGCCCCGGTGGTGTGGCCGTGATCGTATAGTGGTTAGTACCTTGCGTTGTGGCCGCAATAACCCAGGTTCGAATCCTGGTCACGGCAGTATTTTTTTTTTTTTTCGCTTTCCTCAAAATGAAAGTAGTGTTTGTTTGAGGTTTGCGCTTTGGTAAGGCGCACACTTTTTCACGGGCATAAAAGATTTAAGTAGATCGAAAAGCAGCATGTTCCGAAAACAGGTACTTCCGTAGGTATTTCTTTTTCCTTTTTCTTGTGCACCAATAGCAGATAACTATGCAAGTTAGGCGGGAATTACAACTTTAGCGAAGTTTGAGTAGTGCTGTTTAGCCTTGCGGTTTCAACAATGTAGTGAACGTGAACGGCTGCCTCAACAACGAATGATTTCTTTTAACTACTTCCAACCCTTTGACCGTGCTGAAAGCATGGAACGCCGGGGTATCACTATTATTCTCGAGCAGGAAAATAGTGATATGAGTGTTCATAAAGTTTCAGCAACTAGGTTAGCTTAGTAGTTCTTAGAGCAGTCAATAGGCGCGTCAGCGTTGAGAAAAAAAAGCAAATATCCAACATGCTTTCCCCACGAACGGTTAACGGTTGGCATCAAAGCGCCATCTATTGCAGAAACAGAGAGACAATCGACAACGTTTCTTCAAGCGCGCATTATGAATTATGCTGATAGTGAGGCTTTAACTTTATTAGGGAAAAATGAGCGCGAAGTGCCTGTTCGTATATCGAAGAGCAACATCCACAGTAACTGATAATAAGCTCGGGCCATGCGTTCATTACTTTTCCTGAGAGACACCATTCTCGATAGGAACTGTTTTGCTTTTGGAATATGTTGGCTGCTTATACACGGTTAGCCGTAGTGGTACGCCAGTTTTAATGTTTAGCGCAAGTATTTTGTGTCAGTGTTTACTCCGGGCTTACAGAGTGTTCATTCTGAAGATACGTAGAAATGTATTACATCTGGGGAATAGCGATTGTATAGCTGCCACGGCCATGTTCACGAGCTTGTTATGTGATCAACAGGCGCATGATGTTTTTCACGTTGAATTCAACAGATTTCGACCCTGCCTCTCCTCTCCCTGGCTATTGACTGTCAGGGAAATAAACATTTCACCTGTCTTGCATTCTAGTTAAGCGCTGAGCGCGCAAAGCCTTTTGCACACCTACCGTTATGCGGTCAAAAGAGTGAAGTGTAAATCAAACACAAGATTCACCGTAGTACTTGAAGGCAAAACAGGAATAAAGGGCAGCGAGCAGGTTACTAGGTAGCCCTAAATGATGTAAGAAGTTTTTTTTTTTTTGTCATAGAAGTTTAAAGATAAAAATCTTAAGCCGTTTTGAAGTCTCGAGTCAGTGGTAATATGCGGCTGCTTTAAGTCTAGTTAGGCTCCACCACACGACGTATATAATGAAATCTTAAGGAAGAAGCCATTTTGATGTGCAGAAATTCTTGTCCAGGTAAGGTAAGAAAAAATGGAAAGCCTGTTGCGCAGTTTATACCTGAGCTCAAGGTACAATGTAGAGAATTCAAAACCGCCACTTTGACGCGTGTCGCGATTTTGCCTTCCAAAGGTATCTACCAACAGCGTGAAAGACACTCTTAACAGATGACAGTAACTTATCTTTAGCTGTCGATGGGGTAAAAGTAGTAAGGAACCATTGGATAGATGGCCTCGGCACACTTCAAGTATATACAAAACGTTCTCAGTCGGAACAGGAGGAGATGCCAGTTTGGAAGTATGTAGAAACAAGGTGAACATTTTTTACTGGCAGAGGACCCACGGCACAATTATTTTACCGGGACAGGAAAGTGCCGTACCAATTATATGAGCTCTGCTCAAGAAAGACGTTACAGCAAGCGGCGGTAACTGAAGGCACACGTTCCCAAATTTTATCCCTGGCACACGAAAACCCACGTTCTGGACATTAAGAAAAACATCAAAAAAACTACTGAAAAGGCACTAGGAGCATTTTATTGGCCAGGTGCCTAGGAAGGCATAGAAAAATATGTCAAATCTTGCAAGTGTTGAAAAAAAGAACATTTCCCAGAAGCAAGTTGGCAAAACTCCGTTCTGCCGTATTGCCCTTATCGATGCACCGTTGAGCAAGTAGGCGCAAACATCAATAATTCATTATGCCATACCTCGACTGCGGGTAACCGGTACAAATGAACATTGACGCATTTTACTACGCGTTACATTTGCCAACGATCAACTATATAGGCTACCGTGGCTGACAGATGTAAAGGAATGTTTTATCTAGGCGGTTTCCCACAAGAAGTCCTTTGCGACCAAGCCTCTCGCTTTATTTCAGATTTGTTGAAGGAAGTAAATGACCTTCTTGCTATCAGACATCTCAGCGTAGTGTCCTATCACTAGATGTGCAACGGTTCGGTTGAACGCTTCAATGGGACGTTAAAAGAAATGCTACACAAACTCTGTCACGAACAGCTAGAAACCTGGGACAAGTATTGCGGCCTTTCTCGATTTGCGTACGTAGAGGTACCACAGGCAAGCTTAGATTTCTCACTGTTCAGAGTGATTTACGGTCGACAGGTAAGAAAGCCACCGAGCGTACTGCAGGAGCTTTGGACCGAGCAGGCGCTCAACGAAGGTATGAGAACTACATACGGTTAAGTCCTCGACCTCAAGCAGCGGCTGGAGACACACGTTAGACGGAGCAAGCGCACTTCGATATTTTCAAGTCTCAGACATTTCTGCCTCGTAAGAAACGATCAGAGGTGCCGCGGCAAATGTGCATCGTGACTCTCCGATTTTGCTTTCGCCATTGGCTAGGCGGTGCATTCTGTCGCTGTTGTAAGCTCTGTATTGTGGCACTGTTGTAAACTGTAGCAAGCTTTAGTGCATCGTGCCTTAGATACGCAAACGTTTGCCGCGCGCGCCTGTCCGCGTGAAGTAATAGGAAGAAAGACGCAACGAAGTTGCGTGAAAGGGTTAGCATATGAAAGGAAAGATGCTGATCCTACAGATGCACGCAGAACGCGCATATGAAATACAATGCGTATACACACAAGCTCAACGAGGCGCATATTGTATATTGATGTTAATATTTTCATTTCGCTGGCATGTGGATGTATATATGCCGTGCGTGCATGCTACATATAGAATATACGAAATAACAGAAAACGGAACCAGCGACAAGAACCGAGTAAATTATGCTTGAGAAATCTTCTTTGCTGAAGTATGACAGAAAGGTGCCTGCATGCCTTACGTGGCTAGCTTAATTTTTTTTTAAATTTTGTTTGTTTCATGTAAACTTCCGTCGCATATACCACCTCACACGGGATGAGCCATACATTTTGATGACAATGGTATGACGACGTTCGTTTTTTCAGTAACGCATTTCTACTGGCAGCGAATATCAGCAAGTATGTATAAAGCCGTCTCAAATGAAATAATAAGAATTTTCGCTAAAAAAAGTTGTAACTGCTCTAGGGCATGGGTTTCAGCTCTAAAATTAGAGCGATTCCGAGCTCAATTCATGTGCACGACTTAGCAGAAACCTTGAGGCGAGCCGAACTTTCGAGGAACAGCTTCACGCACTGGCACAGACATGTGATGGTGTTAGAGTTCATATTTTTACGTAGAGGTACAATTGTGTGATACGGGGAAAAGCGGACGCCGGTGGGTTTTATGACGTAGTTTGAGGACGGATATATAGAAACGCGGGCTAGTCTCTGTATTCCTACTTAATGGACGTGCTTCGACTAGTGACCGGCTTCACTTCATCAATGTGCCATTAAGTATTTCATCATTTAATTAGCCTTACAAGTTCACTTTGAAGCGAACTTGGAAACGTTAACTAAATTACGTATTCAGCGGTTATCAGACACTAATACAGAGATATCCACGGTCGCTACCATGGTGAACGCGTGGAAGAAAGAAATACGCAATCTTCTCTGCACTGATTTTAAAAAGTCCGCCTTTTACTATTTCAAAAAGTAACGTACAATGAGCTTATTGCAATGTGTAGGAATATATACAAAAATCAGTGCAATTTGTATCAATATGCAGTTCACTGCGGCATTTATACGAGTGTGCGCATATGTTCATACCTGTGTGTCGTGAAGCTAGAGGAAACTGGCTCTGTAATAGTGCGCAGCGCCCTCCATGCACACATGCTTTCATGAAAAAAAAAAAAAACGACGCACCCGAGCATGGCCATCCCGCTGCACATGAGCCAGGTGAGTAGTCCAGGCTGAGGGCACACCTGTGTCGTCACGAACGTCTTGCAGTACGGGCACGACACCGACACCGGCTGAGGACCCCAGCTGCTGAACACTGTCACGATGGACACTGCGCGCGCCAAGGCGTACAGGCGTTCATCAAGACATAGCGAGATGCTAGAGGAAATCGCAAGTAGTTTCAACAACAACAACAACAACAACAACAACAACAACAACAACGGCATCGGGCCCCGCATTGGTGATCTCGGAGTCTGTACATGCCACGTATAGAGTGAAACAGCTGCCGATCAAGTGTACGATATGCGCAACCACAGGCGTTGCTTCCCATCACAGGAAAGGCCAGTGGCTTGGCTACGCCGTCACTTTGTTTCGGGCGCCCAAGCTTCGCTTCTAGAGGTTCCTGGACTCGTCATTTCTAATTGGTTGTTGCGGGCACGCATAGCAGACTGCTTCGTATATTGCGTGCACGATGCTAACACGACAAGTGCTGCTGTGGTCCGTCCCCAAGTGTACCGACGAGCATACAAGCGCCTAAATGAACGACAGCCCCCCCTCCTCTTCATCCTCCTCCTCCTTCCCTCCTTCCCATCTTGTGTGCGGGCGCAGACAATAATGTGCACTTTTTTTAAAGGGCAATGCTCAACTATGCTGAGTGGACAGACAAGTAACCAAAGGGAAACGGAAAAGCGGCTGCAAGAGCCAAGAGAATAGAGGTGCGATTGAATTGTTTCGGAGTCACGGCCTGAAATATGCTGATGGGTGCCGCCGTTCCTTCAACAGAAAGACATGGTATCTTGCAAGTGGGACTTTTTTTGGCAGCTCATGGCGATGTGTGTTCCATGTGCATCACGTTGCTGTTTCTTGTGAACCTTACTCGATGATTCACGGGCGATTCACAGGGTCAATGTTAAACTAGTCATTTTTAACAAAGTACTGCGTAATAAATAATCAAATCACAAGTATAAAAATTGTTCGATCGCAGGATTCGAACACAGGACCCCAAGCACTGAAACCTGAGATAACGGTATTTCAGGACAATAAGACACGTTGGTGCTGTTAGCGAACGCATACCGTGGCTCTACCAACCCGCCAAATATAGCGTAGTTTCATGCATGCATCCGTTATGTTGGTTTCTAAGTTGCCCGTGGCTTACTGACCACTCGTATTACTGATGACCAGTATGTGTAAGTAGGACATTGTATGATACTTACAAAACAAACACAGAAACTGACAAAACACGTTTTGTGCATTAGGGTTGCGTCCCTCCGCACGTTTTGAAACTCTGTGTGTCTTCTGCGAGTGAAGAACTCCGTCCGCTGCACGTTCCCGAAACGCTACAAGTGTTGACTTGCACAAAAACGTGCCCGCGAGTAAACCAGAAATCCAAGCGCTCGCCGTGAGCGCTTCTTATCAAAGCAATGGGCCTCCTTATTAGTTTTCCTTTATTTAATGAGAAGCATTTCTTGGCGAACATTTGCCACTTTGACAGTATCTATCTAGCCGCCTAGGTCTCAGTGCTCTCATGGTCGTTTGGTTAACTTGGTATGTACCAAAATTGGCTTAATACTACATGAATATCATGAAATACGTGTCATGTTGGTCGTGAAACAGCCGCCTACGTCTTGGTGCTCTCATGGTCGTTTCGTTAGCTTTGCATGTGCCAAAATTGGCATAGTATGACAAAAGTGTATGACGAACATAAATGATAGGTCGTGACATGACTCATGAAATGCGTGTCATGTCGGTCATGAAACAACTGCCTACGTCTTGGTATGTACCAAAATTGGCATAGTATGACCACAGTGTATGAAGAACATAAATGATAGGTCGTGACGTGAATGTTCTGAGATGCATGTCATGTAGGTTATGAAACAGCCGCCTACGTCATGGCACTTTATGGTCGTTTCGTTTACTTGGTAGGCTCCCCGCACACTGCTTCGCATAACATCGATTCCCATAGGGCGTAGCACCTGCCAGCTTTCTTTTTTGTGAACTGCCTCTTCTTTTGTGCACGTGTATGGCCACAAGTGAACCATAAAGTTGAAAACGAAACCAGACATGTGAACAAACTCAAACCGTGCGGACTATTCAGCGGAGTGACATGTGCGTGGTGCAGAATCTTCGTCCCCATAACTTTGCCTGCATTTCTACGAAACTTGTGTTTATCAACTTTTCTTTATAGTCGCTGCAACGGGAAGGCTTCGCCCAGCGATCTGCAGTTACTACTTTCTGGCGTCCGCATAATGCATCCTAAGCCTGCAAATCTTACCTCACCACACCAGTGAATCTTCTGCCGTATTCGATTTCATTTCCTTTCCCTTGGTACCCATTATGTTACCCTACCATACCACCGGTTATCTAATCTGTATATTATGTGAGCTGTCCCAAATATACTCCCTCTTAGTTTCAACAGAGTATTAGCTACGGCCATCCCGTCTTCCACCCGCACCACCGGCTTCCTGACACTTTGAACATTACGCCTATCATATTTCGCTATATTGCTCGCCACGCCATACCTCATTTCTTTTGTTATCCTCCAAGTTTCATCGCCGTAGATATGTACTGGTGGATTGCACTAATCAAGTACTTCTTTATTCATACATATCGGCAAACTGTCGTTAATAAGGTAACCTTTGCCATACGGATTCAATACGTGCTACATGTGCATTCCGCAGTATACTGTCACGTAGTAGCGAAGGTGAAGAATGCAGCAAAACGGCGATTGACGAAACTAGCATTTTATTGGACGAACTTGTGCCCTCAAATGCAGGCTACACTCAGAACAACGATAGCGGCGAACACAGTCGGCGATCGTCGAAAATCTGATCAGCGGGTCAAGCGCGTCGGCCTTTATACATCAGTCGTCGAATGTTCCAGAGTAATTGCTGGGACTCGCGTGCCTTCCACAAAGTTCCACATTATTCGCGTCGCGCACACATGCAATCAGATTACACATGGTTCGGTAACAAACAGCGGATCGAAGCATCGATAACATTCTAGAAACTTCCGATGCATGCAGGCGCGTCCTGCGCTGTGCGAAACATTTGTTAGGCGGTGAAACATGTCGCCCGATAAAGACAAACAAGTACACGTGTCAATACTGTATGTGCCGTATAACGCTCGGACATAGAGTGCCTATCCCAATGGCATCTTCGTTGCGATATCAGTCTACACTTGTAGATCACCATTGAGTCTTTACCGCAGGTGGGCAATGGCCAGCACAGTCACCAGTAGTACAACGTTGAACTGACGCACGGCATCAGTAGCATCAAAAAAGTGGAAAAAGAAAGCTGCCTGAATGCAGCTAGGTTTCTCTCACCTGGCCCTGGTTGCCCGAACACCATGAGGGGGCTGCCTGCGCAGGTGTTTAGTGGCACAGGAGGAGTATAGGTGTAGCCCTCATCTGTTAGAAAAAAAAGAGCAGGAACGTATTAAGGGATCGCACAATGTAAATGGTGAAAACGCAACTGAAAGGAAAGGGGTCTAGTTTGGTCATTTTGATAACTGTGAACCTTTCATTGGTATGCAATAACATAGCCATAGAATTAAAGGGCAAAAAGAAGCAACCGTCAAATAAGAGTGAGGGAAAAATGACTTTTATCCCTTATGTTCATAAGTTGGCACATAATTTGAAAGATATTGGAAGTAGGTACAATGTTTACGTGGTGCTCAGAGCAAGAAACAAGATCGCTTATTTGCCCGCGCGTTAACAAAGTAACAGAACCAATGAAAAATTCTGTGAATCTTCAGAACAAGTTTGTTAAATACAGAAACGGGGTGGTTTACCTGATCTCCTTCCCTTGCAGTAAAGTATATGTGCGACAATCCGGCATATGCGTAAACGATCAACTTAGGGAACACAACGCATCGTTAAAATCCACAAGGTATACTCAATCACCTAGCCATGCACTGCATAAACTGCAGCAACGGTGGGTGTAAGCCCCAGTTAAGTGACACACAGATTATTTTTAAACACAAAGATCAAACAACTCGTGAAATAGTTGAGGCATACAATATTAGGAAAAGGAATAGTGATTGCGTCAGTCAAACAACCATTACGCTGCATGATAGAGTATGCGTATCTACGTAGACAATAATCACGATAGAATCCTGAAGGGTCTGAAGTCTTGGCGCTGGTTTCATGGGTGTGTCATCTTGCTTTCCTGCGCATGCGCGAGAATACGGTAACACCTTTATAAATGTTTTTTTCTGTCCATCAATAAATTCAGCAGAGAGTCAAGCGCCGCCCTGTCTACCTCCCTATTTGTGTCCCGGTCTTACGTGCGCTTCAATCAAATTTCAAACATGAGTCCTTTGAGATGTTTCACGCCACAGAGATACAAAGTACGATCTCTTCTGAGTGTATGCGGTTGTAGAAATGCGAACGCATGTCTGTAGAGGCCTAGGCCTAGCTACCAAAGCTGTTCTCTCATTTCTTACGGATGACCAAAAAGATGTATCTGGAACCTCTGCACACTTGTGAAATCATTGGGAATACAACTTGAAGTAGAGGCTGTGCAGGTCTGCTCTAAAGGAATACGAAGAGGAGCGCGTGGCTGGGTAAAAAAAACACAGCTATACACTACGCTTGCAGTAAACGGCCAGACTGGTTCATCCCTTATGGCCACGTGCAAGCGTTTATCACACCAGATTTTTATTCTTTCGGGGGGGGGGGGGGAGGGAAGAAAACAATCTGGTCTCTGCATCGTGTTTTTTGCAACTGCACGCAGAAACATCTGTGCGTGCTTTCTTTGAAACCCGGAAGAAATGACAGTGCAATTGAAGTTTCCCGAACAGGGAAACGCCAATGATGTGTTTTTGTTGATATTCGAGGTAAAGGGAAATAAAGTAGAAGAGAGCGCAGCACGACTGTTAGAAAGGCCCAACGACGGGGGTGGTTACCATGAGATTACATTGGCTGTTTTGGTAAAGTGTAACGCATTATCCCCACGTAACGTTATGAAAGCATGACCCGTGAGGCTTGTGATACAAAGGAATGCCGTTGGGGAATAATTTTATTCTTTTTCATGCCTGCACACCAGCCGCAAAGCAGTTCGTCTGACCTGGAGCGTTGCGGTCGGGTCGCTTCGTTTGCTTCGCCTCATCCTTGCGTCGATCTTGAAAGGCTGTAACGACGAGAAAAATGGAAGTAAAAGATCACATTCAAGCAGAGCGGTGTAAACAGAGTTTTATAAGCAGAGCTCTGTAAAAGGTGTAAGCAGAGCTACGTAAACAGCTGATGAACATTGTGCTTTGATAACGAATATAACGCACACGTGAGGCTTCTTGGAGGGGGCAACGTTTCTGCACGCGTACCTGACACCTGTATAACGGCACGCGCATGATTTAGGTGTCGGAAAGCAGCAAACTTCACGCTAGTGATCAAAAACGCTTTGTAGCTTGAGCAACGAAATAGAGCAGTTGTTAAGAACAGGTATAGGCCAATGGTTATAACTAACTGGTAGCCTGAATGTGACTGGTAAATAAAAATTTTTATGGACTAGGGGCTTTATCAGTTCCGGTCAATGTTCAGCAATTTGAAACTTAGTTATGTACACAGATAAACGCCAACCACAAGCAATAAAGAATCAAAACAAAGAAGGAAAAAAAAAACAAGGCAATTCGTTACCTTTATGTGAGCGCCTTCTAATCCAGGCGTTTACATGAGAGCCGGAGTGTGGTGTATTTTTTCTAGCTTATTATCGCCGTATATATTTATTTATGAATATAACTTATACAAGCAGGACGAGCTATTGTCGAACAGTTCGATTATTTAGCCCAAACTTCGCTGTTACAATGACAGTCCTGCAGAGAGCGGAACCAGTGCACTTGACGTAGTATACCCTTTAATTTCGTAATATTAAGAGAAGAAGCAGTGTTGCGCTTAGCCTTTAGGATGACGACTAGGTGGACAGCTGGGTATACAGCTGGCTTAACGAGAAGTAACTCTTGTCGCACGCAAACTGACGGCAACGCATTTGGAGACCGACCGAAGAAACATTCGACATAAGCATACGAACTTTGTCAACAGAATATTTTTTTGAGAATTTATTTTGATTTCTTCAGCGCTAAAGGGCTTATTACATTAAAATAAACAGGTGGCTAAGGTCCCTGAAGTTCGCGATCACACCCAGAAAACTACAAGAACACTTTGAATCGTGGATTTTATGACATCGTCGTGTGTATAGTTTTGCTTTACCATGATATTACAAGGAAATCTGTTAGTGCGCCTAAATCACTCAAAAGCGTCACACTGTAAAATAAATTTACACTCCTAAGGTTGTTTTTTTGACGTACTGGTTACACCATTACCCTTAGGGCCTTACAAAAATTTACAGGGGACGACAACGGAGCTCTAACTAGGTGTGCGATGACAAAATACGTATAGCTAAAAACTATGTAATCACTCTGACAGCCTTGGGAGCAAAGAAATATCCGACAAGAGATTTTCATATCTCTCCCTGTGAAACTCTGTTGTCGGATATTTCTGTACGCTCAAGGCTGTCAGACAGATTACATAGGTTTCAACTACGTCTTTTGTCATTGCACGCCTGGTTAGAGCTCCGCTCTCAGCCTTTATAAATTTTTTAAGACCCTAATGATAAGGGTGTTACTAGTGAGACAAGGAAACATCCTGGATAGTGTAAACTTTTTTACAGTCTTCATTCGTGTTTTCACGATGTTATAAAAAGAAAAAGCTAAATCATTCAACAAGTGTATACATCCGAGGAATGTGGGACGCCTTGGAGGTTTCGCTAAAATGAAATTTGAAGCGTGTGGGTTAATTAAGGCCTAAGTGAAAATTGGTAGCCACTCATGTTCTACTTATTTAAAAGGAAGTATGGGAAACAAAACTTTTTCACTTTGACCTAACAGAACCAACAGTGACAACAATTTTACATTTAGAAAACATGGCGACGGTGTTATGGGTGATCAGTAGTGTGTACGTTAATAACAGCATTTGCAGCAAATCATTTACAGAAGCATTCCCCAGCTAAGGAGGCATATTTTACTAACCACGTAGGACGTTTCCCCAACGTCTTAAAACACAACGCGTCACAAAGCTAACGTTTTAAAGAAACAAGCCAATCTTATAAACTATGTGTGGGGAAAGTTTCCGTAGCGTATAGTTAAATACGGGCTTTGTAAGAAAATTCCATAAGCAAGAGCCAGAAAGCATCAAACAGCCGTTTTGCTGCTTCCATACGCTTCAACAACTGCAAGTAGGTTAGCCTTACAATTACTGGTTGCTGAATATACCAGAAAGTACATAAAAGTATGCGAGACACCAGCTACTTAACTTTCTGTGAAGTTATATATTTTTGTAGCGGATAAAAAAAATCGGTTAAGAAACTTGCGAACTGCTTTCTTGCTTTGAATGCGTGGCAATTATATAAATGTGAAAGCGGTATCTTGAAATCTGTGTCATCACAATGGCGTGTGCGGTGATGTAAACACAACTGAAAAAAAACAAGAAAGAAAGCTTGGGTTTCGTTTTATATTCTGATAACGAATCATTTCCACTTTATGTGCACAGAGAATGATGCATAAAATTGCGCACTATAGTCTAGATCGATGCAGCGTTTCTCTTGTACCGTTAACGTCACCTCCAACGGCAGATACTTACCTGGCCCTGTGTCGAGCGCCGAGGAATGAGCGGGTGAGCCCGAGGCCGAGGTTTTGCGCAGTGGGCTGCCGCTGGTGCGGCGGAATTTGAAGGTCGAGGAGCCCTTGGCGGAGACCGAGGAGGTAGCCATGGGTTTCCTCACGGGTCAAAGACTCCGTGGCCACAGCGGGAAAACCTAAACCCTGCGGAAGGTGCCCAGCACCCGGCTGCACTCGGGACAGACGTGGGAGATGTCCTTGCAACCCCTAATGCAAAAGGGCATCAGGCAACAGCCAAGGAAACAGCTGCAAAAGACCCCGCCGAGGGGACGGGCTTAGACAGTACCTGGCTGCTGTGGAGGTGACACATCGAATGCTCATAGGGCTGTTTAGAGGGCACGTGTTTTGCTGGTAATCTAATTTTTAGCATATATATATATATATATATATATATATGTATATAAGTTGAAAGAAATGCTGGCGCACGTAAAGTAACACAAAAACAAATATTTAATTTCGACGTTTCGGCCCGGCTCTCGCCTTCATCACTTTGGATGAATAGAAATTTAACAGATTAGTGTAAAAGGAGCGATAGATATCGACAATGTCAGTTTTAAAAAGTCACTTTTCTCGCGATAGTAAGCATTCTAAGACGCGCCTGGGCCTCGATGGCTTCGAATGCGTAGCTCAACGTCAGGCCACTTCCATATGGTCCAATGCCGGTTTGACTACTCTGAAACGAACAACTCTAGAGACCTTGCGGTATTAGTTAGCGAGTGGCTTGAGCAGTAGTACTCGTGGCTTGAGGCAAACTTCAGCACATGCGCAACGAACAAGAATAAGAGAAACCGAGGGTCTCCATTTTTTTCGTGACAACCATGTTAACCCAACAGACAATAGAAGCCGCGCATGTACAGGGACAATTAAATGTGTTCTATAATAATATATAGAAATAAAACATGGACTGTGTAGTCCGCAGGAGAAACATTCAAAGCGAAACCAAGATTGAGCCTTGCGTCTCAAAAAGCTGGCATGATGCAGGCATCACGTCTCGATGGTTCGCGAGATGAAACCGTAGGGGAAATAACGAATGAAGGAATGCTGGGGTTTTACGTGCCAAAACCACAATTTGATTACGGGTGGGGGGGGGACTCTGGAACAATTTTGACCATCACCGGATCTTTAACGTGCCCCCAATACACGAGACACGGGGGTTTTCGCATTTCGCCCCAATTAAAATGCGGCTGCCGTGGCGGGGATTCAATGCCGTGAGTTCGCGCTTAGCAGCGTAACACCATAGTCGCTAAGCTACCGCGGCGGGTGCCGAAGAAAAACAGTCGGCATTCATCAGCGCTCAAAGAAAGGGTAAGATAGATTTATCTCGACGTTTATCGTCCGGTTCTTTCAGACCTGTGCATGACCACGGTGTGTAATGCACAGACCTTCTCATACATGAATGCCAATGTGTGTGCGCACAGCGTTCTCACCAGCAGTGGAAGCCAGAACACTACTTTCCGGGCAGACTCAATCACCCCTTTTTCAGAAGATATATCTTCAGAAAAGGATAGCATGATCACCTACCGAGAAATCACACAATACTATAGAGGAATTAGGAAGGAATACCCAGATGTGGATCGCGAACTCAGCAAAAAGGAAGAGTCAGTCTGGCGAAAATTACATGCTAGAGCATACCCAAACCTGCCACCGCTTAGTAAACTCTACGCAGGCCAATTTAAAGCTAAGTGCACACATTGTGAAAATCCAGCAAGCATGGTCGATAAGCTGTGGACGTGCCCACAGATATCGGACGGCACATGCATAACAGACTCCTGGGAGGCACTGATGCGCAGCGCAGACCTAGAAGCTCAACGGGCGATCGTCAGTCAAGCTCAGGCAGCCGCCAGGTTCCAAGGGATACTGGCCGACTCCTACCAAGGGGTTTTAAAAAAAAGTTGGGCTTTTCTTTAAAACCCAACTGAATAATATTCAATAAAGGTTTTTCTTCATGCCCGGCTCCGGCAGAGCTTACAGTGCCGCGCGATGGTGCGTCAAGCTGACTTCGTCGCTTTTGCAGCCAAACGCACTGCGCACCTCTGGTGACCTTTCCAACCAACCGTAGGTTCCCCCCCTTCGCAACGGAGCTTTATGTGGGAAGAGGGCGTGATTTGGCGCGGGCTATAAGCCAACACCTCGCCCTCTTCCACAAATTCTATCCCACCATGCACTCAGCTAGCTGACCAACATTGCCCCCCCCCCCCCCCCCCTCAGTACCCCTCCGTGTACCACTTGTACTTTCTCGGTTGCAATAAAAGTTTGATGCCATCATACTTTAACCGTCCTCGTGAGGGCTGCGGGTCCGCGTTTACACTGGGACAGGAGAACAACGCCAATGGTGGGGACAACGGTGCTGATCCTCGAGCGTCTGTTTGCCGTGTATACAGGCTCGGGAAAGGAATCTGAACGCGCACACAAGAACTCAACTCGCCGTCGAAGGGAGCCAGAACCACATCTCGCGCATTACGCGCTAGCTGTTCTACAAATTGAGCTACGGTGACCGGCTATCCACTTTCATCTGCACTTGTGTATGTGTACAAAGTGTGTCTCTGGAATTGTTGGCCAGCGCCACTCAAGGCATTGGTGGTGGACGTTGCACATCATTTTAACCACAGGTGGTAGGTGTAGTGCGCGAATTACAGGAGCAGGCAGTTGGCCGATAAACCCCCGTAGCGCACAGCCGCGCAGCTCAATTGGGAGAGCATCGCACGCGTGATGTGGAACTGTGGTTCGGTTGTCACTGGTGACAAGTATTTTGTTTTCGCTCACTTTCATTTCCATTTTCCTCATTATTCGTACATGTCAATTTAAAACTGCAGCTAACATCCCCTATGTTTTCTTTGGATTCACCGCGTCCGTTGCAAGAGTCTTGAACATTGATACTGACCCGAGTGTCGCGAGGGCGCCGCAGAGCATCCAGGTGAGGAATCCCGAACTATAAACGGTCTTGGTCACGATCTGGTGCTTGCAGTAGGGACACAACACTGGCACCGGCAGTGGGCCCCACTGGGTGTACAGAGTGATCACGCCTGCGTGATGATGTCATAAATGTATAGTCTTCGCACGCACCTTTACAGCAGTTAGCCTGCGACCCTAAAACACTTCCGGTCCCGTGTGCTATCACTCTAATATGCAGAAAAAAAAAGGTTTTGGGTAGGCTTTATCAGTGAGGCAGCCGCAGTGGAGTTCATGTAACGTTTTTCACGGGCTGCAGAGGGTCTATGGGCACTATAAGGCATACAAAAATAATGCAACCAAATACAAAACAGATGTACACGCGCATCAGAACGGTTGCACACCTAACTTATGTCACAGCTCTTGGGGGTCTTACGGCCTAATTTCGCAATTGGGCATGCTCCCTTTTTGCAGAGGGCCCGCTTGTTTTGCAGAGGGCCCGCTTGTTTTGAAGAGGGCCTGCTTGTTTTGAAGAGGGCCCGCTTGTTTTGCAGAGGCTGTTCGGTCACTAGATAAATGACTTCCCTACTTAGCGCCTCAGACTGCCCTGCACCGCTCGAGCCCGTCGCACTAAAAGGTTGGGGCTCCTGCGCTTGGCTTAATCTGCTGCGACTGCTTTTCCTTCAGAGACGGACACGTCCTTCCTGGCTGTCCAAATCTTCTCACACCATTTCTTAACCTCTGCGCATCGAACGCGTGGGCACCGTAACCAAGCAAGCGTTAAATTTCTGCAATAGACTGCACACGTCTCAGCCTTATAACTGCTGCTCAGCACATGCTTGAGTTTGATGGATTATACCTACTATGGCTGAGTGAACTCTCAATCGCGATCACTTTCGGTCGGATCGGCAAACGTACTGCCGGGCTAAGCCTCGGGGAACGCAGCGCGCGAGACTAAATTTAGCTCCAATTGCGTCATGCGTGAAGCGACAACTGCGCCATTTGAACAGCTGTAAGCCCCGCATTGCTTCTTCACCCTTATTTTTTTTCCGCCTTCTTTTCCTTCTCTCCCTTATCTTTTTCTCCCACTCCCCTTTCCCTGTGCAGTGCTGTTGAGGTGTCCTCCTCTGAGAGACAGCACTGCACTTCTCTCTTCCTCCCCTTCAAAAGTCACCACACACACACACACACACACACACACACACACACACACACACACGCACACGCACGCACACACACACACACACACACACACACACACGCACACGCACACGCACACGCACACACACACACACACACACACACACACACACACACACACACACACACACTTGAACACGCGGCACATGCGTAGTCGAGTGGTGGCTTCTTTCTTGTACAAAACGACGTCGAAATTAAAGCGCACGCCATCTATTCACGCATTCCGAAGCTTACATGCTGAATTTATGATACAGCTAGCGTATCAGTAGTGAGCCCGCCGTGGTCAGAGATGGTGGGCGCAAATTGGCATACCTCTGTCTTGTTTCCCGAGACTCCCCACGCCATTTCTGGACACTGCGTGGCGAACGCACGAGCATCATAACAGGCCAAGCGTGAAACTTCTGCAGTACATTGCAGACTTGTTGGCCTTATAACGCCTGATGACCACAGGTATAAGTTTGACGGATTATACCTATTATGACAGACCGGGCTCTCGCAAAATCGACCACTCCCGCTAGGATAGACAAATCTGCATGCCATAGGTGACATGAAATTTGCCAACGCCAATAGTATTTCTCACCTGTGGGCACGTCCGGCGTCAAGGTATTCATGAGGCGAACAATGGATTATGCACTCATTGCAGCAGCCAACAAACAAACCTCACATGGAGGCTATTGGAAATAACAAGATGCAGCTCTAGCAGTTATAAACTAGTTTGCAAGGGGACTCTGCTATCTAGTAGGTAGGCGTGTTGATTATGTTGCGGTCAGATAAAATCTACTATGCAGTTGTAGGAGCGAATCATGCTTAATACTTCTCGATAAGCAAGAGGAATTGGTAAAACATTATGCGTTAGCGGCACTGTTATTGCTTCTGGAGGAGAGGTGGACGAAGGGCAGTTAGATATGCAGGGATGTTCTTTTCTGACTGGTAGTTATCCCACGTCTCTTTTAGTTATGAGGTTTAACATGCTGCAGCTGAGCAAAGCCGGTAGTTTAGGGTTCAGAATTGATTTTGACAATCTCATGTTAACGTCATCACCCATACATCGCTCCTTCCCTTCGTTCTCCAGCATAGGTACATCAGTGAGCAAAAGTATATGGACCAGGGATTGCGCAATAAACCTGATTTTCCTCTCTGCCTGTGAATGGAATTTAAAATTAAAGACTCTAGTTCAAACTTGGCAGTGCGAAATTTCCAGTACACTCATCAGTTTTAGTTTATGTGTGTTAATGACGTAAAAATTCAGTTTTTCCTCTGACCCTGTGGTCCGTATACTTTTGCTCACGGGTGTAAATGATCATTCTTGCATTGAGCCCGATAGTAATGCATCCGCTGTGGCCCGGAATCCACAACAACTGAGACGCCGCCATGTACTATTCAATGCAAGATAATACGTACACTGGCCTATGGAAGAATTTTCTGTGGTCTTTGCGGCCACCACCGTGTTGTCGTACACGAATGGATACTGGCCGTGAAACAAATCTGTAAAGAAAAGGAAAGTTAATAAATTGATAACGAGGTGGCGGTATTTTCTCAATGTATATGTTAAGCTGACTACAAATTACTCAGTAATTTCGTTAAGTTTCACTTCAGTAAGTAGAAATACGGCTGTTATGCTCTAGTCTGATTAAAAGTTTTACGTGCAGGTTTAACTGGCCAGCTCATGAAATCGGCGGTGTTTGTCTTGTTAGATACGGGACCGTTTCCTGAGCCTACTTCGAGTTCCCCAGACCACATCGAATCGCACCACAGCTAATTAAGGAGCGCAGAAGCACGGATACCACATTCCTGAGGCACGGCACGTGCAAACAAGTTGGCGGACCCCACTTTGTGTGCCGCCGGTGGAGCTATTCATTGCTTGACTCTTCCCGAAAGTGAAGCGAGAGCCTGGCACTGTGGCGGGTAAAGTGGGTCCCGAAGCAAGACGGCTGTAATGCGCCGTGAAAACCTGGCGGCGTCCCCCATCCATCTATTGTGACGGCGCATTGCAAGTCAGCAAGGCAAGACCGCAGCGAGAAGAAAGCCCTCGGACAAACACACGAGCAGCGACTCTCTTCGCCGGGTGTGACTCCATCGCACGAGCGCCTACCATTGGCCGAAAATGACGACACCCGAGCGGGCTCGCCGATTGGCCGAAAATGGCGTAACCTGAGCGGGCTCTCCCATTGGCCGAACGTGACGTGTCTTCGAGACACCGAAGGGCTTAAAAGACACAGACCGGGAGCAGCAGGAGAGCATTCCTAGAGAATTCCTTGATTCATATCTTTCGAGCTTCTTGCCACGGGCCGCAGCGTCCGAGTTGCTGCCGGCCCGTAATGACTTTAAGGGAACAGGGTAGGCAAATTTTCCGCAAAAAATCGATTTTTTGTTTTTGTGCAATTTAAAATCTCTATTCTTTCCTTAACATGGCCCAGTGTTTCATTTGCACGCACGCGAAATAATCACCTCAAAATCAACATTTTTCGAAACCTAGGCAGCATACAGCCACGCCCCCTTTGACACATGCTTGGGATCTTTGCCTCTCCTAAACTGAAAAAAAAAAATTTTTTTCACAGCCTATTTTTTGTTACGTTTAGCGGAATGGCTGTCACTCATCTGGCAACAATGAAAACCTAGCTAGCATATTTCACTTAGCCAAACGAATCCTAAGACGCAGCTGGATTACTCGCAACGCGCGGTGTTTTGCTCGTGCTTTGGCGTGTTTTCGCGGACAATCGAATTTATTTATACTTTGGTGCTTGTCATTTAGCGGTAATGCAATGAAGCCAAAGAAATGCTTTAAAAAACGTCTCTTCCACGGAAACCGCCACAAGTCGACCTCCAGTGACGCCAATTCTCCGCAACACAATCCAGGAGTGGGCGCAGCGGCCACCACGTGAGCGTCTGCATCGAAGCATTCGCGCTCGGCGGAACGCTCGAAGCAGAACGCCGGTGTTTCCGCAGCTCTCAAAGCCTGAGCTTCTCCAGAAATGTCTCCATGGAAAAACTCACAACGCGAATGAGGCGTTCAACAACGTTGTATGGGAGCGCGCTCCGAACAGTGTTTTCTTGGCCTCAAGACGCTGAAAATAGCGACAATGCATGCTGTGCTAACATTTAATGACCGCAGCATTGCTCGAGCCGACATTTTGAGGTCATTCGGAATTTCTCTAGGACGGTTCACAGTCCAGTGGTTGAGCGAAGTTGACCGGCGGCGACTGTACTTTGCAGAGAGGGCTACACGACTGGTAACTAAGGAGGCCCGGAAAACAAGGCAGCTAGCACAGAAAAGAAGTGTTGATGATGGAGGGGACTACCAGGCTGGTGGCTATTGAAAAAATGCGCCAGAATTTGTTTCTATTGTCCTATATTGCAATAAAGCTCTTTTTTCCACTTCAAAGCCAATTATCTCAAAACACCAAATTTTGCTGCATTTGACCCTTTCTTTCAGAAACTACAAGCACTAGGGCGATAATATTTTCCAGATATTGAACAAACATTAAAGAAAGTCTACTGAACCAGAATTATAAATATTCTTGTAGGGCATTTTTGTTTACAGGCTATTTACTGTAGATTTTGGCTCTAAAATTTGGTGGGTCGAGTAAGAAAATGAAAACAAAAAATATAATCTTTAAAAAAAATAATCCTGGTTCAGTAACACTACCTAACATTGCTGATTACAATGCCACCAAAATTATTGTTCTAACCCCAGCGGATCACGAGAAAAAGGGTCACGAACATAGCCTAAAATGCATGGCAAGAATAGGACCTACCCTGTCCCCTTAAGAGTGTTAATTGACTCTCGCTGTAAATATAGTAAATAAACCTCCCAAGTTTTCATCCCGACGTCCTCCTCAACTCTTACAGTCTGAAGCCGCGAAGCGAGCGAACGAGGAAGGCGCCTGGGTCTCTGTGCTGGCTCCGGCTTGTCTACAAATTTCGTCTGCACATTTAATTAGCACTATGGGCAACGCCAACCGTACTTCAAGCGCCCCTTTCGCAGCCAACGCTTTCGGAACCTCGTTAAGCGCCTGCCGCCTCCTCTGATCGCCAACGCTGCGATAGAGGTACAGCGTTTCAACGACAGCGTCTCAAAGCGTTAGCTCTCACGAGGGAAGAAAGCGAGAATGCTCTCCTTAAACCCTGTGCAACCATGCGGTGCTGAACGGTAGTACCCTGACAGTGCTACCACCATACTGCGCCATGGCGCGGTTACGCGCGGTCGTGCGGGCTTTATCTAAAAGATGTTCTGCTTTGGGGGCACAGTCTATGTGGGCCGATGGCTCGTAGCTTTGCGTGCGCTGTGTTCTAACCACTCACTTTGCGTTGAAGCGATAGACAGCACGGAGGTCACTTCGCTCGCTGCTGCTGCCGTGATTCCTCACGTCAGCGTTTTGATAGCGAGTGTCGGTGGTCATGGAGTGTGAAGTGTTCATGTTTGTCTGTGCGCACTGACACCATGCTAAGTAAGTTAGAGAGTAAGCGAATGTTTACAACGGGGCATTCTACTCCGGCTGCTGCTACGTATGACGTAGCCACGCGAAACCGTGTCTTGAATATGACCTGCGTGGCTAACAGTGTAGTCGTCTAGGCGCACCGAGGGCCAATAGCGTCGTGTGCTCTATAACACCCATACGCTTGCGCGGCACCCGTGTTCACATAGGGAAACGTCACTGTAACTTTTTAAAGCGAAGCTTTGTTTGTCTCTTCCTTCGACATTCTCACTGCTGCTGCTGCTGCTGCTGCTGCTGTCTAGCATACCAGATCCGGGGTGGTTAAGAGCGAGTGTATGCATGACAGGAGCGAGTCAGAGATGAAAGGCGATGCAAGCAACTCGTTAGAACCCCACAGCGTAGAATGTACACAACGCCCTCTGGAGCTCCCTGGGCGGCGCCTCCTTAGCCTCTTGACAGTTGTAATTATCTGTGACCCCCCTCAAAAGCACCGAAGAAACTGTAGCGCTTCCCTTTCCACTAACGTGCGAGTCCACATGGGATGTACATAGAACTGTAGAAAGGAGGCAGGAGAAGAGGCAGTTCCGATACAATAGGGAGGGTGGGGAGGTGGCGTGGGAAGGCAAGGAAACATTCCTACTATAGGACAGCGGTTGCGGGGAAACTGGATAAGCTTAAGTTTAAGATACCGTATAGTACGTTCCTGGTATTTCTGAAAAATAAACACCATACAAATATGTCAAGTGGACAAATTACGCAAGGCGCACAGAAGCAGAGCCGTATTAATTAACGAGCGCACCTCAGGGTCCAGGCGGCACTACGGAAGCGGTCGACCGTCAAATCAGCCCTTCTGTGCCCGCCGTGGTAGCTTCGCCGCTATGGCATTGTTAGAGGTCGCGCATTTGATCCCAAGCGCCCTAGCCGCATTTTGACGGGGGCGAAATAGAAAACGCACGTTCACTTAGATTTTGGGACCCGCGAAAGAACATCACGGTGTCAAAATCTATCCGCAGTCTGCCACTACGGCGTGCCGATAGTGATTTTGGCACGTGCAGCCCCCGAATCCAAGTTTAATACTTATGCTACGGTGCGATGTGGCATGTAAGGCAATGACGATGCTCAACCCTCTCAGATGTTATAAAATATGGCACACAACGCCTCAAGCAAAGACATCTCTCCCTGTTTGTTCTGTGTGTTACGCAGACGAACAGCAGTGGTGCACGCAAGGTAACTTTTAACATCAACTAACCACTCACGTGTTAGACTAAGCGTTGAAGAAATTAAGCTTTCGCCGTCAACATTAGCGCATCGCCTTCCATGTTAGTTTGAGAGCTCGCCAGCTCGTAGCAGGGGCCCACTCTGAGGCTGTCTCAATTCTTTATACCGCTCAAAACACTAAAACTGTTGCAGAACTAGCATTTGGCGCAGCTGATGCAGTTAAGTGCCTAGTAGTTAGCCTTGTCCAGCAAGGCGTTAATGTGCTAGTATTCGCGTATTACTAGGGGTGACACATATGGCGATCATCAATGATGCCAGGCGTGAGTATGCAACCGTAAAATAATAGGTGAAGCTGGTCCGCATGAAGTGTATGCTTGATTGTATTATCTTCACAACTAATGCACTGCAATGGTACCGACACAAAATCTGACTATTTGTCCTTGTAATATTGCACGTGAGGCTCTTGCTTGAAACAACGCACAATACACCAACAGCTACTGGTAGACTTACAAGACCGCTTCTTTGACAATAGGTTGAACTTTGCAATTGCACAGCCAATACATGCAAAATAACGCTGTAGAATGGAGCTCCCGGTTGGACAAAAGGTGGGCACTGTTACTTGTTTTTCATTAAAATATACGTCGAGACATGCAATTGCTATATTGAGAGCATGCAGTAGTAACAACATGTAGCTTATACTGCTTGGGACATCGCTTTAGGCGTCCGTTTTGGGAAAACCAAAACGTAGACCTTGTCGTAGAAACAAAGCTGCAGAAACAAGGCTGTAGAACCAAGGCAAACACGTGAAATTAGGAGGCTGTTCAGGTCGCTCTTCGGGATGAGCCTCACATTTGTCTTTAGCCCACGCAGTTATGAAAAACGTTGAAATGTTGGCCCTGTTGTCTCTCATATTTCGGTACAAAATGCTAGCTGATGGCTCAGATCTTAGCGGTGACACGTTACCCGCGGTTTGCTAGGCAAAGATGAGACATGACTCACAGACTCTGCTCTCAAGGCAGCACGCGCAGCCGTGCTGACCGCAGACACTGTCAGCCTCACTGGGTGGAGTAGTGTTTGGCACAGCCAGTGAGTGCGAGCGCAGGCTGCTGGGCCCCGGCGCTCCTTTCTCCATCAGGCTGTTCCGTTTGTTTGTTTGCCTACAACAGTGGCTCATACCCACTGCGGGGAATTGGCAAAGAATTGTCTGACCTAAGAAAACGATTTTATGAACCTAAAAAGTATCACTATTGGGAAGTTCTGAATAGCTAAAAAGAGTGAAGTCAAACAAAAAATTTAAAATTTAGCAGGAAAATCGTCTTCATTCAATTACATACCACACAACCTCTGCACCAACGTCCCTGTGATAATTTCCCAATGAAGACACTCCCAAAGATAGAATATCGGGAAACGTTATATTCAATCCAGCGCCATGAATTTGTCCTTCTAAAGTAGGTTTCTTTAAGGAAGAAAAATGGCGGCATCACAGGGAGGAGTGTTCTATTGTCTCGTCCTCACCACAGTATGAGCACAAGGAGGAGGGCGCCAGACCAATGAGATGTAGATAATAGATTAATGTAGGTATTCGACGTTGGAATTTAGTGACAGGACTTCGACTTCTCTATTATAGCAGAAGTTGCTGGTCCATGGAAATAGGAGATGTTGATAATCATTTAAATTTGTTAATCATAATTTCCAGGAGTCTTGCATGATTGAACGTCTCCTGAGCCTAGCAGCAGTTATGAAAGCTGTTACAGAAAAGACCGAGAGAATCGGACCATTAAGGGCTGCAATCGCCAAACTGTCTGCTAATTAATTCATATCTAATCCTTTGTGACCAGGCACTCATACCAATCTAACTAATCTTGAGTGAGAGGGTATTATACAATGAAATGTACGTGAAATATGTGAACCACTATTTGAAGTGAGAGCTAGTTGGATATAACGATAAATAATCCGTTACTATTACAACTTCCGAGATTGATGAGTTCACTTTTTGTAGAGCCAATGTAACCTCCAGAATCTCAGCTAAAATGCCGGTATGTAGTGAGGAAGCCTTAAAAAGAACGACCAGTCAGAACTGAAAGAGAATTTTCTAACTGCAGATTTCCTGGCGTCCCCCCTATGATGGCGATGATGAAGGTTGTCATTTCTTTTTCCAGGGAACGCCCTTATTTTAGTAAAAGCTTTCTGAGCGAAAAAAGAACGATCTCGCAAAACATAGAAATAAGAGACGTAATTACTGCTTCTTGTATAAATGTCTACAGCTTCAATAACCGCGCAGCATTCTCTTTACGGCCACAGTCTCCTCTAGGCTGTCAGCCATAACTTGCAAAGTCATACTCTCAAACCTAGAGAGCGCGAGAGAGCGAGAGAAAAAGACAGAATGTGAGAATACAGTTTATTTTCTTAGTGAGAGGACGCCCTCATTTCAGGGCTTCTGTACTGCACTGTCTGTGACGGCGTTTGGAACTAATGGGATAGCCTTGCTTGTTTGATTCTAAATATGGTGCTTACCCAATACATAATACCGGCCATGAAGCCGGCGGTTTGACGGGGCAAACTATAGTACTGAAATTTAGAGAAACAAAAGTGGAACCTGCACAAACAATTTTAAATGTGGCTAGTTTACAAACACGATGTAAGGAAACGTGGTGAGGCTTCTTTGTCGCCTTGAGTACAGTGCACCTGAAATCACATGGTACATTACGAGCGTATTATTTTTATTTTTACTATTATTATTACTGAGCCTTAGACCGGCCTGTTCGCGTTTGCTTTGCATTTTGGGCGGCAATAATAATGATGATAATAATAATAATAATAATAATAATAATAATAATAATAATAATATTTATTGTTGCCATCTTACAATAATCGTACATCAGAAGGCAGGCCCGTCAAAGCCAAGGAAGTGGCTTGCGTGACTTGGCCCGGCATGTCGGCAAACAAAGTCAAAATGGCAACATGTACAGAAATTAAAAGCTTGTGAAGTTAATCACACAACAATGAAACAAAAACTCAGCTGAAATCACTGACAAAAGAAATACAAGAAACAAGAAAAGAGAAATGTAGTATTACACATATCTTATAGCGCCTTCAACATTTTTTTCAATGTTCGTTTCGAAGTCGCAGTAAATATATGATCAGGTAGGTCATTAAATATTCTTGGGACATAAGCATACCTACTAGCTTTACCAAATCTTGTGTTGCAGTGCGGGACTAAATAACGCTATGTTTTCCGCAGTGCACGGGGAGCAATATATTCCTGTTTGAAATCATGGTTCCAAAAATGTTTTACCACAACCGTTTGAGTGAACAAAGTTTTAAATGACGGAAGACCCAGATGTATAGATAAGTTCACATTACCGGCCGAGGAAGAGTTATAAGCAATGGACTTCAACATATTTTTTAGAATTCTGTCAATTCGACAGAGCCATCGAGATGAGCAAAACCCGAACAATGTAATGCCATAACGTAACACACTGTATGCTAAGGCGTGCATGATAGTGATTTTTACAGACATCAGAACAATGGATTTAATGTTAAAAAGCAGCGAGGAAACACTTCTGAGCCTGCCGCAAATATATGTCATGTGATCATTCCATGAGAGGTCACTGTCAAAGAAAACACCAAGGTATTTAATGGAGTTTACATATTCTACAGGGGCACACTGACACGATTGACAAGTACGACAGTGCAGAAACAAGGGTAAATTTGTAACCGTTGCTTTAAGTAGATTTCTAAAACATAACATTTTTGTTTTTTCTTTGTTTATTGACAAACAGTTGTTAGCAAACCAGGTCACTGCATCGTACGCACTCTCTTGAAGTAACGCAATTGCTTTTGAATAACAGATATGTTTAGTTAAAAGGACAGTGTCATCTGCATACTGAAATATCATACACTTCGATACAGCTGAAGAAAAATCATTTATAAATATGTTAAAAAGAAGAGGAGACAATATAGAGCCTTGAGGCACTCCAGCTTTCAAAGGTAGCTTGTTATTGATGAATAACTCGTTATCTAAAGATATCACCTGCGAGCGGCCGGACAAATAGTTTTTTAGGAACTGGTAAAATAATAATAATAATAATAATAATAATAATAATAATAATAATAATAATAATAATAATAATAATAATAATAATAATGCTCACTACTGAAAAAATAAATTCAAGAATCAGTTAAATTTACTGGATTGGGCATGTACCCAATATTATTGCTGCACGAATCCTGAGTATTTGAGGTCGGTTCACAGATATCTCTAAAGGACAACGATTTGTTATTAGAATGGTACATTATATTTCATGTTTCTTCATGTAATTGTTTTGTTTAGCCATTCGGTATGTACCGCTGAGAATGTGCCCGTTGTTGGCGAATCCTGCAGTATGAATAAGTCTCACTGTGACACAAGAGTTACAGAACGCCCAAACCTTGCTTGATACGTCTGGTATTTTTTCTGTGCATCCACCTGAATGAGCCTTTTCATTTCGGCATGGCTCGTGAACGATGCAGTCCATAACCATAAAACTTGCATGACGCCAAAGTTGCGACGTTTGTGGTGGGCATACAAAAAGATGGAAGTAAACAAAATTCGACGCATCGCCGTTAGTTGTTAAAAACTGAATTAACCACTTTACTAAAGCTTCGCTTCACATAGAAGCGAACATGTGCATTGGATCTGCATAATTTTTATTTTACCTTGCACTTTTTCTTCAGGAATTTCACTGTTCATTGGTAAAATGTTACTGGGGATTGGATAACGGAGGTCGGGCCATCAGTAACATTAGCGAAGGGCTATATCGATAACGGGTATACTAAGCCAGCGTCAAATTTATGTTGGGAAGGCACGAAAATGCACGTAATAAAAATACCTATTTGGGACGTTATTAAATACACAAAGTGTTATACAGCCATTGTTTATATTAAACCTGTGAATCTGTAACATAACCGACGCTAAAACATGGAACTATATTCTGTTGCGCACTATGCTGCTCAAGCAGAGCACGTGGTGGTGCCTTAGCAAGCCTCGTAGCATTTGCTGCACTGCAAGTTGTTGCTGAGACGACGTATAGGTGTCGTTGTTTTAATCATTGCGATTTCCTTGAGCCGGCAATAACTAAAAAAATGATAATGCTTAGTAGTTACATGCCAATATAGTATAGGTTATTTTTTGTCCCAATAATGTAGGAGATGCAATGTAGGGTGTTTCAGAGCTTGCGGGTCACGCTTCAAATGTTACGGAAGTCATAGATGTCTCATTCCGCTGGTTTCACCATGCAGTAGTTTATTTTATCTGTGGGACAAGTAATTCGTAAATATCTTCCAGTCATATAAGAAGCTGTCAGCTGGCGCAACACGAGGATCCTTGGAGATCTCTGGAAGAAGTCTTCGCTCTGCAATGGACGTAAGATAGGCCGATGATAGAGGTATTAGAGGCACAACTCGCGCACTTATTGTTACGACGGATCGCCGCGTATTACTTGAGCGCGTTTCTTGCTCCCGAGTATGTTTTTTCAGTACGTGACGTCCATTTTTGGGGGGACGTGAATAAGAGCAGTGAGATAAGCCTCTTTTCGTATGGATGCTTGCAATGTGGGAAATGGAGTACACAAGGCATCGACAATGTGCTCACCAGTTCTTGATACAGCGGCATTAGGACCGGTTAATCTTGCGTGATGTTCTTTCGCTTAACTAACGGGCCAAACTACTAGGTTTACGTATACTACATTCTTTTGCTATTCCTTATAAGGAGGACCAAATATCCGCCCATCTGAGTGAGTTTTTAATATGTAGCCAGTTCTGTCTTCAAAGGTGTTACATTTCGTGCTTTCGAATCAAATAAATATTTTTCTATATTTCATTATGCTCGTTTAACGAATTCTTGTTCACAGCAGAATTGCGAGCAAAGGTATACCTTGGTTTGTGACCCATAGGTCCGGCGAAAGGTGTGCATTAACACCTTACTACGGCCTACCTACCGGAACAAGAGAACTGTGCAAATAATTAATGAGTAGTATGCCTACAACCTGATGAACATACAAGTGTAAGAGAATACGCGAGAAGCAAATTTGAAACACATCAGCTAACATACACTGTAACAAGAAAAAAAAAATTAACAATCGAGCTATTTAGCATGTCTGTTAGCAGCATACAACGTAGACGACCTGTACACGAGCAATTGTAAAACGTACAACCCATTACATGGGTGACTGACCCATGTAATGTACGAGTACATTACATGGGTCAGTCACCCCCCACAATTCCAAAAACCCTAATCAAAAAAGAAACCCCACTGTGGTAAATGACTGAAACATAGAAATGTTATCTTCTTGCAGGTGTCGGAAAAAATTACGTTCTAACATAAACTGCTGTGACAAATTCTGAATACATCGCTGTGTCACTTGCGTGGATCAGCTTCCTTTTTAGTTTGTGCATTGTGTACTACAAAGACAATCTCGGTGACACTTTTCATAGGTCCACAGGAAAGGACTGCGAAGTGCATTAGCAGCCATGTCAAGCGTTCATCAAACTTGCACCGACTGTTGTATCTGTCATATGCTATCAGACACGCTATACGCCCATCCCACCTGAATGCACGATCGAAATTGGGTCATCATTCATCTACGTAGTATACTTCTCCGGACACGAGCGTACACGACCATACACGAGCGAACGCGCTAAAGTGGCCTCCTGGTGCGAAGGGTTTCAGCTCTGATATGATATTATACTGCATTTTATTCTGAGCTCAGGCAGCGAAGTAGCTACATAATACCAGACAACAGACCTTGTATCCACCGGAGGCAAGAATACAAGGTGTAATTACGAACGTTTTACCGCTTGGCGAAAGTACGCGAAATTAAGTGTAAACCGGCACGAAAACTTGCGCGCGACGCAAAACAGCAATACTAATTTTAGGATTACATGAGAATTGATTATGAATGTCTGCAAAAATAATTGATCTGCAAAAGCAAATAAGAAGTCGCAGTTTCGACCGATAAGCGAAGCATCTTTTGAAATAGCAAATTAGTCGACAGCTATAGGAAGTATGGATAGCACTTCATCGGCCGTCTGAAGTCATAAACAAAGGCATACTAACTGAATCACCAAGCATGGTGTCACGGGCGCACAAGCAAAGATGAACGCATCTCACTTGATGACCGCGGAAACTCGCTTTCAAAAACGCTGCAGTGAGGAAGCGCAGCAGCAGCAGCGAGCGAATCGACCCTCATGCGAAATGACCTCCTTTTAGTGGTTACGCCTGAGATTGCCCTGCGCCACTCGAGCCAGACGCACTCGTAGATGATTGGGACTTCTGCGCTCGCCTCAGTCTCCCGCGTTTGCGCTCCCTGTGGAGACGGACACGTTACGTTGTGTTCGAAGGTGTTCGGTATTCCTTTGTCTTGCCGTCGGGACCGTACTTGTCGAGAGATGGGGAAGGGGGGGGGGGGGGGTCATATCCGAGCAAGCAGGATGTTTTTGTAACAAATTGGACACTTGTAGGGCGTATAACTCCTGATAAGGCCCAGTATGAGTTTGATAAATTATGTCTACAATGGCAAAGAGACATCTTTTAAGCGTGGTCATTCCTTCTCGGATTGACAGATGTAGTGCTGAGCTACGCCTATACCCTATTCGATAGTTTCTGCACGATTTTTCTACCGTTCGTTATCCCGTACCCCCTGCAGAGCTTATGCACACAATCCATTCCAAATTTCTATCAAAGCAGTCTGCAGGTTTTACTAAGAGCTTCGCAGCAAGCTATAATTTTCCATTCCCTTTGTTAAAATCATGTGTAAGAACTATATTTAAAAAATGTGGCATACACATCAGGGCCCTCAGAAGTATTGGTATATTCTCGTGCCAATGAACAAGAACTGAAACACATGTTGCAACTCGGACGGAATAAGAGTCAGTAAAATTAAGGAACACAATGCGAAAAACACACTTTCGCCAACCCATATATTAACAATAAGTCATTGTGTCAGGATATAGGCGGATGCGAAGGAAAGGAGACTTCGCTTACTACTTTCGGTACTGATGTAGCGTTCAAAATCCAGCTGTTGTAACTAAATACTTCATTCCAGAGGGGAAGTTGGCGCTCATATTTATATGTGAAGGAAGAACGCACCACATTTTTGGTATCGACGCCCTTGGCTGGCGCCCCTTGCCAAGTACGTTTGCCACAAGAGTTCCGTACAATACATAATAAAAGTGCAATTGGATTGGCTTTCTGCTTGTCTCGATGGCACTCAGATAATTGTAGATGACAATAGGCTCATTTCGGCGAGTATTCTGTACGTACCGCACGCTGTATTTTATCATTGTGTTAGTAAATATGGTGTGACTTCAAGTTCGTTTATTTATTTACTTCGAAGTACCTTACAGGCCCCAAGGGGAGCACTCAGTAAGGGGGGCGTCGTTGAACAAATGACAACAGAAAACCGATACGTGAGAGCTAGAAAGGGGAGCTAAAAAGGTTTTCAATGATAACGTGCTTGCAAAACAGCGTTAGAAATAAAACGCTAAAGCAATACAAATAGTTGTCAGGAAAGGAATGAAAAGTACAGTTCACGGTAGCATAAAAAGCGGCGTATCAATCACACAAGATAACGCACATAGCGCGAGCACGTAAAACAAACAAAACTGAAACAATAAATTGAAAAAAAGAGATGAGAGAGAGAGACACATGGCACATATGTGACACGTATTGTATGCCATGACATACGTACAGATGAATATATTTGTTATGATGAAAACTGCGGATTCAGTAGTTGTCTGCTCATTTGCGCGATGTGCGCCAATGAACAGACATGCGCACAATGCGACGTGCGCACTGTCCGATGTCGAAGGCCCAGGAAAGGCTCGGTGTAAGATTAACGCCTAGATATTTAGATACTGATGCCGGAGATACTAGATTTGTATTTATATAATAGGCAAAGCTATCATTTGAAGTTTTTCGCGTGAATGTCATTACTTTGCATTTAGACGAGTTAAGTTTCATTTGCGAGTCTTCGGACCATTTGGTAACGAGATGAAGGTCCTCTTGAAGAATGCGATGATCATCAAGGCTGCGAATTTGTCGATGTGATATACAGTCATGGACAAAAACACGCGAGCAGGATGAGATGTTATTGGGCAGATAATTGACGTAAATTAGTAAATGCAAGAGTCCTAGTACGCTGCACTGCGGTACACCGGAACTGAAATATACAAGGGGTGACGTAAAATTATTAACGACTGTAAGTTGCTCAGGTTTTGTTAGAAAGTTACGAATCCAGGAGAGCGTTTGGTAGTTTAGTTCGAGAACGGATAACTTGGAAATTAAACGGCAGTTAGCTACACGGTCGACGGCTTTGGAGAAGTCGAGAAAAATGCCATCTGTTTAAAGAATCCTGTCCATCTGTCCATGTTAAAATGCAAGTCTAGTGAATTCTAGTAACTGGCTCCCACATGAGACGCCTTTCCTAAACCCATGTTGGTTATTAAAGAAAAATATATTTGATTACAGATGATGATATAGGTGAGATGCAATGGTATGTTCAAGCATTTTGCAGCAAATACTAGTCAAAGATATTGGACGATAGTTTTCTGGGGAATTCTTGCTGCAACTTTTACGTACTGGTATTACTTTTGGAATATTTAAGTCTAAGGGAAGCTGGCCTAATGATGACGACTGGCGGAAAATAAGACATAAATATTTGCTAGATAGTCTGACTGTATTTTTCGAGAATTCTTAGTTAATATTATCGGCACCCGAAGAACTAGTCAACTTAAGGTTACTTATGAGACCTGTAATACCATCCTCTGTTGCATCGATGGATTTCATGTGCTTGTAATCTAGATCAGTGACTTGTGGCAAATTTGAATGGTCTTCTACTGTGAAAAAAAATTATGGGGTTTTACGTGCCAAAACCACTTTCTGATCATGAAGCACGCCGTAGTTGAGGACTCCGGAAATATTAACGTGCACTTAAATCTAAGTACACGGGTGTTTTCGCATTCGCCCCCTTCGAAATGCGGCTGCCGTGGCCGGGATTCTATTCCGCGACCTCATGCTCAGCAGCCCAACACCATAGCCACTGAGCAACCCCGGCGGGTTCCTGTTGTGAATATGGATGGAAAAAACGCAGTAAGGATGACTGGGCATTCCTTGTCACTGATTGGCGCTTGATTACCATCACTTAGTGAGATGTGATGCGAGCCACTATTAGGTAAAATAGCCTGTCAGAAATTTTGGGGGTTGTCTTTGAATAGTGAAAGTAGATTTTGAGAGTAGAATGTTTCTTTAGCCTCTCTTAAAGACGAGCAGTAATCTTTCTAAAATGAGCCATACTTATCCCATACCGCGGGTGAGTTTCTACGCTTTGCAATTGCGTATAGCCTTTTTTTTCTTGTTTCTTAGCCTCCGAAGGTACTTGGTGAACCAAGGGTTCTGTCCATCGCCTGTTATTCTGATTACAGGGATATACGTTTCCACTAATGCGGACAGCTTTTCTTTAAACAGAAGCCAATTTTGGTGTACTGACCGAGCAGAAAAGGAATGTAAAAAGGTGCCAAAAAGAAATGTTTGAAGTTCTTTGTTAACTTTGTCATAGTCCCCTCTGTTGTAATCACTTATGGTTATGTTTGAGACGCCTGTAAATTGCAAGGGGATCTTAAGAGTAAGTTGTAGTAGCTTGTGATCGCTGAAACCGTCTAAGCAAGCAACTTCACCAACTGTTTCATGGGGCGTTAGTGAAAACTGAATCCGAAGCGTTAGTGTCACGGTTGGGTTGCACAATCATTTGGAATAAATTGAAATATAACATTAAAGAAATGAACTCCATTGTTGCATGGCAAGAGGATGATAGATTATTCCATTCGATCAAAGAAAATTAAAGTCACCAAAAAGATAGACGATATCAGCTTGACAGAGCTCAAGAGCTTGTGAAATAATATTGCACAGCTCGACAAGAAAGTACAGGTTTCTATCAGGAGGACGATAACAACATCCTATCAGTAGCTTGTTCCTGTAGGTTCGACATTCAGCCCTTCCCCCCCCCCCCCCCATACTATCTCAATACTGGAATCTACATTATTAACTTGCGAGGTAACTGTTCTTTGATACCAAGGAGTACGCCACCACCTCTCTTTTCAGTGCGATCACACCTTAACATGTTAAATGTGCTATCATGTGGAAATATTTCATTATCTGGCATTTCAGGGTGTAGCCATGTTTCAGTAAGAACAAGACTATCTGAACTGCAGTGATCAATAAATGAGGCAATAGCGTCGCGTTTAGGCAACAGACTTCGGATATTTGTGAAAGATATCGATAATGATAGCGCGATTACAGCTGGCTTTAACTTTCTACGGTTCACCTCATGCAGTGTGGTTTGTTGCTATTTCCCGCAAGGAACAACGGTTTTGCGAGCGCTATCAAAAATGTAAATGGCTTCCCAATGCACAGTCGGTCGGTTGATAACGTAAAAAGCTTAGCTTATGTTTTGGCGAAAGAAATTAGCTGCTTTCTTGCCTGCCGGGCAGATGCCGAAAAATCTTCGCGAATTAAAAAAGCAGACCCTCTTGGTTTGCGTGCAGAAGACAACATGCGGCCTTTGTCTTTGAAAAATGTCATTTTCGCAATAATGGGCCTCACCCTACCTTTCGTAATCTTCCCTTATCGGTGTACCCTTTCAAACTGCGCTGTCGTGAATTCCGTGCCCAGTCTTTCGGAGCAAAATTGTATCACTTTATTTTTCTGAAGCAGTCCAGTTTTCTTTAGCCTCATCTGCTTAACTGAACAGTGGCCCTGCGTGATCTATACGTCTAGAGTACGACACTATTCAGATCACTTGCCTTTGGATACTATTAGGGGATCCGCGAAATATTGGAAGCGGGCTTTTACATATAATTAGGTTGCCCTACAGAAGATGACCGACCTCCCTCTCACCACCCCATTAGCTGAGTGTAGGCTGGCAAACAGCAAGATTACAGTTAGGGAGCAACAGCGACATGAATAGCGGCACGTACTTGTGCATGCCTGTTTTATTTCCACTTCTGTGGTCAAGTCCGCCATATTATGGGGGTCAAACTCGATCTGTGGGAAGTTCGCATATGCGCTATTAGAGCACCAAGGTAACAGTACTCCGCAAGTTGCGAAGATGCAAGATGACATGCTAGGCGACTGAGAAGTATGCCTAAATATATCATTCTTATAGTTGACACACCTGGTCGGAGTGTGGAGCAGGCGCAGCTTTCTGTTTTGCAGAGGTTATTTATGCATTTACTTTAATTTTGAAATGCGTCACAAGCTGCACCAATGTACTTATATATTTCAAGATGTGCTAATTCTTCTTATTTTCTATACGAACACGATAATTCGTTTTTTGTTGCTATCATTTGGCGATTACTGTGCGGTTAGCAGTAATCGCCAATAATACAGCAAGAACACAAAATAAACGGACTGTGGTTATGTGCTTGCGCACATATCTCATTTCACAGTGTAGTGACCATTCTGCTTGATCTTACAGACGGAAACCAAAGGAAAGCAAAGCTTTGCAGATGGTTCCGCAGTAAGCACCATTTTGTTCGCGCTGTTTAACAAATCAACAGGATTATGAAATCGATGCCGACATTCAAAAGGACAGCGTGGATTAGAACTTCGGCCATTGTTACGAGAGAAGTAGAGGAAGAAAACCAGCAAACATCAGTGAGAGGATCAGTGTGACGATACGATTTATCCCGCTCTATATAATCCGCGTTTCAGACATGTCAGGCCGACGACGACATGCACATTAGGCCACTGTTCTAAACAAACTTTTTTTAAACAAACATAAATATTGAAAAAGGGTTGAACTTCTGATCGTATTGCTGAAGACGTGGCTGCGGCATGTAACACCTCCGTGAGTCAGTTGCGGGAGAAGCGTTTTACCTTCGACGTTTATTAATCGCCGTAAACAATCTCAATCTCTGTGTGTACCATTTTAAAACATTCTCGCCACATCAGTACTTAGTTTGGCAATAATTATCCTGCCATGAAAAGAACAAAAAGAGCGGCATAGATGATAATCCGCAAGTGTTTTTGTGCATCTGAGTAACAACAGTTAAGGAATGCCCTCGTGTTCATGTTGATGTTTGCGCAGCACTCATAGACAAAAGACAAGGAAAGTGCACGGGAGAGGCACCGACTCTGAAACACCATCGTGGTCGTTACAGCTTCGTCGTCCGATTTTGGTCATGCCGTCATCTTCCCGCCATGATCGGCGAAATGCAAAAAGAACAATCGTGTTCCATCATCGGGTGCACGTTAAAGGACCCCAGTTGGTCAATATTTATCCAGAGCCCCTCACTGCGGCGTGCCTCATAGTCATATCGTGGTTTTGTCCCATAATATCCGAAAATCAATATTTAATTTTTTTTCCGCCATCGTCGTCATAGAGTCGTCATCATGCAGATGTCGTGATCCCACTGTCCACATGCCGACATCGCCACGTTGTCGTCGTTATACTATCGGTACCATTTGCTGATCGTCATCGCCCCGTTATCATACCGCCGTTGTCATGAATTCGCTGCCATGCCGCCCTGGTTGTTGTCCTTCCGGTGTCGTCCTTCCGCCGGTGTTGTCCTTCCATCCTCATTATTTCAGCCTAGTCATCCGAATCTCGCCATACCGGTGTGTTCACACCATCATCGTGATTGACAATTTTTTTAACCCACTGTCTTAATGCCGTCGTTGTCATGCTGCCGTCGTTATACCATCGGAATAGTTTCACAGTTGCCATCAAATTGTCGTTGTGCCATCGTCGCCACACCGCCTTTGACTGCACCAGTGTATGCTTATTCTTCTGTAAATCTAAACGTACTTTTGCCAAGATTCTAGAGGGTGGCGACCCATCATGAATTCTTGTACGGTTGTCGCGCTATGAGCATTAACATTGTATTCTGAATATTACTGTTCAAACCTGCTCTTACACTTTATCGGCTAAGATCACCTATAATTTCTTGCAACTCCTGTCTGGCGTTGCAGAACAGGACGGTGTCATCTGCAAGCTGCAAGGTGCTGAGTTCTTCGCCGTGGATACTCACCTCTTAGTCCGTCACTGTCTACTAGAGTGAATACTTCTAAAGAAGCACTGAATAACAATAAAAAGATTGTGCATTCTCACCTGACTCCTTTATTGATCAATATTTTTCGCCTTTTCTTGTGAAGAATTAAATTTTCTGTGGGGTCTTTATAGATATTTGCTAAGATATTCACGTATACTTCACGTACTGCTTGACTATACGCAATGCCTTCGTGACTCCATGTAGGTATGTTTACTGAATGGAGTGTATTTTCATAATTTATGAAAACCATACGCAATGGCGGGTTGTATGCCGCAGATTTCTCAACTAAACAAATGATGAAATTGACAAAACTGATGCGATCTATGGTAGAATACCCCTTTCCTGAAGCAAGCCTGTTCGCTGCGTTGACTGATGTCAAGTGCTGCACTGATTCTATTACAAGTTTCTTTGGTGTATATTGTGCAGAATGCTGTAAGCAAGCTAATGGAGGTATTATTCTTCGATTCTTTAAACATCTATTCTCATGGATTAATGCGACGTCGGCATTCTTCCAGCTTCCTTGTACGCTTGGAGTCTTGAGGGTCGCGAAAACGTCGCCAGGAGCTTGTAATAGTAAGCTACTATTTTGGATAGCACTTAACAATCCAACTTTACCATATTTCTTAGCTTGCTGCGAGCTTCATTGATAAGCGGTCGCTCTTTATTTTCGTCGTATTGTCAGGTTCAGTCGATGTTAGTTAGTACTGTTACTAGGAGACATGCAAACCTCCCCCCCCCCCCCTCCGCCCCCCCCCCCGTTTCCAGTTAGACCTGGCATAAGTCTTAACCGGCCAAGCCATATCCATAGATTCAGCTTTGTCCTTTTTCCTTTTTTTCAGGATGTTTACCTCACAGCGATAGAGAGAACGCGCTATTTGAGGATTAGTTGTCAGTAGTTATGCCAAGCCTTGGTATTTGAGCGCGATCGGAATATTGTTGGTGGTCGACAAACAGTCGAGTAACATAAAAAATCTCGGAGGGCAGAGGTAGCTTTACAGTACAATGACGTCGTTGTGCCACTGCCAGTGTCACTATATTAATTCATTCAATGGTGCATCATACGCCTTACGCATGTGCGGATGATATCGTTTTTGCACATCGCGGAAAAATAATTAAGTGCGAAGAACAATACCAGAAGCGGTGAGTAACAGACCCGCTTGACACATTGGAAATGAACACCTTGCATAGGCCAGCGAACGACAGTATATCAGGCCTCCGTAATGAGGCGTTTGAATGGCGCAGCTACAAAAATGAGGCTAGGGCTGCAAGCACCTGTGTTATGATTTTTCAATATGCCCTGTAATATTCTTGCGCCCTTACGTCCAGTTGGAGAAAAATTTCAATCAGGAAACTTAATGAGCTCCAGATAAGAACCAAGCGCGCTGTGCATGAGTTGTCGGACTAGAAAGATTTCATATGTGACACACTCCGACACATTCATTGGAACTATTAGTTGACCACCCGAGGAATCCCTTGTTTTTCTTGTCAAAACTGCCTGAATGAATGCCACAGATGTTGGACATTTCCTGGTAAAATAGGTGGCACGCCTCTCTTTTTCTTATCGTACACTCTCAACAAGGAGCTATATATAAGAACGCCACCTCCCTGTAAAGGGCCTACCCCTGTTCTCTGGCAAGTTCAGCTTTGTTGCAGTGCCAAATAGCTAGCGCAGGCTGGTAGACGAGCAGAAGCTCTTAGCGGAAACATGCGGGCGGCTGTTCCTTGCCTCTTCGTCGTTGGCGCCATGTTGTGGCTAGGCGCCCCACTTGCTGCGGGCCAAGCCAAGCACCGTCTAACGCACGGCGTTACAGATGCCTTCAAGGTTTGTGCGCTGAGGTCGTGGGGCGCTAAGTCTTTAAGGTGAAGCCGCAGCTTTAACGAACATCGCTAGACGACATGGGCTTGAAGTATGGATAAGCCAGATGTAAACCCTGCCTAATTATACCGTCCACATCCGGTTTTTTCTTACTATTCTCTAAACTACATGGAAACTAGCTCAAAAACGTGCTATCATTCCTCAGCTCGCAGATTTTGCTACACTTGCCCTTAAAACCGCCTCTTGGCTTCGGTAGGCCAGGTTTCTGTATACTTATGTATGTAGTTATTACTATTATTATTACTATTCTTCTTCGTCTTATTATTATTATTATAGAGTGAACATTGGTTAACGCGCCTGCTTTGGTTATGAGCTGGCTCATATTTCTTGCTTGCTACGCGTATTATCGGGAGCGACCCAGAAAATTAATGAATAAATTAACCAGGTATTTTATCACTTATTTGATTACATGTAAGGAAATGATTTTTGCATCAGATGTACAAAAAAAAAAAAAAGAAAAGAAAGCACGAGAAACCAGTGCCGAGCACGAAGCATGGAAGTGGCAGCGCTTGCGTTCCTCGTTGTGATTATTTAGCGCATGCTTTCATAAACCCGCTCAGCTTCTTGTCGGGTCGAGCATATTTGCCGCTATACCGTAAAGTACAGAGTAAACCACATGTCCAAACTACTTATCCAAACCCAAGGCCGCCTGTCTCCTGCGTTATTTTGAGCCAGCAGTATTCTGTATTGACGTAACAACTATCCATTTTTCATTTCCCGAAGTTTGAGAAAGTCATTCATTGACAACAACTACGCGTCCGGCACCATGTGTCACATGAGGGACGTTTTTTTTTCACGCCCATAGCACTGAATGGTGAACTTCCGTAAGGAAGAATTAGTTAATGACTGGCGCAGTGTCATTCTGCGTAACCTTAACATTTGTAGCTAGAATACAGGTGGATTCATTTTCCGTGTGCTATGTTTCCCCGATGCGCTTGGTCACAACACTTATCCTTCCGAGCCGTCTCACTAATCAAAACGTTTATATTTTTTTAGGAACAGGCATTCGTGCCAAAACTTGGCTTTCCTTAATCGTTTCTGCTTAATGCAAACATTCGTTTTATTCATGTGCTGTTTCTGGCAATTTTCACAGTGTGATTACAGCGCGAATTTTTTTTAGTTCCCCTTTTAGCAAATTCTGTATTTTGTAGAAATACTTTCTTTTAAAAAAAGAAAGTCAAATGTTTTGATATTGCTTTTGTTTTGCTTTCTGCTTACTAGTACCGTCGCTATAATCTTTTCTCTGTAGATTTACGTTTGCTTTACGTTTAGCTACATCGCGTGGACTTTACAGCGTATCAAAGGTAACATCAGCCGTGCTTGGCTTGTCAAAAGCAAGCGTGACGAACTCCTTTATTGTAACTTTCCTCGAGCAAGGGCGCGTAAACTTGCTATGCCCTTTGAGGCAAAGCAATCGCTCACTCACCCCTTTCTGCTCTTTCGCGATGCATCAGAAATCAATATGGCGTAAGGTAATCTACGAATGATTCTCAGAGAAGCGAAAAGCAAATGACAATGCAATATTGAGCTGAGCGAGTTGATTTGCGCTAAAAGCGAAAAGCAGCACAGAGGACAGAACAAGGTAAAAAGCCGTGACACTCATGAACAGAAAGATAATTAACAAAGGATAATTAAATAAACAGCGTATGGAAGCGTGGGGAGCCGATACGAGTGGGGGATTAAAGATTCTCAATGTTGTGATAGGTGACATGCTGCGCTCGCAGACCCCCTGCAAGGCTATTTGCGCAGCAAATAATAAAAGTAAATTATGTTCTACGTCCTATAGCGGCAATCTGTCGAGGCCTGCTCGCTTTTAAATGATTGGCATGTACGCACATGTCTACCCATTATTCTGGTGCCAATCTCGTCGTGGAGCCAGCTGTACGTAGGTATTTTGGCTATGTCGTAACGTAGTTCTAAGAATAATTTTTATCGCACGATAACGATAATCAGTACTCTACACAAAAAATGTAGTAAATGACGGACAGTGAAGGCGAGATAAAATATAAGATATAGAAGATAAATATTACATAAACTACTATACAACACATGCATTTGCTGCTTTGCACGTTGCTGCTGCTGAGAGCGAGCTAACTCTGTGTGGTGGTCAGCATATATGTTTTATCAGGGTTGCATGCACCGTGCCGTACGTAAATTCTATAGAAAATTCTGAGCGCGGATCACTTACTAACATGAATAGGTTCTTGCGTTTTACAGCCAACTTGGCATTCAAGCAAAACCGCGTCGGAATTCGCTGTAATTGCGGGCACTTCAGGAATTCTTCAAGTGGAAATCTTCATGTGTTGCAGATGTTCGAGATTTTCCCAGTTGCCATCGCAATATTCGACACCGACAAAGACGGAGACCTTGAATGCCTCACGACTGTCCGGACTAATTATAATGAGGAAGGCCACACGGTCACCTACACGTGGCTTATACCAGGCCTCAACGGCCACGAGAAGTGAGATCAAATTGAGTGTCCAGATCATATCTTCTACCTGAAATTTTTACAGGTTGCAATTTGCTAATTTCTATCAGCAGCACTTACAAAGTCACAATGATGGCGTTTAATATTTCCAGCATCATGCAAAAGTACAATTGTTAGGGTAATTAGGGAAGAGGTCGCTTGATTATGGGTCAAATGTTAGTTGCTATATTTATTTATTGATTTTACATACTGCCGCCCTACAATAGATATGGCAGGAGTGGGTACAATAGAAGATTCGCAAAGAACGAACATGAATTGAAATGTTATGTCAGATGTTACCTCAGATGTTATGTTAATTTGCATGCTAAAGTTCGCATGATAAAGCACAGGACTTCAGGCTAGTCTTATAAATAAGTATGCAGCTTCAATTGAAGAGGACGTGCACATTTTAGAGGTGCTAATTGGCTACTACGCAGAAGTGGTTGAACAAGCCGAAATTGCAATCAGGGTTCAGGTGCCTAGGAAAACAATAAGGTTTTCCAAGTTACGATAGACTGAAGAACGAAGCGCCAGAGAGTTGTCGAGCGTAGGTTTAAGTGTAAGAACTGTCGAGATTTACAAGAAAGATGATATTATGTAACCGTTTGAAATGAAGACACAAGAAACATTCAACAATCACAAGACGACGATATTATCGTGAAAACAAGAGGTATACCAGTAGTGGTATTTTATAATGAAATAGGACACGAATGTTAGCGAAAAGTTATCTTCGAACATCAACTAGAATACGGAATGGTTTCAATTTCTAAATAAACTGAATCATAATGATTTCTGGAAGTCTGTATGGCAACAAAAGGATCATTTATCTTATTTATGCGGTCCACTGCTGTTAATAACTTAATATCCGGCAAACCGTGAAACATTTAAATGTAAAAGAAAGCAAATGTGAACTTATTAGCGCACAAAGAAAGTGAGAGCAATAAAAAATAACCACAACCTCTCCCCAGGAGCATGTAGTGTAGTCTGTACTATTAGTTGATAGCACTAACTGTAGTAATTTAGCGTCGCATATCGTTATGAATGAATCAAACTATATGTTGCGATTGGCTAAATGATAAGTTGCGCTGCTTAAATGGAGAGATCAAGTTCGTAGGCTGCGTAAGGCGAAATGTGCTCATTTAACGACTGGTAACTATTGTCCATAACTTATCCTCTCGATGCGTTCGCTCAGAAACGCGCATGCCTGAACCAGAACCAGAGTTCTGTACAGCAGAATCATTTCGGAGAACCTCCCCTTGCATCAGTATTTCTTCATGCAGCCTAGAATTATTGTTGTCCCTAATATTTTTAGAAAGGGATGAATATTAGAGAAGTTCGAAGAGTGAAATCTCTAAAAAGTTACGAACGGATTAGCAAAGCTATTCAATTTCTATTCGAGGTTTAAAATATTCATACACGACTACTAAAAAAAATGAAACAGAATAGGAGCGAGCAGAAGCTGTTTGCAAGCAAAGTTAAACAGAAAAGTTTCATGAATAACTGCAATGATGTAATCCAAGACCAAGATGAACTCTTTACTGAAATGTTGACTTGTACACAGGATATGGAAGCCTCAAGTTTTTTTGGATAATCTTGTCATAGTTTTACTGAGTATTTCCCGTGAAAAACGGGCGGGAAAGCTGGAATAGAATTAGCACAGAAACCCGGGCGAGTTGGTGACTGAACATATTTCTAAGGGTGAGCAGCGCAACAACTTCTACGCATCACTTCATCACATGATCCGATTCTCTGCATATTTAATCACTTCTTTGAAAAAATAAACATTTGTTAAACCGCGCTCGCCTCGACCACTTCCTTTTGTCCTTCAACCGCGGTGCGCTGCCTACCCCTCGGAATGTGGAATAGAAGTTGTTCCGATCAAAGATGACGGATACATTATCCTCGAAAGAGTGCGAGCCCTTATTGGCAATTCTTCAAGGCCTTTATTGCATCAAATACGTTATATTCCTAGCGTAAAAAGGCAAGCGTTATGAAATTAAGGAACACGAAAGCGGTCAGCAAGCTGTCAGTTATCATCAGGTATTTGCAGAAATAAACTGCAATAGGATCAGTCGACCACTTGACTTCAGTGAACCCAAGCAAGAAGCAAGCTCAAAAGAAGTGATTTCAACAGCATCAATCGTTCCAGTATTCGGCATATCGGGATTATGGAGTCGAGATCATGAAGGAATTGTGTAGCTTTGTAGTCTACCGCAGAAGAAAATGCCTATGTGAATAAACATGTCCAGAAATTGCACAGCCACCATAGTTGGCCGTTAAGAAATGAAGAGAAAAAAAAAAAAACTGTTGGCTCGAAATGTACGCCTTCAGACAACGTAAATGATGTCAAGGAGTTGCAGTACGTTGTTGCAGAGGATTAAAACCAGCGATGAGAATGGGAAAACTCGAGGCATTCGAGGCGTTTGATGGGCTCGGTTATCTGCAATGTGGGTGTCTGCAGACACTTGTGTTTTAAGTCGAAAGCCAGTAGCTCGGCCAGTTCGCGGGTCGGCCGTGATCACTTGACTCTTCGGGTCTGCTTCAGGATACTCGGTGGCCAAAGCACGCCGTCATCTCAGAACACAAGTTGGGAAATTTGACTATGCGCAGAAAGTTCATCATCATTATCGTCATTACCATCATCTATTGTTTCCCGCTGCAGGACAAAGGCCTCTCCCAGCGATATCCAATTACCCCTGTCTAACACTAGGGGAGTCAATACACCACTTTCAATCTCTGCTGAAACTGAAAGTAATACAAGTTTAAACCCTGCGACTGCTACGGCGTGCTACGCTGCGCTGTGTTTTGCCAACGCTTCGTGCTTTGGTCAAAAGTAGGAGCTTTTTTATGTCGGTGATACGAACGAAAATTGCTTGTAATTTAGATCAACAAGCCACGTTCACACTACTCGCGGTAATCACGTTTACCAGTGCGAATATCCTAGCGTCGAAAATTTGTTGGGAATGAAGAAGCGCTGTTATCTGCGAACAACGCTCCAAAAAGCGATTTCAGAGAGCTAAGTTCACTGGTTCCGCAACGTGCAAGCAGAGTTTCCTCACTGCCCATACTTTAATGATACGATTTGCGAAGAAAATCAAGGAATACAAATATAAAGGATCCGACAGAACGCATCTTATGATGAATGTCGACGTTAAGGCAGTCAGCATTAAAGCAATGTAGCGACGCAGCATATTGCCACCGCCGAAACGCGTTATGTAAAGGCGTGTAATGCAGCCAGGCATCTATCTCTCTCACGCGTATCTCTGGGCTCCCTAGCTGTGCTACCTAGCGGCACTGCCGCGAAGTCCGCCCTCAACCTCCGAGATTCTTGGCACGCTGGTAGGGACGAACGCCGAGAACTGTTTCCTCACTGCCCGTACGCATTTGTTGCGCAGCGCGTTAATGCGCTGGGATACTGTGCCTGAGTATGCCGTGTGACGCAGGTCACAGTCAGCCCCGCACCTGCGAAATATTAAAGCATTTGTCTTTAGAGAGTGGCGCACATGCCGATTCTGAGTGATTAAACAAGAATGGACACATACTAAGTTGTACATACCTAGTTGCAAATACCCAGGGGTCCAAGTTGTCTATTTGGCCACAACTCAGTTATCTAAACCCAATGAACCATGCTGCGGCATGAGGAAGGTTAGATACGGAGAAACAGCGGCGCACATCATTTAATAGGTTAGCGGCTAGTAGTAAACTATGTGTCAGCGACGCTTGAGACAGTTGGCATGCCAGCATCTTTTGAACTTTCTTCTTTGTCATCGACAGAGACCAATGCCCACTGGAGACACAAACATACCGCAGAGAGGGTAAAGTGGCCGAAGAATGATAATGGCGTAAAAAAATATGCGCTTACAGTAAAGGGCATTTGGAAGGCTCAGGAGCTGGGCAGGGATGCCGATTCACTAAAGGGATGTTCCATGTTTATAATCTGTCATCTTAGCCAGGCGACGGCGCAATTCAAGTTCTACTTGGATGTTGCAGAAATTCTGTCCTGACAAAGCAGGTAGGAAAACAAATTCAGCCAAAGGACTATACGACGTCTTGACACTTATGCTGGGGGTGCGTGCCAACTTTTCCTGAGGTGGAATCTCGAGTTACCCAGGTCTATCAGAGCAGAATTCTGGCACATATTAATATACGAAGTCCAAGCATTATCCTAATGCTCGCTCAAACATTGAAGTATCATCTCATGGGGGCACCATGGCACCAAATGCCAAGCCTCTTGCTTAGAAGACGCACAATCGTGGATACTGTAGCTTTGAACAGACGTTCCAAGTCGAGGCGCTACATTTTGCAGCAAAACCATGTTATTCGCTGTGTCATGGCAAGCGGCCGTTGGCCGGACTCCAGCACGTGTAAAATACTTGAGCTATTAGGTTGACCTTGAAACAGTTTGAAAACTCAATATTTGTGGGCCATGAAAATGTTACGTAAACTAACCAACTGACAATTCTGTTTTACAGAAAAAACATAACCTTCAATCTGAGAGAAGGAGCTAGCCCTGACAAACCTGTGTACACACCATTAGAAGGTAAGCGCGCAGTTACGTGCGCCGATTATGAGAAGGAGTCGTTTTCAATACCTGAACTGATTGATATTACGGGCATGGCGTTCTGAAGGCAAGCGTGACCTAATGGGCTGGGATCCTGGCTGCAGTTGTGAATGAGTTGGCAACGCGAAATGTGAAAAACGCTTGGCATGGCCTGTTTTTACGTAATGAACGAGAAGAACGGGAAACGAGGGGTCCAACTTTTGTTAGGTATATCCATATGCAACCAACAGTTATTGAAGCCATGCAAAGCAGCGGGAAAATAATTTGTTGCTTTTGATTTAAATGAAGAAATGATGAGGTAAAGGGATATGAAAGTGGGTGAAAAACAAATTTACAGCCGGTCAGAACCGAACTCAGTACCTCCGTATTATGCGCGCGTTGCCCTAATGATTGTGCTACGGTAGCGGCTGTTCCCACGTCCACATTTTGGGCATTTGTGTTGCGTAGAAAATCTAACACGGGGAGTGTTCCTCAGCGCCACTCATGGCGATGGCGACGAATGTAGAACCTCCTTTTGACCAATGACGTCACGAAGTGAGTGAACGTTAGGAGCCAGCAGCTGACCAATAAGCCATCGTATACTACCTGAAAAGCCCTAACCTGCCAGATTCGAGACTTCTGCTATGTAGTGAACGGGAAGAAGAGGAATAGTTCTCCTTATGATTTACTCGTATTTATGAGTGCTTTATCTGCAAACGCTAATGTGCTCTGTGTTTTGCAAAGGATTTTTTTTTCGTACTTTCAGGGGATGGATCTGACAAAGTTGCCAACTTTATCTATACTGACTACAAGGCGTGCACTGTGCTGGAAATTCCTTATAAGACCAAACAAGGTGTGATACGAAACTTAATTAAATTGTGGAGTTTTACTTGTCAAAAGCACGATCTGGCTATGAGGCACTCCTGATTAATTTAGACCACCTGGGGCTCTTTAACGTGCACCAAAATGTAAGCACGTGTGTTTTTGCAGTTCGCCCCCATCGACATGCGGCTGCTGTATCTGGGATTTGATCCCACGACCTCGTGCTTAGAAGCGCAACACCAAAGCAACAACGCGACCATGGCGGGTGTAATACGAAACCTTCAGCCGTCCTCGCGTACTCTGGGAGCATTATGCTGGATTCCAATGGCGGAGTCGGAGCAGCCGACAGACTCCACGAGCGAGCACTCGACTCTGGCGTAGAGCAACGCCTCGAAATCCGCGAGTGGAACACAACCTGCGCCGCCGGAGCAAGGCGGAAGCGGAACTTCTATCGCCGAGTTACCCAGGATACCTTGCGTGTTGTCATTTCCTTCCGCTGTTTGATCCCAGCACCGCCGCACCGCTCACTTGTCTCTTCAACGCCGTTCACCTGTTGTTTTTTTACAAGTGCGGAATGGATATCTCGCCAAGCGTGCAGCAGCTTTTGCTTCCTCGCGAGTCGTGACCGGTGGCGCCTCCCAGTAGACAAACGGGGTAAAGGAAATACGTCACGCAGAGTTCCGGTCCACTCCGCCGATTTTGGCGGAGCATCTTTTTCTGCTCCACGGAGTGACTCCCGCTCTGAATCCCCTCCGACTCTCTCATTGGAACATCTTACTCCCGCCCTCACTCTGCCATTGAAACAAACTTGCTCCGAAACGAGCAGAAAAACTTGCTCCGACTCCGCCATTGGAATTCAACATTAGATAGTGTAGTGCCATGAAATCATATAACCTGAAACGACCCCAGGAAACATTCTACGGCCTATTCTGACAGCAACGCCGCACAGACTAGCTAAATATATGCTCGAAAACTATACAACTGACGTATTAGCAAGTACAATAATAGAAAAAATGCCATAAAATTTTCCATGACATCAGCGTCGTTAACCTCACACGCATAGACTTGTTCAAGCTCTCCACATTGTTCTTCATGAATTTCTTGTACAGATAGAATGAGGTGTCTTTGGGCAAAGAGAGACAGAAAATGATAAATGAAACGCAGGGAGCTTAACCAGGACTGAGCCCGGTTGGCTACCCTGTACTAGGGGAAGGGAAAATAGAGGGAAAGATTAAAAGAAGAAGTGGAAGTCCACCGCCGATATCGTGGACGTGGTAAAGTTTTCTGCTCTATATCCACTGACAGTCACTCAGCCCGGATTACCGATGGTTGCTCAAACCGGGAGGTTTCAAAAAATCGTAGCTCCGCTTTTGTGGCTTTTTGTAGCTGCCATATGCGAGGCCGCAGTCCCCAAAGCTTGTTCAAGGTGAAAGGTTTTCTATCTGACTAACTTAAAGCTATGCATAGGTCATGCCTTAAATTTTCAAAAGATGGGCAGAAGCACATTAGATGTCTATAGTCTCCTTGACACCGCAGGCATTGCCAGAGCAGGCACTCCAATCAGACATGTATACGCATAGGTGAATGTGACGCCCAAGTGTAAGTGGCACAGCATTGTTTCCTCGTTTAGCGCAAGCCTAGGTAACAGCCTCAGTTGCATAGTTGGGTGAAGATAATGAAATCGATGCTGGGTGGATTCAGGTGCGTGCCGCTTCTACAATGGTGTGCCTTTTCCTACGTATGCAATGTGCAGTTACGCGCCAGAAATAAAAATATCGCTCTTTTCTCTCTGATTACTTGAGTATCCGCTTCAGTGATCTGCTAATCTGATAAACGTTCTGTTCCAATCTGGTTATGTGGTGGGATGACGAGCGTAACCATACAGAAAAGCCCGGTATCGCACACACCGCTGTATTTATCTAGTTAGGGCCTACCATGAGAAGTCAACTAACAAAAGAGAGAGAGAGAGAGATAGAAGAGAGGAAAGACAGGGAGGTTTACCAGACGCGCGTCCGGTTTGCTAAGTTGCACAGGGGGAAGGGGTATCATCATCAGCACACCACCACCACCACCATCATCATCAGCCCTTTTCATGTCCGCTGCAGGACGAAGGCCTCTCCCTGCCATCTCCAATTACCCCTGTCCTGCACCAACAGATTCCAACTAGCGCCCGCGAATTCGCCAATTTCATCGCCCCATCTAGCATTCTGCCGTCCTCGATTGCAGTTCCCTTCTCTTGGTACCCATTCTGTAACCCTAATGGTCGAGCGATTATCTAACCTACGCATTACATGACCTGCCCAGCTCCACTTTTTTGTCTTAATGTCAATTAGAATATCGGGTATACCCGTTTGCTCTCTGATCCAAACCGCTCTCTTTCTGTGTCTTAACGTTATGCCTAGCATTCTTCGTTCCATCGCTCTTTCCGCGTTCTTTAACTTGTTCTCAAGCTTCTTTGTCAGTCTCCAAGTTTCTGCCCCATATGTAAGCGCCGGTAAAATGCACTGATTGTACACCTTCCTTTTTAATGATAATGGTAAGCTTCCAGTCAGGCGCTGACAATGTCTGCCGTATGCAACCCAAACCATTTTTATTCTTCTATTAATTTCCGTCTCATGATCAGAGTTCCCTATGATTAGTTGACCTAGGTAAACATACTCCTTCACAGACTCTAGAGGCTAACTGGTGATCCTGGAGTCTTGTTTCCTTGCCCTGCTATTCATCACTATCTTTGTCTTTTGCATACTAATCTTCAACCCACCCCCCACTCTTGCACTTTCTCGGTTAAGACCCTCAGTCATTTTTTGTAATTTGTCTGCAGTATTGTTGAATAGAACAATGCCACCGGCAAACCGAAGGTTCGAACACACGGTGACAAGACGAGACGACGACGAGGGAACGTTACTTGAAAAGAGTTAAAATTTAAGACAAGCACAACACATGCGCACAACCGAACTGCGTGTTTGTCCATTTAAGCGTTACCATAAGTTTTAAAGAATTCATCACCAACTAGCCAAGCACCATGTTCTATTGAAACCGAAAGTTGCTGTGATATTCGCCGTCGATCCTTAGTCCTATGCCTTCCCAGATTAATAGCTTGCATACTTCCAAGCACGCGGTGAATAGCTTTGGAGAGATTGTGTCTCCTTGTCTGACCCCTTTCTTTATAGCTATCTTCCTACTTTTCTTGTGCAGAATTAAGGTAGCTGTGGAATCTGTAGGTATATTCCAAGATGTCTATACAAGCGGTCTGTACTCCTTGATTACGTAATGCCTCTATGACTGCTGGTACTTCTACTGAATCAAATGCCTTTTCGTAATCTATGAAAGCCATAAAGAGAGGCTGATTGTACTCTGTGCATTGCTCGATTACCTGCTTAATGACATGGAAGTGATCCATTGTAGAGCATCGCTTACTGAAAAGCCAGCATGTTCCCTTGTCCTGCTAAAGCCCACTGTTGCCCTTATGCTATTGGAAAATATCTTGGTCAATATTTTATATAATACGGGGAGTAAGCTAATGGGCCTATAATTTTTCAATTCTTTAACGTCTCCCTTTTTGTGGATTAGAATAATATTTGCATTCCTCCAGTTTTCTGGGACCCTTGCAGTCAATATACACTGGATATATAGAGCGGCCAGTTTTCCAAGTATCATGTCTCCTCCATCTTTGATTAAATCGACTGTTATTTTCGTCCTCTCCTGCCGCTATTCTCCGTTTCATGTCTTCCAAGGTCCTTCTGACCTCATCGCTAGTTATAGGAAGAGTTTCTATATCTACGTTACTGCTTTGAATGAAGGCATTCTGACTCCTCTGGGTGCTGTACAGGTCAGCATAGAATTATTCCGCGGATCTTACCACACCTTCTAGATTGCTGATAATAATACCCTGCTTATGTTTCAGTGCATACATATTGGTTTGTCCTATGCCAGGTTTCCATCTCACTGATTACAGCTGGGTCCATTTTTACAGTTGCTTCAGTCCTTCTCACGTTATAATTTCGAATGTCCCTTATTTTCACCTTGTCGATCGGTTTTGACAGTTGCGCGAATTCTATATTACCTCTTGCGTTGGACACTTTCATTCTTTGTGGATTCTTTATCAGACTCTTTGTTACTTGAGAACGCTTACGTACCGGTTGCTTTCGTGCCTTACCTGCCACTTCAATTGCTGCTTTTGAAGCCAGCCACGTTGCGGTTTGATTCAATACATCTATGTCATTATCATCTCTCTGTGGCCTAAGGCTGCATATTTGTTCGCAAGTGCCAACCTGAATTGCGCTTTTACCCTTACTGCGTCTAGGTTGGTTTGTTTCTTTTTGACCAGCTTTACTCTTTCGCTCTTCAATTTGAGGTCTATTCTAGACTTCACTAACCCATGATCACAGCCCTTTACCCTACCTAAGTCTTCTACATCCTGCACAATGCTGGGATCGGCACAAAGTGTGAAATCAATTTTATTTCTTGTTTCACAATTAGGGCGTTTCCAGGTCCACGTTTCTTTCCTGCGCTTCCTCAAGAAGGTGTTCATTATTCACAGTTTATTTCTTTCTGTGAATTATACCAACATCTCTCCTCTAGCTTTCCTAGCATCGACGTTGTAGTTGCATATTGTTTGTTCACTAGCTTGCTTTTTCCCCACTTTTGCGTTGAAGTCGCCCATTACTACAGTATACTGAGTTTGCACTTTTCTCATTCTTATTCATCATGTTCGTAAAACTGATCTACTTCATCATCGTGACTGGATGTTGGAGTGTAGGCTAGTACTACCTTCAATCGAAACGTCTTATTAAGTTTGATTACGACAACTGCTACTCTTTCATTAATGCTGTAAAATTCGTCAATGTTGCCCGCTATGTCATTGAGGATTAGGAATCCAATGCCGTAATGCTTCTTATTTGGGAGGCCACTATAGCAGAGGACATTGCCGTTAGTCAGCACTGTATAAGCTTCACCAGTTCTTCTAATCTCACTAAGGCCTATGATATCCCAAACAATGTCTGTTCTGCTAAACTAGCCTATAGGATATAGGAAGAAAAAAAGAGAAAGAACATAGAGAGAACAAAGTTTCGCGCTTTTAAACATTCGCACCGAGTCTACACACGGGAGCCAAGGCTTGTAGATTTGAGGTAGTGTAACAACGCTTTCGTAGATTTCTGGGCCATCAATGCGTACGGCTATGGTCCTAGGATTTTCATTTCCGAAAGTGGTCTAGAGTTCGGCCAGCCGGTTCAACGATGTCCGGAGAGATTCACGCTCCACATCGTACTGAGGACCGAGACATAGTATATGTTCAATCGTTTCTATAGTTCCAGAAGAGTCCCACATACACGTATCCCCCATTCCAATGCTGAACGAGTAGGCCTTCACAAATGCCACTGCGAGCCAGAGGTGGCACAATTCTGTCGTGTCAGAGCGGGAAACTTGCGATGGCACTTGTAGCATTAATAAAAACACCGAGGAAAACATAGGGTAAATTGCATGCACTTAATAATTGAATTAAAGAAATGATAAAAATGCAAATTGAAGAGAATGAAAAAAAAACAAAAAACAGCTGGCCGAAAAGGGGAACGAACCCACCTATGGCCAGTTATTTTTTCTTCCACTTTCACTTCAAATAATTTATCACTTTAATTAATTTAATTTGTGCATGTAATGTAAGGTGCGCTTGTTTGTGGGTTTCTCATGATATGACTAATAAAAATGGGGCCCTCGGTTTCCTTTCTCCTCGTCGATTATGGCCTAGTCATCTTGAGTTCGAAGTTGCAGGTCCGGCCGTGGCGGCGGTAATTTTATGTAGCGAAATGCAAAAACGCTCGTGCTCTAGGTTTATTCGCAACCACAGGGGCCAAGAAGTAATCTGGGGTGCCTCATAATCATATCGTGGGTCTGTAACATAATACCTCAGAATAAACTTTTTCTAGCTAGGGGAGCTGTAACCTAAAGCTATTCTAAACTGTTTTTATTCCATTTCTGCAATGAGCCCTCCACGATTGGTCAACATTTTGCCTAACATTGATCAACACCCTCGCTTCGCCCGTCTGTCACACGACGTCACGAAAAACGCGATAGCTTCCCATCTGACATGACCTGTATAGAGTGATTATGCATAATTAGACCCGAGAAAATGAAAATAATCAGTTCCGATTCCACATATTTTTCGACATTATCCCTTTGTTAATGGTCAAACGTTTTCATGGTGCGCTCACTTCGCCATTGTTTCACATCACATCACAAGACTGCGAAAACTCACCACGTGACAGTGACGTACCCGCATTAAATATGCATAGATATATTGAACAGAACTTAATTTTTTTCGCAATAGCCTGTGCTTGATCCATTCCGAAAGAAATAGGAGAGATTTGCTCACCGATCGCCCTGTCACTGGCTATACTTGGAGCTGCCGGGAAGAAAACAATTATTTGCATATAATACAAATTTGCGAGATTTCGTCAGTGACAAATTTGCGAATATAACTTGCGACATTTCGTCAGTGACTTATTGCTGATCATAGCTCCAGCAATCCTGCTTGTCATTATCCCACTTCGTCAAATCTTGGGATGAATTAGGGCTTCGCTTTAATTCAACTAAAAGCAGGAACGTATAGCTTGCAGTGTATGACAACTATGATCGTATGCTCCTTTCATCGCGTCCTTAATTGGGTCAGATTATGTTTTATGTTGAAATAAAAAAAGAAAACAGCTTTTCATACACGTGCCACGATGCATTATACAATCGGTAAACATCACTTAAATGATCACGCAAATGTATTCAACAAATGATCCAGTTCAATGAGCTGCACCGCCTGGCTCAGTGAGGTGGAATGTGTTAATCAAGCGATGGCTGCCATAGCAGTTAATAAACTGCAAAGAGTTCATACACGACAATGCATCGCGGGTTTGAGTCTCAGCCGTAGCAGCCACATTTTCAAATTTAAAGAACCTGAGGTGGTTAAAATTAATCTGGGATCCCACCCACTACGGCTTGATGCATAATCAGACCATTGTTTTGGCACGCAATAAAACTACAATCTGATTTTTTTTTACTTGAACATACCGCAGGCCTAAACGGCCTTTGTAGCAGCGGTTACAGATGTGAAAAAGAAGCAATCATGAAAATAAATGAATGGTTTGAACTTGGAACAAGAGACTCCATGGTATTACAACACACAACACTGTTAGGTAAGCTTTTCCATTGAGAGATTGCAGGGGGAAATAGTGAGCATTTGTGTGTGTTAATGAGGGTTGATGGTTGTCGAAATGTATCACTGCGGTTATTAATTGAGCGTAGGAAAGGGCCAAGTGAGTATCGCGAACGTGGAATTTCCAATTGTCCATTTCACATAAGGCAAATCTATTATTCGTTGTGAGTACGCGTTGAAAAGAAAAGAAAAGAAAAACGCGAGATTTATTATGCGTTCGTAGCAGATTATGCTGTTTTATGTGTACGTTTATTCTGTGGGTCGAGTTCCTAATGTAACTCATGCTTCCCATCCTCGCAGTGTGCATCTTGTGGGTGACCAGGGAAGCTGTGAGCAATATACCGCAAAATTGCGTGGGCTATTACGACGACATCTGCGGCACAAGGATTGAGGCTTACAATGAAGAAAGCTGCAGCCCTGTGATGGCCAACCTCTAGCGGCTCGTCTACCTTCCTTTAAGGTTTGACGAGGGCTAAGTGCAGCTATGATTTCGCGACGGTGTCGAAGAAATAAAATATAATTGTTTGTGATTTTAGTGCTTAAGTAATAGTGGCTATGCGCTTGAGCCGTGCCCGTCCTTTTTACTCATAAAGGGATATAATATAAGACTATAATATGTGCTTTATCAGCGCTCGTCAGAACACGTTGTATATATTGGCAGCAGTATTTAGCACCTTCAAGCACCACACTGTGATGTGGTTCCCTGTCCATCTCGGTCGAGCGCCGGGCGCCCCGTCCAGCTTCAACGAAATCGTCCACAACGCAGCGTGCGCGCTTACCGACTACGCCGTCTCCGGGCAACCCCATCTTGTCGAGCTAGAGGACAACCGGGACGCTCTCATTACGTACAACGAAATCACAAAACACTTCTACCTGATGCCCCGCACCTTTTCGCCACCACACCCCAAACAGGCCGCAGATGCTAACACCACGCTTACTAGATACGCACATGTACCCAAGCCCTGCCAAATTACACATTTTCTACCCCGACGCGTACCCCAGCGACACGTGCCCCTCGTGCGGAGACGCGGTGGCACTCGCACACATGCTCTGGGAGTGTGGAAACGCTACTCCCGACTATACCTTGGACAAGTGGGAGAAGTCCCTCAGAAGCTTGCTGCTTGCCGACCAGTAATGGGCCGTCCAGCAGGCCCGCGAAACGGACGCCAGGTACTCCCTGTCGGTCCCTACGTTGGAGACACCCGCTACGTGCTATAAGAGCGTCCTTCACGGCCATAATAAAGTTTTCCAGTCTAGGGACAAAATGATAGCAATGTAACATCTAAGCGATTGGTAAGGTTGTCCTGAAGGATGGTGCGAAGTGGAAATAGATTGACCAAATTTGTAAAGTGGTTACTGAGGACGAAGACGCAATAATCCTTTTGCGGGCTTCGTGGCATACGGACCCTAAACACTGCACATTATTACACGCCTTAGCCCTAGATTGTGACTTTAAAAGAATGAATTTATACAACCCTCGTTGGCACGCAAAGTGATGTTTCGCTCTCTGACACATGCGACAGTTGCTAGCGTACTTCAGCACATTCAGCCTCATTCATGGCCAAAGAAGTATCCAGCCTAACCAACCATAAGTATTACTTACAGAGCTGTTAAAATCCAGTAGACTGTGGCTGTACATCGATGCTATAGGTGGCGGAATAGCGGACAACTGCAGGGACAACGCGGCGTTTCGACAAGAAAGAATACGCCGAGTCAAGGCTGGAGCCAGCTACCCAATATCTTCTCTGAAAAAGTTTATTACAGCTACTTTAAAGGGGCTTTACGCTTAAGAGACAGGAACCTGTTTTAGCCACATGGCAAGAAAAGTACAAGAACTGCCCAAATCTTGCGACGTCTTCACAAAAATGTGTAACATTTCAATAATAGATTTTTTTTTCTTACCATAAAGTGTGCATATGTTCGATCTCGTCAGTTAATTTTGTAGATGCCATCATTTCTTTCATTTAAAAACGAGATGTCCCCTAAACGCACAGATGATCCTGCGAACTGGAGTGAACTATATAGGAAGGTGATCAGAAGCTGACAGCTTGTGCGAACACGTTTTTAGCAACTGCACGTTGAGTTTTTCCAACGCCAGTCCTATTGCGGAGGGCACTATATCCCGTTAAAAAAGTAGGTGATAAACTGTTTAAGCAACGATCCCGCGAATACGCACACCGTCAATGGTTCCTGTTAGAGAAACCACAAATAACGAAGAAGTGCTGGCACAAGATGTTATATTGCCCAAACTACACATATGACGTGCACGTGTGGGGCGAAAATACTAACTTGCCATTGTTCTCCATATGTCGCTAAGACATACATTTATGTGTCAGTTATGTCCGCTGTGTCCACAACACAAATCTGGACGGAAACATATGGAAATACTTGACAGTTCTCTATATGTTCCGGTAATATATTGAGAGAGAGAGAGCGACAGAAAGAGAGAGAAAGAAAGAAAGAGAAATCGACAGAGAGAAAGAAAACCTTTATTTGAGGTTAGGTGGGTGTGGTGGAAAACCCCTCAGTCCAGAGCCTCGCTTGCGGTATTCTTCAGTGCAGCACTGATGAACGCAGCAAGGTCCTGTTGGTCGTTGGCATTGCTAAATACTGACTGTTCAGTGAACATATTATAGCAGCCCATGTCTAGGAGGAGCTTAGCAGTGGCACTAAACAGAATGCCGAGGGCCAGCTTTGTCGCCTTCTGGATGAGGGAATCAAAGCGAATGATGTATTGCGGGCCAGTGATGATGTGTGGCAGGTGGTACCGCAGGCGCGACATAATTAGTTCGTCTCGCAGTTGCAGCATATCCACCTCCTTCCCTCCATTGGTTAGCTTGGAGACCCTATGCATGATGTGCAGCGCTTGTTCTCCTTGCCTGAGCCGATGCTGCACCGTCGTAGCCAGACCACCATGTTTGTGAATATGGAGGACGAGTATTTTAGCACAGTTAGGATGGCCAATTGGCAAATATTCGTAAACAATTAGCACGATGAGTGATTAACTCATTTCTTGATGAACCAGAAGCAACTCGTATTTTTCTGGCGCACATCTAAGGCCAATGCTCTGAAAGCTTCATGAATGCTGTTCATTGTTGCTGCTTGGTTGCTTCGTGATATCTTCGCGGAGCTGTAGCAGAACGACTAAGCAGATAAGTGATACCAGTATGCAATAAAATTCTGGGGCAGGTGTAGGTTTTTTTGAGGGTGACTAAGATGTCTCTTAATCCGTGTACGGACGCGTGCTGTTAGCAATATCGGACTGAGATCAGCAATAGCTTGGGGCTTGCTAGGGTTCAGAATGAAGATGATGATGGCTGCCTTGCATTCTTCTGGCAAGCTGCCCGTGTCCTATGCATTTCTCATTTACTTAAGCAACTTGCATGGTCGGCTTTATTAAGGTTGCGAAACTGTGTCATAATTTAGTCTGATCCGGGCACTTTATATGACTTCGTTTCTGCTAAGGCATGCTTGTAATTCTGCCAGAGTGATCGGGCCAATGAGACCTTCATTTGTTGTCTCTGTGCTTTTGTAGTCTGCATAGTGTGGTTGTGGATACGCAATGTGCATTTGGCTAAGCTCGTTAAATAGTTAGGTGGTCTTCTCGAATGTTTCCATCAGCTTCCGGAGCTCATGGGATGTTTCCCTCTTTGTCTGCGTTGGGTCAATGGGTGAACAGATTAAAAATACATGGAGCTTATATTAAGTGCGAGGTTGAGCTTGTTACACATATCGTACCTTTGCTCACGAGTGAGATGTTCATTGAACGATCTGTTCGTGGAGCATATTGAGGCGTGAGTGTAGTTTCTGACGGAGATTATTTCTTTTCCATCTCTTGAGGAGGACATGTCGGGCCTCCTTGATATGAAGAAGATATTCAGCTCTGCTGGGCTGTTCCCATATCCCTATTATCTCCATCGTGTGTGTGTGTGGATTCCTTACTTAAGCAGCCCGTACCTAATTTTTCAGGCTCATTTCTAGAAAGTATCCTACATGTTACTTGCGGAACTAATCCCAGTCCGTGAAATGATGCTTGCGCTGACATTTTGGAAATCCGCTGATTTGCAGAATTCTCTGTTTGAGAGTGCGGTCACTGGTTAAGGTATCATTCGTGTGTGCCCATTGCACTGACGGTCATCTTAACGAAGGCCAGATCGGGAGTCTTGACGCTGTCTGCAAAATTTTCGTGACGCATTGGGGATTCGGTATTGTTAAGGAAAGTTAGCAGGCCTGTTTTACAGGGAGGAGTGATGCGCATCTCGTGGACATGTTTTTCGTGTATCTCCATGATGTGTGTAGTGCGTTGAAGTCGCCTGCTATTAGATGGTCCAACGATTGTGTTGGCCGCAGATTCGCCATCTCCCTGAAAAAGTCTACTTTTTGCTTGCGTGGGCTGCAGAACTGTGATAAAAATCTGTGGCTACGTCTTGCTATTGTCTATTTTAATTGGGAGAATTGCGTACAGTGAAGCCTTGCTCCGTGCTGTGGACAGCATCTACTTCTATATCTTTGCGAATCAGAATGACTAATGTTCCACTATGGCTGTACGCCGTATGCAGGGTGTCTACCAACAGGAAAAACCAGGAATTCTCAGGGAAGTTGAATGTTATGGTAATAATCAAGGAAAACTCAGGGAATGTGTACTTCTATCAGGGAAAATTAACTGTAATTTTATTGATAGTGATCAAAAGTCGCACTAATGCCGGCTCCTGTAACAGATGAATCGCAACAAATCGTATTTGACGGCGTGTTGTCGGCTCGAGGAGTTTGTAGAGTGCAGTAAATGACCGATTTTCCAGCCTCCCAAGTTTTCTGATTTTCCATGGTGACAGCTTCGCGGCGCCACCACGTGCCCCATAGAGTCAACGTCTGAAATTTTGGATCCAAGCAGACTTCGCCGACCTATATTTCGGAATTTCTGCCGTAACTGCAGGCCCAAAACGTCATTAATCAAAGCCACCACCGCCACCATTTTCATTATGTTGCCGCCTCGAACCGGCGCTCTAGCAGGCAGACCCGCTGGCCGCCGTAGCCACCACCGTGGCAACGCCAGGTCTAGCGGCTTTTACGTTCGCTATTAAGCTTCGTGAAGTGCGTTACCATTTTTTTCATTAAGAGAATTCACCTCTGTCAGCAATGACACCGACTCCGCCGTTATGATCCTCCAGATTGGCTTCGAAGCTCGGAAAACAACCCGTTGCATAATGACGTTTTATGAAAGTCAGCTTCACTTCATTACAGTGCCGTTAAATGACAAAACATACACAAATTATTGCGGTGAAGCTTAACAGGCGTGGGAAGGGGCGAATACTACGGGACACAGTATGTATTCTTAATTATACATGCGTGCATACCCGTATGCTATCGCACGATGAGCACCGACATGCCTAATATGTTTACTAGCAGGCTTCCAGAGCTTTTTGTGACGTCCCTGGGGCGATGTGAGCGTTTAAGGGCAGTTATACATGCATTCATTTTTTCCGACTGTCCAATTTTTCGGACATTTTCGAGGCCCTTTGGGAGTCCGGAAAATTGGACGTTGACTCTACAACTGACCAACCGGATGCTTCAAATGGTCCTTGGGGCGAAGGCGTGGTGGAAGGACGAGAACGGAAAGGATTCATGCATTGAGGAGTCAACGGGAAAGGAAGCGTGCCGCTGTCTTTTCGAAGAAGATTGTACTAAATAAAGTGTTGGCTGAGCCGAAATGCAGATGTCCCTCATCCTAACAAAAATAAGCTCTAAAGCAGTGCAACCCAACTTTGAGGTGTTGTGTACGGGCTGAGAGTATGTGAGGACAGTTGAGGTTGACTTTCCAGCTGCTACGAGAGTATCTTAGTTGCGAAAAAGTTCAGGCCTCATACTGATGAGCTCACATTCGAAAATATCTGCTTGCGTATTTCATTGGTATTTGAACATGCTCGACTCGATTTGGACTGAGTTCTGCGATATTTTCAAATATCTTTTATTCGTTGTACATTTTTCTAACACCTTGCTTCTGTTTTTTTGAATAAAATAAACATTACAGCTTAGTATCCAAATTGCAAAAAGTCATTTTTTGTATCAACATGCTTACTAGAGAGTGACAGCATAGCGCAACATGGTGTCAGCCCGCCTTGACATATAAAAAAGGTATGTCTCATTCAGAAAATTTTGCAAAGGCACTTAGAGAAAGGATGGAAAACTCAGGGAATTTGGAAATGTCAACTTGGTAGACACCCTGGTATGGTTCGTAAGATGAGGTGCTTGGTTAGTGCCTTGAAGTAGAAGCATTTCTAGTCGAAGGTCTTGAGCGGCAATGTACTACATGAGAAGGTTCCGTTTTCAAGCAGCCACTCTACAGTTCGACTGCCACACTGCGGGATTGTTCGTCATTACTGTACTGTTCATTTGGCCGAGTGCCTGTGGTACGGTAAGAAGGAGTCCTGTTATGCTGGTGGGTCGTACTCTTCATGCCACGGTAATGCAGCCATCGGAGCATTCACTTGTGTAGAGACCATTCCCTCTGTGTGGTTATTGAGTAGCTCGCGAAACGGTCGAATATTTGGCGCATTATCTATTGAGCGTATGTTTTTAATGGCGCTTCAACTTAGGCAGCACCCTGCTCAGCTATCTTGGCCTTTGGATTGGTATGCATTTCTTGCAACTCGTTCAGTCGCCGATTGTGAGTTTGGAGAGCTGCGTTAGGGTATGTGGCTTTTTTCATCACTGGCGGCAGGGACGTTGGTTCTACTTCTGGTCAAGGGGTTGCGTTGTGTCGCCTGATAGTGTGGACTCCGAAGCGTGTGCCTTTGCATGCGTGTCCACGGCCACGGTAGACTCTATTGATCGTGCAGCTAGTGTTGACTTTCAAGCCGTTTTTCGAGGTTGACGTACAACATTTAAAGCGAAGCTTTCTTTTGCCGAGTTCCTCGCCCTTTTTTGTGCGTATCCGGTGTCTAACGCTAAACGCGTAAAAGGATGGTGCCATCTAGAAACGGTGCAGCGAAGAGGTTGCTTACCGTTTCAAGCAGTGAATATCATACAATAATTGCGAGAAGGAACTGTGTCCCAATTGTCTAAGAGAGCGGCAAGCAGGGCAATTCAGCCAGTATCAGATTGATGGTTAGTATCTACATGGATTTACCTAAACTTCGTTCCCCTGGCTTGAACGGCTTTGTGACTTTGTAAACGCTATAATTTGCAACAATGTGCCGTGGTATAAATAATTCAATAAATATTAATAACATTGTCCGACCGCTGGATTCGAACAGAGGATTAGAACACATATTGAAACCGTTACGCCAGGAACGTATGCGTCGGCAAGTGGCATAGAATACCCTTTCTCGAGGTGGTGGTGGTGGTGGTGATAAATTTTATTTGTTCTATTTACATGACAGGTGTGAGCTGAGCCCTAAGGGCCCAGCCCTTACAAAGTATAGGGGGTGGGTCCCTAGTCCGGGACCCCCGTAGCTTCTGCAGCGGCTATGGCTCGGGCCACCAGGGCACGTTGGTCTTGGAGGGTTGAGCAGCCGAGCAGGGCGGCCTCCCTGTCCTCTCGGGTAGGATGGGGGTTTGGGGGGAAAGCAGGGTTGGAGGGGCACGCCCACACCATGTGGTATGTGTCCGCAAATGCCTCCCCACAGTGCGGGCACTCGCCCGAAAATGCCGGGTTGAACTGTTTCAGCACCGCCGGGCACAGTACTGTATTCGTGCAAGCCGGCGCGTTGAGGCACTTGGCACGTTTCGATCCATAGTTGTACAGAAGAATCTGATGGCCCACAAACGCCGCTACGGCAGCACGACACTATGGACACCACTGAAATTTAAGCCAGTAATACATGATGTACTGCATGTAAACACTTCTATAAAATATCTAGCATGTCTATAATTCACTGCAAACAAAACAATTTTTTCGTATAACATGCTGCTCTTTAATACTAATATTTACATCTCGAAAACCACACTTCATTTAGACAAACATTTCATGAAACAATCGCACCAAAAATGCTTCACTTTTCCTGGATGTCAACTAGAGTTTAGCCTCAATACCTTGTTTTTTATACTTTTCCAGATGCCTGCGCAAGACCAGCTGCACGGAAGCTCTCGGAAGCAAAACAAGAAAACGAAGAGAAAGACATAGCAAGCGAGGAAAGAAAGCACTTGCTGTCATATTCAGCGTAAACAAGTTCAATGGGCCGCCGGGGTTGGAGTTAGATGCATGACGGCGACACCATGACGTGAGTGAGACCACGAGGCTGGATTGACAACGATTTACTGACTACGACGGCATGGCGATAGCAGCGTGACAAGAAATGCATGGGGAGCGTATGGTGACGAAGGCGTGGAGGCGTCGGTATGATGAGACTCGTATGACAAAGCTGGAAGGAAAACTATTTAACGAACACGATGGGCGTCCCGACCGCAAATGCATACCTAGTGGACAACGGCATTAGACAACTGGGCCCACTGGGTGCAGGATAGAAGGCGGGACGCCGACGGCATGGAGATAGCAGCATCCTGAAGCGGGAATGAGGACCATGGAACGACTGCGACAACTGAACGACAGCAGCATCACGACCATGAGCACATGCCTGGCCAACGAAAGTAGACAACTCCAGTCACTGGGCCAACGCCAAGATCTCTCTCTCTTTAAACACACACACACACACACACACACACACACACACACACACACACACACACACACACACACACACACACACACACACACACACACACACACACACACACACACACACACACACACACACACACACACACACACACACACACTCACACACACACACACACACACACACACACACACACACACACACGCACGCACGCGCGTACGCACGCACACACACACACACACACACACACACACACACACACACACACACACACACACACACACACACACACACACACACACACACGCACACACACACACAGGACAGTGCTTCCAACTTTTTATTTACATAATCAAATTACATAATTGCGAAGTGCATGCCATCATTATTAATGCTTAATCATCCTCACCATCGTTGACTGTAAGCAAACACGAAGGCGCGCGGTGCCCGGAGACAGCCTGTTTTGTATTAGGCAGAAATTATTTGTTGTAGTAAAAAGAAGGGCGTCCGAGGGTATTCTGCGTTTGCAACCAGATTTTCATTATCCTTGTTAAACATGTTATTCAGGTGTCTGTGGTTTCCCAACGGGGATCTTTGAGATAGTTCTGTGTTCATGGGTAGATATATAAAAGTACACAGACAATGAGTCCTTTTGTCATGACTTCATTATGCTACAGAAAAAAAAATCTCACTGATGGGAGGACACCAATAAAGTTTGAGCTTGACGTCCACCTATGCAATTTATGAAGACAACGCGTGTCCCAATATGTTATCTTTCTGCAGTGTTTAATAAAGACGTCTCGGTTACATTTAGTAATTAATATGCATGTATCGTGCGATGTTTGTGTGACGGCGTAATTTGTGAGGAAAGTCATGCACAATGTACAATTTATAGCAGGTGCTGTGCACTGACTGTCGAGAAATTTGCAGAGTTATTTACACCGCCTCTGAGTAAATATAATCCACACGCACATGAACAAATTGATTAAAAATGGTTAGGCTACTTCTTTACACAGCAGCCAGACACAACAGCCCGTGTGCTTTCCTGCAGTATAAAATCTGCATCCAGCGTATTTAGCAAAACTCCACAGGCGTTGTCCTGAGAACGTCCCTTTGCAATCCTAAACCAGACGTACGAATACGTCAGCAAGTGATTTGGAGCGGACGTCCATAGGATTTTCATTTTTGGACAAGAAATATCGGCCCGACTTACGTCTATCGATCGTCCCTCGGACGTCCGCTATAGGCTCTGTACGTTCGGTTCTTTTGCGGACAATCCATGAAGTCCTGCGGATATTCTTTGTCGAATAGGAAGCAGGTGTAGAGGCGCGATTTGGTATCGACTTCATAGGGCATAACGAAGAAGAACCACCGGTTAGCCAGACGCATCACCAGCGCTTTACGCAAGGGGACGGGTCTAACTGCTCGCAGGGTTATGACTCCAGGACCGAGTTCCACCTCTTGCTCTTTGCGTACCCTGTCAATATACACCTTGACAATTAGTGGAGGTTGCAGCGTACGACTGCATCAACACTGGAACTTCGAAGCCGAATTCTTGAGCAATCTCGACCAACGCCGCACGAGCTAGCCCAGACTTCTCGAGCCATGCCTGACTCTCCGGCCAAGCGAGCTGCAGGCACGGTGTCACCTGTCCTGGCTTATCGAGTCAGTGGGATCCTGTAATTGTCGTGGGTACCGGAGATCACGAAGTCGAGAACTGGTTCGTCGCGTACGAAAGAGTCAGCACGCACAACCACTTGTACGATAGGGCAAAGCTCAACAACGTAATTTTCTACTTGAGAAACAGTCCACATGTGTGGTATCGTAACCACGAATCCGACGTCGGACATGGTCTAGGTTCAAGACCAATTTCAGGAAAGTCTGAGGCCGTCTTGCTGTCTGTAGACTTCAGGCCGAACAACACCTACGCGGACGCGCCGAGCAACCAGATGAGCATTTCACCAGTTGCGTCGATGACATCGTTAATCTGTGCAACAGAGCCGACGCCACGATGCCTAAAGCCGACAAGATCAGGCATATTCCCAGTGTAATTGAGTATGACGCCTTCCAGATGTTGGTTGCCTGAAACACACCACAGTGTCTTTCGTCATTGTGCTGTACCAGAGTTAGAACGAACTTCAAAGGCAGCGAATAGTCGCACGACATCCACCCTCAGAATTCTCCTCTGTCGCCGGTCTGACTCTAGGCTTTGATGAGTGCTCTATAGTACACCAGATGAAGGAGTTCATGCGAGAAGTTGCTTGACAGCTTTGCGTGGTACCCTTTACGAACGTGCAACCAGAATCCCCATTGACCTAGGGGATACAGACTGTCGTCAACAAACAAGTCGCTGAGTGCCTGCCAGCTGCTATTCTACAGCCTACCATCGCCGCGCCCCTGAGGTACGCTGACGTCTCTGCAAGGCCACACTTTGCTCCACGTCCACCCCTCCAAACTTCGCTAAGATAATCGCTACTTTGACACAGCTGCTGGCTGAAGACAACACCCTCTACGCCTGGTCGAAAGCGTCTAATGACGCGTTCACGACCATACGCCGTATGCTCACCTCTTCTCCTATTCTGCGACATTTTGATCAACTGAAGGCCCCAACTGAAGTCCGTTCAGATGCTACTGGAGTCAACCTTGGGGCGCTTCTCGCACAACTCAAAGATGTTCTTGAGGAGGAACATGTTTGAGTTGGTTTACGTAACATAAGCACCTCTCATCGTTGCTTATGTTAGCAGCACGCTCACAAATTTGGAGCTAACTGCTCTGTTGCAGAAAAGGAGTCATTAGCAATACCTTGGGCTGCTACAAATTTTGAGCTTACTTATGCGGCCGCCCATTTGATGTGGTGCTGGCTCTCCTCATTGAAAGGCCCCCCTGGCCCCTCTACATATTGGGCGCTTTGTTTGCAATAGTACGACATCCAGGTCGTGTACCACCCTGGACGCAAGCACACCGATACCGACGCTCTCTCCCGCTCACAAATTTCATCTGACGTACGCTATTTTTGCCCACTAAATTTTGTCCTGTCAGAATTTGCCATGCATGGCATGTGCTCTGAGGAGAGCAAAGACTCGTGGATTTGTTCGCTTTTGGAGTTTCTCGCTGATCGGGCAACTGTTGCGCCATATGCACACGGTGGCGTGTTAATGACCTACACCCGCCTCCGGCTCCAGTATTGCTGGCCTGGCACGTACCAGATTGTTTGCAAGTACTTGCGCTGCTGCCTCGACTGCCGGCACCAAAAGTCCCTCCTTAATTCCACTGCCGCACCTTTCAGCAGCTTCCTTGTTCATCTGGTCATTTTGATAGGGTCCGAATTGACCTTTGCGGTCCGTGTCCTTGTACCGATGCAAGTAACCGCTGGGTTATCTTTGCAGTGGATTATCTCACACAGTATACAGAAACCGCTGCCAATCTGCAACTGCCCAAGACGTTGCATAATTTATGCTGCGGCATTTTGTTCTTCATCACGGAGCGCCTCGGGAATGTCTTAAGGATCGACGCTACGCTTTTGTATCGGAATTCGTGACGTTGCTTCTGAAGGAGTGTCACATCATGCACCGCACCACTAGCGTGTACCACCGGTGGACCAACGGGCTGACGGAGCGTTGCCACCGTACCCTTGGCGACATGGTTGCCATGTACGTCGCGTCCCACCATTCTAGCTAGGACACTGTGCTTCCGTTGGTAATGATCGCCTATAATATTGCCACTTAGATGACCGCTGGGTTTTCTCCGTTTTGCTTACTGCATGGCCGCGAACCTTCCTGCGCCATCGATACAATTCTACCCTACAAGCCTGATTCATCGGAATGTGTTCCTGCATATTAAGGGTGCAGTATGCTCAAGAATGCAGACAACTCGCCCATTGCCTTAGCACCACTGATCAAACACACAAGAAGCACCGTCGTGGTGCCTCTGACCCCCCAAGCTTGCCTTCCGATTCTTTGGTTTGGCCGTGGGTCGCACCTTTAGCCTCCGGCCTTTCCTTTAAATTGTATCCAAGATACCATGGCTTCTACCGTGCAAATGCGCAAACCTCCACTATGAACTATGCCGTAGACCCTGTGTCTCCATCTTCTGATCAAAGCCGCCGCGGTCGTGAAACTGTTCCCGTAGAGCGGCTCAAGCCCTTCTACGATCCCTCTGTGTCAATATATGCTTAGATCGCCAGGATAGCGCTTTGTCCGCGGGACAAATGTAACAAAGAACCAGCGGTTAGGCAGGCGCATCTCCTGCATATTATATGCAATGAAGAAGAAGTGCCAGACAGTCTGGCGCATCACTAGCGCTTTGCGCACGGGGCCGGTTCTGACTGCTCGCAGGGTTCTGACTGCCACACTGAGTTCCACCTCTCGCTCCTTGCGTACCCTGTCAATAAGCACCTTGGCAAGGGGTTTAGTAGGGGTCGCAGAATTTGAGTTTGACAAAATATCCGCGTTTTTGCAGTACTGCACATTGTTTTATGTAAGAACTGTATGTATCGCCTCAAGATCCTATATGATATAGTAGCTGACTAAAAGATAGGGCAAGATTGGTCATTATGAAAGTCGCTGCATCAAGGAAACGGCGAAATTTCGAAAGCGTAAAGCACATAAACTAAAATAAATAACATTTCCGTACAGAAAATGAATATGAATTTTCTCGCTGATATGAGGGTCCCATAGGGTGCTTAAATACGTTAGGTTACTCATTCTTTCTATAGCTTTTTCTTCAGCCTGAAGCACCCACGAGTCCAATGCGATACATTTGTGTGAAGAATCACATTATATTTCGTCTTCTTAATGTTTAAGAGCACCTTACTGGCACGAAACCAGACGGAAATTAGTCCAATTTCTTCGTTAGCTGACGGAGGGGTTCAGTCATGGGCTCATGTGCACAAATAAGTGCATTGTCATCTGCATACATGACAGGAGTGAAGCTATGCAGCCTTAAGAGAAGGTTATTCACCTAACGAAAAAATAAGATGAGCCCTACACTGTTTACTGGGGGACTTTCGATGTGACTGCCAAAAAAATCTCAATTAACGTAGAAAAACAGAACCATTTGTATTGTGTTCTAAGGGTAGTATCGAATAAATTTGAGACTTCCTCCCCTCCCCCCCCCCGCGTCCCGGAAGACATAGCGTTTCAGTTTGTTAAGTAGTAAATCATAATGAACCGTATCGCAAGCTTTTTTGAACACCAATAAAAAGCAACTGGAATCATATTATTTTTCGTTAGTAATTCACCTTATCTGAAAAAGATAACATTGGCATGCAGGTTGATGTCTTTCTGCGAAAGACACGCTGGCTACGTGTTAGCACGTATTTGTGATCGAAGAAATTTAGTACCCATGTCGCTGTAACATTTTCGAGTACTATGTTAATAACACTTAGTACTCAGATGGTAGTGCTCCTGAAGGTTACTGTCTCCATTTTTGCATATTGGAATCACCTCGGCTAGTTGTAAGGCGTGCAACATGCGTGAATAAAACTTCTAGCCAAAGGAGAGCAAATAATGTGTATGCAATGTTTTAGTAAAAACAGCGATGCTTTATCGCGCCAAGAGCTACGCTTGTATGAGGTATAAACATTCACGACATAACATTTCCTCCCAGCCATTCTGGTGTCGTCATGCCATGCCAGGATTTCCTTCTATCGCCGTCACGGAGTATCGTCATGCCGCCGTCGTCCCGCAGTCGGTCGCCGTCATAAGCCGATCGTCATTCCATCGCCGTCATAAAAAGACGTGTAGAAAAAGACGAATAAACGGGGCAGGCGGGCACTGCCTGCCCCGTGAAATTTGAACAATGAGTAGCTCTTTGTCTGGTTTCTTCGCATCTCGTTAGTTTTATACATTTTGGTGCCGAGAACCTCCGTGCCGACTCGTTACCTTCATCGCACGTCTCCAAGGGCCTTCTACTCTACCGCTTCGCGCTGCGAGCGGCGAGGAATGACTGGATAACGCATCGTTCATGATCGGCGTGGAGACGAGACATCTATCAAGAGCTAATCGAATGGATTGCCTCAAAACCAAGCGGTCGGCTCGACGAGCACAGTATGCGAAGATTCTGCAGGAAGCACAGTTGCTACTTACAAATCCTACCGTGGGCAAGCCCAAGCTTTCAGGTATTTTTGACCGTCTATCTGCTAGCAACAACAAGCTCTCGAAACTTAACTATGCACTGGAAGGGCACATTGCCGACGATCACCTCGAAGCAGAATACGTAACTGCTGCACAATATAACGATCAAGTTATCAGCATGCTTGCTGAGATTCGGTGCAAGATCGACGCTTTGGGACGCGTGGACAGTACAGCGGAGTCTGCTCCTCAGAAGGCAACCCCGACAGTTCCTGACGCTATGCCCAGAATTGGACCAAGGCTACCGAATCTTGATATGCCGACATTTAAAGGCGACATTCACAAATGGGCCCGTTTCTGGGAGCAGTTCGAGCAGACTGTACATCTCAACAACGCTATATCGACAACAACGAAGTTTTTCTATTTACGGCATTATCTTGTTGGGGAAGCGGCAACGGCCATTGCCGGTTTACCGACTTCTGAAGCTTGCTACTCAGATGCCGTAGCACTTCTCAAAGAACGTTTTGGTGATTGTCAAAGGATAGTGCAGCACCATCTGACAGCGCTTCGCCATCTACCTCATGTAATGTACGAAAACGACGTACGAGGCCTCAGGCAGCTATATGATGCCGCGCAACTAAATATCCGCTGTCTGACTGCACTAAAAGTACCCACTCTCAGTTTCTCTGCAATGCTAATAGATATTCTACAGAAGGCATTGCCATACGAGATTGTTCTTGCATACACGCGACGAAAGCGGAGTCAGACTTTACGTCAACATGGGCCTGATACAAACCTTTCGGAGCCAGCACTGGCAGCTGAAACATCGGAAGCGGAGTTAAAAAGAGGTGCTTATGTTCACACGTGTTGGGTTAGACAGCCGAGAGCAGTGCAACACAGCTTCCCAACGGTCTGTCGATGACCGTGCTGAGAGAACTCGAGGGAGCAGCACCGCTTCCATACTGCACAGTGCATCATACAGCTGGAGCGAGTGTTTTTTTTTTGTCAGTCTAAGAAGCACGGTATACGCGCCTGTGACGCCAACCTATCTCTTGTTTCCAAAAAAAGAGAAGCTAGCTAAGGATAACCGCTGTTATAGATGTACATCACGAGGTCACCAGGCACGGTCTTGCCATGTCAAACTCACGTGCTCAGCTTGACACGGAAGACACGACTCGAGTATGTGTGACCCGAACTACAGAAATAAAGATACTACAGCGGTAATTTGGAGACCAGCGGTAGCACAGCAGGAATAGCCTCGTCGAAATCAGTAACGCTTTGCGACAGAGATTCCACAAACGCTTGCGCAAAGACGGATAGAGAAGTGTACCTGCAGACTTTTCGCGCTTTTGTCGTTAAAAATAAGAGGTCCAGATACATCAGAGGGATTATGGATGGAGGCAGTCAGTGATCATTTATCACAGAAGATCTGGCTGTAAAACTACAACTGCAGGTACTGGGAGAAACCAGAATTTCATTCAACATGTTTGGCAACGTATCCCCAAGTTCTGCTCAAATACGAAAGGTTGTTGAAGTACCACTGTGTAGTCAGCACTGTTCCGACATCCATATTGTCCAAGCGATTATAGTTCCAGTTATCTGTCACGACATTGCTGCGCCGACAGCTGATAACTTCATTCGGAAGCTGCGATGTGAGGGCAAATTTCTTGCTGACGGCAAGAATTTTCTTCAAGCGGATACTGAGAACGGCCTCAACTTGTTGATTGGAGCTGACCATCTTTGGGAAATCATGACGGGAGAAGTTGCAAGGAGCATAGAAATTCCAGGACTGGTCGCAATCAACACGGAATTCGGATGGACACTGCAAGGAGCGAGTCGCCACAAGGCTTTCTTGACTGCGACGCTAACGTTATGGTCTGCGTTTGGCGAGTGTAAACGATTACTGACGATGACACAACATTGCAGATTCTACAATCGCTCAGGCAGCTCGAAGCAATGGGCATCACAGATTCTGGCAAACCTCCCTCTCCTGAGTTCATTGCACGGTTCCAATGAACAATTCGCAAGAAAAATGGCAGATACACCGTGGCGCTGCCTTGGAAAGAAGATCAGAAACAGCTACTTGAAAGGAACCGTAATACCGCGCTCGCACGTCTACAAAAACTGGCAAAGAGGCTATCAATGAATGAAGGATTATTGGGGCGGTACAACGCAGTCATCCGACAATACCTGTAGCTAGGACACGCTGAAGTGGTGCCTAAGAGTGTTCCTATTGATCGGGCCACCTATTATATGCCACGTCGGGAAGTTATACGAGAGGAATCGCTGACCACCAAGCTCCGGGTCGGGTTCGACGCATCGTCACACGCTCAAGGCTTTCCATCACTCAACGACTGCCTGGATAAAGGGGTGGACCTCAACCTATAGTTACTACAAGTACTGCTTCGCTTTCGGTGGTCCGACCGACCGAGATGCATTCCGCTTCCTCTGGTTTGATGCCATTCCCGCCATCCAAAACAGTAACATTGTCGAATGGTGCATGACCCGGGTGCCATTAGGATCGACATCAAGCCCTTTCTTGCTCATGACGACTATTCATCATCGCTTGGACAACGCTTGTGAGGACAAAGCGCTTGCTTCTATTTTGAAGAAGTACTTTTATGTAGACGATTTACTGGTGGTTGCAGAGACATTTGAAGGTGGTAGGAGCATCTATTAGCGATCGAAGGCAATTATGCGAGATGCAGGCATGAGTCTCAGAAAATGGAAGACCAATAACCAGCAACTACAGAACATTGTCGACAACCAGGAGAAGCAAGTGGAAGGTGCGTCAAGGGAATCAACTGCAGTTTTGAGAATGCAATGGGATACAGAAACTGATTACTTCAAATTTTCTTCCAAACATATTGCCCAATACTCAGCCTCAGCTCAGCCGGACACAAGACGTGCACTTATCAAGGCTGCTTCCCGAATTTTCGACCCTCTTGGTATTCCCTCGCCTTTCACCATCACTGCAAAGCTTTTGTTTCAACGCCTGTGGGTTTTAGGCCAGTCTTGGGATGACTGGTTACCAGAGGAGATCAAGACGGCATGGACAGCATGGTGCGCAGACGTAATGCAGCTTAGCCTCATCAAGATTCCGCGCTGCGTGAGAGATGGGCTATATGGAGCGGTCGAGAAGGCAGAGCTGCGTATATTCGTCGACGCCAGCCTGAAGGCTTATGGAGCATGTGCCTATTTGAAAACAGTTGATGACGGCGGAAATACAGCTACATCACTAATAGTAGCGAAGTCTCGAGTAGCGTTTACCAAGATTTTAACACTGCCGAAGCGCGAGCTCATGGCTGCGGTTGTAGGAGCCAGATTATTAAAATATATCCGCTCATCGTGGGATTCAACGCATTTTCCCTGCGTCATGTGGACAGACTCAACGATCACACTGAGCTGGATCCGGGGTGACGGCAACAAGTTGGGTCAGCTTGTAAAGCACACAGTGACTGAAATCACAGCATTTGCTGACCCACTGCTATGGCGTTACTGCCTAGGAGAAGACAACCCGTCAGATTTATTGACTAGGGGCGTATGTTTAAAGATTCTACGTACATGTCGCAGCTCGTGGAGGGGAGCTGAATGGTTATCGCAGCCAAGATCAACCTGGCCTACAGACTCGGACATGAGCACACCGATCAACGAAAAGTCAGAGTGTGACACGCAACATGTACTTCTTCAAGCGCCGAGAATAATGGACACCCTTAATTACTTAAGGAAGTTTGGCAACCTACAGAAGCTCCTGCGCATCACCGCCTGAGTATTTAGATTCGTGGATCGATGTCGTCATATTCAAACGTCGCTCGGTGGAACTATGTCAACAGAGGAGCTAAGCAAGGCTGAAATGTTCTGGATCTGTCGTGTCCAGCTCGAAGTATTCACGAATGACATTGAACACCTTCGGCTTAGAGACACTGTCCAGAAACACTCCGTACTGCGCGATCTCCACGCTTACCTTGAACACAGCGGGCAGCTTCGACTTGGTGGCCGACTTGAAAGAATGAACGCTACGTATGACGAAAAGCACCCAGTTATTCTACCGCAAAGGCATCCCTTCACGGCCTTAGTTGTTACTGAGGCTCACTGCAGTTTTACATGGCGGTATGGCAAGCACTATGATGAGCATTCGACAGCGTCATTGGGTTATACGTGCTCGACAAGAAGTTAAACGGATCTTAAAAGCTTGCTTTCTCTGCAAAAAATACAATGGCAAACCTGTAAAGGTGCAATTTGCGCCAATGACTAAAGCCAGTATTCTCACATCACGGCCGTTTGAAGTTGTGGGATTAGACTTTGCAGGCCCACTATATGCAAATCAACATGAGACTGATGAAGTTACATACAAAGCTTATATTCCGTTGATGACACGTGCGACCACGAGAGCTGTACACCTTGAATTGACGAGTGGAATCTCTACAAGCTCCTTTCAACTAGAGTTCCGTAGGTTTTTGGCTCGTAGAGTATCCGCAACACTGTACTCCGATAATGCTCTCGCATTTAAGAGAGCATCGCGAGGCCTATGCGACATTTGGAACACCATGAAGAGCTCTCTATTGGCATCTTTGCTCTTGACGCATCGCATAGAATGGAAATTTATTACGCCAGGTGCGCCTTGCTGGGGCATCTGGTGGGAGAGACTTATCCGATCAGTCAAGTCATCTTTACGCAAAGTGCTGGGAAGGAGCAAGCATAACATCGAAGAAACAGAGACTGTGCTGCTGGAGGTAGAGGTGGTTATCAATTCAAGACCCCTAACCTATACTTGTACGGACGCTAGAGAGCCCTCTCCTCTGTGTCCTGCTCATTTTCTGGTCGGGAGCTCATTTCTTGCCTCTCAAGAGCGAACCAACAGTGACGACGAAACTCGAAGTGCACAGGTTACGCGACGTGACCTCAGCAAGAAGTTGAGATACCACCAGAAGCTCGTGGACAACCTGTGGATCCGATGGAAGAAAGAATACCTCCTCGAGCTGTGGGCGCTTCTGCTCTACCCATTGCATCCTAGTAGCAGTCTACAAGTAGATGATGTAGTACTCATCGAGGAACCTAACATTTCTAGAGATATTTCGCCACTGGGACGAGTTGTGGACGTCTTCCCTGTTAAAGATGGAATAATTTGAGCCTGCCGCGTGAGAGCTCAAGATGGCAAGCTTATAAGAAGGCCAGTGCTGAAATTGTACAAGCTTCAATCGGACAACAATACTGGGGGGCGGGAGTATGTAGAAAAAGACGAATAAACGGAGCAGGCGGGCACTGCAAAAGAAGACGGAGAAGAAGTTGGAACAATGAGTAGCTCTTTGTCTGGTTTCTTGGCGTCTCGTTAGTTTTATACAGGACGCATATGTTCGAGCGCCACAATTTTATGCTGAGCTAGGCATTTCCCTGTGACATTGTGCCTAAGTTGGTTGTGTGCTCTATACCTGCAGATGGTCTATAAACAAGAACAGCAAGAAACAATGAAAGCTGGCATACACAGATTCCGACGGAATGTGGTATGGATGATTTTTAACTGTGTGAGCAGTTAAGAGTTCGCAAATGGGTTTGCCTTGTCCAGCCGTCGTTTCTATTACATTGAGCACGACTGTTGTCATCGACGACAGACAGCCAAGCTTTTCTGTCGTCGTCAGGCAACCTCGTGATTTCCAGCGTCGTCACGGCCGCAGCGTGAAGAAAAATAGAGCTTTCCCACAAGCGGCGCCAGTAGGATACCAACCCATGGCATTATGACAATATGCATTTGTGAAACCAGCGCGCTAAGCACGTGCTATCGTCCCTACAACAGTGCTGGGGAATTAGGGCAAGGTCTTGCGCTCCACACAGACTACAGTTTTGATTTACAGAAAAACTGGATACAAAACAATGATGCAAGGAAACTTAAATTTTGGAAGTAATAAGAAATACCATGCGACAGTCCAACTCAAAGGTGTACGTGCTTTGAAATTGTTTTGCTCCGCTCCACAACGGCAAAAAGAAAGCAAATAAAGATAAACGAGCTTTAGCAAAACTAGTGGAATGAAATACATTTAACTTGTAAAAGGTTCTAATGGCGCAGAAAATGAAACATCGGAATGAGGATTTACCTATTTAATTGAGAATAATACATCTTAATACACCTGATGGAAAATAAAGATCTGATTGGATTTGATTAAACGCTATGCGTTTTGGGTAAATAAATATAGCTTACTTATACAAGGGGAGTCTCAGAATACTAAAGTATATTCCTGCACTTAAGTTCGATTTTCACAATATGGATTACTATGCCGTACAGAAAGGAGGTTGCGTACATTAAAAAGACGAAAACGTGAGATCTTATTTATTGCACGCAACACTTTTTGTAAAATCACAAATTCTACTTACCTTTCAAATACTATAATAAGTAAATTGTTTATGCGCATCCATCCGCCCTCAAAACTCCCTGACCACTGGAGTTTCTTAATGTTCCACGTAGAGGGTGGATGAAATAGTTTAAGAAGCAGGCAACCAAGACAAGCAAGAAAATATGATGCTTGTCTTCCCATCGGGAGAATGCTGTTGTCGAAATCATCAATGATATCTGCTGTCTTTTTTGCAATCTCTCTTCTTGATCATGTGTTGCATTTTCTTTGTGTGCTTCTGCGGCTTTAGTGTCCGTGTTCGCGACTATTGAGTTTGAAATGTGGCATTCTCGAGGAACTTCATTAGTGCCTTCGCAGGAACACTCGCATCTTGTGAACTGGCGAGACAATCTTTTTGTACTCGTGCATATGAACTTCTGAATTGATATCGCTCAAATTTTTACTCTTATCCTTGTGACCATCGCGTTGATCTTTGCGCATCAATAAAAAAAAAACAGAGCAGTACCCGATTCTACCTACAAGTGGAACTACGTCTTTCATTTCAGAGAATTAAAAAAAAATATGAGCGAGCGAAAATTCCAATGACAACCGACAACTCCCAAAAGGGCGCACCACCACTTTCTATTACTGTCCATTCGTGAACTTCAGCTAGGCTTTTTCTTCAATCCAATGAAAAAGTTCCCCCTTTGTATGTCTGTTTGACCAACAAAAATAACACGATCAACTAAAACAGAAAACAGCACCCATTACACATATTACACGATGTTTTTCGCGTATGCGTGACACAATTTTCACTTGTCTCTGTTGTTAGGATCTATGTCAAAAATTTTCTGCTCAGTCCAATTACGACTGGAATCTGTTGAATCCAAGTGCAGGCTTTCAATGTGGCGGACGGCTAAATAAATCAACTTGTTCGTTCGTTAGAATCCATGATAGAGTGTATAAGCGCGACTGAACAACGACGTAGGAAGAAACAGATACACAGGGACAGCGCTTTAGGCGCTGTCTCTGTGGCTATGGATTTAAGCGCCGTCTGTGTGTATCTGTTTCTTTGTAGATCCTCGTTCAGTCGCGCTTATACACTGTATCATAAATAAATCAAATGTATTTAGTGCACAGGAACGAAACAGTCAAAACGTAGGAGATGTAGAAGAAAACTATAAATACATTATTCAAGGGGCCTGAACTTCATCGTTGGTTGTTCGCCAGCCAAGCGAAAGAGCTAAAGGGACGCGCGTTTTCTGTGCAAACATGCAGTCGCTGTTTTCTTGTGTCTTACTGTTAATTTCAGCATTATTGCTGGAAGTACCTATCGCTTCAGGCAAAGCAAAACACCAACTGAAACACGATGTCACGGATGCATTTAAGGTACGTACACAAGAAAGCGGACTACGGTAAGATTCTAACATATGAGCGGCGAACGGACCATGTGTACTTAAATTAGGCACCGGAATAAACCAGAGCATACATTGCGTTTCTGTTTGAGCCTTCCCATTTTCTATAACAATCGCTGTATACTCTAGCGTAAAACACGGCAAGCATTCCGTTACATTCTAGCCAAAGAGCTTAATGTTTGTATTGCCTGCATGAAATTTTTCAAACTACGCGTTTAACGCTTCACTGCTAAGGTGATCAATTGGCCTGATTATATTGGGCAGTGAAATAAATGCAATTCCTTTGGCGCAACTGATCAAAGGTAAAAGATGGCACTGATGGGTAATTCCTCCCTAAACGCTAACGTTAGTACTAGAATTTACGCTGGAAAATATGTGCTCTTAAACATGGATGGTCTAAGGTTAGGGATTCTGTCGATTCTGTCCCATCCTTCAAAACAAGCGTGAAATAACAGATGATGTCTCACTAAAAGCAGAGGACTTCCGTCCAAACTCCAAATACTCGTTTACTTTATGCAGTGAAGCAGTCTCAAAAGTGCATAAACATTTCGAAGTGTGAGAAAGCATGCCGACAATGGGGAGCACTACCCCCAATGTTTTTTTTTTTTTTTCATGTTTACAGTGACTATAAGTGATTTATTCAGAGAGTACACACACGAATTATATTTGTGGCCCGTGGACCTATGACCTGCAATGAAGCATATATACTACTACGGTTGCTGCCATTAAATCGGTGAAACCAATATTTTTGAGCAATGAAAGGTAATCAATTTTGAGCTACCAGCTGTGTATACTAAACGGTTAAGAATAATTGTTCCAAAGAAATCGGCTCTTTGGCTGACGGTTTAGTTCTCAGTACGATATGAAATTTGCTTGGAAGGTAATGTTAGTACTCTGGCTGCTATCGCTGAAAATGACAAGTTGGTTTGCATGAACAGGAAGTGAACAAACCGTAGTTTTTAGCTCCAGGTTTGGCATGTAAAGGAACTGAATTAGAATTTTACCCCAGAATAGCAGAGGACATTCACCGTGCAAACATGCTTTCCTACGTGCAAGGAAAGGACCCTATTCTCTCCATATACTATTAGGAACCGCTTAGTGGAACTCAAACCTTCATTCTATGTCGCGAGGTAGGCGGTAATACAGGAGAACATTTGATAGATGCAGGCATTCAAATGTTATACCCCTAAGCCAGACCTAAATAGTTTATGAGTACTCACAGGGGGTTTTTACGCTGTATTTAGATTTCTCGCAAGCAGCAGGGGGCAACGACGCAGTTTGAGATCGGTAAGAATAAGCATTTAGCCTTTTTTAAAAACTCTGAGTTACATACACAAAGTAGTTTGGTACAATGCATCTGCATAACTGCTCTGCCACAAAATACAGAATCATATTACTATTAGTACTAGCACATTCGGATCAATTATACATTTGTCTTCGCTTGATATTGCAGATGTTTGAGGTCTTCCCTTACGCCATTGCCGCGTTTGATGCGGATGACGATGGAGATCTGGACTGTGTGATGGTCGTGCGGCAAGATCTCGATGAGAATCGGAAGGCTGCTACCTACGTGATTGTGCTGCCATCCTTGAACGGACGTCAAGCGTGAGTTCACACGTGGTGCAAATGGCGAGCACTTGGAATGGTTGTGGTGCCTGTGCATATATATATTTATATATATATATGCAGGGTGTACCAGCTAGCTTGGACCAAGATTTTGAAAAAACCTATGCGTGCTTCAGAACAAGATCGCGTGCATATTGTTAGCGTTTATCTAAACTTACAGTACCATTTCTCGCTCGTCTTTTTTGAGTAATTAGCCGAGATAAATTAATTAATTTTTAAATATAGTTTGAAGCGTTCAGGCCTCAATGGGAACGTTGTGGAGCTCCACAAATATTGCCCACCTCAGGCACTTACCACGAGATAGACTTAGCATGGCCGTTTTTATTCGGAAAAAACGAAAGCCCGCGGAGTATAAAAATAACACGTGACAGCGCGCTTTGTGCGCCCGAATGCGCCGCGATTACAGCGCTCTCAACCGTGCTTTGTAAAAAACATCGCTCGCTTCGCGCCTTTCGTGCTGCTCACGACAGAGCTTCGCGTTGGGTTTGGTTCCGAGATAAACGCCAGTGGGTTCGGGGGACAATTGAAATACAGCGCGGCTCCCGTTTCTGCGGTGATAATTGCACTCTCGCGCTAGCAGAATGAATGCGGAGGTAAAATGATGAGCTCATGAGTTCGAATTTGGGGCCAAGACCCCAAAATACAAACACGCATTATAACATGCTTGATAACGTCGTATGAATTACGTTGGTTGTCACAAAAGGAAAAATTGTAAACTGACACAGAAGGTTGATATTTAGTTTCATGTCCATTCCTTGTCCGCAGAGAATTTGTAGTTTCATATTACTTACGTGCCTTTTCAACATCGTACAAATGTTTCACACAGATGGCTTTTATCATGGATAACGGTTGTAGAGATTTATTTGCTGTGATGTCTTTTTAAAGAATCTGTTCAAAGAAGCCCCCTGCCATAATGCAGCATTGGCACCTTTTCAGCACGTCCGATGGAGCTTTTTCGATGACACAAGGCGGTATCTCTCTGCAGGCCTCAGGAATCTCTGCCTTCACCACGTCTGTTGTAGTTGTAGGTTTGCGGTACCCTCGGTATTTCACTAGTCTCCACATGAAGAAGTCAAGAGGTGTCAAGTCCGGTGACCTTGCAGGCCATGGCCCTGGCCCATGTCGCCCGACCCGCTGGCGTTTGAAGGCTTCGTCAAGCCAGGCCCGGGCAAGGCTGATGCTGTGATCTGGTGCAACGTCGTGCTGATGCCAAGTTCGCTTTAAAAACGGATGATGAAGATCACAGCGAAAATCTTCGACAGGGCCTTCCAAGATGTCGTTCATGTACCGCTGAGCAGTGAGCAGGCAGTTAAAAAATATGGGGACAATTATTATTTCGTCGAACATACCGGACCACACACTGAATGACCATTGGTACTGGTGTCTGGCCTGCTCCACCCAATGCGGGTTCGTGTCGCTCCAGTAATGCGCATTATGGATGTTGACTTGAGAATTTCTGGAGAAGGTTGCCGCATCTGTCCAGAGCACTTTGTCAACAAAATCTGGTATTTCGTCTCGGTTCACAAGGATACAATTTTAGAAATCAGGCCGCCATTGAAAGTCTCTTTCTTGCAGCTTTTGGTGCAGTTGGAGGTGATACGGATGCATTTCATCCTTCCTAAGAAATCTTGGCACTGAAGACTTTGAAATGCCGACCTCACCACTCACATCACGCACGCTGGAATAAGCGTTTGCAGTCATGAAATCCAAAATATCTCCTTCAGCCTCTTCACTGATGGTCCCCTTTCTGTGCCGTGTCTTCTTGAAGCTACCTGTTTCTTTCAGCGTCAAGTAACTCCTGATAATTGTGTTCGCGCTTGATGTTCCCCCACATTGCCAATTTCGCTATACCTCGGCAGCTCTCCTGTAGTAGCCTTGGGCTGCTCCCGAGGCTGAGACCATGTTCGCCTTCTGCTCGCTTAAGTACGGCATGCTTTAGGCGCTGCAAAGAAATTCTTCGAAACTGTTGCTCGGCACGACAGTAATAGACAGTGGAGCTCACAAGCATCCAACCGCTGGCACAGCTTGGAAGAAAAGCTGCGTTGTAACAAATGATACTCTCTTGCACAGGTTCTAGATGTATGATGCATGCTTTGTGTGTATTTTTTCTATTCCGCATCGACTTGAACGCTAAAAAAAAAAACGATCTCCTCGTCATATCGGAATAAACGGCTGATGACGGCGCGTTCTTCGGCGACAGGCGCGAGCAGCTGCTGACGAAGCGCACTGTCGGAATGTCAGATTCGCGCAAAGGTTGAAGCCCTTTCTCGGTAGTGAAGGGAAAGCGCGGCGCTGGTGATGTTTTTACAAATCACTCATGAGAGCGCTCTAATCGCTGCGCATTCGGGCGCACAGAGCGCGCTGTCACGTGGTATTTTTTAAGCTCCACGGGCTCTCGTTTTTCCCGAATATAAACGGCCACGCTAAGTCTGTCTCCTTAGAAGTACCTTGGATGGGTAATATTTGTGAAGTTCTAGACCTTTACTATTGACGCCTGAACGTTTCAAGCTATATTTAAAAAGTTAATTTATCTCGGCTAATTATAAAAAAGAAGACGAGAAAGAAATGGTACTGTAAGTTCAGATAAAAGCTAACAGCATCCACGTGATTTCTGTTCTGAAGAACGCATAGGTTTTTTCAAAATCTTGGTCCAAGTTAGCTGGGACACCCTGTATATATATACATGCGTGTGTGTGTGCGTCTGTGTATACGGAAGCGAAAAAAACTGTGGGACAGAAGCTTTGTTAGATTCCACAACACTAGGTAGGCGAGTTATAAAAGAAAATTTTTTGAAAAACGAATCACAATATTTGAGAGAAATGACCCCCGCACATCGGATGAAATATTGAGTATTTTCAACTCTATCTAAATTGAAAAATGCAGGTTCAGCGGACTCTGTTCAGCATGCAATCACCTATTTACTTTATTTTAGACATCTGTTGTCCTTTTCAACTAAACTCCACCTCAGCCATAAAGCTTGCAACCGAGAAAGAAAGAAAACCTACTCGTATCTTGTGCGCCAATAAATAACATTATTAAAACAGAGACAATGCCACCAACCAGATGAACGCAGTAAAGCTTAGTGCTCTGCGAAAGAACTAAGAGCAATAGTACAGCACCACATATTTGTTTTCAGAAATGCAAGCGTAGCCATGCTGACGAAAGGATTAATTGCTATGCCTAAATCAAGACACACAGTTTGCAGGGTGCCTAATTTCCGACATGATTATTGAACGAATGGTAACTACTGTGCTTAAGTTACTTCCTCCGTGTGCTGAGGAGATGGTGTGCCTGCACAAAAACTGCATTTTCATGCAATAGAATCATTTGGGAGAGTTCTCACTTGCGTCAGTCTTTCTCCCTGTACACGGCAAAAAGTTATGTTATCACCTATAGCACTCGAACGCCACGAGTATATGAAAAACTCGGATCGTGAATTCTGGAATCGAGTACAAAGAAAAAAAGCAAAACTATTCGATTTGTATTGTAAAATTTGGATATCCGGAGATAACTAAAGTCAGTCAGCAATGAAATTACTTTTTATTTTTATTTAAATGTAGCAATAGGAGCTGGCAGCTTCGCATGAAGATTCAGCATTGAAAGTGGTAGCGAGCTGTATCTTTGTGATGAAGGGTTCTTAAAACGCTGACGTTATGAAAGGTGTTGCACTTGTTCCGCCTCAACTGTGCACGAGAACAGGACGAACAAAATCTCTCGGCCTTTGTCATTGTAAAAAGAAATGATCACATATACTTAGTTTAACATTTACTGTCTGTATTGCTAAGAACACTGTACATACCATGGTGCCGTGTCCACACATGTGCACAGCTTGTCAACAGCAACGCTAATGTGCGCCCACACACTAATATGCCAGGAGCGAATGTATTTGATCACAGTGCCAGAGCGCTTTGTACTCGTTCCTTGGCTCCGACACAGCTGATGCAGTGGAGCGTGACGGAGCGTATGCTAGGCTTCGTCGCCGTTTCAAACAAACCCGCCCCACGTCTTTAGAGGCCTTATGATCCTCCACGCGCAATCCGCGCGTGCGCTGCCAATAGCAGAACAACCCAACAGCGCCAACACCAATGAGCCGGCTTCAAGCATCCGTATTATTGTTGTCGCAATTATAGAGAAAAGGGAAGGGAAAGTGCATGAAACGATAAGTTGCAGCAATGTGAAAAAGCTGTATTTTCGCCCACTTTTACGTCCGTTTTCTTAGTATCTTCTACGTCAAGTAATGTAACGTTTTTTTCCCTACGCTCTTCCTCGCTTCAAAACCCATTGACTTGATGTGGTTGCGTAGACGTGCGGCATTTCAGAACAGTCGGACCTGATAGACCGAGGGTCTGAAACTTGCGTTACTTCAAAACATTGATGACAACGAATTCATTGGCTCCAAAATGTATCTGGTTGTTATTACCTATACAAATCGACATTAAAAAAGGGCAGCAGCCTTGTGTGGCCTAGCAAAGAACACAACTTAATTTCCTGCGAAGCGGGTTGTTTTGAGAAGTTAGAATTAAAATTTCAGTTATCTGTAACTGAAGCCCATAATTTAAAATTTTGCCCTTATGAGACTGGCCCTTGTAAAACTTTTCCCGTATGCGATGCTCTCGAACATTTGTGAAGGATTTTCTGATGAAATTCATCTACACACTTTTCCCTACACCAAAACATTCGCCGATATTTGATCGGCGAATGTTTCACCGCGTTGATCTCGGTCGTGTTCATACTTCTCCCAAGACAACGGTCTCACTTCATCGTTGTTCGTAAAACACACTTATGCCTCTCCTGATCACTCGCATATATAATTTTCTGATGAGACCGTAATTAGTCCGCGCACTTCGAACTGCTCTAACACTTCTCCATATTGTCTTAGTGTCATTCCTCTTGATACCGTCACATCATAAAAATACCTAGGCGTACATGTAACACGTAACTTAACATGAATGCCCATACTGAATAAATGACTGATAACGCTAATGTCATGTTAGCGCAGTTACGTCGCAACTTCTCTGTTGCTGCATCGCCCTTAAAACTCCTATTTTATACAACACTAATACGATCTAAACTTGAATACGCGTCATCTATACGAGACCCTGCACATGAAAATCTTGTATCTTCTCTCGAACTTATCTAAAATAATTCCATTCGCTTCATCGTTTCAAATTACAACCGTACCGCAATTATCATAGCTATGAAAGCTAATCTTTCCTTCCCACCTTTAAACTCTTACCGAAAAATCAGTCGCCTAACTCTATTCCACAAGGTATATGATCACGTCACGCTAGACGACGATTTTATTTAACCACCGGAATACATCTTTCGTCGCATTGACCATCGGCACAGGGTTCGCATAAAAAAATGCGACACTGAAGCTTTTTTTCAGTGTTACCTGCCCCGGACACCTGGCGAATGGAATCGCCTTTCTCCCGATAATGCAGCCATTGGAGACAATCAACGACTTCACGATGCACTAACGACCTTTGTTTATTTTGGAGAATGTTGATATTGTGATTTAACAAAATTCACTGTATTGTATTTCTTGTCATTGTGTTCCATGTTGCCCCCTTCCCTCTGTAATGCCCTTGGCATTGAGGGTGAGATAAATAAATAAATAAATAAATAAATAAATAAATAAATAAATAAATAAATAAATAAATAAATAAGTAAGACTGCGTAGTGCTCGAAAACGTAATTTACTTCAAATGCCGTGAATTAGAACATCCACTTTGCACTTTGCCTTCACGTTACCTATATTTTGACCAAATATAATCTCGGTGTAACGCAGAGCTTCTTTGGAACACTGGGAAATGCAGGATGAAATGGCCATGCAGCACCGTCAAGCAACTGCTAAAGAAATTTATTTATTTATTTATTTAATGCATACTGCTAGCTTTATATATAAGGGTGTAGCAGGGCCAACTACCAGCCTCCGTAATTTATTACAAATGCTGTAGTTGATGCACACACATTTAACTTCGCAACCAAATTTGTTGTCTATTTCCGCAAACTTTGCTCAATTTGATGCCTGTGGTACTTGTAGTTATGCCAGGGCAGCGGAATAAATTTCGCGCGACTCATAAAATACAAAGAAAGTGGTCCGAAGCACTTGCACACGTAATTTATTGCAAAAAACACAATTAACCCACGCACTTCGAACTTTGTGTGCACATTATCCATAACGTAGCCCATATTTATGTCAAATATAAGTGACGTGGCTTGTTTATTCCTCTTACTACACCGTGGAAGCCAACTACAATCTTCGTATACCATGTAATAATAGAGAATGGTCCTTCTGTAATTATTTGTAATGTTCCCAATTAAGCGACAGACGTGAACGTGTCGCCATGCACTAGAGTTAACCTTTTCCCAGCTAAATTAAAACTGCGTGTCTTGAACTGTTGTTTGAGGACTCTGGAAAACATTGCGGAAGACGGAAGTAAGAGTATCTGGAATGCCTGAGTAAGTAATTTTCCACAAATACTGTAAATAGCTTAGCCAGAATAAGCCATTATGAGACCTTATAAAATAAAACTTCCAATGTGATTTTATTCGAATTTCCTGACGTCAAACTTATTAATCGCCGACGGAAGCATTGGGTCGTTACCCGCAGAGTTGTCTGAACAGCCCATACAAACGTTCCCCTCGTTTAAAGGAGGTCCATTTTGTTCACTTTAAAAACTAATAACATTGCCTACATTCAGCGCTTTTTTTTCTATTTGTCTGACAAAAGCCGAGGAGCACGCTCAAGTGTGGAGAGTTTCGATAGAGAGGAGCCAGTGCAGAGAAAATACCTAACCGGATGAAAAGAGCGGTGCCGATGTCTGCGATGGGTCCTCTTCCCCTTACTTCGCTTGCGGTGGCTGATCAAAAGTCGCGGTGGTGTGCAAAGGAAGCTTAAGAATGCCACCAAAGCGGATCTCCAGCAAAGAATAGTTGGCACAGCGACGTAACAAACATGCCGGAAGGGCTCGATATCGTTACACGGCCAAGAAAAAAAGCTTTATTGGTCGCGAATAAACCCATCCTCCCTGGCATGTGCGAGTAGCCAGTGCCTGAGCGATCGGCAGGCAGTCATCTTTTATTCCTTTCGGAATAGGGCAGTCTCCGGCTATTCAGAAATAAATTCCGTTTTGTTCTGCATAATGATGTATTTTTAACGCGTACACATCAGTTTGACGCGTTGAGTTTTCACGGTTTAGTGACGTCGCGTCTTGGACAGGCGAAGTGGGCGCCGCCCGAAAACTTTTGACCTATAGCAGAGGGTTCATGGCGAAAAGGCGTCGAATCAGAAATAGTTTTTCTTCCGTTTGGTCTAATCATGCATAATCATTCTGTACATGTCATATCAGATGTGGAGCTATGGCGGTTTTCGTGGTGTCGCGTGACAGATATGCGAAGGGGGGTTGCCCCAAGGAGGTTTTGAACTATAGCGGTGGGCTGAGGGCAGATTTGGAATAGAAAAGTATTGAATAGCTTTATGTTGTAGCGTCCATGGTTGGTGATCCAACATGTTTCCTATTATAACGAGGTATAAATAACGCGCCTCATACACTTCACCGTAGAAGACCTGCCAAACCAACCACACTCGTCGTATAAAGCATGATAATTTAGAGAAGATGTGTAATGAATTATAATTTTCGAAGCCCATTAATTGATCTACTGAATTCAATCTTTTCGTAAGCGTTAAGCATAGAGTCACCACATTCTCTGTAAATATGAAATTTATGCCTATTTCGGTCCTCCTATGGAAGCGGGGAAACTTTTCAAGCGTTTCACACGCCTTTAAACGAGTGAGAAAGATCTTTCAGTCATTTTCATTTAAATCTTTAAGGCTGCGGTGGTATCAACTGACCACAGCACACAATTCATGAAACAAAGTAAATATAAAAAAATTAAGCGCTCAACGTGCAGCCTGCAAAGTGGTGAGGCAACGCTAGAAGCTCATGCCGAATGGTGCAAGACAACCATTGTTCTGCAGAAAAATCCCACTAAGAAAATCAATAGTAGCAGTAACACTCTTCTATTCGCTTTACGACGTCGTCAGCGCCAAACAACTTGGGTATTCGGTTTCACAATATTATTCTACAGTAAATATATATGTTTAATAGCAGTTCATGAAAACAAATATGAGCAAAGTGATTTTCGCTACTCATTTAACAGTTCATTTTGCTGTTGGCGAATTTGACGCCACCAGGGCTCAGTGGTATTAAAATTGAGTTCTCGAGTAGCCAATTCGTTTTATTTCATGTTTACCCAGCCACTTTCTGCAAGCACAATGTGCTACGTTTGTTATTTCCTACATATTTAGTCGTTCGGGAATGTTATTCGTTTAAAAATCTACAAAAATGACCACTTTCAGTTGCATGTTGATTATTCTTCAATAAAATTAAAGAAGAATTGAAATCATGTGCCAAACCTTTTCGCTAAATAAGAAGATAAACTAAGAATTCCTTCGAAGAGCTCGGCCTACGGATATCAAGAACTCAGCGCGAACTGTGACTCAGGTGAGGACGTCTCAGCTCCTGCGATAAGCTTATTTTTATTTGGTACAGTTGTTTCCTAGTTTGAACATTACACGGGCCAGAATTACGTTTGAAGGTAATAAAATACAAATTCTATCCAACATTTCCAGCCCCTGCAATAGAAAACATAAGAAAGCTGTGCGTTTTTGAAAGAATACATCATGTGTTGATTGACAACATTTGAGCCCTGGTGGTGTCATTTCACACAATATCCGCGAATTGGCTAAAAGCTGTAAAATTAAAAATTTTCTTTTTGTATCATGCTTGTAAGAGCTTTGTCACACAAAATATGTCAAAGGAAAAAGATACCTGCCTAAAGGAAAAAAATGCAGGGCCAAGAGGGTCAACCCATGATTAAGTCGCACATTTCAAAATTCGTCTCCTTATTGAATATCCCCACAACCACAACTAAGGCTATGGCGTAAGATCCCTGTAGTCCTTTAGCAGATGCATCTAGCCAGCCTTGACACCATGCGTGATGACTCGGAGCCCCGTATTATTAGGCCTGGTGTACACAGCCTAACACTTCAAGTTAGAATTTCAAACATAGGTTTCGTGCAGTTGCACGCAACGTACTGGGTTGCTGGTTTCACGCGCAGCAGGTGATATGTTTGTATGAAAGCAATTTGCGGTAATTGTGCTTTCATCAATGCGACAGCGATGCGTCACATCACCTTTACCGTAGGAAATTCGTGCAGCAGAGGCAGCTCCGTTTAGAACGCACATAACGTATGCGGTAGATTGAGGTGCTGTACTCGTGCAAATGACAAGAACATAGCTTGCAAAGAGGCACATGAATAGAGTTACGAGTGCTCTGGGGGATAACGGGTCGTTGATGTCCAATACTGAAATTTAATGTCAAAGGCCAAATGATTAAACTCGGACATTTGCTTAGTGTGATGAAGACGAGGACACGTATATTTTTAAGGAAAAGAAAAAGGTAAAGCACTATTCCGAAGCAACTTCCACTCCTTTAAAACATAACGGATCGCAAAAGGCGTTTTTACAATTCTAGTGCTGGAGCGGCAGAGCCAAATTATTATTTGCTGTGCCATATAACTTGTACAAAGTATGAGCAAAGCACACTGCAGTATTTATTAAGTTAAATGAATGAGGAGTTGTTTCGAATAGAAGTGTCGGCATTCGAAGCATCTGTGAACGCCGACGGCACCTTTATCGTCAGTTAACACTGCAGTATATACTTCATATATATATATATATATTCGTATATATAGCTTAATGAACATGGAGTTCTTTCGAATGGAAGTTCCGGCATTGGAAACATCCGTGAAGGCTGACGGCACCTTTATTGTCATTTAAGGCTTTCCTAAATAGAACACCAAGTTCCTGAGTGTTCTTTTATCAGTAAAAAAACGATCCTCGAAGGGTCTTTTTCTTAATGCCCAAATTATGCACAGTTAAAAAACGGGACTCCGACTTCAGTATCTTTATAACACCCTTTGATGCGCTAGCTTAGAAGAAAGGGTGGGGACAAGTTGGAATTTCAAGCCAAGTGCACATGGAATTGGTACAATATGTACCGTGTGCCAAACACTTCGCAACTGGCAGTACCTGCACGAAACGTTCCTTGGGAATAATGAAAGGAGCGAAGTTTACAGCAATGGAAGTGAGACAGATATCTCAGTTTATTTGAGAAGTGTGAATGATTGAGTGCTTCGAAAATAAAAGTATTCTACTGTGCCTAAAACACACTTGATTTTGTTTTGCCTTGGAGATGCATGAGATGTAAATTTTGTATGTCTTTCAGAGAGAACCTCACCTACTATTTAAGAGAAGGACCAGCAACTGACACAGTTTTCTTCACGCTGGATGACGGTAAATATGAAATGAGTAGTAAAGTAAGACTCCAAATATTTTGCTTGAACTGAAGTAACCTGAGAAGTTTGGCGCTCAAAATCGCCAATGCCATCTTTACCACTTGGAAACGACGGAAATGCACTCTAATTGATACGAAGTTTTTAATGGTCGCTGTGAATAGTATACTTTACGAAAATAACGATATGTCCACGCATTTGGCTACACGGTTTGACGGGTCATCTGTTTTCGCGCAGCATTTGAGAGGAATTCATTTGACCGCAAATCTGTTAAGGGTAGCGCCGCAACAGTTTTCATACGGCGGTCGGGAAGGCCGGCGGCGTCATGCGATGGCTGACCCGCATCACGTGTCAATCAAATAACAGCCAGCAACGCAGCCTACTTCGCGCACAGATTCGTTTCAGAAAGTAATTATAAAGAGTTCAAAATTATGGCGACCTCGCGTATACATCACACAAATGGACAGCAACTTCCTTGCGTAGTTAATCTGAGCAGATAAACCGTAATTTCTGTCTCGCGCGTCGCGTTTTACCATCTCCCCGTTGAAGGCAAGCTAGGGGGAGCGGAATTCGACAATTGTTTGTTTATTTTTCGTTGAATCTTTGTCCTTTTGGCTAAGATCAGTTTTTGTACGTCTCCGAACTCTGAACTCAGGACACCTTTCCTGACGTTGAGGTTCTTAAAGTCAAGCGTTTTTGCCGATTTTGAGACACTTTTTCATACGTATCCTGATCATAACGGTGAACGCGTTCAACGGGATAGTGCTGCCATCTTGGAACGCTCAAGCGAGTTAGTTTGCAGTTTCAAGTATAGAGTTTAAGACAATAATTAGTAGAGGAAGCTGTGGTACTATAGTGTCGACGGTAGCTGCAAGGAGGGCAATTCAGTCACCACGAGAATGATGTTTATTACATGGATTGCTTAAAACAAAGTTCCGACTTGGTAAATTCATCAGTGCGGTGCTGTAAAAAACTTAATGAACTTTAATAAATTAACACTAATAAAATTATCCGACGACAGGATTCAAACATGGGATCTATGGCGCAGAAACCTGATATTGAAAGCATTCAGCCAAGGACTTTTTTTGTTTATTGCCTCATTAGCAAGTTCACTCATTATCAACACCCGCGTTCAGAGATCCAGTGCGTGAAAGGCATATGTAAAATTTGTGGGACACTTAAGCTTCGCCTTTAAGAGCGGAACGCGGTAGCATACAAAGATTCCTGACTGCTTCTGACACTTCCTGGCAACTGCAATATGTAGCCGTAATATTTATCGGAAATAGCTGGCGGAGAATTGAATGCACGAAGGCGAGATTTCAGGTAGAAACGCGGCCTCTTGTGTGAGAGGATCTTCTGTTATTCTTTCGCACTTTTTATATTACAGTGCGAGAACATTTAACATAAAAGGCATGCGCTGCCGGTGTTCTGTTTCATGACATTTATTTGTAGGCTGCCATTCTCAAAGTTCTCAGGAATAACTCTGTAAACAATGTAAGACAAAGTATTAGGAACATTCGTGACGGAAGAACAACTCCGGTGCCGATGCCGGACGCCGACGCCGAATTTTCCACGAAACGTTAAAGGGGGATGGTACCCGGACAGAGGACTTTAAAGTTTTTGGCGAATATCTCAACTTGAACTCGCTACAAGGAATTCGAAATTTGCACAGCTATTTAAATGTGTATCAACTCTTCTACGTCAAAATTTCAATGAAAAGGTTCAGTGGTATGGAGTGTATAAAAACATAAAGGAAACATTTTTATTACTTCGGTAAAGGAAAATTTGAAAAATAACGATTCCTTCTAGTACAACGAATGTGCTCTCACATCTTTCCTACAACACGGTAACCTTACTGAATTAAAAGAAATGCGTTTTATAATTGCATACCTGACACAGAATGTTTTTTTAGATTTTACATTTTGACAAGTCGGTTTCTGGATGAAGAAAGTTGTAAAAAAACATTCCTAGAAAAATAATGTTTTTAGTTCAGTCGCTGCAATGACCGCTGAAGAATTATTGATTGAAATTTAAAAAAAAATACGTCCATTAAATGCAGAGAAAATGTTCCTTATACAAGTCAAAAAAGCATTTTCAGAAATGTTGATTTAAGTTTTATTAGTTCGACTATCCTAGTTGAACATTGGGCGTAGTCTGCAGGAATCATCTGCGTCTGATTTCTTTACGAAACCTTTTCTGCATCCTGGCATCTATCTATCTATCTATCTATCTATCTATCTATCTATCTATCTATCTATCTATCTATCTATCTATCTATCTATCTATCTATCTATCTATCTATCTATCTATCTATCTATCTATCTATCTATCTATCTATCTATCTATCTATCTATCTATCTATCTATCTATCTATCTATCTATCTATCTATCTATCTATCTATCTATCTATCTATCTATCTATCTATCTATCTATCTATCTATCTATCTATCTATCTATCTATCTATCTATCTATCTATCTATCTATCTATCTATCTATCTATCTATCTATCTATCTATCTATCTATCTATCTATCTATCTATCTATCTATCTATCTATCTATCTATCTATCTATCTATCTATCTGTCTGTCTGTCTGTCTGTCTGTCTGTCTGTCTGTCTGTCTGTCTGTCTGTCTGTCTGTCTGTCTGTCTGTCTGTCTGTCTGTCTGTCTGTCTGTCTGTCTGTCTGTCTGTCTGTCTATCTATCTATCTATCTATCTATCTATCTATCTATCTATCTATCTATCTATCTATCTATCTATCTATCTATCTATCTATCTATCTATCTATCTATCTATCTATCTAATGTGTGCACCTAACCGTTTTTCTGCCTGCCTGGGTCACTGGGTACTCTGTGGTCGAATGGTCATCACATCGGTCTGCTGTGTTCAGGTAACAAGGTTCGAAGACAAACATCCGGTCAACCTGGGTCACTGAGTTTGTGCCAATGTGTACATACGTGCCTCTCTTCGACGAGGCTCTTTCACGCTGTCATTGGTCACAGTAGATGCGGGACTGCGTAGTGTTGGATCTGAAGGACAATCCCAATTGCTGTCTCCCAGATAATTGGACCTTGCCGTTGAGTGCGGGAGCTGGCCATGGTTGAGGAGGACTTCGTGATGAAAAACTGGAGGTTTATTTACGTTATTTACACTAAAGATACAAAGAAATTAACAGTGATAAACTCATTGCTGGCCGGCAGCAACTCGGACGCTGCGGACCGTGGAAAGAAGCCCGAAAGAGATGAATGAAGCAACGCTTTCTTGCTGCTCCGGGTCTCTGGCTTTTAACCGCTTCGGTGTCTTGAGGTCATTTTCGGCTGATTGCTAGGCACCCGTGCGAGTGTAGTAACATTCGGCTCAGAAGGTCGCTGCATGGGCTTTACGGTCCGAGGGATCACTTGCCTCCGGTAGTGCCCTTCTGGTCTGCAACTGCCGTCACAATAGGCGGATGGGGGGGTGCTCCCAGGACTTCACGGTGAATTACAGCCGTCGTTCCCTCCAGGTTTGCAAGCGCCGTCATACTAGGCGGATGGGGGTTCCGAGGGCTTCACGGTCACTTAGAGCCGTCGTTTCTTCCGGGTTTGCAACTCAGCGGGGCGAGGCGGGTTGTTCTCGAGCGTCCTTTCAGAGCCGCAAAGCAGCTTTGCTCGGGACGCAGGTTATCTGGAATCGTGCCAGGCTCCCGCTTCACTTTCAGGAAGAGTCAAACAGTGGGACAATAACTCCCTATGCGGCGCACGAGGTTGGGGACGCCCACTTGCCTGGACGTGCTGCGCCTCGGAAACGTGGTAGATGTGCTTCCGCGCTCCTTAATTAGGTGTGACGGCGATTCGTTGTGATCTGGTGAACTCGAAGAAGGCTCAGGAAAAGGTCCCGTATCTAACAGTAGGCACCGCTGTTCGAAGAAGCTCTTTGGCGCCGACTTGGAACAATGGGTGTGCGCCACTCAGTCTGTGCTGGTCTCAAAACTCTTAGATGACAACTTCGGTCACTCCGTATGTGCCAGAAGGTGTGTGCCGCTCTTCAATGAACGTCTTTCAAGAAAACTTGGGTAACTAAGTATATGCCGCTCTACAACAACAAGATCCCTTAAATTTATCCGATTCTCAGCGGTATCATACCCACGCCCCAAGGATTCCTCTCAAGGACACTAACTTGCATTTACAGGCTGCGGCACAAATGCACTAGGTATATTTGCCGCTCTTCAATATAAGCCTCGCCAGCATTGGTCATTGAGTATGTGCTACTTAGTGTGCGGCAAGCGATGGAAGAATTCTCAGCGTTTGCAGGAGCCGGTGCTGTGCTTCTCGTCTGGGAGGCCACGTGCGGACTTCCCGGCCGTGCCGCCAGATGACCTTGCATGTCCAGAAGTAAGCGCTTGAGAGGAGACCAGCTGTGGCATCACGCGTTTCTTAGTACCCGTACGCACCGGCGCGCCATTCAATTAGAATATCACCACAGGGTTCGTCGCAGCGGCCCCAGATGACGCAGACTGCTTCTGGGAAGCATGAAAGAAGTCTCGCTGCAGCACACATCTCCTACATAACTCGTTTCGCCGGAGGCAATACGTTTGTGTTTGTATTGACTCAATGCTAGCGAATTACCGTTGAGGTTCATCGTGAGATTGGTTCTGACGACCTCCTTTTGTTGCAATCAGCATTCTTTGAAAAGTTCATCGATTTGTGAGATTTGACTGTCTGTTAATTTGTCTGTTTGTGTACGCCCAATCTCTTTCACATCAATTGGGGAAAGATAATTTCAAGAGGAAATGCAAAAAGCTCGTGTCGCCTGGTAGACCATAGCCTAATGTGAAGAACATCGGGCTGCTGTGCTCAGGAAATGGGGTTCAATGCCTGCCGTTGCATAAAAATTGGATCCCCAAGTATGTGCTGCTCTTTATTGAGCCTCTCTGCCGCGAACTTGGGTCACTGGATACGCGCTACTAGGTATAATGGGAATTTTAATGAGATTCGTTAATGCCACATTGTGCCACCTGGAATGTGCTGTTCTTCAGCGAACCACTTTGACGCCAACCTGGCTAATAAATATCCTAAGAATGCTAATCGCAATAGAAGCTTTTAAAGTTGCTCCGTGTTGTGCCTGACAAACCCTCAGAACAAAGGATGCTTCACCGGCGGGCATGTGGCTATCATGAGCGCTGATCACGCCTCATAGTTCACTAAAGGCAGGTCAATATGCGTCACCTGAGTCTTGCGGACAGATGTTCCAGATTTTCGACTTTTCCAGCGCCCAGAAATGACAGTCGCTTGAAGACAACGTTACCCACTCCTGACCGTCACGAACAGGCCACTGATCGATGACAGAATCATTGTTGAAAATTCCCGGGGAAAAGAGTAGACGGCAGGTTGACAATTTTCCACGTGCTTGCCTCGTATTGTGCAACGTTGGAGACAAGTTGGAGTAATGAAAAAAACGGGGGGGGGGGGGGGGGCGGTTACTGCAAGAAAAGTGGGGGCATCGGAAAAAAAGGGTGGGAGTACTGCAAAAGGTGGGACGTTGGGCTCGGGATAGAATGTGAACAATTCGGCGCTTGTGATTAGCTAGTGAATTCCCTCGACGAGGAAAAGAGGGAAAAAAACGGCATACGGAGCTGATCGGGACGGCTGTGGCAAAGGAGACGCTCGGTTATGCAAAGACTCTAGCACGTAGGATGCTCCGATAGTTGGAAGCGTGTTTGTAAAACTGAATCATGTACTTTTCAATATGAAACTTTTTCTGTTCTCCTAAACATCGCTCGGAACCATTATTTCTCCCGGCACCTGGCATGGAACCAGTCATGGCACATTCTTCGGCCACACGGACCCTCGACGTTAGCAACAGTGGCTGGCGGTGTATGGGATCGGTAGGCGTGGGCTACTTTAGTGGGGTGAGTCCCGCGTGCTTGTCTCTCTTTTCGCCAGACTTATTAGCGAAGGCAGTCGGCAAGGATGTACGATGTTAGTGATTTTATCTCGTAGACCAACAATATAGTGTTACGCGGACTGAATTACTACTGGGGAAGAAACAAAGGCGCACTGTAAGCATGGATAAGTTCACAATCCAAGAACTCCTCAAAAGTTATGAGCGGATGGGCACTTCGGTTGGCTCTGCGAAAGGAAAGAGGGACCAATAAGAGCTCTTGCAGAATGAGGAGAGGAGTTGGGAGGAGGCCCGTGAGGCCACAAGAATTACTTTGGAAGGCAGGAGCGCTGAGAAATTCTGCAATCTCCTGAAGGTAGCCATAAGGATGGGCTAGCTAGTGACTCATGTTTGCTGTTCATCTCGCCAGAACTCTCTCTAATATAAGAAAGCGGATGCCAGGACAGTATTTCTGTGTTTCCTGGTGGGCACTGTTTAGGAAATTTATCTTCTTTAAATAGCGAATTTCCGTTTTGAGGAAGGGTGAACTTTGAAGAAAAACAAATTGCCATGGAGAAATTCTAAGTGTAAGACTTCCTTCTAATTAGCGAGCAGTTGGCAATTTCCGCCGGCTGCGCAAGAGAAAAAAGTAGTTCTCGACATCATGAACGCAGAAGACGTGACGGTCGAGGAAGCTGACGAGGCTTGCGAAATCATCGTTGAAAGAAAGCAAAAAGCAGAAGCAGTGGCGGCGTTCGCTATGGAGAAATACAAAGAGCAGGGCCTCCTTCTAAATTGGGAGGAGTTGCGAATTTCCGCCAGCTCCGCAAAAACGAAAGCAACCATTCTCGATGTCGTGAAGGCAGGAGAAGTGACTGTAGAGCAAGCTGACGGGAATTGGGAAACCAATGCTAAAAGGAAACAAAAGGCAGAGGAGTGCGAGAAGCGTGAACGTGAAGAGGCAGAAAGGCGGAAGCATGAATGTGAAATGTGCGAGAGGCGCGAGAACGAGGAGGCAGAAAGGCGCAAGCGTGAAGCAGACGAGCATGAGAGGCGGGAGCAGGAGGCAGCGCAACGGCGCGTTCTAGGGATAGAAGAGCTTCAGCACAAAAGTCAGATACTTAGATGGCAGATAGCGCGACACCGGCTCCTAGATTTCAGGGCAGAGGAGGATATAGTAAATTTCCTCGCCGGTTGTGAACGAGCGTGTGAGAAAGAGGGTGTCAGCCGGGACTTGGGGACCGACAGATTACCAGGGCTAATCACGTTTAGTATCGCTAAGTGTTTCATGAACTGCTTGTCTGGGGAGAAAGCGCGTGACTACGATAAGGCTAAGAAGGCTTTGTTCAGACACTTCGGTCTAGCATTTCAGGCCGACTTCGAAGGCCAAAGCGAGAGAGCGGCAAAACTCGCCGAAGATAGCTGCACGCGCCAAAGATTCCACAGTACGCCGCGACGATAAGAGAGAAGCGACAAAACGGTAGTTCGTTTCGGAAAGTAAAAGGGTAACAAGTCTTACCATAGGAATTTTAAACCGCATATTTCAAGTTCCCCCGGCTCGCTTCAGGAGAAAGAGGGTGACGCTTGGAAGTAGCTCTATAAACGATGGTGCCCGTTCACGGTGTGCGCGCGTTGGAGCCGTGGAAGAGAGTTGTTTGTTACATCAGCGGAGAAAAAGGCGACATGGCCAGGAGCTGTGAGAAGCGGCTGGTATTTGACTCAACAGAAGACTCCGATATGAAGTGCAGCTGTTCATATCGCATATGAGACAGCTTTCAGTGAACAGCCAGGCGTGGACGGAGGCGGCAATTTCGGCCAGCCTGCCAGAGCAAGTCAGCTAGTGTTCTTCGATTAGGTCGGAGCAAACGCTTACAGAATGAGGAGAATCATTCTCCAATATGGGATATTTCAGGGCGAGAACACGAGAAGAGACTCAGAGACTGACAGGCGTATCCCCTATTGAGCAGCGGTCAAAGGACGATGGAACGTTTCCCTAGACCACTGCGCACATTGACGAGTCAAAGGTGTTAGCAGCTGGAACTGATGAGGAGGCAGCAGAGAGCGGCGCTTTTCTCTCAGAAAAAACGGAGGGCCCCTGAGGCAAAGTGGGTGCGGCAGTGGCAAGTTCGGCCAGACTGCCAGAAAAAGTCACCTATGTCTTTCCAGTCAGGGTAGATCTGCGAAAACCCAGAGAGTAATGAACTTTCAAGTGCGTGTGCAAAGGTTGCCATATAGAAAAGGCGTAGTCCCAAGATGAGAAAGATGGTTTAGGTCCAGCCGTCTAGAATCAAACGTGCGAAGCGCCAAGGCGACAGAGGCAAATGCGTGGAGGTCAGGATCCAGCCGGAGACTTAAAAAGCGAATGAGGGTAAATCCTAAGATTAGAGATTTGCCGAGATCGGGGAACGGCCTGATGCACACTTCAAAAAAGAGTGTTTCGCGCAGACTGAGGCGTAGTAACCGTCGCCTATCCGCATTGCGGGCATGTCATTGTAAACTGAGAGACAAAGGGAAGCGTCGTATAGTCTTCAAGGGACGGTCACTCGCTGAGGCAAAGAAAGGCAACTGCACAACACATAAGGGGACAGTACGTGTGCGGGTCCGTGAAGGTACCGCTCTCCCAGTACTTGGAGGTTGCTGTCCTAAAGTTGCAGCTACGAGGTGCGTCAGGTCAATTAGCGGCTTTTGCCTTCTTGGCGACCGTGCCTTGCTGGACACCTGGAAGGCGCGACCGTCTGGAGGTGGTCTGAAAGGATACGCTTGAGGCTCGAAAAGGAAATAACGAAGATGCGTTGCAAAATTGTTTTGTTCTTTTGTATTCAGTTTGTAAGAGATTTGTATCGCGCTGAAAATTTGACAAGCGTAGGGAATATTACAAAATTTTGTTAGGTTATTAGCATTTTGGTCTCATGTTAGATTCGGAATTTAAAGGGGAAAGTTTACGTCACGACAAGTGTAGCCTGGAAAGGCAAACAGTGTCAGTGTTGCATACAGTTTGGAAGGTCACGCCCAGGTTCATAAGTTATGTTGATACAGGAGATGATTACGAGCGGTGTTTATTTGGCAGTGGTGCTTTGTGGAGGTACGTTTTGTAGATTGAGCTCAGGTTTCATTTTGTCAACGATGTTCAAATGTTTTTAAACAATAATGTTTTTAAACAATATTGTTTCATGAGCTTTTGTTAGACAGCGGACATCGTTGGTCTCTTCTGCTCCTGGTATGGCAGATTTATTTTTTGAGTTACTTTGATGCTTACTTTGATGAAAATATGACAGCTGAACGCTCGAAAAAAGAAAGCGTCGGTGTTTTCGTGTTCTTTAGTCAAGCGGAGATGTAGGCTGAAGATAAAAAGCTTAGTGTAATTTTGATTGCGACTTGTTTTGGATAGTTTGCCCGACCTTCTGGAAGCTTTTCTTATTATTTGGCAGATTTGGTGATTTCTTCTAATCACGCTGTGTCGGATTATGTAAAGGGATGTCGCATAAAGACGGTCACCTGCCCAAATTGAGCGTTGTTTCTCAGTAGCACAATTTAGGAGAGCGCTGGGCTTCTGAGCCCATTTAAGAAAGAGATAGGGGTTTAAGATGGATTTCCTTTTTGTTTATTTCGCGAATTGGTATAATGTAATGATCATGTAGCTCTCTTGTGCTAAGCGTTACGGATGTGAATTAATCTAGGTCGTTTCTACTTTCGACTTCCTGATCTTCAATAGCTGTAATTCATGATTTCTTAGCTTCATTGCATCAAGCCTGTTTGTGTCTACTTGCACGAACACATAGTTGAAAGCTCATTGGCACTTGTCCGGATCAATGTGAAACTTGTGTTTCGCAGTTTTCCTTTAGATGGAGGTTGTCAGCTTATTTGAATTTGCACAGTCTGGCGATGAGGGTGGCTTGCATGCGGTGCTTGCGGCATTTTGTGTGACTGACAAAGGTCGCTCCTTGAAGTTTGCCATCTTGCTTTTATGCAGTCCAGTCAGAGCCCACCTATCAAGAGGCCTTTAACCAGAAGATCCTCATTCTCGGAAGCTGCAGCCCCATGGCTTTGAGCAATACAGGCATCAAGGCGGCCGAGCTGCATTGAACAACTCGACCCCCCGATGCTCCATCTGGCGGTGGGGGTGATGTTGTGTCTGGCGATTCCTCAGAACAAAAGAGGATTCACCGGCAGACATGCGGCTATCGCGAGTGCTGGTGATGCCTCATCGTTCATTCAAGGCAGCTCAATCAGCGTCACCTAAGTCTTACGGAAGTCAGTCATGTTCCAGATCGTCGGCTTCGAGCGCTCAGAAGTGACAGCTCGCTTTAAGACAACAAAGTCGCTCCCTCCTGACTGTCACGAAGAGGCCACTGATCGGTGACAGGGTCATTGTCGAGAACTCTTGGGGAAAAGTGTCGACGGCAGGTTCACAGTTTGCCACGTGATTACCTCGTATTGTGTAAGGTTGGAGACAAGTAGGAATACTGCAAAAAAAAAAAAAACGAAATAAACGTAAGAGCATCGCAAAAGGTGAGCCATTGGGGCCGTGATAGAATGTGAACAGTTCGACGTTTGTGATTGGCCAGTAAATTCCCTCGACGAAGGAAAGGGGAGGAGAAAAGGTATAAAAGCGGATCGAGACGGCTGTAGAGAAGGAGACGCTCAGATACGCAAAGACTCTAGCATGTAGTGTGCTCCGATAGTTGGAGACGTGTTTGTAAAACTGAATCATGTACTTTTGAATATAAGCCTTTTTTTCTGTGCTCCTAAACATTGCTCCAGACCCTTCTTTCTCCTGGAGCCTGGCATGGCACCAGCCATGGCACCTTCTTCGCCCTCACGGACCCCCCAACTTCACAACATGCGGTGCTGGGCGGAATCAAACCTGCGTTATATATGATCAGACAATCTTTTCAGAATTTATGGTCAAGCATTCAGTTGGACCATCGAGGTCGTTGCTCTTGAGGTCGAGTGGGTGGTGTCCTCATTCCAGGACTCCACTTGCCACAGACGCTCGACGTACTTGTTGGACGAGAGCTTCTTTTCCCGCTAGGGTATCTCCGGTCAGCTGTACCTCCCACCGCTCAAATGACGTGCTAGGCGTCTTTAAGTGTTGAGGTTTGCCCCCGCACCCCACGAGATGTGAAAGAATGTAGGGCGTGTGGCGTCGCACCAGGGGCAAATGCCGAGATATGTATGTGGGAACATTTCGCTTATCTGTGTAGGTTGTGGAATGTGTTGGTCTGAATAAGTCTGAGAGCTACTGCATCTTCAGTGCTGAACGTTTTGTGAGGGGCAGGATAAATCCTGGGATTGAGTCGTTGGATCTCGAGTCGGTCGCAGTAATTGGATGACAGGGCATGAAGGTAAAGGGCGGGGATTGATGAGACGATTGGTTTTGCCCCGTTCGGTTGATCAGCGCTCGATCTAAGGCATTCGCCCTTTCGTTCCCCTCCAGACCCGCATTGCCCGGCGTCCACGTGATTTGATGGGACTCTTTCAGCCTCGGGCCTAGCATCTGAGCCGCCAGCAGTCGTGTTCGTCCGTTGGTAAAGTTACGGCAGGTCTGTTGCGAGTCGGTAATGACATGAACTTTCCTGCCTATCCTGTCTGCTTTCTTTATTGCTAGTGCAGCGGCTATGCTCTCAGCCACAGCTGCGGTCTCTGCCCTGCCGGAGGCCGCGAGAGTCAAGGATTTGTCTGTCCCTTTCACGGCGGCTACCGCGAAGAGCCCCCCCCCCCCCCCCCCCCTCCCCGCATGGTACGCCGCCACGTCCATGTACGTTACGTACGGGCCACCCTTTAATTGTCGGTGCTGTCTGTCGACGCGAGTCTTGCGTTGTCCTTCATGGAGTTCATGACTCATGTGCTTCGGTATGGCGTTCGCCCTGATCTTGCCTCTGACCTCAGGCGGGAGTGATCGCTGCCCATTGAGGGCACGCAGCTCCGTTGCCGTTCCGGTCCGGTGGAGGATGGCTCTGCCCGCCGCCGTGTTCTGTAGTCTGGCTTTTTGCGAAGCCATAACCACGTCCGACAGCTCAGCGAAGGTGTTGTGGATCCTGAGGGCAGCTAACTTCTCGTTTGAGGTGATGACAGGGAGACCCAGGGCCGTTTTATACGCGCATCTGATGATGGTATCGACTTGTTCTTGGTCGCGTTTGTTTAGCGAGTGGTAGCGATACGGCAGGATATACATTACTTTGCTGATCACCAGAGCATGGACGAGCGGAAGCGTGTCCTCTTCTCGCATGCTCTTGCGGCGTCTTGTAATTCGTTTGGTAATCCGCGAGATCTGGTTGGTGGCAGACCTCAGGGTTTGGAAGGTGTGGGAGGCTTTCAGGTTGCTCTGGATTCAAAAAGAGTCAGAGATGTCTGAATGGTATCGCATTCCACTCCTAAAGAAGAAGCTTAAGCGTACACCAAATTTTATTGATGTTAATTTTGAGTTAACGCCCAGGAATGTTGTATATCAGTGAGGAGACCGCCTTTTCAATGCCGTAAAAGCGTGAGATAAGCTCAACGCTTGTCAAAACTTTCCTTCCTATTTTACAGCAACACTGGTAATAATCACATTTCTAATTCTGATATATACTTGTAGTGCCGAGCAGCTGAATTCTCGAACAGACAATTCATGGACGGAATTCTTAAAGCTTTTGTTTGTATCGGCTATTTAATATTGGCTGGTCACCGTCGCTGATATTCTCGTGGGTATCATGAATGGCAGGAAATTGTTCTTACGATGAATGATAGCGTAAGACCTCATTGCGAATGGGACACCAGATATGCAGTTCTTTGTACGTTATCTTTCTTTTGTTTTCAGGAGCCGAAGGTAGGGGAACGGCGAATTACATATATACCAACTATAAAAATTGCGCCGTGGTGGACTTCCCGTTCAAGAAGAGACAAAGTAAGAATCTATATTTAACTAGGCCAACCGGCCCGTAGTGGTCATTGTTTAGCAGGGAGCACGTAGGAGGGGCATCTCATGGTACACAATTTCATTGCAATCACACGAAGCCAACAAACTATGAGAGCTCGACGAGATCATTGGATGTACTAATTGTTTTCATTGATTTGTTGAGTTAGCTACGAGTGACGATTGAATATTGCGATGGACTTCGATTTCCTAACAATGAAAAAAAGTCGCAGTTTTCACTGAAACGAAGCATTCATTGCGATAGTGAATTATTGGACAGTTATACGAAGTAAGGCTAGTAGCTTTATCAATTTCGTAAGCTGCCATAAACATTATACCTTGCTAACAAAATTAACAAACACACTGTCACACGTGCACAGGCAAGCATGAACACCTCTCAGTCAATGACAGCACACACTCGTTGTCCGAACGCTGGCGGGGTGAAGAGCGGCAACAATGACGAGAGAATTCCCTTTTCTGCTAGCTCTCACTTGAGTGCGAACTAGACGCATGAGGACTCAGCGCACACGGAGCTGTCAGCCATCTCGGGCGGCATAGCCTTCGAACCCATCGCAGATGGCCTCCAAGGTAGAATTAGGACGGCCGCGCTCAGCCGCCGCAGCCAATCTGGAAAAGGAGATGCGGACCAACCTGCCCCCTTCCGCCCCCTTCTTAGCGCGCGCACATCTCCCCGATCCACTGCTCGCCCACGTGCGCGCGTGAGCTGACCACCCACACTTCCCAGATTCCTCCTTTGCGCGTGCGGGAAGAAGTTGCCACATGAAGCCACCATCCTTTTTGGCTGACCCTCGCAAGCTATCTCTCACGCCTGCAGCATACGGCGTGCCGTCGCGATGATATCGCCCTTGTACTTTATAATCAACTTCACGACGCCACCGACGCCGACGGGGTAGGTCCGCTGTGAGTGGCCTGCTAATTGACATCGCAAGAAAAAGCAAATAAAACGAAACAAAATCCATTTTGCAGCCGCTAGAAGCAGATCACAGAATTTACGCACGACGATTGGAGCCCTCTGCTAATTGAGCCACGGCGGTGGCTGTCCCTACGTCAACTTATGTGCGTACCTTTATAAAAATGTATATAACATGTAATAGTATGTTTCTCCTTCTAGTATTAGGTAGCGCCTATAGAGACCAAGGCAGTGGAATGGGGAGCATCGTCATGGCACACGCGTCACGTAGTACGTGACATTTGTACGGGGCAATAACATGGCCTATAAACTGTTGCATGCAGCCCTTAGGCACCGAGATGCCACAGTCAAGATGTGCGCTGTAATGAGCAAGACTCAGGGTAACGAAAGTCTCTATCTCAAGCAACTAAGTTGTCCAGCCAGCAGGAAAGAAATTCAGAAAAGGAAAGGCATAAATTTTCTAAAAAGTAGGGCTACTGTGTTAAAAATTTGCACTTGCGAATGGCCTAACCTTGAAAATTCCGAGTAAGGACGTGACCTAGCTTTGAAGTTTGAATTTTGCCCATTATATACATGGCAGAGAGAGAGGAGAGGAAAGAATTGCGTAACCAGCTTGAGGAGCCCATGGACCGCAGTAATATATGCAGCCAGTCGGCAGCAACTTCAAATATTATAAGATCATTTCAGAATACGCTTACTCACGTTATACACGAGAAAAAGCCACAACTTAAAAAGAATGCAGCATATACGTAATCACATTTTGTTGTCTAATGAAATAAGCAAATCAGAAATGGGTAAAGACCATGCAATGATGGTCTAAAAGCGAGAGAGAGAGAGTGAGAGAGAGAGAAGTCATGAGAGAAAGGGAGGTAAGGGCTTGTAAGAAAATCCATGGGAGTGACGCATGATAATGCATAACTCACGTATTCGTGTCGTCACGAGGTCATGTATTTAGATTTCTTTTTCTCTTACGCTCGAGCAGCACTCACAGCAGGAACCACATTTGTTTTTTGTATTTTTTTGCAGGCTGTGGTCTATGGGTCACGAAAGATGTGTTGCACAGTTACCCGCAGGAATGCATTGACCAGTTTGAGGACAACTGCGACAAGGCGGTCGCGGTGTTCGACGACGAAACGTGCAAGGGTGTGTTCGACCATATCTAGAGCACCTCTCACGCATTTGTATTTTCACGAGTGTTCGGTCATTGGTACCGAATAATAAATTGCCCCATCACAGAAAACTAAACTCTCCCGTCAGTTACTCATTTCTAATTCCTGTCCCCCTTCTCCACACAGTCCGCGAAACCCCTCCGTAAAAAAGGTGACAGGCATATCCAACGTGCTGTTAGAAACTAAATGACGCGAAGCTTGTTTAACTTGGCGGCTCAGCAGCAGTAGTGGGTAACTAGAGCGCAACCACGTTGCTACCTATCTGCGTTACGACGACGAAGGCGATGTGCGATGATTATATTGCCACATGGTGTGGCGCAGCAAGAGACTGAAGAAGAGGAGAATGAGGTTCGTCTCGGCATCGCGCGTCGCCGCTTGCATTTTCGTAAAGTCCAAAAACTGCTTTCGTCACTCCAGATGGACTTTACGAATTTAGAGTACTTCCTTTCGGTCTGTGTTCGGCACCAGCAACTCTCCAGCGAATGATGGACACTGTTCTCGCTGGTCTAAAGTGGCAAAGCTGCCTCGTCTACCTTGATGACGTAGTTGTTTTTTCGGCGACATTTGACGACCACCTGAAACGACTGCGGCAAGTTCTCGAAGCCATCTGATCGGCTAGCCTCACCCTTAAGCCTCAGAAGTGTCATTTCAGCTAGAAGGAGCTGATGTTTCTCGGACACGTGGTCAGCGCGGAAGACGTGAGCCCCGATCCCGCGAAAACTGCCGCTGTAGCCTCTTTTCCAACACCAACCGACAAGAAAGGTGTCCGACGCTTCCTGGGCCTCTGCGCATACTAGCGGCGTTTCATCGAAAATTTTTCGAAGATGGCGGAGCCGCTGACTCGCCTACGAGGGACGATGTATCGTGCGTCTGGTCCTCAAAGCAAGAGACTGCTTTCACCGAGCTTCGACAGCGTCTGGTGTCAGCCTCAGTTTTGGCCCGCTTTGACGAGGAGGCGGATACGGAAGTTCATACAGACGTCAGTAACGTTGGTCTTGGTGCGGTGTTTGTACGACGGCAGGAAGGTATTGAAAGAGTGATCGCCTACGCAAGTGGCACACTATCGCGTGCAGAGACCAACTACACCACCACGGAGAAAGAGTGTCTTGCCGTCGTATGGGCGCTGGCCAAATTTCGACCTCACCTTTACAGCCGCTCATTCAAAGTTGTAACTGATCATCACTCGTTATGCTGGCTTGCAAATTTCCGGGACCCTTCTGGACGATTGGCACGGTGGAGTCTACGTTTGCATGAGTACGACGTGACCATCGTGTACAAGTCGGGCCGCATACACGAAGACGCTGACGCACTATCGCGCGCCCCTATCGACACTACCGACCACGACATTGAGGACGACGGCGCTTTCCTTGGGACCGTAAGCGTTACTGATTTGTCCACACGGCAGCGCGCAGACGACGCACTACGGCCTATATTCGAACATCTGTAAGGACGAAACCCATCAATACCCCGGCATATCGCTCGAGGATTGTCGTCTTTTTGTTTACGACATGGCGTTTTATACAAGAAGAACTCAGCTGCCACCAACAAGACCTACCTTTTGGTCGTTCCAGCAGACCTCCGTGCCGAAGTTTTATTCGCCTGTCATGACGAGCCTCCGTCTGGCCATTTGGGTTTTACGCGAACGCTTGATAGAGTGCACAAATCCTACTACTGGCCGAGACTTGCCGAGAGTGTTAAGCGGTACGTCCAAGCCTGCCGTGAATGCCAGCGGCGAAAGTCGCCAGCTGTGAAGCCAGCGGGATTACTGAATCCGATTGACACACCTGGCAAACCTTTCGACCAGGTCGGCATGGATCTTCTGGGCCCGTTTCCACTGTCATCTTCTGGCAACAGGTGGATAATCGTCGCCACGGACTATTTAACGCGATGTGCTGAGACGAAGGCGCTGCCTCGAGGCACAGCTTTCGAGGTTGCCCAGTTTTTCATACAGAGCATCGTCCTACGGCATGACGCCCCATCGCACGTCATCACAGACCGAGGCAAAGCCTTTACAGCACAGCTCATTGAAGACGTTTTTAAACTCAGCTGCACGACCCATCGAAGGACAACTGCCTATCATCCGCAGACAAACGGCTTGACCGAACGACTGAACAAAACGATGACTGACATGCTGTCTATGTACGTAGACGTACAACACAAGACGTGGGACGAGATACTCCCTTACGTAACGTTTGCCTATAATACTGCTACGCAAGAAACAACACGCTTCACGCCGTTTTACCTCGTAATTACGGCGGTGAAGTGCAGACTACGTTAGAAGCAATGCTGCCGTGCGACAACGTCGATCATCTCGATCTCGCCCAAGATGCCGAAGTTTTCGAGCAACGCGCGGAAGAAGCCCGTCAGCTTGCCCGAGTGCACATAAAGCAACAACAGAGCATCGATGCGCACCGTTACAATCTCCGCCATCGACATGTCGAGTTCAAACCTGGTGATCAAGTTTTGGTCTGGACTCCCGTGCGCCGAAAAGGACTATCCGAGAAGCTTTTGAGTCGCTACTTTGGACCTTACAAAGTGTTGCAGCGAATTAGTGACGTGAACTACGAAGTCCTTCCTGACGGAAGGCTGCCTTCCCGACGTCGACAACCGAAATCTGATATTGTGCAAGTTGTGCGGTTGAAACCGTACTATAGCCCCTAATATTCGACGTTTTCAGCCGCTCCGGTTAGTTTTGTGGTTGCTCGTCCATCAGTGCCTTGTGACTATATCACACACCACAGTGATTGTGACTATAGCGTATGTGTTAGTCCTAGACCATCTCGGCGCTCTCAGGTATAGCCTATGTATGCTTTCCTTATTTTCTTTTTTTTTCTTTTTTTTGAAGAGGGGGTAATGCCACATGGTGTGGCGCAGCAAGAGACTGAAGAAGAGGAGAACGAGGTTCGTCTCGGCATCGCGCGTCGCCGCTTGCGTTTTCGTAAAGTGCAACCGCCTGTATCTTGATTCAGCTTGTATACTCCAGCAGGGTATACGCGACAATATAGAGAAGAATGTTAATGAGAGGTACATGGCATAGTGTAGTGACACATATACAAATGTATTTGGGGCTTTTCAGCCTTCGCGTCACTGTGGCACACCCATTAAGTAGGATTAGGCGAAAGTGGCACATATGCAGTGGCCAACTTTGTAGATAAGAAGATGAATGAAAAAAAAAACTAAGGGAAGATTTGTGTTTTTGTGGGAATAAACGAAGAGTGGGCGCGCGTGACGTTACTTCGCGCATATTTGGAGTGACGTGAATATTCCAGTTTGTATGTAGGCCTTATTCAGTCCAGTGTAGCGGAGACAAGGGGTCGCATGCTCCCCAAGCCTATCGTCGAGGAACAACGAGTCGTAGTGGACTTTCTGTGGTCAGAGGGAGCCAAAGCAGTGAGCATCCACCGTAGGCTGTTGGAGCTTCCCTTCATCCGTACAGCGCTGATATGGCCCCATCGAATTAAAAAACCTTCGGCCCTTTAGCTGAGGCAGTGCATGGTCTTTGGTTCAGGTGAGAGAACGAGGTTCAGCTTAGTTGTGAACATAGCTTCATGAACAGCCCAGCACTCCCTCACGGATAGGATGAAGAACCTGATCGCAAATTACCAAAATACATTGCCATGCAGAAAGCATATATCAAAGAATTCATTTGTGTAGTCACTCTTCATGTGTGTAATAAAAACATCTTAAGTGAAAATTGTCTCCGTATTTTCGTATACAGCTGTATATCCGCAACACATCCGCAGGGGAAATGACAAAGAACGCCAAACACAGGAAAAGAGGCAAACCTTTAAGCAAGTTTCTTCACCGTCCAAAGACTTTAAGCTCCGGACATGCTATGCGACCATGGCTCTACGGCCTCGAGGAATCTCCTACCGCTCTTACAGTTATGCAAACACTACTAGATAAACAGAGGTAGAACAGCTCACTGGACGAATACGAATGTGTAACGAGAACGTTGTTTGTATGAGAGGAGGGGACCATTTGTAGACATGTTCACTTTTGTGGCGTTTATTTATTTTAAAGTAGCGATGGCGATCTTTCGATCGCTATAGCGAGTCGTTATATATAGAATGGGCTAGATTAAATCGTTGTTTTGAAAGCCAGGTCGATGCACGTTCATGTAGACGTGATAATGGTTCTGAGCTGGGTGGCTGTTGCTCAACGCAGAGCTCTTGGCGGAAATCAATCTCTCGCCTATGCATCTGAGATCATGGAGATGAGGAGGCTTGTGCGCTTACTTCAAGGTATCGGTTGTGGACAGATGAGGTAGTTCCTGTTTTCAAACAGATTGCATATACAGCAAGTACAACCGAAACATCAACAGGTCACGGCGGAGAGATCGTTTTTGAACAGCAACCGATGGCCCACCGAGCCGTTGCTGCCGAAGGGTTTGCACACAAACTGTTTGGTCAGTGCCAGCGTTGAAGCGTCTGTTTTTGAGCGGTGTAATTGCTTGCCGTCTCCGGCACCTCGCTTCTGCCTCGGCTGATGAAACCGCAGGGTCTTTAACTCTGGGTGTATGCTGCGGCCTGCGGGATAGACACTGGTGCTCGAAGTGCCGGGTTGTAGATTCAATGTCGGCTTATTTGTGCTTCTATGGCTCGATATGATCAGTTATCGCGCTTACGTCACTGTGCGGCTGCTTTCATGGCATGTAAGGCACGACTGTTCTGGCGGGACAGGCCTTTCCCCTGCAGATCTCGAACTGACTTGACCGCTTGTGGCTGTGAGGCTCCTGTTGCTCCATGAAATTTGACGATACTGTGGCAACAATCGGTTGGCTTGTCAACTTGTTTCCGTTTACGAATTGCTAATGCTCACTATGAGCAAGGCCATATGGTGGTGTTCAAGGTAACCGAGCTTTGCGTCCCGTAAAACGAACTGTCTTTTTTCATTGGTGAGAGCGCACGCATCAATAAGTGAAGCTACCTAATGACGCTCAGAAAAGCTACCTTCTGGTGCGCTAGCAAAGTCTGCCGATGCGAACGGCAACATCAGCGAGCAACGCGATGCCTCGTGCCTTCTAATGCACTTTTCTCGGAGCAGATGGCGCTGACGGTTCGAAACTGAGTAACGAGCAAAGAAAAGCTAATGCTTTCATAATAAATTATTCAATATTGGATTCCCTTTATTCTATTCTATTCTTTATTCAAGTGGTAAAGCTGAATAAGGCCGTCATGTTGAGAAAAGATACTTGCTGAGCGTTTGCGGCCTCTTGAGGACATAAAAGCACATGTTGAGTTGCATAGCAAGGTTTTGCTTCCACCTGCCCATCTCGACCGCAGCTCTACGACCACTACTTCTAATGGCCTAAGCCCGTGCAACATGTGAAGTAAATGCCTTTGAGAAACCTCATGATTCAAGTTATGCGCATGACAGCATATCAAGAATACTTTTGTGCTAAACAAATGATTTTGAATAGCTGTTACAGACTTCCTTCGAACGGCAGTTGTAACGGAGAGCCACAGGGAATCTCTAGCGACTGCGACGTGAAACATACGTATAACGCGAGCAGCTTCAACTGGAACACATGTGTCAAGCTCACCGTGACATTCAGCTAACAGGAGAAGATTACGGACATCTGTGTAGTGGCTGAAGTCTTGCTAATCTTTGTTATAGTGCTCAGTCAAATCATCGGCAGGACTTGCCCTTAGCGGTAGCACTTCGCTTGTCTGGTTTTATTGTATTACCATGTGGGAAAAGTTGCGAAAACGGCTTAAGTGTGTGACGATGAGCTGATGCCAGCATTGTCGAACCAACTCCTTTCGATCACGTGCCAGTGTTGCAAACATGCGACTTGTCTGCGAGCCGCGGAGCTCTTGCTGGCGGTGTGCATGGCTATTGTCGAATACGGGGCAAACAAAACAGTGCACTGTTAAGCATGCCAGTGGCAGACGCTAATTTGAGACTTCTTGAGTACATCTGCATAACGGTTCGGAAAGCAAACCGTTCGCTTCCCTGTAGCAGGATTGGTCAGAATGGTGCTTTCACTGACGCAAGCACGATTTTGACCAATGACGTTTGGGCAAGTGAATGGTACGTTCGATAGCACGTTTCTCAGCAATCCCGCTATGGCAAGCAAATGGTTCGGTTTCCGAACTGTTAGAGGATGGAACCCCTGATCGCGCTGTAGCCTACGTGCATGCGAAAATTCGCATGTACAAAAAATCTGTACAACATGGAAGATCGGCTGCCTAAAGAAATTACGGAAGCTGTAGATTTAGAAATGCTGGGAGAATCTTGTCAGAATGGCCTCCGTTAGAAATGGATGCATTTCGTGCCAGGAAACACACATTAATTTTTGCTTCTCCTTTTTGTGTAGGTTCGGTTTTTTGCTTGTCAGCCAGCATTTACTTGGCGTGTACAATAAACTTTTGGTTGTTAGATCATCTCGGTTTTCTTGTTCGTCCTATGTGTTCTCTGGTGCCGTTTGCAGGCAGGCTATTCTCTATTTTTTTTACTCAGCAACAAGTCACTTTAAAGGTCCTTATGATGCTGCTTTGTACCTTAGAAAATCGTTTATTTGGGCAATGTAGCAAGAATGTATAGTGTAAAGCAGTAAGAACAGGGTACGCTAACTTCTGATTAAAAGGTTTACTGTGAAAATGTAGTGATATATAAAGGTTACCAGAAGTTAGTACAGCAGTAAATCCTGATAAATACTAGTGCTTGATGAAACCAAACATAATAACAGGAGAGACAGAAAATACGTTTAAATATACAAGTCCAGGGAAAAAGAAAACATTGTGATCACGAAGAGCACATGTGGCTACCTTCCAAGAAACTCAAGTTCTTTTTCCAATGGCATGGAACTGCAAGAGTGCCTTGCATAAGCAACCTGTCAGTCTTTCTATTGGAATAAGAACAGTGTTTCTTGAAAGGTGTTGGCATGCAGGATTGGCGATTGTAATCATTTTTTTCCTACACTTGGAATTTTCTGTATTTTGTTTCTGTAGCATTTTTATTCGTATTTGGCTACATCAAGCACCAATTTTTATCTAGCCTTCAAAGCAAATCGGCAAATTTTTACAATGAACCTTAGTCGAAAGTTAGTCCTCATCCATCTCTAGTGTCATCCTGTTGATACTGCTTCATGCTACTCACTCTTGCAACATGTGTGTGTGTGTGTGCGCGCGTGTGTCTGTGTGTGTGCGTGCGTGTGTGCGTGTGCGTGTGCGCGTGTGTGTGCACGCGTGTGTGTGTGTGTGTGTGTATGTGTGTGTGTGTGTGTGCACATAGAATTCCAACTGGTCCCATCGCCACTCATGAGGTCGCTGGAGTGACCTGTAACCCCATGCAGGAGCCGACTTCGCCCGATGTTTTACATAGCTCCATCGCCGACACGTTGGCTGTTGATCAACGCGCCCAGCTTCTACGCTTTCTCGACAGGTTCCTTTCGTCTTTCGACTGCCAGCATGTTCCCTTGGGCCGCACGTCAACTGTTTGTCATCGTATCAGCACGGGTACCAGTGCGCCACTGCGACAAACACTGTATCGCGTATCCGCGACAGAGCGCCGTGTTATCGACGACCAAGTAGCTGACATGCTCAAGCGCGGCGTCATTCAGCCTTCGGACAGCCCCTGGGCATCTCCCGTTGTTCTTGTTAAGAAGAAGGATGGATCTATACGATTATGTGTCGATTACTGTCGTTTTAACAAAATAACTCGTAAGGATGTTTGCCCTCTTCCGAGAATTGACAACGCCCTTGACTTTCTCTAAGGCGCGGAGTTCTTCTATCGAGTTACGTAGCGGCTATTGGCAAGTCCCCATGGCACCCGGAGACCAACCTAAAACGGCCTTTGTAACACCAGATGGCCTATATGAATTTCGTGTCATGCCTTTCGGGCTTTGCAACGCCCCCGCAACATTTGAACGTATGATGGACAATCTTTTGCGTGGGCTCAAGTGGAACACGTGCCTGTGCAACTTAGATGATGTGGTTATTTTTGCGCCCGATTTTCCCACCCATCTCTGTAAGCTGGAGGAAGTGTTGCAGTGCCTAACTGCCGCCGGCCTTCAGCGCTACCTGAAGAAATTCCACTTTGGCGCCAGTCAGCTCACCATCCTTGGCCATGTAGTATCTAAACACGGTATTCTTCCTGACGCCGCCAAGTTCCGAGCAATTGCTGATTTTCCCAAACCTTCCTCCGTAAGAGAACTTCGCAGCTTCCTTGGCCTGTGCTCTTACTTTCGCCGCTTCATTATGAATTTTGCGTCCATCACCGCTCCCTTGAATCAGCTTCTACGGAGCAACTTGAATGACTAAGCCTGGTCGTCCGCTTGTGACGATGCCTTCCAAGAGTTGCGTCGTCTACTGACCTCGCCGCCTATACTGCGTCACTTCGACCCGACAGCTCCGACCGAAGTACACACCGACGCTAGCGGTGTTGGAATCGGCGCTGTGCTCGTGCAGCGCAAATCTGGATTCGACGAGTACGTCGTCGCATACGCAAGCCACACCCTCACCAAAGCCGAGAGGAATTATTCCGTTACGGAGAAGGAATGTTTGGCCATAATCTGGGCACTTGGTAAATTTCGACCCTATCTCTATGGCCGTCCCTTCGACGTGATTACAGACCACCATGCACTTTACTGGCTTTTACTGGCTGTCCACGTTGAAGGACCCCTCAGGTCAATTATCTCGCTGGGCTTTGCGGTTGCAAGATTTCAACGTGCGCGTTGTCTACGTGTCTGGCCGCCGCCACACCGATGACGACGCGCTTTACCGTTCGCCCGCGTCAACCGACAGCGATGCCTGCCTCTCTGCCGTTGACCAATTAATATTATTAATTATGGGGTTTTACGTGCCAAAACCACTTTCTGATTATGAGGCACGCCGTAGTGAAGGACTCCGGAAATTTCGGCCACCTGGGGTTCTTTAACCTGCACCTAAATCTAAGTACACAGGTGTTATCGCATTACGCCCCCATCGAAATGCGGCCACCGTGGCCGGGATTCGATCCCGCGACCTTGTGCTCAGCAGCCTAACACCATAGCTGCTGAGCAACCACGGCGGGTAGCCGTTGACCAAGTACATTCGTTCCCAGCGGGCTGCGACATGGCTTCGGAGCAACGCAAGGATGCCTGGATTAGTACTCCTATCCGCTTCCTTTCAAACCCATCGACTGTTCCTTCACCTTCTCGAGCTTTGCGCCGTCAAGCATCTCACTTCCGAATTCGATATGGACTTCTCTATCGCCGGAATTATGTCTCTGACGTCCGCAAGTGGTTGCTGGTCATACCTCGACAGCTTTGTGGTGAAATTTGTTCTGCCTTCCACACTTACCCACAGTGTGCACATGCGGGTGTCTTCAAGACGTACACCCGGCTTCGCTCCGGGTTTTATTGGCGTGGCATGTACACGTTTGTGTGCAAGTACATTCGGTCGTGCCCTCAGTGCCAACGCCGCAAGGTTCCTGCTCAGCATGTCTCTGGTCCACTCCAACCAATCCCGTGTCCTGCCAGGCCCTTCGATCGCATTGTCAGCGACCTATATGGACCCCTTCCGAGCACGGCTTCCGGGAACCGCTGGATAGTCGTCGCCATCGACCATTTGACGCGATACGCAGAAACAGCCGCTCTGCTTGCTGCCACCGCTCGCGATATAGCATCCTTCCTCCTGAAAAACTTTATTCTCCGTCACGGTGCACCTCGCTAACTTTTAAGTGATTGAGGACGTGTCTTCCTCTCCGAAGTCATGAACGCGCTCCTTGCTGCATGTCGCATCATTCATCGCACCACCACCGCCTACCATCCTGAAACTAATGGTCTGACGGAAAGATTCAACCGCACCCTTGGCGAAATGCTCTCCAAATACGTCGCCTCTGATCACACTAATTGGGACCTCATTTTGCCATTCATCAAGTTTGCCTACAACACTGCACCACAGGCGACCGCAAACTTCTCTTCATTCTTCCTCTGGTATGGCTGCGATCCTTCGACTACCCTCGATACCATTCTTCCGTCCAGACTCGACTCAGCATATGTATATATATATATATATATATATATATAGCAGTGTCTCCGATTAGCACAAGAAGACCAGAATATCAACTAATATTTGCTTAAAAGATACTGATGGGCTAGTTGGTGAGCCATAATATTGAAGCAGCACACTTCCATCTGACACCTACACGCACACATAGAAAGGGCATACACAGGTGCTGGACTGCAACTACTGCTTTACTGCTCCAAGACCAGCCTTTCTTAGTGCCCCTTGAGAAGCGCACGTGCTCAAATCGCAGGGAGGCGTGAAGAAGACCCAGAGTAAAAATACAGAAAAGCACAAAAACAAAGATAACATTTTTGGATTTCCACTATATGAATAATCAAAGTGCAAGGTAGCGGCACGCTTTTTCAGGGAATGATACCGAAGGGCGACCGACACATCTATCTTCCGATTTGTCAATTTCTATTGCTTCAAGAATTTCCCTTGTTTGTTTTTTGTGTTCTCTGCGCACAAATTCCGTATCTTTCAGGACGGTTTTGCAGCCGCAATCCCTGCAATGAAATGCTAAATGACCATCTTCTTTAGACGCGTGTAGTGATAATTGTGCTCAGTTAGCCTCGTATTAAAGCACCTGCCCATCCTGATATAACTAATACAATCCTTTGTTTTGATCTTTAAGCCTCACAAAAGTTTTCAGCTTGTTTTACCTCAACAAAAGAGTGTTCCGTAAAAACAAACAACACGATAAAGCCGTCTGTTTTCCTGCAATATTATTTGCTAGTGACCTCAAAAGGTACCACATTCATAGCGTCTTGTTTGAATTAGTATGGCATAAGACTCGAATGGTGAAATTCATGATCGCTACTTAACAAGTTAAGTGTCATCATCGCAGCTGTCTAATTTATAACTCAATGGACAACAGATGACCCTGGGACATCCTCCGAATCACTCCGGAACGTCTGCGGGATGCATAAAAAAATCCACGGGATGTACTAATGGACCTCCGATAGACCATAAGGTGCAAAGTAATTGTACATCCTGGGCTGGTCCGACGTAGTTCAAAAACGGACGTTCGGACGTTTACAAATTTTTGTTAGCGCTTTTCACCACGTCCAACCACCATCCGTGGGATATTCGAATGTCCATTCTGAGGACGTCAAAGTAGCGGATCCTCTGCGGACACTTGTAAAGGAGGTCTAGGCGAGACGAACGCACTTTGCCGCTAATAATGTGAATTACAGATCAATAAACCGAAATTAATAATGACTGTTTTATTATTGCCTGTGGGGGCAGTTGGACGCAGTCAAATATTAATGCACTCCCATTTTTTTTAATCCTTAGAACCGTGCCTAATTCATGATATTTTTAATTGCATGCCAAGTCCCATCCAAGCAATATCGAAATCGAGCATGCCTCGCTACGACGTCACACGGAAACGTCCTGTGATTGAGTTTGAAGGATGGCGTGTGGAGACAAATAATGACACTGCACGTTGCGGTATAGGTTTGCCCAGAAAAACGTGCCATATAAGCTTTTGTCATGATGTTTAGTTACGAACTCGCTCCCAGTTTTCGATACGGAGCATTTCTATCTCTTATGATAGCTGGGCTGCTTTTTCCATGCTCCCGGTGTGCTTGTTTTCGATATTGCCAGGATTGAGCGTTGAAATTCGTTGGTGAATACCTTGAGTGAGGCGCTAATTTATACATTCTTTTTATCAGGGTGCATTAAAATTTGACTGGCTGCAAGTTTGTCAGTCTAACTATCCTGAGAACACTAATAAAAACGCAAACTAGAACAAGTTTCTTAACTGTTCTAAAACTAATGCTATCATGGGCAATGTATGTCTGGCTCACATAGGAACTCCTCTACAGAAATGCCAAGTTCGCTACGCTTAGAGCTTGTTTTTATGAAGAATCTGTATGCTAAAAAAGCATGATGTATGACCGGCAACGAGTGGACAGGAAAGCTGCCAACTGGGAAACTGATTTTCTATAATAAAAGTACGCGCACACCAGAAGAGTCGCAGTAATCTAAATAATGGTTACTGTTGTTTTTTGAATTTCCATACAAATTTGTCCAATAAAACACCAGTTTCTTTTCTTTGTCCATCACTGTCTTTCTGCACAGGCTCTATGTTCTGTCAGAGCCAGCTGTGTCTTTTTTTTCGCTGGTTGTGTTGTGTCATTTATTGCTCGAGTATACAGTCATTATCAAGAATATTTGTACAAGTCACCGCTTACATGTGCGATAGGCAAAATTTCAATAATACTGAAATTTGCATTAACGTGAACAGATTGCATAACCTTTACTTAACATCGTTGTAGTGTTTTTACGCTTACTGTTGCAAATTAGATGCCACCATATAAAGCGTGAATGAAGCATAGAAGAGGCGCTGGCGCACTAGTACATATATGTAAAAAGAAAAAGGCAGTGCACAAGAGCAAGAATTCGTATGAAAATAGCGGCAAACATACTGTTATGCACGGTGCTATTCTTCTAGTTTATACATAATTTGCATCTCAAGAGTAAAAATTACTTTCCTATTTGGCAGTAGTAATCTTCAATGTTTACTGAGCATTTACTGCATATACTGCAGCTTTCCTAGGTATACATTGTGGCGCAAAATACATTTCTTGAAAACGGACAGAAGAAAAGAAGACAGTGAAGTGCCAAACTACCAACTGTTTAATGACAGCCTGAACAAACGTATAGAAAAAAAGACAACTTCCGCTCATGCGCAGAGAGCCAAGGTGTGACAGAAAAACATGGTCGTGGGTTGCTACACTGCGTGGGTGCTACAAGTGCGTGGTGCTACAAGTGCTACAAGTGCTACAAGTGCGCAAGTGCGCGTGCTACAAGCGAGTGGGTGCTACACTGCGTGGGTTGCTACAAGTTCTTTAAGAGACTACCGGAACGTGGTGAGTACTGCCATAGAAACCACACGGAACAGTATGCTATCTTGCCTACTGAGGAGTGTGAACGCGGCAACCACCAAGAACAGGCGGACAGAGAGACTGATTGTTATTGGTGAAACCAATATTCCAAACCGTATAGTCAACCTTCTCAACAAGGGACCGAAATACGGACTTCAGCCCCAGGTTCCAGCACAAGAGCTTCTGGCATGGAATAGGCAAGTCGCAAGAAAAGCGCCCCAGGAACAGCGCGAGCGTTGCCTGCTAGATGGCGTATATGTAGACAGCCTACAGAGAGGTGCCCCCAAGGCCGGAACTGGTCGACAGGTGCGAATGTCGCAACGTGTGGTGCCTTTTTTCAAAGACAATGAACTCTGTCTAATGCAGTCCGATGAGGAAGGCGCTTTTGTAGCTCTTCCTAGGCAAGCCTTTAACGAAAGAGCATTAGAGGCAGTCAAAAAGAATTTTAAGCCTGTAAAAGTCAGCTTATCAAAAATTAAGAAAACCATGACTTTGTTCGGTGAAGAAATTGGCTGTGAAAGATTAGCTAAACAGGTCAGAAAGAGTATAAAAGATTCTCTTACAGCTTTCGTCAGTGCCAAGACTCATAAGGTTGATGTCCCGTTTCGAACGATTGTTAGTGAACGGGACACGTGGCAATATCAAGTCAGTAGTTTTTGCTAAAATCCCTGCAGCTTCTTCAACACAATGACCCTTTCTTGACTAGAAACTCGGATGAAGTTTTTGAATATTTCCGTGGCAGCCAAGAAATAGGCTATGTGTTCTCCGTTCATTTAAATGACCTTTTTTACTCGGTTCTGCATCCTGAGCTTCTAAAAGCCGTTAAACAGTGCATTGACGAAAGTGGCGAAGCTAATTTTGTGTCTAAAACGGAGATGTCGGCTTCGAACTTTGTTTCCCTCTTGGAAGCCTATCTCAACCGCACTTTTGTAAATTTTGAATACGGCATATTTTCGCAGAAAGAGGGCATCTGCATTGGTTCACGTATAGCACCCATTTTATGTGACCTCTTTTTATCCTACTTTGACCATGCACTACAGTGTGTTTTCACTTCATCTCATCCTAATGTTCTTAAAGTTTTTAGATACGTTGATGATTTTTTTGTTGTTGACAATAGGTGCCCCTTGCCATGCCATGATGTGGTTGAGCAGTTTTTAGAAGATTTTAGAGCAAACGCAAAATGACTTACTTTTACTAACGAGCTTCCGAAAGGCAGTTTGCTGCAGTTTTTAGAACTTAACCTAACACTTAAGAGTGATCACGTTTGCTGTGCGTACCTCCCTCGAGGTAAAAAAGAATTGCTACAATATGACTCAGCACACTCTAAGACTGTGAAGCGTGGAATCGCCTTACTTTGCCTGGAATCGGCTCTGCGCAAGTCATGTGTGCATGGGATGCAGGCGAGTTTTTGCCATCAACTCAAGAGACTTCTAAAAGCAGGCTACCCTCAGTCTGTCTTGAATTCCGTGGTCGAGTCCCTCCTACAGAAGCTAAAAACTACCGCTGCGAGTGGGAAAACGCACTCGAAGGAAAGGGAGCGAGTAAAACCAGAAGTACTGCCTTATGTGCACCGTGTGAGCCATAACCTCTAGAAGGTAGCTACCAGATATGGCATTCCGGTTGTCTTTTCGGCTCCCAACAAGTTAGCTCAATTGTGCCCCCGGATCACACGCGAGGGGCCGTGGGGCTGCCAGAAGCAGCACGCCAAACATTTCAGGGACTGTGTTGAAAGGGTGGTCTACGAGATACCCCTAGATTGCGGCAAATGATACGTCAGACGAACAGGACGTTGTATAAATGACAGACTGAGGGAGCACGCTAAAAGTATCGGTAAGTGTGACAAGGCGCATCTTCCTGCGCACTGCAAAGCCTGTCGTTGTACGCCATGCTTTGAACAAGTATTGATTCTTGGCAAAAGTAGGGACCAAACTGCAAGGGAGTTGTTGAAAGCGTTTTATATTAAAAAGAAAGGGTCTGATTTTGTCAGCGATACATCTATCGTGTTATATTCCCCAGAAATGTGCTTTATCCAAAGTATGTTATCATGACCATGTTGTTCTGTCACACCTTGGCTCCCTGCGCACGAGCGGTAGTTGTCTTTTTTTCTATACGTTTGTTCAGGCTGTCAATAAACAGTTGGTAGTTTGGCGCTTCAATGTCTTCCTTTCTTCTATCAATTTTCAAAAAATGTATTTTGCGCCACAAAGTATACCTAGGAGATCTAAGCACCAACTTGCCCAAGAAGAAGTCCTTTTGGATAGTGCAGCTTACTCTATCACTAGAGCTCTTGTCCCAGTTCAGGTAGATATTTAGCCACTATTGGCTTGTGCAAACTTTAGTTATGTATTTGCTGTTAGGGGTTTGTGCACGTCTAAACAACCATTTATATCGTGAATTTAGAAATCAGCAAGCTAAAATAGGTACACATCTTTTCATTATTAAAAACAGCAACAGTAGACGGTGAGTAGCCAAGCAATAAATCCTTACTACATAAAGAGAAATTATTCAATACATGGTGCATTGCGGCTATATGTGCAGTGGTTCAGCTCTCGGCCACACAGAAACTACAAACAATGGTGACTGAACACATGGTACAGTTTGACAAAAAAAGCCAAATGTTGAAAACTGATTACAAGCTACACCAGAGAAATAAACATGTATTGTATAAACAAAGTCGTAGCAAGTAGTGAATTAAGAGAACAAAATATGATACCGACATCTATGGTATGACGTGGCACAATAGTATCTCACTCGAAGAGGACCACTAGAAGGAAAAGATGCCATAAATCAGATAAAAACACGAGTGGCATAATATATTTTAGATACCTTGACTAAATAACGTGAATATGTGAAAATAACAAATATTGTGAGGTTTCTACGTACTAAAGCACGATATGATTGCCACGCACACCGTTGCTGGGGTGACTCCGGAATAATTTTTTACCGCCTCAGGTTCTTTAACATGCACCTAATGCAACTTAGTAGGACGTTCTGGCGGGCTAGTTGGTTCATAGCTTTAGACGTTTCCTGTAACTCCGCGAAAAAAGGAGGACACAGGATAAGAACTCACACCACACCACGGCGCTCGTGTGGTAGTGGTGTGTTGTGTGTGATTTATATTTGACAGACAGGAACCTATTTATCAATCACACATGGTGAACCATGGGGGCCCGAAAAATTATCTGAGTTTCCATTTATTTCCTGAAATTATATAAAACCTGAAGATAATACAGGGTCAATAGGCAATGAGTGACCCACATGTGTTCCGCATCTCGGCCAGTAACAGCAGTACAGCGTGCATAAAAAACGCATATTTGTTACAAAGAATTTGAATAATCCAACAAAGAATTGTCCTTGCTGTTTAAGTCTACAGCATAAATGTATCATTAACTTAAGTAATAGTACTGTCGAGGTTATACGCAACGACGTATAATCAACATAAATTACTTGCAATATTCACAAAAAATATTGACTCGCCATCCCGACGCTGCGACAGTGGATATTCAGCAAACTGGAAAGCGCCACTACAACTCCTGATGAGGGTATGTAATGCTTTATTGTCCCCACTTTATAACGCCCCCTCCTTCCTCCCTCAATTTCCACTAGATTTGATATCTGTTGAGTTCACATTTCTTCCAAGGCAACGGGATAAATTATTTGTTCGCTTAACACATTCATAATGATCCGGATAGCTTACATGCGTACTTTTTTATCTTTTTTATTTATTTACTAATAACTCACAGGCTCCATGTAGGAGTATTATTGGAGGGGGACTGGGCAATGATGTTTAACAAGAGCACGAAAACAAACAAAAGAAATAGAACAAGCAGGTATTATACAATGGTAAAATGTAGTACTCGTAGATATGACGCAAGATTGTCATAATAAAACACTTAGTAGGTTTCATATGAAATTGAGTGGGCCTACATGATAACCCTCTAAAATAGATAAAGACGATTTCCAGTGATCATATGGTTAGCAAAAACAGTCATAGATGGTTAGTATTTTATTTCTACGTGGCACATGCTCATGAATACAGACGACAGCATCAGGGAGGTCATTCCATTGACCAATTCCGCGTTGAAGCGTAGATGTGTTGAAGGCTGTGGTACGGCCGAAAAGACGAGTAAAACTATGTTGATTATGAAGCCTGCGACATATGCGATGTGGTTTTGATAGTGGCAAGGTATTTGCGTGCGCGCTGTAGACTATATTATGCAATAAACAGAGACTGGTTCTCATCTTACGTGATTCCAAGGATGGTAGTGATAATGAAGTCTTCATGTTAGTCACACGGGAGTGTCGGTTATAATCTGGAGAGATGAAACGTGCGGCGCGGTTTTGCACAGATTCCAGTAAGTTGATTAGACAGACTGGGTGAGGGGACCAGATGGATGATATATATTCGAGTTGTGGACGAACAAATGTCTGGTATGCCAGTTTCTGTGTTAAGGAAGGTGCCGCATGAAGATTACGTTTCAAGTAATCTAGCGTGCCTGATGCCTTGGCAGTAATTTTTTTCAATGTGCATTAACCAAGAAAGATTAGAAGTGAAGTTAATACCAATGTACCTGTAGCTGGGCGTTACCAATATTGAGTTATTGTTCAGAGAGTACGTGTAAGTCGGGTTTAACTGCTTTCGGTTGAACATCATTAGTTTTCATTTGTCAGTGTTAACTGTCATTTGCCACGGCGAGCACCAGAAAGTGAATTTGTCAAGATTCTGTTGTCGTAGCAGATGATCTGTGTGAGTCATAATCTTGCGGTATATTATGCGATCGTCAGGAAACAAAAGGATTCTAGATGTTATATGAGATGGAAGGTCAATAATCTAGATATGAAACAATAAAGGAGCCAAGACGCTGCCTTGAGGAACACCAAAAGTAACGTCAGCTAACGTAGATGAGGTATTATTACCCAAAGTAAACTGCTTGCTTGAGGATAACAAGTTACGGAGCCAAGATTTAGTTACAGAATGAAGGTTAAGGAACGACAGTTTAGTAATTAAACGGCAATGTGCTACACGATCGAAAGCTTGAGAAAAAACGACATAAATGCAGTCTGTCTGTGTGTTACCTTCCGTATTAGAATATAGCTCATGGGTAAATTGTAGTAACTGGGTTTCACACGACAAGCCTTATCTAAAACAATGTTCTTGGTGAAAAAAGAAATGGTTATTGTTTTGATGCTGCGCAGAGTTAGAGGCAATTATGTGTTCAAGTATTTTGCAAGAAATGCTAGTCAGCGATATGAGGCAATAGTTATTTGCATTACATTTATTTCCAGATTTGAAGATGGGTTTCACTTTGCCCATTTTCGAATCATGTGCAAGTGTACCAGCAGATAATGACTGAGTGAAGATACGGTAAAGGATTGAACTGCAAGGGATTATTGTTAGTTTGAGGATTTTAGTGCTGATTCAATAAATACCGGAGCTTGCGGATACTTTAAGTTTTGTTATTACGGCAGTGACCCCTTCCAGGATTAACTAACTGCGGTTCATATACCTGTAATTGACGTCAGCAATACTAGGAATATTTGAGGAATCGTGAATACGAATGTAAAGTACTTGTTTAAAACATCGGCACATTTTTATTCTTGAATCAAATTACCGCTTTCATCCTGTAGTGCTAAATTAGTCTATACAAATGTCATAATAAGTCCACTATCTTAGAACTTTACATACATATTGTCCATAATGCGCCCTTTATTTTCGCCAAATATAAGCAAGATGCCTTGCTTAGTCCACCGAGGACACTGCTGAAACTAAGAGGGAACGTGTTACGACGCCTGAAAATAGGGAAACAAAAACGACCGCTCTTTCATTATTTGCAATGCTTCTAAATGGACCAGGATCTTAAAAACTTTGTCACACATAGTAGTTACTGTGCCTCTTCTCTCCTTTCAAGAAATATAAGCCTCTTGTAAACTACAGCTACGTCGGGACACTGGGAAGTATAGCTGATAGCGGCCATATCACACTCTATAACAACTGAATAAGACATTTTGAGCAGAGGCTGTTATTGATCCAACCACATTTACCTTCACACAGAGAGCTTCCATAGTGTACCACAAATTTTCGCTAAATTTGGCATTTGTGGCTTTTATAGTTCTGCCAGGGCAGCGGGAGTAATTCTATCGCGTTCGTTACACACGCTCAAACACTCTAGAGTGCTTGAATATGTAATTTATTGCGAAAGCCCCAATTACCCATATATTTTTAGCTTCACTTCCACATCACCCATTAACTTTTCCTTGCAGTCATCAAACATAACGAAGGTTTCTCCTTTAGTTCAGTGAGGACACCAGGCGAAATTAATATATCACGCATGGAGAAGTAAAAATAAAGAAAAAAAGATTAGAGTTCTATAATTATACGTAATGCTTCTCAATAAGCCAGAAGGGTTAAAACTACGTGACACACTGCACTTAAAATGCTGCCTCCAAACTATAAAATACCTGAAATGCAGAGAGTTCTCATGGAACATTGGGAAACCTAGCGAACCGCAGTAGCGTATTACTTTCGAACATATGCTTACAATTTTTTATCGCCGTACTTGATCAACATGTACTTACCATCGCACATGAACTTATATTCTCTTATGTTCGCAACATTTCACCTCAGTTCTTGTAATTGTGCCAGCGCAGCCGTCTAAGTTTTACACCACAAGTAAAAAAGAATAATAACGCTTTGTACCACTTGCATACGTATTCTTCTGGAAAGTGCGCATTTGACCCACCAATTCGAAACATTGCCTACATCTCATTCATACCATGCCCCTATTTTCACCTAGATATATACAAGATGCCTTGTTTAGCTCACGGATGACACCGGAGAAATAACTACGAATAACGTAACATCTCTTTTAGTCACGGCGTACACGTTTGTGAACGCGACTTTTTTTTGTATTACTGTGCAGTGGTTACAAGGGAAAGACAATGAACCTTAAGCTTTCAATACATTCAACATTCTGCTTTCTTAACGTAGACCCATTTCACTGCCCCCTGAAAGGTATCGCTTCACACGACCGTTTTCATGAAGGCACGATCGCCTTTGTCGAGATGTTTGAAGCGGGGCGTTTCGGTAGTAATCGCGAAGGATTATTTCCTCGATTGTTGTAATGCTTGTCCCCAATACTTAACCTGTCCATGTAATTCAAACGGACGATTAAATCTATTTGACGGAGAAACGTAGCATGACTGACTGTGCAATAAATGAATATTTAACTACTATGTAATTATGACAGGTTACTATAAAACGCAGAGAGTCATTCTCTCACCTTGACTTGCTTTTTATATGGAGCCCAGAGCACCTTGGGATAACATGTAAATTTCGAACATTTATCGACAGTCCAACGTAATTCATGACTGAAGGTATTTCAAGCAAATATATAAAAAACGGTGGGTTCAGTAATTATCTGCGACACATGCATTTTTTCGCAATGCTATGCACTTAACATTTTCGTATTTTCACGGAATTTCAGGTCCATTTCTTGTGCGTTGTTTTAGAAGTCGAGGAAACATCCAGATTAGTGGCAGTGTGGCACCCTGGAACGCTTCAATAAGTAACTTTGTACAAAGGCTGTAATGAACCTACACACCATAAAAATAAACGACTTTCTAGCTGTAAAATGCGCTTCTACCGCTCAGCTAAGTTGTCCACGAGTGTTTCTCGTTAGACGGCATACAAAGCGGCTTCTAACGAATATATTCAAGCATTAAAACTTGCGAAACGAATTTTTCTTCCTGTCACTCTTCCATCTATTCTTAAAACTACCATTGAAAAATTTGTAAAATGATTAGACCTTTTTCTGACAACTTAATTATATTAAACTACTCTACTGGGCAGCCCGTTCCTAAAAAGTGCTGCAACTCGCCTTAACGAAGCCCTTCTCAACAATTTTCGGGAGTTCTAAATAAGCAACTTCCCGAGTTACGTAACTAATATTATCCAGTCATGTTTCCAGTAATAGTTCATGCATCTGGTGTGGCTAAACTTATTGACAAGCTCGAGTACAATTCTTCACATGGTTTTGACTCAATTAACACTAAGTTCCAAAAGAACAGTTCCGCGTACAGTTCTATTATACTAACCAAAAATTTTCGACAGTTACTCAGCATAGGCGCTTTACCTTATGAGTGGAAGCGCGGGCAGGTGGTTTCGCTCTATAAATCTGGTAACAAAAACATAGCAACCAACTATCGCACCATCTCACTTACCAGCACATGCTGCAAACTGCTAGGAAACGTATTCACAAACCTCGTCTACTTTCTTGAAGATAACACATTTTTTTTTCAGCTGCAGAACATGGCTTTAGGAAATCACATTCATGTGAGACTCAACTCATATCCTTCGCTCATCAGTTGCATCGAATTATTGATCATTCATCATGCGCCGACTGCATATCTCTAGACTTTTCAAAAGCATTCTATGAAGTCTGTCACAAAATTCTAGTCCACAAACTAACCCATTTGAATATTGATGCTAATCTTTCAAAATGGATCGAATGTTTTCTTGTTCATCGCTCACAATACGTTACTGCTAACGGCTGCAATTCACCTGTGTGCTCTGTTGCTTCCGGAGTGCCCCAAGGATCGGATCTCGGTCGTTTGTTGTTCTTTGTATGTTAACGACCTTCCTTCCCAAGTAACTTCTAACATTCATCTCTTCGCGGATGATTGTGTTATCTTTAGAGAAATAACTACGGATCGCGATACTAACCGTCTTCAATGGGACCTTGATATAATATCTAACTGGTGCAGTTTATGGCTAATGCAATTACACGTTAACAAGTGTAAAGCTATACGTGTATCTAGGACGCCTAACATCTCTCAGGTGTACTATTCAAATTACCTTTCTTTAGAGCAGGTAACTTTGTACAAGTACTTAGGAATTCCTCTTACATACGACCTTACCTGGGCAACTCACATTACTAATATAGTGAACAACGCTAACCGCGCTCTTGGTTACTTAAGGCGAAACATTTTTAAGGCTCCCTACTACTTGAAATTATTGCTTTATAAAACACCAATACGCCCGAAATTAGAATACGCTACATCAGTCTAATACCCTAAACGTAATTAACGCATTATACTTAGTTCAGAATAACGCTGCTCGTTTTATTTTTTCGAATTATAACAGAACTGCCAGCGCAACGGCCACGAAAACTAGCCTTTCTCTTCCATCTCTTGCAGCTCGACGTAAAGTCTCCCGTTTATCATTATTTCAAAAAATTTTTAAAAACACAACGCTGCGTGATGTATTCATCCATATTCCACTTTACGTATCTCGTCGCATCGATCATTCTTACAAGCTTCACGTCCTTTCTTGCAGCACAAATACAACTTCCCAGTCATTCATACCTCGGACATCACTAGAGTGGAACCACTATTCCGCAAACATTGTATCCATCAGTGATAATCTTTTGTTTCGTGATTCCTCAACCAACAATACTTGCTAGAATGCTGTTTAATGTGCTTGTATATCATGTCCTTTTTTGTAATAGCTTTTGTAATTGCTCATTGTATTCCTACTGAATTATTTATCAAATTGTACTTGTATGTTGTATATTTTTCTTTTGTAAGACACACTGTTTGAATTTACTTGTAACCCACTCCCCTCTGTAAGGATTCACAGGCCTTGAGGGTACAATAAACGAAATAAAATATATTGCTCGTCACTAAAAACATTGTTTCGTACGTCGAATAAATATAAACACCATCTCCCAAAAATTTTACCGTGGATACCGGGTGGAAATAACTAAATGCCGTGTATATTGTATAAAAATTGGGATAAAACGATCAGTCGCTTACTGTTTTCAGAGTGCATAAGTAACCTACACAGTGCACAATTTCGATACAGAACACCAAAAAGTGTCCCCTCATTTTTCAAAATACGAAATATCTGCAGTGTTTGGTCCTCCCGGGAAACAATTAATAATGTAGCTCTTATTAAGAAACAGCCTGAAAAGGAAATCATCAGTCAGAAGTGACACATGATTTTAGAAAAAATTCAAGTCAGTGTTCAATTGGTATTGAAATGGCTCTGCGAGTTTCACTGAGGCCATTTTCACGAGCATATGTACGATAAGTTGAGATTACACAATTAAATTCGACAGTTATACGTGTAAAAGGTTTGGTAAGATTTCTGATAGTGATAAGGCACGGAGCCAGAAATGTTGCAACGGAAAGAGATTAACCAGTTAGAGCATTTGATAACCCAACAATTTCAGGCCGTAATGCTAGCCACTCGCGGAGCATGGTAGTTTATAATACATTATCCGGACCTCACCCTCTCCCGCAGATTAAATGTAACAAGCTGATTGTATTTTAGAATACGAACACAGTGGTCCCAAAAAAGTGGGCATGATGCAAGTTGCGGAAGCTGATAGTTTGTTAGGACGAGAACTGCCCAGCGCCAGGAGTTATCCGCAACGCGAGCACGTGTAGCGAATCCCGCCCGTCTTCCGCTATATGGGGTCCCGAGAAGGCACAAAGGACAATCGTCGTTGTCCAAGCAATGATATACGTAGTAAAGAACAGCATTAGTTGTGGGGTCACTCTAGTGAGAAAGAAAATTTAGCTTCAGCTGTAGTTTTAATAGATGAGCGTGCAGCCGACAGCGCCAGTGCCACTTTCAAAAGTGAGGGGGGGCACCAAATGACACATTTTGCCCCCCCCCCCCCCATGCAAACACGCCTTTGGGATTCCGAAAAGTTTGCACGTTGCGAAGCGCCTTGAGAAATTTCGGTATCAACATTAAATTTGCTACAGTGACTAATCAGGGCAATTGGCGAGAGAGAGAGAAAGCATTTATTTGGACCATCGAGGTCGTTTCTCTTGAGGTCGAGTTGGTGGTGTCCTCACTCCAGGACTCCACTGGCCATGGCTGCTCGACGTACTTGCTGGACGAGAGCTTCTTGTCCCGCCAGGATATTGCCGGTCAGCTTTACCTCCCACCGCTCAAATGACGTGCTAGGCGTTTTTAAGTGTTGAGGTTTGCCCCCGCACCCCCACGGGATGTGAAAGAGTGTAGGGCATGTGTCGCCGCCCCAGGGGCAGAGGCCGCGATATGTATGTGTGTACATTTTGCTGTATCTGCATAGGTTTGGGAATGTGTTGGTCTGAATAGGTCTTAGAGCTACTGCCTCTTCAGTGCTGAGCTTCCTGTGAGGGGGAGGATAAATCCTGCGGTTGAGTCGCTGGATCTCGAGTCGCTCGCAGCAATTGGATGGCAGGGGCACGATGGTAAAGGATGGGGATTGGTGAGATATTGGTTTTGCCCCGCTCGGGTGATTAGCGCTCGAGCTAAGGTGTTCGCCCTTCCGTTCTTCTCCACTCCCACGCGGTACGGCGTCCACGTGTTTTCATGGGATTCTTGCAGCCTGGGGCGTAGAATCTGAGCCACCAGCAGCGGTGTTCGTCCGTTGGTAAAGTTACGGCAGGCCTGTTGCGAGTCGGTAGCGACATGAACTTCCTGCCTCCCCTGTCTTGTTGCTTTATTACTAGCGCTGCGGCTATGGTCTCAGCCGCAGCTGGGGTCTCTGCCCTGACGGAGGCCGCGACGGTCAAAGAGTTGTCTCTCCCGTTCACGGCGGCTACCGCGAAGAGGCCCCCGACAGGGTGCGCGGCCACGTCCACGTAAGTTACGTGCGGGTCACCCTTGAATTGTTGGCGCTGTCTGTCGACGCGAGCTTTGCGTCGTCCTTCATGGAGTTAGTGACTCGTGCTTCGGTATGGGAATCGCCTTGATCTCGCCTCTGACCTCAGGCGGTAGTGATTGTTGCCCATCGAGGGCACGGACCTGCGTTGTCGTTCCGGTTCGGCGGAGGTCCGGTGGAGGTGTGGCTTTTTGCGAAGCCATAACCACGTCCGGCAGCTCAGTGAAGGTGGTTTGGATCTCGAGGGCCGCTAACTTATTGTTTGAGACGGTGGCAGGGAGACCCAGGGCCGTTTTGTACGCGCCTTTGATGATGGCATCGACTTGTTCTTGGTCGCGTTTGTTTAGCGAGTGGTATTGATACAGCAGGCTATACGTTACTGTGCTGTTCACCAGACCCTGGAGGAGGCGAAGCGTGTCCTCTTCACGCATGCCCTTGCGGCTTCTTCTTATTCGTTTGATAATCCGAGCGATCTGGTTGGTGGCAGACCTTCGGGTTTGAAAAGTGTGGGGAGTCTTTCAGGTTGCTCTGGATCCCAAAACCCGGAATCCTAGTCTTATTGCTTTTCGTGATGTTGTGGCCCTCTATATAGAGGTAGGCGAACTATTCAAGCCACACAGATTTCGCATCCTGGACGAAGCCCAATTTGAAAACTATGAGAGGACCCTTGCGAACACAACTAGCTCTACTGTGTTGTCGGTTAGATATTCTATTTAGTATAAATGAATTAAGGCGCATCATGATGCTAACATGCATGATTTATGACTTGGTATATGATCTAACGTGAAGAGAATCCGTAGGCTGCCAACGAAGGCACAAGTCACAGAAAAAATTTGAGGGGTATAATGTGTGACAACCAGCAAAACGAGAATGAGATAAAAGCGGGAGCCAACGTTTCCACAAGTGCACTTTCCTTCCTCAAAGTGACTAATGCTTTCGTCGGCGCAGTATATATAGAGCGGGAGCCATAATGTGTGACAGACCCTTTGGGTAAAAACACTAATATATCTTGGTAAAATTAGAAATATCACATATTGTCATCTGGGCACTGTTACAGTAACAAAGTGAACGTAAACGTCGCACTTTGCCATGCAATATAGCTCGTTAGGTATAAACCGTGAGCAGTATATTCTCGCTAGCTCGTTGTGAAACTAAAATGCGAGGAAAAAAAAAAAAAACAGGTAGCGTAGGGTCCATGTATTAGACGAATTGAATATGTAATCACCCAATTTTCGAAGTCTTCCCTTCTGTCTTTAAATGAAGACAGAGTACCTCTAAACCCCAGAAAAATAGTGCCAAGCCTCAGAACACCCTAAATAATTTAATATAATAGCTTTTCTAGCGCTAGTCTTGGTTTCGTTTCTACTGAATTGTGACATTGTTACATAGTATCGGGTCACGTCAAAGCTGGACATTGTGATATTTTGACACTCGCTTCGGCCCTCTACCACCCACTATGCCGCCACAATGGTTCTCAGGACGAGTAACAGCATACGAGGCGGCCAAGCAAGCAAGAGCGAGTGTCAAAACGTCACAATGTCCTGCTTTGACGGGACCCCATACCGTGTGATTACGTCAAACAGTATCCACCAGAGAAGAAAGCGAAATTGGCGAAAGAAAAGCTAATATAACAAAATATCTAGAGCACTTTGAGGTTTGTCACAATTGTTTCTAGAGTTAAGAGGTCTAAGTCATCCCCTTAGCGAAAAAGAACGACAGTCGACAACAACATGCGAGTACCGCTTTAATGTCAACGTAGCAAAAAAAGAAAAATTATTTGACAAACAGTCAAGTAAAGACACCAGCTTCAGTTGCTCATAAAGTCTGTACATTAATTCTTTTTCTCTGATGTGTTATTAAACCTTTGTGTAGGAATGTTTTTCTTGTGTAATATGGAAAAGTGGAATCGATAGCATTAGACATTTTTGATTTTAAAAATTTCTGTACAGACTTTATGAGGCTTTTTCAAGTCATTCTGTGAGATGCTCGAGAGCACATTGCAGCCATAATTTTATATGTGCCTCTAACGTAGCTGTCATTCCATCCGACAGCCAGCTCACTGCAGCTGAAATTGACTCGAGTGGAAAACAATGCAGTACTTCACGTTGAAGTACGTGGAAGTTGGAGGCATAGGAACACAGCCACTGAAAATTGATAAATAACAGGCCAGGCTTAATACATGGTTATTTAACAGTTTTCATTGACTGACAATTAGCGGCATTACCTCAGAAGTATTTTTCAGTATGTTTTCGAATGTGCGTATGAGCAGCAATTCATTCGCAAAAGTTGCCTTCGAGAGACCTGCACATGCCCCTAGTAGAAATGGTGCAAGATCACCAGTCATGAATGTCGCACTGAATTGAACAGAGTTAGGTTTTAGAGCTTTCGGTCAGTGGAATCCCGTCCACGTTTACTGTGAGCAGGACCACTGGAGGAAAGGTTTCTACGTGCCTTAGCGCATGCGGCAGGCGAGACACGAACCCAGAATAGGTTTACTAGCCTGCCCATGGCAATACCTGAAACGGTTTTCGGGGAAGCTCTTAGGAGGCCGCCCGTGTCGTTTGCATCGGATGGATAATCCGATTTAACTGTTCAGTGAGCAGCCTCATAATAAATCAACTGTCTACCGCCGAGTGCCGTAAGGAGTCTCTGTAACTTTCGCCAGTCACTGCACAATCACATTCTGGATATGGTATGGGCTTGAAAATGGGCATGGCGCATTCGGTTTTCGCATCTGCCCTGTCGCCGCTACTATCACTGACATCGTGCTGTCCGCTTCCCTCTGGAGAGTGGGAGTGGCTTCCGAAGATCATCTACCAGCGTTTAATTTGAGGTGCCATCGCAGACATTATTGAGGTGCCTGAATAATGTCTCGCTCTCTTTCGCCACCTTCTCATTAGACAATCTACAGAGATACCTGTGCATGGTATCCTTGTCGAGACTTGAAAAAAATGAACATGCCACTACCACGCAGGTCACCATCGGCAAATCACTAACTTTCGAGACAACAAATTTAAAAGAAATAAGACTCGTCTTCTTGCAAGAAACTAACATCAGTACTGAAGTAACTCGGCAACTTTATTTTCTTGAGAGGTGCGATGAAAAAACAAAACACATTAACGATGAACACCCGGATTTATGGTGACCATACACACACAAATGCACACATACGCGCACGCGCACGGACACAAAATGTGTGGGAATCCGTTTGTAAGCAGAAGCAGTGCCATAGCCGCAGCCGTCATCTCATCTCGCTTGTAGCTCGCGACCATTCGCGACCGATCCTCCGTGCTCGTGACAATGCTTGCAACTTTTTTAGTTACATAATCAAATTATAATATTGCAAAGTATATGCCTCATTATTTACAAATTAGGACCTTCGTTGAGTGTATCATCATCATCATCATCATTATCGTTGACTGTAAACAAATACAAAGGCGCGCGGTAGACGTAAAAAAGGTATATGAAAAATGACAGCCTGTTTTGTATTAAGGAGAAATTATTTGCTGTAGAAAAGAGAAGGCCGTCCGAGGTCATTCTTCGTTTGCAACCAGATTTTCATTATCCTGGTTAAACATGTTATTCAGGTGCCCGTGGTTTCTCAACAGCAATCTTTACAAGAGTTCTGCGTTCATGGGTAGATATATTTATGAAGTAGATAGAAGATGACTCCTTTTGTGATGATTTCATTATGCTACAGAAAAAAATAATCTGACTGATGGAAGGACAGCCATAAAGTTCGAGCTCGGCGTCCAGATACGCAGTTTATCAAGATAAAGCATGTCTGAATATGTTATTTTCTGCAGCGTTTAATGAACACGTGTCGGTTACATTTAGTGATTAATATGCATGCATCGTGCGATGTTTATGTGACGACGTAGTTTGTGGCGAAGTTTGTACACAATGTACATTTACAGCAGGTGCTCTGCACTGACTGTCGAAAGATTTGCAAAGTTATTTGCACAACCAAACTGCCCATTGGCCTAGGGGATACAGACTGTCGTCAAGGAACAAGTCACTAAGTGCCTGCCAGCTGCTATTCAACAGCCTACCATCGCAGCGCCCTTGACCTGCGCTGACGTTTCTGCAAGGCCACATTTCACTGCACGTCCACCCTCCAAACTTCGCTATGATAATCGATGGTCTGACACAACTGCTGGTTGAAGATAACACCCTCTCTGTTTGGTCGAAAGCATCTAATGACGCGTTCACGACCATGCGCCGTGTGTTCACCTCTTCTCCTATTCTGCGACATGTTGACCCCGCTGCTCCAGCTGAAGTCCGTACAGATGCTACTGGAGTGAACCTTGGGGCGCTTCTCGCACAACTCAAACATGTTCTTGAGGAATACGTCGTTGCCTATGTTATGCGCTCACTCACTGAGTTGGAGCTGACTGCTCTGTTACAGAAAAGGACTCGTTAGCCATACTTTGGGCCCTTACAAATTTTGACCTTACTTATGCGGCCACCCATTTGATGTGGTGCTGGCTCTCTTAATTGAAAGACCCCTCTGGCCACCTCACACGCATGGTGCTCCGTTTGCAAGAGTACGACATCCGGATTGTGTACCGCTCTGGACGCCAGCACACCGATACCGATGATCTCTCCCACTCACAAATTTCATCTGACGTACGCTGTCTTTGCCCACTAAACTTCGTCCTGTTAGAATTCGCCATCGATGGTATGTGCTCTGAAGAGAGCAAAGGTCCGTTGATTTCTTCGCTTTTGGAGCTTCTCGCTGATCGTGCAACTGTGGTGTGTTACACAGTGGTGTGTTAACACACGGTGGTGTGTTAATGAAATACACCCCCCTGGGGCTCCGGTATTGCTGGCCTGGCATGTACAAGTTTGTTCGCAAGTACACCCGCTGCTGCCTGCAATGCCAGCGCCGAAAGTCGTTCCCTAGATCCACATCCGCGCCTTTACATCCGCGTGGAGAAGCGTTGACAGTGCCCAACGTGCCATAAAGTCACTTTTGAACTTTCAAAGTGAGGCTGCTTGAGATGATCGCCTCTAGAACCTCCGAGACGTGCAGTCAGTTCGAAACGTGTTTGCGCGACAACTTTTTGTTACAAGATTACTTTTTGTGTGGACAAGATTACTCTTGCATGCATTGTGTCTAGAGTGCACACCCGCATATTGGACAACGTTAATATAGTAGCACCTTGTACAATGACATCATCATCCGCCAACTGCCTTTCCTTGTATTTGCCACTTAACCTTTGCCCAATTAAGAGTAGCAGGCTAGAGACACGCTCTCCAGAGCAACCTCTCCTCCTTTCCCTTCACTGAAATCTACTCCTCCTCCTTGATCGGGTCCAAATGAACATTTACGGTCCGAGTCCTTGTATTGGTGCAGGTGACCATTGGATTATCGTTGCAGTGGATCAACTCACACGGTATGCAGAAACCGCTGCACTCCCATGTGCAGCTGCCCAAGACGTTGCATCACTTATACTGTGGCATCTTCGTCACGGAGCCCCTAGGGAACTTTTTAGTGGTCGACGCCGCGCTTTTCTATCTGAAGTCGTCATATCGCTTCTGAAGGAGTGTGACATCATCCACAGGACCACAAGCGCATACGATCAGCAGACGAACGGGCTGATGGAGCGTTTAAACCGTACTTATTGCGATATGCTCACCCTGTGCGTCCCGTCTGACCATTCAAACTGAGACGCTGTGCTTCCGTTCGTCACGATTGCCTATAATACTGCCACTCAATTCACTGCTGGTTTTTCTCCGTTTTTCTTACTGTATGGCCGCGAACCTTCTTGGGCCATCGATACAATTCTACCCTACTAGCCTGATTTATCGGAATGTGTTCCTGTAGCAGCCTGCTCAAGAATGCAGACAACTAGCCGGTTGCCTTACCACCACTGATCGTCGTGGTTGTTCTGACCACCCAAGCTTGCCTTCCGCCTTTAGCTACCAGCCTTTCCTTTAAGTTGTTCCTAAGATACCATGGCCTTTACTTTGTAACTGCACAAACTTCTCTCGGGAACTATTCCGTAGAACCTGTGTCGCCGTCTTCTCATCAACGACGCCGCGGTTGCTAAACTGTTCCCGTAGATCGGCTCAATCCCTTCTCCGATCCCTCTGTGGTATTGTACGCTTAGATCCCCAGGATGGCGCCTTTCTCCGGGGGATAAATGTAACGAAGAAGAACCGCCGGTTAGGCTGGCGTGGCTCCAGCAAATTACATACAATGAAGAAATGCCAGTCAGTCTGGCGCATCACCAGTGCTTTGCGCACAAGGCGTTTCTGACTGCTCGCAGGGTTCTAACTACCACACCAAGTTCGGCCTCTCGTTCTTTGTGTACTTTGTCAATAAACACTATGGCGCGGGGTTTATTAGGGGTTGCAGAATTTTGAGTTTGACATAAAAGAAATCGTGCGTTTTTGGAGTACTGCGCTTGGTGTTATGTAAAATATGTATGTATCACCTCAAGATCTTATGTAATATGATAGTTGGCTATAAAATAGGGCAAGATAGATCGTTTTCAAAGTCGCTACATCTAGGAAATGGCGACATTTCTAAAGCGTAAAGAACAGACAATAAATAAATGATTAAAATTTTCGCATACAAAATGAATATGCATTATCTCGCTGAAATGAGGGTCTAATACGGTGTTTAAGTACGTTAGGTTACTTATTCTGTCTAAAGTTTTTTCTTCAGCCTCAAGCACACACGAGTCCAATGCGAAAGCTTTGCGTGAAGAATCAGTCACAATATATTTCGTCTTCTTAACGTTTAGGAGCCCTTGATTGTTATGTGCATACATGACAGGAGTGAAGATATATATATATATATATATATATATATATATATATATATATATATATATATATATATATATATATATATATATATATATATAAATTCAGAGTCAAGGGAATGTTATTCGCCTATAGTGATAATAAGATCAGCCCAATACTGATCATTGGGGTACTTCTAATGTGACTCCCACAAAGATCTGAGTAGCCGTGCAAAATCCATGAATAAGGTTCCTAGCCAAAAGAGCGGAAATAATATCTATGCAATGTTTTAGTATAAACAAGGATGCTTCATCGCACCAAGAGCTACGCTTGCATGAGATGTAAACTTCCGCTAAAATAAAAAAAAAAACATTTTCCCGCAGCCATTACGGTGTCGTCATGCTATCATCGTCACGTCGTCATCGTCATGTCATCGTCGGCCACAGTCGGCGTAATATGGCGATCGTCATTTCACCGTCGCCATGCATTAGACACATGTTCGAGCGCCACAATTTTATGCTGAGCTAAGCGTTTCTCTGTGACATTGTGTCGAAGTTGGTTGCGTGCTCTATATCTGCAAATGGTCGATAAACAAGCAGAGCAAGAAGCGATTAAAGCTGGCATACACCCATACCGACAGAATGTGGTATCGGAAATTTTAAACTGTGAGAGCAGTTAAGAGTTGGAAATTGGGTTTGCCTTTTGCGTCCGTTCATTCTATTACACCCAATCCCTTCACCGTTTGTTCCCTCAACCAAGGTTTGGTGAGGGAACAAACGCGAGTTAATGACATCTTGGTTGAAATCAAGAAAAAGAAATGGGCATGGGCAGGACATGTAATGAGTAGGGAAGATAACCGATGGTCATTAAGGGTTATGGACTGGATTCCAAGGCAAGGGAAGCGTAGCAGGGGGCGCAGGCCCCACATACTCTCAAGTTCAAGAAATGGCCACAGAGGGCGAAAAAATCGACCGCGCGCCGCTGGTAATAAAACAAGCATAGTAGAGTCACTCAAGGGATGCTCGAGTTAGTTTCAATATCTCCCGCTAGGGAAACCGCAATAAGCGCAATTTTTTCTTACAAACTTTCTCTTACAATTGCAGAAGCATATTTATCACATAAAATAGGCCATAGATTTATCATTGCTAATTAGATACTGTATTTTTTAATTGGTAAGTTTACTGTTTTTGTCGTTATAAACGTAAATAGCGTTCAGCATCATCGATCTTCAACGTGACCTCTGGCCTGGATTTAAAATTTTTACCGGTATTTTCGAGTGCATGGCGGCACGGATTCATTCGTTCGTACACTTAGACTGGTTGCTTCTTTGTTGCTAAAACTAGTTTATTGCGCTTCGATGTCTCCAGTTATTTAACTTGTGGTGAACGGACGTGTTTGCAAGCGGACATGTAAGCTCGAAAGCTACGTTTCGGTCGTGAGCCATGCATCCGCATCGAAACGGGAACCGTATTCTGCGATTGAGGACAGCAGTACCGGTGAGTCGTTTAATATCACTACCTGAATCCTTATGCAATATTGCTCTCGTTAACGTACAAGTGGAGACAAGTTAACGAACTAGATGCTGCATTACATATGGGCAGTCAGGACCCTCCGTTGCTGTTTGCGAAATAAATGTTTAGTTGCGAATTTATTTATTTATCACTACTGTAGGTCTTCTGCAGACCCATACAGGGAGTGGGCTTACATCATCATAGGCATGTAATAAGATACAAGTTCTAAAAAAGACAACAGGAAAATATGAGGTAGATCAGAACACTTTTTAGCAACAAGTGCATCAATATAATATTACCTACATGGTTACGTTTCGCGTACACGAGAAGAGGAAATCTAGCATTATAGATCGTATGCTATACATGAGGAAAGTGTACAGACGAAAACAATACAACACTACAAGATACCTTCTGCCGTTTTACAACAGGAAAAGTAGTTATACAGGGTCCATTAGCTGCTTCACTAGAGAACAAAACTGATCAAAATTTGGATTATTTACAGCTTCGCTTGGTAGCGCATTCCAAGCGTTCACAGCGCGAGGGAAGTAAGAAAACTTAAACGTATTGCAATGCGTATTAAATGGCAGTATGCACTTATCGTGGTTGGTCCTACTAGACCGATGGCCAGGCGGTTGAATATAGTCATCTTTTCTGATTTTGATGTGTCCGTTAAAGAGGAGATAAAAAAACTTCATAGATGCAACATGACGCCGGCAGGAGAGAGTTGCCAAATGCGCTTTATTGCGCATGTCTGTTGCACTGTCGTGCCAAGAATACTTTGAATAGACAAACCTAAGGGCTCTATTCTGTAATCTTTCAAGTTTATCGCGAAGGTACTGTTGATGAGGGTCCCCCACTATACTTCCGTATACTAAAATAGGTCGGACCAGAGTTTTATAGGCAGTTAATTTTACGGCCTGAGGTGCTTTACTCAGTCTTCTGCGTAGATACCCTAATGGCATGAATGCCTTGGCGCATGTATCGGTGATGTGCTTATCCCATTTTAAGTCTTGCGAGAATGTGACACCCAAGTATTTTACTTTGCGAACTTCTGTAATATTCAAGCCTATAAAATTGTACGTAAATGATAAAGGTCGTTTTTTCTTGGTTAGGCTGATGAACACTGTTTAGAGACATTTATTTCCGTTCCCCACGTATTGCACCATTGGGCAATGTTTTGTAAAGAAGAATTAAGTTTTAGTTGGTCGTCAGTACTGCGAATTTCAGTATAAATGACACAATCATCTGCGAAAAGTCGCAATGTTACACCTGGTTCTGCACAAGAAGAGATGCCCTTAACGCATATAAAAAACAATGTCGGCCCTAAAACAGACCCTTGGGGTACACCGGACAGAACGCTTAGACAGTCAGAATCTACATTGTTTAAACTGACATTCTGGGTACGATTTGTAAGGTAAGCCGAAATCCATCCTATTAATTTGCTATTAATACCAATCGATTCAAGTTTTGCTATTAATTTAGAATGAGGTACGCGATCAAATGCTTTCGCAAAGTCTATGAGTATTGTGTCAGCTTGAAGTTTACAATCAATTATGCCAGAGAAGTCATTAGTTATTTCCGCAAGTTGCGTTACCGTGGACAGCCCTCTACGGAAGCCGTGCTGTTTAGGGTACAGTATATTGTTAGGCTCTAGGTAGTCCATAATAGCTTTGTTGAGGGTATGCTCCATCAATTTGCAACAACAAGTAGTTAGTGATATGGGTCGATACGTTTCCACGGAAAGTTTATTACCGCTTTTATGAATTGGGATTATTCTAGCGCGAAGCCCGTGTCGGAACTGCACCATTTTTCAGGGAAAGCGTAAATATTTTATGCAAAAAGGGGGTAAGTTGTTCTGCATAACGCTTAAGAAACGCATTTGGGATTTTATCTGGGCCCGGGGATTTTTTTAACATCTAGTTGTAGAAGCAGGATCAAGATATCTCGTTCAGTTATCTCGATTTCCGGCATAGCCGAGTCACGTTGAACGAGCGGTACTTGGACCGGGCACGGTTGGGTGAATACGGATTGGAAAAAAGAATTGAATGAGTTAACTATTGTGTGCCTATTTTCAGTAACGATGCTGTTGATTTCCATCTTACGGATTGGACTGTCCGGCTTAGCAAGGTAACGCCAAAATTTTTTCGGTTGCTTTGTCATGAAACCTGTTAAAGTGTGTGAAAAAAAAGTTATTTCTTGCTTGCCGTAACAAGCTTTTAAATTCGTGCTAATACTTATTTATTACTGTTGGATTGCATTTATGCATCCGGATTCTTTTCAGCCTCCGTTTCATATGAATAATTTCTCGCGTTATCCAAGGATTTCTTCGCCTTGTCCGCTACGTTTCGTAGGAATATGTTTTTTCACAGTAAAATATTTCCGCTTTAAATTTTAGCCACAAGTTCTCAACATCATCGGAAGGTTTAGCGTAAAAATCGCCTAAATTCATTTCCAGGTAATCAATAATGCTTTCATCATTTGCTCTGCAATAATCTATAATAACTACATGTGAATTTTCAGTGTTACTTTTTACCAGGCTAAGATTGGGAAAATAAATTAGAATCAATTTATGGTCAGATATTCCATCTTCCACCTTAACTTCAGTATCTGCTGTGCAGGAAATCAAAGCAAGGTCTAAAATATTAGAAACAAGCCATTGGACGCGTGTCGCTTGCGTTACACGTTGGGATAAAGAAAAACTTAGCATAGCATCAAAAAGTCGTTCGCTGCTGTTTACTTCCCTATTCCTGGCGGTCAGGTTATCCCAGTCAATTCCTGCCAAGTTGAAGTCGCCAACAAGTGCTAGCTTCGTCCAATCATGCATTTTCTCGAGGAGGTAGTTGTGTAATTCCGTAAGGTAAGTAAGTTTCAGGTGCCCCAGGCTGTCTGTATACTCCACCTATTAGTAAATGTGTGGTTTGAAATGTGACAGTGCACCAGAGACTCTCGTGGTTAGGTAGGCCTTGTTCCTCTTGGAACTTTAGACCATTCTTTATAGCGATGGCCACTCCGCCTCCACGACTATCACGATCTTTGCGAATTAAGCTACAGTCTTCTGGAATTATTTCTGAATCGTGGATAGAGGGATGAAGCCATGTCTCTGTAATCACTAAAACGTCAGGCTCGTAATCCAATAAAATCTCCTCTAGTTTATCTGTTTTGTTTACTATACTTCGAGCGTTGAAACACGATAAAGAAAACGACGGCTTACTTTCTTGGCATCGGATAATTGGATAATTATCGGCATTGGACAATTCACGAAAGAGAAAGCGATATCGGAACGCGCGCCACATTTTTTATCTCGCCATGGGTGACAGAGCAGCCTTATGAATGTATTTTTTTTTCGAGTCCGCCTGCAACTTCTGTCGTCAACAGAACCGAATAACCCTTTGATAAACTGAAGCTAAAGTACTGAATTTAATGTATCAAACAGTTTCACGCATGATAATTCACCCATATTTCGTACCCTTTGGTTCCAGATGTGCTTGCTGTGCAGTTTGGTTTACCTGAGGACATTTATTTTTGTAGTAGTGAAGCGGTGCATCACATTCATGCCGAAAAAGAATGCATAATTTTTATTAGCTTCATGTCGTTCATGCATTTGCTTGTGAAACCAGCAGAGTGATCTTTTCTAGTGCATAAATGAGCGTACAAATGTTCTCATATGTGATATTAATAATACTTAAGCTGTTGACATGCATTGTAGTTAGGCAGACATCAATTTTATGGAGAGTAGCAATATTTACTTACCATGCTGCTAAGCACCCTAGAACAAACAGCGTACATTTGCATGTGCTCTGTAGTCACAAACCATTACAAGGTATATGTCACACCTTTTCGCATATCATATTGCAAAATTGTGCTTATTCAATTTCTGATGCAGCCAAAATTTCTGTTCCAGACATGCAGTAATGATGACGGCACCAGCATAAAGCAACAAACTCCACGCACTAAAGAGAAGTTGCTGTCTGCTACAACAAGGTCATTGTGTAGACTTTGGATGCTACCACAAGGTAAACAACACCTGGTTCGGGAATAAATATGCTAGATATATGCTGTATTGGCTTGCTAGTCCTTAGATACATGTAATTTGTGTGTAGCAGATCATATGAACGTTTGTTCGTATTTACAGTTCAGTATGATTTGTTCGAAAATAAGAGAAAACACTACATGACTTTGAATAATCTGCTGTATCTCATGTGTCACTGTTCTGCCCCAACAGAGTCTGTGCCAAGCCCATCTTGGTCATCGCGGGATCCCCCATCGACATCAACAGAAAGGGGCTGAAGCCGAATTCGCAAGGCTTTACACCACGAACAAAGAAGTCGTTCCAGAAGTATTTGGATGAGATATCAAGTCTACAGACGACTGTGTCAAGAGTGAAAACAGCCTCTGCCATCATTCCACCCGCACAGATATTGGCCGAGTCATCCAGGTACCTCAAAAACAAAAATTATGTATCTCCAGATGTACCTGCAAACTCTGAACAAGCACAGACGACGCTGGCTAAGCGAGTTCCGTCAGCTTGCCCTTCCTTAATGAGCTTCCTGGCCTTGTCAAATACCATTTGTGCCAAGTATATTTTTTTCCAATGAATGCGAGCTTTTTCATTCCACATTCTTGTTAAAGATCATTCCTCTTCTTCATCCAAACATTAAAGGTACACTAAATCATTGCTCATACTTAATACCAGTCACTGTCTAGTAGCGTAACATATGTGTAGCAGTATATTATAGTGTACGTAGCCATGTGCAATTCCTCTCCTGAAATAGATGATGTGGCATTGACGTGTGTCTTGCATTAACAGTTGCACTGTGTGCTATGTAGCACTAAACTTTGCTTAATGTTTTTGGCTTTCAGTGCTTGCAAGGTAAAGTGGCTTCTTTCTTGAATGCAAGCTTTCTCATTCCTGTATTTAATTCCTAGCCTCACTCAGAACTGCTATTCTTGCTCGGCAGCCTGTGTTTTTGCGCAAGCTCAATTGAAGTGATCTATTGCGGAATCTTGTTTCGCTGCTGTCCGACTTGGTACTCGTCACCGTGTTATGTTTCTCATATGTGGGAGCCTGGTCAGTTGCACTGGGAAACCGTCTCTCGAGGTGAGTGCCTGCTCCTGCAGTCAGCGCAGCGACATAGACTCCGAATTTACACACACCGTGATTGGTGCGCCCCATTCCGTCCTTTCCTGCTGCTGCCGTGTGCAAATTTTGCTTGTGGCCTTCCTCGGCCATGATTTGGCGTCAACGGACACTATCATACGTGATTATATGGGCCGAAGTGTATGAAGTTGATATCCACAAGGGTGTAAAGGCCTACAAAAGTGGCTGCAAAATGGGGATGCCCACAAAACCGACCATGTCCATATTTGGAGAATGTGGGGCACCGAGTGTGAGTTACACATTAGCGGCCCGCGAAAGAACAAAAAGAAATGTGCAGGTTACAAAGGAGGTAACGCTGGAATGCCGGCTACTTCATGTCGCTATGTTGGCTGCGGCAGCAGATGCTTCCGTCACCCGATTGCTTTGCAATGCAAGTTGTTCATCTTCAGTGGCGACGGTCAGTGCAAACAGGTAGGACACACTGTTCAATCTGCTTGCGCTGCTGGTTGTTGCTTGTTACCAGACCACCATGTGCGACGCAGGCAAGCACTATGCCTGCAGTCGGACGGTTGAATGTGCCGTAATTGACCAGTGTGCGTGTATGCTCAATGTTGTCATGTGGATAATAGCCAATGTATTGTGTACAGTCTCGATGCGTTATGTTAGAGGTATGCTGAAGTGATTTGATTGCATAGCCTTATTTTAATACTGTACCAATTGATCATGGTTGCCGTGTTACATTTCTCGGATGTGGCGGCCTGGTCAGTTGCAATGGGCAACAGCCTCTCAGGATAAGCATCTGCTCCTGCAGTCCGCACAGCGACATAGACTCCCTCTTTACGCGCACCGTGATTGATGCTCCCCGTTCTGTCTTTTCCTGCTGCAGCCGTCTGCAAATTTTGCTTGTGGCCTTCCTCGGCCATGATTTGGCGTCAATGGGGGCTATCACACATGATTACATGGTCCGACATCGTCCGACTTGGTAAGGTGGGCGGATGAAATTAAGAAGTTTGCAGGCAGAACATGGCCACAATTAGTACATGACAGGAGTAGTTGGAGAAGTATGGGAGAGGCCTTTGGTCTGCAGTGGGCGTAATCAGGATGATGATGATAATAATAATAATGATGATGATGATTCTATTACACTGACAACGACTGTTGTCGTCATCGACGACAGACGAGGAGGAGGACGAGGAATAAACGTTTATTTTGGAAACAGTATCCCGGGGTAAACCCCGGTTCTACTGAAGGTGGGAGGTGTCCTCATTCCAGGAACCCTCTGGCCTTCGCTGCCTCCTTGGTCCTGGCGATGAGGTGTCGTTGTTCCAGGGCGCTGGAGACGAGCTTGTCCTTCCACGTTTCGATGAGGTCTTCGCTTTTTTTCTGGCGTGAGTCTTTCGGTGAAGACGATGCTTCTGCGTCTAGATGCCATGGACACTCGAGGTTCAGGTGCGCCAAGGTGTCCGGTACGCCACACATGGGTTGTCGTGTCCTTGTAGAATTGGATAGAGTCTGTGCATGAGTATTCCGTGGGTGTAAGTGTTACTCTGTAGTCTTGTGAATGTGGTACTTTCCTCTTTGTTGAACTTTCGGTGAGGTGGTGGGTACACCTTGCGTTCCAGCCTCTGATGTTGAAGGATCGCTGAGTAAGTGATGGGTACGGCCTCTGCCCCCGCTGACGCAGACCTGGCATATCGAGAGTAGGAAGGGTCCGGCAAGTGTGGCCTCAGGCCGCGGCGAGTGCCGCTTCGTTCCCCTCCAGCCCCTCGTGTCCAGGAACACGGGTCACGCAGGTGTAAGCGATCGGAGTGCTGCGGTGCTTCAATATCTTTAGTGATTCCGTTGACACGCGACCCTTAGGGCAGTTCCTGACAGCTGCTTCAGAACCGGAAAAGTCGACATCTGCGTCTATGCCCATGGTAATCGCTAAGGCGATCGCCCTCTCTGCTGCAGTATATGGGTTTTGTGCACGGACTGTGGCAGACGCTAGCGCTCTGCCCTTAGAATGTACGACACTCAGGGCTTAAGCGTTTCTTCGCAGGCATTTGGCAGCGTCGGTGAATCTGGCACCAGGATCTTGTCTGTTTATTCGCCGTAGGGCGTCCACTCGGGCTTGTCTTCTTTCCTTATGGTACGTGGGGTGCATGTTGCGTGGAACTGGTGCTATGCAAAACGATTCGCGGATGTTTAGAATAATTATTTCTTTTCGATCCGTGGTGGCTATGAAGGTTTTGCCGTAGCTCAGCCGTTGCGGCACTGATCTTCCGCTGGGCGTGAGCTGCAGTCGTTTTAACTGACTGGGTTTATGAGCTTAAGCTAGTTCTTGTCAGGTGTTGTGTGCGCCCATATTGAGAATTCTTGCAGTCGAATCTGTGGATAGTAGGCCAGTATGATTTTGATAGCTTTGCACATTTGAATGTTAAGTTTTTCTAGCTCTGCATTGTTCAGCGCGAGGTAGGGCGTGCCATATGTTATTCGACTGGTGAAGAATGCTTGCATCACGCGTAGCGTGTCTGGTTCTTTAGGCCGTCTTCTATGGCTTGCAACTATCCTGACGAGATGCGTGACCTGTGATAGAATTCGCAGTAGTCGCGGCAGGGTGGCCGCCCAGGACCCGTCTTTGTGTATGTGTAGCCCTAGAACTTATAGGGTTTTGACTCTAGGAATGGGTGTTCCATAGAGAGTGACGTTGGGATTGGGTTCATCGTAGCCGGGCTCTTGACCTGAGAACGAGGTGTTCCGACTTCTCGGGAGCACAGCTGAGGCCGCATTTTTGCAAGTAGCTCTCGATGGTATCTACTGCTTCCTGTTGGCGCGTTTCTTGCGTTCGGGTGTTTGAGTCCCTTGTCCACAACGTGATATCGTCTGCATAAAAAGCGTGTTTTACGTCTGGTATTGCGTCGCGGAGGCTGTGAAGTTTGATCATGGCGTCGTTGGAAGAGCAACGGTGATATGACCGGACCCTGCGGGGTGCCTTTTCTCGGTAGTCGGAAGCTGCCACTGCGCAGGTTATGTATTCCAACTGTGGCCGCGCGGCCCGTGAGGAAATTCTTGACATAGCCGTATGCCCGAAACCCGCAGTCCAGGTCTTCGAGATTGCAGACGATAGCTTCGTGACTGACGTTGTCAAAAACTCCCTTCATTTCCATGGCTAAAATCGATGATTCTTCTACGACACACATAGACAATTTTGCGTCGTCGTCAGGCAACCTCCGCATTTCCAGCGTTATCACTGCCACAGCGTGAAGAGAAATAAAGCTTTTCGAAAACTGGCTCCACTAGGATTCGAGCCCATGGCAATATGGCAATATGCATTCGTGAAACCAGCGCGCTAACCACGCGCTATCGCCCTACAACAGTGCTATGCAATTAGGGCACGACTTTGCGCACCACGCAGACTATATGGGGGCAGTAGAATCTGTGCATCTATTTTGGTGTACATAACGAGCAATGCAGTACTAGCCGTGGTTTTCATTGTTTCGCATTTACATTGTTCTTTACATTGCTCCCATTCCCTACAATTACTAACAGCCAGTATTCATATTCCACGTCTACCCGTTTCGCTTCTACCAACAGCTATTTACTACCAAAACCTAGAACTAATTATGGTAAATTTACTACTAATTTCTCAGCCACACTACTTTGGAACTCATTACCGTGTCATATTAAGATGTTCTCTCATTTTTACGCATTCGAATCAAACCTTCCTAAATTTTTCCACTCAATGTAACAATTTGATCGTTATCATTATATTATTAAGTGCTTTGTGTCGTTAAATATTTTACAGCGTAAGCTAGTGACTAAGTGTCTTTTGTGTTTGCATATAGCTGCTTTGTATTTACATATCCTACTCATTTGTAATGGGAAGTCCCCTGTACAGTCTGTTGACTGTGGGACCCCTATCTGTATGTACGTATAATCCCCATTTGTAACCTTATTATTATGCACAATAAAGAACTCTCAAACTATCAAACTCTCATAAGATGGTGGTGTGTTTACGAGAGAATCGTATGTGTCATCCTACTGAAATCAGCGTTCGGTGGCACAAACAGGCTACATGACAATGATGACTTAAAGCTTCAAACATGGCACAAACCCACATAGAGCAAGCACCGAGAATAAGGTTGTAAGTTGAAAGTTACTTCAAATGTATCGACAACGTCAATGACAACCATTGTATGAAAAGAGCAACTTTGTTTATGCCATAATACACAGAAGTCACATGCACCAAGTGCTTAATGGCAGTATTGCAATTGCACAGAAAGATATGGAGGAAGTGAGAGAGAGAAAAGACTAAATGAAAGGCCGGAAAGAAATGCAACTGTTCAAACATGTAGGTACTTTGAAGTTGTCTTACTGCACAAGGGAAGAAAGAAAGCAAATAAATATAAACCAGCTTTACCAAAATTATCGGAATGAAACACATTTAACTTGTAAAAGGTTCTAATAGCGCGGAAAATGAAACATTGGAGTGAAGATTTGGTTAAACAATTGAGAATAAAACATCTGAAAGGCTGTGCGTTTTGAGTAAAAAAATATAGCCCACTTAGACACGGGGAGTCTCAGAATAATAAAAAATATCCCTGCACTTATGTTGGATTTTCACAATACAGATTACTATGCAATACTGAAAGGAGGCTGCATACATTGCAAGGAAGAAACGTGAGGCCTTACTTATTGCACGCAACCCTTTTTGTAATATCACAAATTCTAATTAACTTTCAGAAGTTATAATATATATATTTTTTATCTGCAGCCTTCCTCCCTTAAAACTCCCTGACCACAGAAATTTCTTAATGTTCCACGTAGAGGGTGGACGAAATAGTTTAAGAAATAAGCAGTCAATAAAAAAATAAGCAAATAAGATGCTTGTCTTCCCAGCGGGAGAATGCTGCTGTCGAAGTCATCAATGAAGTCTGCTGTCTTCTTTGCACTCTCTCTTCTTGATCATGCTTTAGTGTGCGTGTTCGAGACTACTGAAATTGAAATCTGGCATTCTCAAGGAACTTCATTAGTGCCTTAACAGGAACACTTGTCTCTTGTGAACTACCGAGTCAGTGCTTTTTGTACTCGTGGTTATGAACTTCTGAATTGGTCTTGCTCTGATCTTTACTCTTATCCTTGTGAGATTCGGATTAATCGGTGCGCATCGAAGCAGTACCCGATTTTACCTACGCGTGGCACTACCGCTTTCAGTTCAAAGAATAACAAAATAATAAGCGAGAGAAAATTTCAGTCACAACTGACAACTCCCAAAAGGGTGCACCACCACTTTTTATCACTGCCATTCGCCAACTTCGGCTAGGGTTTTTCTTTAATGCAATAGAAGTCCCCCCCCCCCCCCCCCACCCCCTTGCACGTCTGTTTGAACAATAAGAATAATACAATCAACTAAAATGAAGCGCAGCACCCATTACACACAATAAACAATGTCGTTTCAAGTGTCAAAGACACAACTTTAACTTATCTCTGCAGTTGGGAATTTATGTCCCTCATTCTCTGCCGAATCCAATTATGACTGCAATCTACTGAATCCAAGTGCAGGCTTCCAATTTGGCAGACGGCTAACTAAATCAAATACAGTATTTAGCGCACAGGATCAAAAGAGTGAAAACTTAGATGTAGAGGAAAGCTATGAAATAAATTATCACTGTGACGTCCAGGAGGCGTATGAGAAATAGAGAGCTTGTAATTGAAACTGCATTTGTTATTGAAACTCACTGCAGAAAGAAGGAAAACGCTTCGCTGTGAAAGTGTATGTAAGCACTTCTACTATTTAAAAGGGGCTAAACATGGTAGTTTGTTGTTCGCCGGTGAAGCGAAAGAGCCAAAGGAATGCACGTTTTCAGTGGAAACATGCAGTCGCCGTTTTCTTATATCTTAGTGGTAATTTCAGCTTTATTGATAGAAAAACCTATCGCTTCAGGAAAAGCAAAACACCAGCTAAAACACAATGTCACGGATGCATTTAAGGTGAGTACACAGGAAACAGGGCTACCGTAAGATTTTCAGATATCAGTGGCAAACTGACCATCTGTGCTTGAATTAGGGAACTAAATTAACCAGAGCATATATTTTGTTTTTGTTTGAGCCTTTCTATCCGCGTAAAACACGGCAAGCGCTCCGTTACCCAAAGGCCCTCCTATTTTAGCCAAAATGCTGAATGTTTATATTTCCTGCCTAGAAATGCTTCCAACCAAGCGTTTCACGCTTCGCTGCTTAGGTGATCAATTGACCCGACTCTATTGGGCAGTGAAATAAATGCAATTCCTTTGGCGTAATTGATCAATGGTAAAAGATAGGGCTGATGGGTAATTCCCCCCTAAATGCTAACGTTAGTGCTGGAATTTATGCTGGAAAATATGCGCTCTTAAACGTGGATGTTTAAACAGGTTACGGATTCTGTCAATTCTGCCCCATCCTGCATAACAAGCATCAAATACCAGATGATGTCTTAGTAAAAGTCGAGGTTTTCCACCCAAATTCCAAACACTTGCACACTTTATGAACGGAAGTAGTGTCAAAAGTGCAGAAACATTCCGAAGTGTGAGAAAGCTTCCCGACAATGAGGAACACTGCCGCCAATGTGTTTTTTTTAAATGCACTGTGACTGTAAGTGATTTACTCAGAGACAAGACATCCCAATTATATTTGTGGCCCGTGGACCTATGACCTGCATTGAATCATATATACTACTACGCATGCTGCCATTAAATCAATGAAAACCGAAGTTTTGAGCCTAGAAAGGTAAGCGATGTTCAGCTACCGGCTGTGTATATTAAAAGGTAAATAGGTAGCCTTCTAAAGAAATCGGCTTTTTGGTTGACTGTTTAGGTCTCAGTACAAGAGTAAATATTGCTTGGAAGGTAATTTTAGTACTCTGGCTGCAATGGTTGAAAATGAAAAGTTGGTTTGCATTTCCAGGAAATGAACAAACCGTGATTTTTAGGTCCAGTCTTGGCAAGTACAGGAACTGAATTAGAATTTTATGCCAAAATAGCACAGGACATTCACCGTGAAAACATGGGTTTCTACGTGCAAGAAAAAAAATCCTATTCCCTGCACATACAATTAGGAACTGCTTAGTGGAACTCATACCTTCATTTCATGTCGTGAGGTACACGGTAATACAGCAGAACATTAGATCAGTACTGCTATCTACATGCTATTTGCAAGAGCTAAATAATGTGAGTACTCGCAGGTAGTTTTGGTGCTCTATATAAATTTCTAGCAAGCAGCTGGGGGCAACAACGCAGTTTGATATCTGTAAGAACTTATATAAGCATCTAGGCCTTTTCAAAACTCCGAATAACATACACAAAACAGTTTGGTACAATGCATCTGCATTTCTGCTCCGCCACAAAATACAGAATAATACTACTAATAGTACCAGTAGATTCGGTTCAATGGCACATTTGTCTTCGCTTGATATTGCAGATGTTTGAGGTCTTCCCTTACGCCATTGCCGCGTTTGAGGCGGATGACGATGGAGATTTGGACTGTGGGATGGTGGTGCGGCAAGATGTCGATCAGAACCGTAAGACTGCTGTCTACGTGCTCGTGCTGCCATCCTTGAATGGACGTCAAGCGTGAGTTCACATATGCTGTAAATGGCAAGCACCTGGAATGGTGCTTATATATATATATGCATGCGTGCACATGCATATATATATATATATATATATATATATATATGCATGTGTGTGTGTGCGTGTGTGTGTACGGGAGGGAGCGAAAAGAACTGTGAGACACATGCATTGTTAGATTCCGCAACACCAAGTACGCGAGTTTGACATGAAAATCTTTTATGTAAAACCGAATTGCAATACATGAGAAAAACGACCACGGTAAATTGGATGAAATACTAAGTATTTCCAATTCTATTCAAATTGAAAAATGCTGTTGCAGTGGATTCTGTATGGCAACAAAGCACTTATTTACTTTATTTTTTGCATCTTTTGTCCTTTTGAACTAAACTCCATTTCCGCCCTAAAGCTCGCTAGCGAGAAAATGAAAACGTACACGTATTTTGTGCACCCCAAAATAACAGCAATAAAACAAACAGAATGCCAGCAACCACATGAATGCAGTAGAGCTTAGTGCTCGATGAAAGAACTAAGCGCAGTAGTACAACCCCACACAATGGTTTAAGGGAATTGAAGCATAGTCACGCTGACCAAAGGATCAACGGCTATGCCTAACTCAAGACAGAGAATTCGCAAGGTGCCAAATTTCAGACATGATTATTGAAAAATTGGTAACTACTCTGCTTAAGGTATTTGCTCCGTGTACTTAGGAATTGGTGCACCTGCACAACAACCGCTTTTCTCGTACATTAGAATCATTCGCAAGAGTTCTCACTTGCGTCAGTCTTTGTGCCTGTAGATAGCAAGAAGTTATGTTGTCACTTATAGCACTCGAACGCAACGAGTATGGGGCAAATTGAATTTTTTATTTTGAACTATTTGATTTGTGTTCAAAAATTTATATAATCACATATCTCTAATGCCTGCCAGCAATGAAATTACTTATCTTTATTTAAATGTAGCAATGCCAGCGGACAGCTTCGCTCGAAGGCTCAGCATTGAAAGTGGCAGCAGGGTGAATTCTTGTGATGAAGGCCTCTCATAACGCTGGCGTTATGAGAGGCCTTAATGTATGTCCGTTAATGTATGTCCGCATACCATTCATGGCATGAGCGGATGCATTTGGATCACTTTGCCGAGTGCTTTGCACTCTTACGTTGGCTCCCACAGAGCTGATTCAGTGCGTATACTAGGGGCCCTATAACGTAAAGCTATTCCAAGCTTTTCTATTCCAATTCTGTAATCAGCACTCCGCGATTGGGCGAAAACTATTTTGGAACACCCCAAATTCGCCTGTCACGCGACATCACGAAAACCGTGTTAGCTCTCCATCTGATATGACGCGTGCACACTGATTATGCATGAGTTGATCGAACAAAAGAAAAATAGTTATTTCTGATTCGACGACTTTTCCTCATTAGTCCTCGGCTATAGGTCAAGAGTTTTCGGGCTGCACCCACTTCAACTGCCCTGTCACGCGACGCCACAAAACCGCGAAAACTCACCGCGTCAAAGTGACTTGCACGCGTTAAAGATGCATTAATTTGCCGAAGAAAACTGAATTTTCTTCTGAATAGCCGCAGGCTGCTCCGTTCCGAAATGAATAAAAGATGGCTGCCGCTGATCACTCAGATACTGGCTGTTCGCACCTGCCGTAGAGCATGAGTATATTTGCGCATAATAAAGCTTTCTGCGTGGTCGTGCAACGTTTTCGAGCCCTTTCGGCACGTTTACAACCTCGTTCTACCAGCGTTTCTTGGCGGAGGATCCGTTTTAGTGTCATTCTTAAGCTTCCGTTGCATGTCGCCATGGTTTTCGACCAGCCACCGCAAGCTAATTAAGGGGGAGCGGACCAATCGCAGATTCGCAGTCGATTTTCAGTGCACTGGCTCGGCCCCATCGAATTCCTCTAGATTTGAGTGTGCTCCTCGCCTCTTGTCAGCGAATTAGACAAGACAAGCCACTCAGTGTAGGCAATGTTATTCGTTTTTCAATCAAACAAAAGTGACCTCCTATGATCAAGGAGAGCATTTGATTGGTCTGTTCAGACAAGCCTGCGGGCCACTGCCTGATGCTTGCATCGGCGGTTACGCAAATTTGACGTCAGGAGATTGAAATAAAATGATATTAGAATAGTTTTACGTTATAGCGCCCTAGGCTTCTTAACTTTTGCTAACAAACGAATTCCACATCCAGGAAGGCCTTGTAACCCTCCTCGCGCTATCGCCGCATGCGCTGTCGATAGCAGAACAGGAAAACGGCGCCAACGCCAATGAGCACGCTTCGTGCATCCGTATTATTGCAGTCGCAATTATAAAGAAAAAGGAACCGAAAGTGGACGTAAAGGCAAGTTGCAGCAATGTTAGCAAGCTGTATTTTCGGCAATCTTTATTTACATTTCGTTAATATTTATGCTTTCATTATTATACCAGTTAATTTCTCATGTATCCTCTTCTTAGCTTCAAAACCAAATGACGTGATGTGGTTGTGTATACGTGCTGCTATTGAAAACAGTTGGATATGATAGGCTGTGGGTCTGAAATTTGCGCAACTTCAAAACCTCGATGACAACAAATTGATTGGCTCCCCAAATGGATCTTCTTTTTATTCACGATAGAAATGAAAACTAAAAAAGGACGCCAGACTTGTGTGACGTTGCAAAAAAACAACCCAATTTCCTGCGAAGCAGGTTGTATCGAGAAGTTGGTATTGAAATTTCAGTTATCTGTAACTCACGCACTCAATTTAGACTTTTGCGCCTATGCGCCTTACCCTTGTGAAACCTTTCCCGTATGCGATGCTCTCGAGCATTCATGAGTGATTTTCTGAAGGAATTCATCCACACACTTTTCAATTCACCAAAACATTCGCCGATAGGTACCTGCCAGCGGCGCCTCTTTTTAGCGAACGTTGATTGAACGGTGTTCATAGTTCTCCGAAGACAGCATTGTCACTTCATCATTGTTCGTAAAACACACTTGTGGTTATCCTGATCACTCGCACATAAAATATTCTGATGAAGCCGTAATTACTCCCCACACTTTGAACTTAGCCTGCACATTAACCACAACTTGTCACTTATTTTGAAAAAAAAATATGAACATGATACTTTGTTTAGCTCACCGAGGGTGCCGGGGAAACGTGTTCTAACGTATAAAAACAGGAAAAGGACGACTCAGGAAATACTTGCAATGCTTCTGGTTTTACCAATAAGATAAAATGTTCGCCACGCATTGCACTGAATATGAGACTCGATCTTACCACTAAATATAAACTTGTTGTAACGTACAAGTCTCCCGCGACATGGGGAAGCATAGCTTATCATAGTTGCATGACACTTCGAACTCTTGATTAAGAAAGTGTTCTCAAACTTCGCCCATTGATCTGTCATAGCGTTGTTTCCAGCTACACTATATTTGATCTTGGCGGCACTTGTTCTGCCCCCGGGATAAATTGTGCGCTGGTCCTAAGAGAGGGTCCTAAGAGAGAACGCCGGCTCTTCCAGCTCTACTCATTTTGTGAATTTCTTAGACTTTGCTAGTGGACTGCTATTTCCTCCTTAACTGCGATGGAGATGGAGCCTCACGCGCGTCTGCCGGGCTCGGCAGTGCCCGCGGCGGCTGCCTCCAGGAAGCGCAACGGCACCGAGAGCGACACTGACAGCGACGACACCATGCAGTACTATGTCAGCAGTGAAGATTCTTGCGACGACACCTTCGAGCTGGTGCGGAGTCGTAAAGCAAAGCGAAGATTTCTCAGCGCATCATCGAATTCAACTGCGTCCACCGTGAGATCTTCGCGGGATACCGAGGAGCTCACCATCCTGTTCTCGCCAGTTCTCGCCAGTGACAACCTGAGACGCCTCAACAGACAAGCCGTGTCTTCTCATCTAGAGGCGCTGGTTCCAAACGAAATCAAAGACATCAGGGTGAACTAGCTATTGACGTAGAACACGCGGCTGCGTTGGATTCCTTGCGCAAGGTCACGGAACTTGGCGGGATGAAAGTCCGCCCTTATATTGCGCTCGGCAAACAAGTCCGTACTGGCGTAATTTACGATGTTGATGAGACCATCGTCGACTCCGATCTGTCAATCTTAATCAAGCCAGCTACGGAAAACACCATCATCACAAACGCGTTTCGTCTCGGCACGTCACGGTGTGTGAAGATCATATTTAAGGGCGAATCCCTCCCATCGCACGTAAAAGTGGGCCACTTCCGACACGCAGTTCGCCCCTTTATACCAAAACCGCTGCAGTGCTGGAAGTGCAAGAAGCTTGGCCATGTGAGTAGTGTGTGCAATAACACTACCATCTGTTCTCGCTACACTGGGCCCCACACCACAAACACGTGCGAGGCCAGTGTGCTGAAGTGCACAAACTGCAGCGGCCCTCACGATGCATCTTCGAAGGAATGCCCTTTGATTCAAAAGGAAATGCAAATATTGAAGAAAATGGTTAGAGACCACTCGTCTCACCGAGAAGCAGCAGCATCTATTAAGCGACGACGATCACGTCGCCGACGTCGATCAAGAGCCTCCAAAGCCTCTACAGAACGCCACACACGTATATTGCCACCCACTCTTCCGCCCAGGCCAAACGCAGTCAGCTCAAAGGACAAGGGTGCATCGAACAGCACGGCTGCTGACGCGTGGCCTGCACTCCCGAAGCTACATGCCCCTACTGAGCGAAATGATGCTTCTACAGTAGGGGACACTTCGTCTGTTCCTGATAAATTGTCGGACCAAGATCAACAAATTGTTGTTATGATCAGCTCTCTGGTGAGTGCTATTCGTGTTCTACTGGACAAGCTACAGACACCAACAGCTCGAAGTGCATTGCAAGTGCTGGATGCCATCAGTCCGGTTCTGGCGAGCCTTCAGAAGTCCAGTGCTTGAGAACTTCTACAGCAGAACCATGGCTCATCGACAACAACAAAGATCGTTCCGGGATGATGTGAGAAGTGCCTTCATATTCCAATGGAATGCGAGAGGCCTGAGGTCTCGTATTTCGGATTTCCGACAGTTCGTATTTGCAAACCATTTTCCTATACTGGTCATCTGTGAACCGAACTTATCAGCCTCCATAAGACTATCGGGATATGAATCTTTTCTTTCAAACACGTGTGTCCGTAGTAGTAAGGTTCTGGTTTACATTCGCAAGGACCCTACGTATATTTCCCAACACGTAGCGCCACACGACGGTAACCAATACGTCTGTGTTACTGTGAAAAAGAAGAAGCTGTCTTTTACTCTTATTGGCGTCTACCTTTCCCCAACAAGTCAGTTTGATAGAAAAAGACTGGAAGATATTATGGCTCATACTCCCGGTCCTTGTATAATAACAGGGGACTTCAACGCTCACCACCATATATGGGGAAGCTCCAGCATAAATTCGAGGGGCAGGTCACTAGTATCCTTTGCATCAGGCCACAACCTGTGTCTTCTAAATGACGCAAGCCCGACATTTCTGCGAGGAACTACATACAGTAGCTGCCTTGACTTGACTTTGGTGTCACGTTGCCTGACTTTGAGCGTGCAGTGGTTCACTGACATTGAAACCCATGGAAGTGATCATATTCCGACCTATGTGAGAATCGATGGACTAGACGCCACATTACCGGTAGTCTCTCGCCAAATCGACTGGTCAGTCTTTCAAAATCGCGTAGAAGACACATGCAAGACACATATTGCACGCAGATTAGAAGACATAATTGCAGACGCTATGCAAGATTGTACACGCTGCTTCACACATCCATCAAAGCGTACAGAGAATGACATTGAATTGGAAAGGCTTCGTGCACTACGTCGCCAAGCTGAAAGGAGGTACAGGCGCACGAAGTCAATTCTTGACCTCAGAGAAGCTCAGCGCATGCAAAAGAAGATCAAACGCCGAATGGATAAGCTAGCGGATCAGAAATGGAAATGTTTTTGCGACTCACTAGACCCCCGCAAGCCATTGTCCGGTGTGTGGCGTACCTTACGGGGTCTTTGCTCAAGTCCCCAGCAACGACACCCATTCAACGCCCTTGCTCTCTATCAAAACCGCCGCGAGATAGACGTCGCAGAGGAATTTTGTGCGAACGTCGCCGGCGGCACGGTTTTAGTCCCTGACATGGCTCTAGGCAACATCCCCAGCCCACGAGATGCAAGTATGGACGCTCCATTCTCTATGGAAGAGTTAGAAGCTGCTATGGCGCTATGTAGGTGTTCGTCTTCACCAGGACCCGATGGCATAACATATACTGCTTTGTGCCACCTAGGCAGAGAAGCACGAAGAGAACTCCTCAGCCTTTTTAATAGTTCATGGCAAGATGGTGTCGTCCCACAGGAATGGAAACGCAGCCGCCTGGTACCGCTTCTAAAAGCAGGAAAGTCACCGCTCGAACTGGCATCCTATCGGCCTATAGCTCTTGCCAGCTGCGTCGGGAAGCTCATGGAACGTATGATCCTCATGCGTCTCGAATGGTACCTTGAACACCATAAAATTTACCCTGACTCAATGGCGGGATTTCGACGCGGTCGTTCATCGATTGACAGTGTCATCGATCTAGTATCATCTGTGGAACAACAAAAATCTCGGAAGCGATTATCAGTAGCGCTCTTTCTTGACGTGAAAGGCGCTTACGACAACGTTTCCCATCAAACCATTCTAGACGCACTTCTGACAATTGAACTTGGAGGGCGAGTATATCGATGGGTCAGTAACTATACTTGACACAAAGGTCCTTGTTCGTACGAACGGAAGATGGTCCGACTACCGACCACTACACATGCCGAGGCGTTCCCCAAGGCGGTGTTCTAAGCCCTATTCTTTTCAACCTCGCGCTTCTTGGGCTGGCCGAATCCCTACCGGAAACAGTGAGTGTTTCAATCTACGCCGACGACATCTGCATCTGGACATCAGCGGTCACTCGCCTGCAGGTTCGCGCACGGCTACAGAAAGCAGCAACACAGGCATCTGACTACCTTCACACACAAGGCCTTACCATCTCAACAGAAAAATGTGCATTAGTCGCTTTTACGCGAAAAACGATGACTCCTTATCCAGTATGCATCAATGGTCAGCCTATCTCCTACAAGAGAAATCACCGGTTTTTGGGCGTCATTGTAGACCGGGACCTCACTTGGAGCCCTCATGTTGCCCACTTAAAGAAGAAGCTCACATCTATTGTTCACGTCTTCAAGTTCATCGCCGGCAAAACATGGGGATCGTCAGTGGGCTCCATGCTACAGTTATATCGAGCACTGTTCATCGGATTCCTACGCTATAGCTCCCCCGTGCTTGCTAAAACATGCAAGTCAAATCTTCGAGAACTTCAGAGCGTGCAGGCGCAGGCACTACGTGTTTGCCTAGGCCTTCCGCGCAGCGCCTCGACAGCTGGAACCATTATAATGGCTCAAGGCCATCCGATCACGACTTACATTAGCACCGAAACGCTTAGAGCCCATGTTCGTCATGTTTCACGGATGCAGTCAAGCTGTCTTGCGTGCCTGCCAGAACGACGACCACAGGCGTCCTTCTCCAACAAGGTCAACATCCATCGTGCCTCCTTACCATCGGCTTTCACACCCTCTGCACGTTCAACCTCAGCTTTGTGGTGTTTAAAACAACCTCAAGTGCGTCTTACGATTCCAGGGATAAGAAAGAAGACCGACCTGCCTACCTGGGCCTTGAAGCAAGCAGCTCTGGATTGTTTGCACACTTCCTACTTTGATCGAGTACATATATATACGGATGGCTCTTCCACTCAGACCAGCTCCACCAGCGCAGTGGTTATACCATCCCGTTCACTAAGCATCCAATACAAGATTTCTCACTTGACAACATCGACTAGTTCGGAGCTTGTTGCCCTCCGAGGTGCCGTTGATTATATTAATAACCAACCGGCTAATCGGTGGGCTATATTCTGCGATTCGAAGGCGGCCTTACAATGTCTTCTGGCATCTCTTCGTCGCGGGTCATGTGAACAACTCGTGTCGGAGATACGAGAAATGCACCATCACATGATCGCGAAAGGACACGACGTCGTGTTTCAGTGGCTGCCTGGTCATTGCGGTATCTCCGGCAACGACCTCGCTGACGAAGCTGCTAGAAAAGCTCACGAGGGAGCAACCCTTGTTTCAATACCTTTATCGCGGACCGACGCAGCCCAACACTTAGGCAAGCTAGCGCACTCTTTGACATTGGAGAAGTGGCACACACCTGAATTCACTCACCATCGCTTGCATTCCCTCGATCCCTTTATGCAACTGCGGCTGCTACCAGGTCTTCCGCGAAATGAGGAAACAGTGCTGTGCCGCTTACGTTTGGGCGTCGCATTCACAAATGCTTATGCATTTCTGATTGGAATGGCTGATAGCGCCGAGTGCAATGCCTGCGGTGTCGAGGAAACCATAGAACACCTACTGTGCTACTGCCCATCCTATGACAATGAAAGGCAAGACCTCTGCACAGCTCTCAATCAGCTAGATGGAAAGCCGTTCACCTTGAACAAGATCTTGGGATCATGGCCTCGCATATCACAGCTACAAAAGGCCACAAAAGCGCTGCTGCGATATTTGAAAGCGACCGGATTGAGTCAGCGTCTGTGATCCGGACTGAGTGACCAACTGATGTCTCCAGTGGACTTTCCCTCTCTTTTTTTTAAATCTTTCCGTCCCCCTTTCCCTTTCCCCAGTGTAGGGTAGCCAACCGGGCTCAGTCCTGGTTAACCTCCCTACCTTTCATTTATCATTTTCTCTCTCTCTTGAAGGTGTAACTTAGTAGTTGAGACCATGGCAGAGTAGCTAGCGTGGATGTCATGTGGTGGCGACGCGGTGAGCCCATCCGCCCAGCATCACTTGGAATTCGGTGTCATCCTGAGAGTGTGTGATCAAGATGGTCCTAAAACATATTCATAACACTCAGTAGTGCTTGAAAACGTAATTTATTTCAAGTGCCGTCAATTAACCATCCACTTTGCACTTTGCCTACACATAACCTGTAACGTGACCTATATTTTAACCAAATATAAGCTTAGTGTAACGTAGAGCTTCCATAGAACACTGGGAAAGGCAGCATGAAATGGCTGTGCGACACTTTCTAGCACTTGCTGCAGGTATTTTTTATGGAGGCTGTGTTTGATGCACACGCATTTACCTTGGCAACCAAATTTGCTGTTTATTTCCGCAAAGCTTGCTAAATTTCATGCCTGTAATATTTGTGGTTATGAAAGGGCAGCGGAATAAACTTCACGCTACTTGTAAAATACAAACACAATGGTCCAGAGCACTTGCACACGTAATTTATTGCAAAAGACACAATTAATCCACAGAATTCGAACCGTGTGTACATATTATTCATAACGTCACCCTTAGTGGTGTGAAATATAAATGAAATGGCTTCTTTAATTCTCCTACTGCACCATGGAAACCAACTACAAACTTCGTATACCAAATAACGACAGAGAAATAACGGGCGTTCTGGAATGATTTTAACGCTCCGAATTAAGCGACAGATGTGAACGTTTTGCCATGCATTATAGTTAACGACTACCCTTTTCTAGGTAAAGTAAAACTGTGTGTTTTGAGCTGTTGTTTTAGGACTCTGGGGAACATTGCGGATGACGGCAGTAAGAGTACCTCGAATGCTTGAATAAGTAATTTTCCACAAAGACTATAAATGATTTACCCAGAATGAACGATCATGGGCCTTATAAAGTAAAACTATTCGAATGATTTTTCATACAAATTTCCCGACGTGAAATTTACCCAGCTGCCGACTCAAGCATCGGTTGGTCACCCGCAGCGTTGTATGAACAGCCCAATAAAGAGTTACCCTCGTTTAAAGGTGGTCTTTATTGTTGGCTTTCAAAACTAATAACATTGCCTACACTCAGCGGTTTGTCTTGTCTATTTGTCTGGTAAAAGGCGTGGAGCACGCTCAAATCGAGAGGGTTTTGATGGGGCCGAGCCACTGTAGCTAGAATACATAACAAGATGGAGACAGCAGTGCCCACGTCTGCGATTGGTCCCCTTCCCCTTACTTAGCTTGCGGTGGTTGGTCGAACATTTCGGCGGCGGGCAACGAATGGTTAGAAATGCAACCAAAGGGGATCCCCAGCGAAGAAGAGCTGGTACAGCGATGTCACAAACGGGCTGAAAGGGCCCGATATTATTACACCGGCGAAGGAAAAAGCTTCATTATACGCAAATAAATCCATGCTCTATGGCAGGTGCGAGCTGTCAGTGCCTGAGCGATCGGCCGGCAGCCACCTTCTATTCCTTTCAAAATGAGGCAGTCTGCGGCTATTCAGATATAAATTAAGTCTTGTTCGGCATATTAATGAATTTTAACGCATACATGTCAATTTGACGCGGTGAGTTTTCGCTGTTTAGTGACGTCGCATGATAGACAGGCAAAGTAGGCGCCGCCCGAGAACTTTTGACCAATAGACAATTTTAACCAATGAGCCCATGCCCTACCAGATGGCTCATGGCCAAAAGGCGTCAAATCAGAAATAATGTTTTTTTTGTTTTTATTCAATCAATCAACCAATCAATCAAACAGTGAGCTTTATTTAAACAAGTCAAGGAATGTGTAGAAAAATAGTTGTACCAATAGCCTATGCGGCTAGTAGCTGGTCCAATACACAAACGTACATATACAGGTCAACCAAATACATATCTGTCAATGAGCAAGAACCTTATTTACATGAACAAGTACTTTTTTTTAAGGAAGAGCTATTACGTTTGGCTAGACAAGAAGAAGCGTTTACATCTTTTGTTTGGTCTAGTCATGCATAATCATTCTGTACATGTCATATCAGATGTGGAGCTACCGCGGTTTTTGTTATGTCGCGTTTTGACCAATCGCAGAGGGCTGATTGCAGATATGGAATAGAAAAGTTTGGAATAGTTTTACGTTGTAGCGCCCATGGTTCGTGATTCACATGTTTCCTATTATAACGAGCAAACAATAACGATCCTCATGCATATCACCGTAAAAGACCTTCAAAATCAACCACGCTCCTCATATAAAGCATGATAATTGAGCGAAAACGATTGATCAGTAATTATTTTCGAAGCATGTCCTGCCCAAAGAAATGGGCATGGGCAGGACATGTAATGAGGAGGGAAGATAACCGATGGTCATTAAGGGTTACGGACTGGATTCCGAGGGAAGGGAAGCGTAGCAGGGGGCGACAGAAAGTTAGGTGGGCAGATGAGATTAGGAAGTTTGGAGGGTCAACATGGCCACAATTAGTACATGACCGGGGTAGTTGGAGAAGTATGGGAGAGGCCTTTGCCCTGCAGTGGGCGTAATCAGGCTGATGATGATGATGATGATTTTCGAAGCCCATAATTGATCTAGCCAATTCAATGTTTTCGTTGGCGTTAAGCATACAGTCGCAACATTTTCTCTAAATATGAAATCTATGCCATACCGAACCTCCCATGGAAGCGGAGAAACTTTGGACGCATTTCAGACAACGCCTTTAAACGACCAAGAAAGAGATTTCAGCGATTTTCATTCAAACCTTTCGGCCTCAGTCGTATCAACTTAACCCAGCACACAATTCATGAAACAAAGTAAATAGAAAAAAATTAAACTTTCAACGTGTAGCCAGCGAAGTGGTGAGGCAGCGCTAGAAATTCATGTTGAATGGTGCAAGAGAACGATTGTTCTGCAGAAAAATCAAACTAAGAAAATCACTAATAGCAGTAACACTCTTCGTATCGCTTTAGGACGTCGTCAGCACCAAACAACTTGGGCATCTGGCTTCCTGAATTTATTGTGCAATAAAGATATGTTGAATAGCAGCTCAAGAAAAAAAATAGAGCAAAGTGATTTTCACTACTGGTTTAACCGTTCATTTTGCGGTTTGCGAATTTGACGCCACCAGGACTCAGTAGTTGTCAAATTGAGGTCAGGAGTAGTCCATTCGTTTTATTTCAAGTTTACCAAAGCACTTTCTAGAAGCATCATGGGCTATCTTTGTTATTTTCGACATATTTACTCATTCGGGAACGTCATTTGTTTGAACCATTTATTTGAAAAGCTATAAAAATCACGACTTTACGCCGCATGTGGATGATTCGTCAATAAAAACAACGAAGACTCATTGAAATCTTGTGCCTAACCCGTTCGCTAAATAAAAGATAAACTTCACATGGGCTCGAGGAGCTTGGCTTAGGGATACCAAGTACTCAGTGCGAACTGTGACTTGGTGCGAACTGTGACCTGGACGTCTCAGCACCTGCGATAAGTTTATTTTCATTTAGCACAGTTTTTCCCTAGTTTGAACATTACACGAGCCAGCATTATGTTTTGAGGTACTGAAATCCAAATTTTATCCAACTTTGTCAGCCCCTGCAATACAAAATACAAAAAAGCTGTACGTTTTTCAAAGGATGCATCACGTGTTGATTTACAACATTTGAGCCCTGGTGGTGTCATTTGATATAATGTCCGTAAATTGGCTAAAAATTTTAAATTTTTTTTTTTATTTATGTATCATGCTTCTAAGAGCTTTGGCACACTAAATATGTGAAACAAAAAGATATCTGCCTAAAGGAAAAAATGGCTGTGGCTTAGCTAAGGTTAAGCCCAAGATGCGAAGCATACTAGCCTTTATTTTAGTTGTTGAACCACTGTTTAGCCTGGTGAACTGCTGTTGCTTGGCTATATTTGGTTCGGCTAGTAGAAGAAACAACTCATGCGTTACTCTGCTTCGCCTTCAAGAGTGGAACGCGACAGCGTTCCCGTCGACCCGCCAAGAGGTGTAAGACAATGGGCTACGGCGCAGCGACTACGCGCCCCGCATTGGACGCGGTGAGCGTCGAGCAACGCAGCGTTCGGCGCGGCAACGAAATGTGCGCCTGAGCAAGCGACGCACGCCTGAGCCTTAGAAACAGCTCGTTTCTAAGGCAACACCGCATTCACTAGAGGCGCTTTTGTACCGCTTCGAAGCATCGTACTCGTGGCTCAGTGGTAGCGTCTCCGTCTCACACTCCGGAGACCCTGGTTCGATTCCCACCCAGCCCATCTTGCAAGAGTTGAGCCAAAGCCACCTAGAAACAAGCGCAGCTGCTTATATACCGCCGCGACGCCGCGAGCGACGGCGCGAGTTAGAGCCCCGTTTCTCCTCTGTCGTGACGTCACGGTGTCACGGGGTCAGCTTTGAGGGCGACGCCGCGAGCGACGGCGCGAGTTAGAGCCCCGTTTCTCCTCTGTCGTGACGTCACGGTGTCACGGGGTATTGAAGGCGACACCGCCGCGCCTGAGGAGCTGGGTTGAGCTCTAGTAATATGCTTCGCATAAAAAATTCAGGGCTGAGAGGGTTGACCCCTATTTAACACGCACATTTCAAAATCTGCCGGCATATGGAATATCCACACAACCACAACAAAGGCTAAGGCGTGAGATGCTCGTAGTCCTTTAGCAGATGCATCGAGGCAGCCTTGACACAATGCGGGGTGACCTGGAGCCCGTTATGATTATGCCTGGTGTGCAAAGCCTAACGCTTCAATCTACAATTTAAAACATAGGTTTCGTGCAGTTGCACGCAACATACTAGGTGGCTAGCCTTGGGCGAAGCAGGTCAGAGGCTTGTATGAGAGCAATTTGCGGTAATTGTGTTTGTATGAATGCGACAGCAATGCGTCACATCGCCTTTAGCGTAAGAAATTCGTGCAGCAGAGACAGCCTCGTTTAGAATGCACATCACGTATTTGCACGATGTTGCGGTAGATAGAGGTACAGTATTCGTACAAATAGCTAGAGCATAGCTTGCAAAGAGGCACATGAATAGAGTTACTATTGCTCTGGATGAAAACGGGTAGTTCATGTCGAATACTGACATTTAATGTCAAAGGCCAAATGACTAAACTCAGTCATATGCTTACGTATGATATACCCGACACCACGTGCGCTCTTCAGAAAAAGAAAGAAAGCAAAGTGCACTTCTGAAGCATCGTCCTCCCGAACAAAGCATAACGGATCGCAATGGCGTATTTGAAATTGTTGTGTTGGAGCGCCAGAGCGAAATTATTATTTGCTGTGTCATATAACTTGTACAAAGTATTACCAAAACACACGCAAAGATAGCATAACGGATCGCAAGGGGCTCATTTACAATTGTAGCTTTGGAGCGCCAGAGCCAAATTATTTATTGCTGTGTCATATAGCTTATACAAAGCATTAGCAATACACACTGCAGTAATTACTATGATAAATGAACATGTAGTTGTTCCGAATGGAAGTTCCGGTACTCAAAACATCTGTGAAGGCCGACGGCACCTTTATCGCCATTTAAATTTTGCTATATAGAACACAAAGTTCCTGAGTGTTCTTTCATTAGTAAAAACTATCCTCGAAGGGTCTTTTCCTTAATGCCCAAATTATGTACGATTAAGAAAGGGGGCTGCGACTTCAGTGTCTTCTATAACACCCTCTGATGCGCTAGCATCGGAAAACGGGTGGGGACAAGTTGGCACCTCTAGTCAGGTGCACATGGAATTGTCACAATATGTGCAATGTGCTCAACACTTCGCAACTGGCAGTACCTGCATGAAACTTTCCTTGGGAATAATGAAAGGAGCGAAATGCACAACAATTTCAGAAGTGTGAATGATTGAGTGCTTCGAAAACAAAAGAATTATACTGCGCCTTAAACACACTTGGTTTCGTTTTGCCTTGGAGATGCATGAGGCAGAAATTTTCTACATCTTTCAGAGAGAACCAAACCATGTATATAAAGGAAGGACCAACAACTGACAGACTTGTCTTCACAACGGATGACGGTAAATATGTAATGAAGATTAAAATAAGACCAAGAATATTTTTCTATAACTGGAGTGACCTGGAAGGTGTAGCGCTCAATATCGCTGATATCCTCTTGAACACTTGTTAACGACGTAAACGCACCCTTATCGATACGAAGTTTTAGTGGTTGCTGTGAATAGTATACTTTACGCAGATATAGATATGGCCATGCATTTGACTACGTGGTTTGACGTGTCATATGTTTTCGCGCAGAATTTCAGAGAAATTCATTTTACAGCAAAGCTGTTAAGGGGAGCACTGCAACAGTTTTCATAAGGTGGTGGTGAAGTCCGACGGCGTCATTCAATGGCGGGACCCACATTAGCTGTCAATCAAATAACAGCCAGCAACGCAGCCTGCTTCGCAGCCGAGATTCGCAGCCCAGATTCGCTTTGGAAATTAATTATAAAGAGTTGAAAATAAGGGCGACCTTGCGTATACCTCACAGAAATGAACAGCAACTTCCTTGCACAATTTATCTCAGTACGTAAACTGTAATTTCGGTTTCGCACGTCGGGTTTTACCACCTCCCCGTTGAAGATTAGCTAGGAGGAGCTGAAGTCGACCATTGTTCATTTATTGTTTGTCGCGTCTTGGCCATTTGGCTAAGATAATTTTTGGCACATCTCCAAACTAGGAACTCAGGCCACTTTTCCTGATTTTGTCGTTTTTAAAGTGAAGCTTTCTTGCTTGTTTCGATAGAATTTTTCATACGCATCTTGATCCTAGCGCTTAACGCGTTTAACGGGATAATGCTGCCATCTCGGAACGCTGAAGCGAAGTAATTTGCAGTTTCAAGCATAGAGTTTAATACAATAATTACTAGAGCAAGCTGTGGCACTAAAGTGTGAACGGTAGCTGCAAGCAGGGCAATTAAGCCACCATGGGAATGTTTATTACATGGATTTGCAACACGTTAGTCGTTTGTGCTTCAAACGGATTTCCGACTTTGGAAGCTCATCATTGCGGTACTACAAAAAACTTAATAAACCTTAATAAATTAACACTAATAAAATTATCCGACAGCGTAATTCAAACGTTGGATCTATGGCGCAGAAGCCTGATATTGAAAGCATTAGGCCACGAACGCTTATTTTTGTTTATTGTCTTATTTGCATGTTCACTCATTATCAGTATCCGTGTTCAGAGAACAAGCGCGTGAAAGGCACATGTAAAATTTGCAGGACGCTTAAACTTCGCCTTTAAGAGTGAGACGCGATAGCATTCAAAGATTCCTGACTGCTTTTCAAGCTTCCCGGCAACTGCAGCTTATGTAACCCTAATATTTACCGGGAGAGATACAGAGATAATTTATTTGAATGAAGGCAAAGAGGTCGGCCTGAGCTAACGCACCCTAGCCTGCTACTCTGCACAGGGGGAGGAGAAATAAGGGCATAAAGGGGTGATGAGGGATGATGATGACATAGCTGGCGATGAACCCTATTCACGAAGGCAATATTTCAGGCATAAACGCGGCCTCTTGTGTGAGAGGATGTTGTGCTATTGTTTTGCACTTTTAATATTTCAATGTGAGTAGATTATAAGGGCATGTGCTTTCGGTGTTTTGTTTCATGACATTTGTTTGTGAGCTGTCATTCTCAAAATTCTCAAGAATAATTTTATAAAGAATGTAAAACAAGATATGAGCAACTTTAGTGATAGAAGAGCAACACCAGAGCCGACGCCAGACGCCGACGCCGAATTTTCTACGACACGTTAAGGGGGGATGGTACCCGGACAGACGTCTTTAAAGTTTCTGGCAAATATCTCAGCTTCTACTCCCTACAAACAATTCAAAATTTGCACAGCTATTTATATGTGTATCTAATTATATGTGTATTTAAAAAAAGAATTCATTGAAAAATTATGTTTTTAGTTCAGTCGCAGTAGCGACGATTCAGCAATTATTGGTTGAAATTTCAAAGAAAAACGTTTATTCAATACAGAGAAAATGTTCGTTATACAAGTCCAAACAGTATTTTGAGATATATTGTTTTACATTTTAGCGGTACGATCATCCTAGTTGCACATGGGGCATAGTCTGCCGCATCATCTGCGTCTGATTTCTTTACGATACCTTTTCTGGCACTTGCCATAGCCTGCCTTCGTTTTTCGAATTAATGTTACATTACTTTATAGTGAAAATTGCAACATCAGCATGCTTTTTAGAAGTCATGTCAACTTTCACGAGCTGATCAGATGCGCGATTTAAAAGCGACGCTGGATACATCTACCGTCCCAGGAAATTTTCGTGCCGTAAGCAAAAGTCTTCCCATGCACCTGCCAATCCCGAAGATAGTGCAATGCCGGACCGACATTTACTGACAAATAGACTGGATAAGCGTTGATTACGCGTCCGCGTAACAGTGCGGATGAATTCGCGAAAGAGAAAAGAAGTCTACAAACATCGCCTTGATAAATGAGTGTCCATTCAAGGTTGACCGCATCGTACGCGCAGAGCTGTCTACCCATCGTGGTCATCACAATGAAAGCACGCCGTAACATACTTATGGTGAATTCTACTGGTCGATCTGGAGCATGCTTTCTTGCTCCGTGGCAAAGAAATTCAATTCCACTAGTCGATCTAGAGCAAGTTTATGTTTTCCACTGCTAATTGGTATCAACCGGTGACGCGACGAAGCACTCCTCGTTGATCCTCCGAGCATATACGGATTTCACCGGAACTTCAACGAAGCATTGGCGTCAGTTCCGGATTGGTAGGGTGGCTTGGCTGCTTTTTTTGGGGTGTTGTTTGGCTTGGCAGTTGTTTACATTCACGGGATTGCGTCGTTCAACCATGCGGCAGTGCTTCTTGCCTTGATCGATTCTGACAGCAGCTCTAGTTCCTAGGAAAGTAGTAGCCGGGACGACAAGGAGTTATACGTGCTTTACGATATGGTATTAAGGTGCAAATGATCAAATCGCGATATGGCTGGCGTATATGGCGGGCGCCCAACTTCCACTCAACTCCCTGTCACAGCACGTTTATTTTAACTGGCCGATCTGAATTGGGTCTCCCCGTGCCGGATTTTTTTAATCTCTCGTGGAAACGACACCCCGCTCTAGATCAACCAGTGGAATTAAACATTAGAGCCTTAGCGGTACTAAGGTCTGGTCATTTATTTTCCTCACAGGTGTAGTGGATATCTCTGTCATTTTGCACCGAAGGAGCGCAAAAAGAAGTTCTCTGTTACGGACTGACTCAGGGGAAAAACCTTATTGAGATAAGCACCTGCGAAGATGCCAGCCTGGACTCAGGCCACCCGGGCATTATGTGTGCCGAGAAACATCATTTCCACCGCTGCCCGGGCCCACCGGATTGCCCATAGTTGGTCGTATAGACCCAAGCTAGTCAGAGCTCTTAGCCACCGCTCATTGAGAAGGTCCGGTTCTATGTCGCCCTCTATGCATATTGATCTGATCTCAGCTCATTTCCAAAAGATGTGGGATATGTATGCGTGTTCGTGCTTTAAGAGTTTGCAGCTCGCTTCTCGGTATTGTTTGGAATTTACTCTGTTTAAATGTGCTCAGTTTCGGAATATTCTGGTTTGCAACCCTCTCCAATCTGTTTCCAGAGACCTGTTGATTTGTTTGTGCGGTTGTGGTTATGCTTCTCTTTATTTCGTATAGTGTATCAGTATGCCGCAGTACGTGACTAGACGTTCCCTGTCATCTTGTATCGCTACTTCGTCGTCGTTCCTCCTCCGTGTTTTCCATACCTGCAATGAAGTTACAGGGCCTAATCTAGTCTACACTTTTCGTTCATAAGTCCTGTTTACCACTGGCCAGCACGCTTCAGTTGAATGGCGGATGCCTGTTGCTACGTACGGCTGCAATGTGCTAACACAGCTACTAAGTGCTACGGTCTGCTTTATGAATACCACACGGCTAGATGCGAACAGTTCTAATAAAGTGGGAAAGAATCACGGCAACCAGCTCTGAAGAACAAAAAGTGACGCGGTACTACGTGCTTTTTTTTAGTTACGTCAAAACGAAATAATTTGCTTCACTAATTTTCTGGGTGGCCATACCTTTCTCAGTTCCTCAGCGAAGGAAAAAAATGGTCATACAAACTAGCGCAAATGCAAATAAATTGCCTGCGAAAATATGCTTACAAAGTGTTCGGAAAGGCGGCATATTCAGAAATATTCTGTTACTAAGGTAACGCCTACATAAGACGGGTGCTCGAATTATTATAGCGGAGATTGCTGTCACAAGCGGCTGACCCTCGAATGCGGGCCAATGAGAAAAAAAATTACGTAAACCAAAACCTTGGGTGTTACATAGCAAAACCACGATCTGATTGTTACCGACGGATGAATGGACTATTTCAGATCAATAATGAGCGCCTGAGGTTCTTTGGCACCCACATAATGCATGACAAACAAGTGGTCTTGCATTCCGCGGCCATCCAAATGTGACCAATGCGACATGGTATTGAACCCACGACCTCGTGCTCTGCAGCCAACGTTTTTGACAATGAGCTAACGCGGCGGGTCGCTGGCCAGTGAGGGGGCGCTCTTAAGCAATGAAATGCGGGCACAGTTTATCTAGCAGCCGGTCACCTTGTAGTATTAATAAGATTTACACCCGTTTTTTGTTTTCGAAGCAGTAGCTGTATTCTGCTTGAATTACAACGGAATACGTGACTGATATGGGGCCACACTCAGGCGCAGGCACGGGCGCACACAGATGTAGAAAATAATTGCAAATGTTTTAAGGTTGTTATAAGCGGTGGTATTTACGCGCGGTAGCTCAAAGCACTTGCTTTTTGAGTGTAATTGACATTTATGATAAACGAAAAAAAGCAAGGTGTAGGCCGATATTTTTAATTGACATTTATGATAAATGAAAAAAAAAAGCAATGTGTAGCGAGATAGTCTATATAATTTTTCGTATACTCAGGTTTGCTAGACGAAGTGCGGTCGACAATGAACAGTGGGTGCCTGTACAGGTCCACTTAAGAAATGTTCTATAAATATACTACGTCAACAAAAAGCTTGATTAGGAAAATTTTATAGTGGAATTGCCAGTGAGACGTACAATCACATGCAAAAAGATTTGTTCTGCGGCCCGCATGTGCCTAAGGTGTGTCTGGACGAACAAGCATTTGCACTCGATGTCTCAGGTGTCGGCGTCCGCCAGGTGTCGGCGTCGACGTCCCGCGTCGGGCTCCGTTTCGGCAAATAGATTTTCGAAGCACCTATACCCAGGCTCTAGATGTTGCGTAAGGAAGTTAGTGAGCTAATTGTATTTCTGAAGCTAAAATACGTAGAAAAATCGTGAAGTATCACTCACACGCAACCTACACACATGGTAGCACCGGATTTTAATTTCTGTATAGGAGAAAGGATAATTATGTTACACGAAAACTCCAACAAACCCCTTTTACAGCGTTTCTAGCACTGATAGACCGGCGAGGGCGTCCGCCATTTGCGTGCGCCGGCGCATGAATATCTAGGAGTCAACGAAGCGGTTGCGACCGTTTCCTTGAAACACTTCCCGATGGCGCATCGCGGCCCACGGAAGAGGCCGCGTTTCCACCAGAAAGCTCGTCTTCAAGCTTAGCGTCCGCCGCAAGCTTTTCTCGGTAAACATTACGGTTACATACGCTGCATTTGCCGGGAAGCGTGAGAAGCAGTCAGGGATCTCTGAATGCTAGCGCGTTCCACACTTAAAGGCGAAGCTTAGGCATTTTTATGATAATTACGCGTATTTATGATAATTTTCAGTGAACGCCCAGGAACATTGTATATCAGTGACCAGCTAGCTTGTTCGATGCAGTAAAAGCGTGAGAAAAGCTCAGCGCTAGTGAAAAATATCCTTCCTTCGTTTACATCCGCACTGGTCCTGATCAAGTTTCTACTTCCTATATATATATATATATATACATATATATATATATATATATATATATATATATATATATATATATATATATATATATATATATATATTTATTTATTTACAGATACTGCCAGCCCTTACACAGGCTATAGCAGGAGAGGTGTACGAACAATTATACATCACATATGTTGTACATGGAAAATTGTACATTGACACACAAAAAGGGACAAAAAATTGAAATTAATAACACCAAGAGGTAACAGCATAAACCGCTGAAGATACAAAGATACAAAGTAAAGTATATTACTGACAAACAAGGATATTTCCAATGTGTTTTGCGAAGAAATCAATTGATGAGGATGAAACGGCTTGTTCCGACAGGGAGTTCCATTCTTTGATAGCTCTTGGAAAAAAGCTATACTTGAAACAATTGGTATGAATAACAGGGGGACGAATAAACATTGAATGACGATGTCTAGTGGTTTCACCAGAAAGAATTTCAGAAAAGTCTGTATACCTAATATGAACATGATGATGAATTATTAGGTAAATATATTTAAGTTTTTCATATTTAGATCTAGCCTGTAATGTCGGTAGGTCTGCCTGTACACAAAGTTGAGAAGGGGAGTCCGTCCGCCGATATTTATTGAATATGAATCTGACTGCCAGTCGCTGTATTCGTTCGATTTTTGATATATTTATAGCAGTGTAAGGGTACCAGACAACCTTAGCATATTCAATTATAGGTCTAATTCATGTTTTATAAGGTAGAAGTTTTGTTTCTTGAGTTGCGAAAGGTAAATTACGCCTCAGACACCAGAGTGACTTGTTGGCCTTGGCACACACATAAGCTATATGTTGGTTCCAGCGAAGATCACTTGTGAAAATCATGCCAAGATACTTATGCTGATCAACTCTTATAAGTTCATGATTAATAATAAAATAAGAGTAGTTTAAGAAATTTAACTTTCTGGAGACTGTCATACCTACAGTTTTTAACGGATTTAGCACCATTTGCCATTCATCACACCATTTCCTTATCTTCTGTAAATTTGCTTGTAATTTAGCCTGGTCTCCTACTGTATTAATTTTATTGTATATAATGCAGTCATCTGCAAAGATCCTGATGGAAACGTCTATTTCATTCGGGAGGTCATTTATAAACAAAAGAAATAAAAGGGCGCCCAGAACACTGCCTTGGGGAACTCCCGATTTAACACATGAAATCTGAGACCTTGTACCACTAGTTTCGACATATTACTCGCGAGATATAAAATAGGATGAGAACCATTCTTACTGTCCCGACGTGGGAGCCGCCTGCGTCAACCTAAGGGTTGATCTTCAGGACATTAAATAAAGTTCATCATACCATACCATACCATTGTGTAATAGTAGCATTATTGAACATAGCATCAATTTTTCTTAGTAGTTTATGGTGAGACACTTTATTAAATGCCTTCGCAAAGTCCATGAAGATCATATCCGTTTGTCCCCGAGAGTTAATATTTTCTGAAAGATCATGGGCTAATTCGATGAGCTGAGATGTGGATAGGCCTTGACGAAATCCATGTTGGTGGATAGCTAACAGGCTATATTCATTAAAGGGACCCTGAAACGATTTTGGCGATTTTCTACAAACGTACTGAGTCGTTAGAGTAGGTCCTTCTGATCATTAATTGACACATCTAAGTGCTCTGCGTAAAGCGTGTAATTTATTATAAGATTTTAAAAATGCACATCGCTGTCGATCGCAGCGCTCTGCTCGGCGGAATTTTAAGCCGCCCCTACTCATATGATGCAAATAACCCATATGACGTCACATGGGCGAGCTATCTGATTGGCTGACCAGGGCGCGTGGTCGATAATTTTTCCAACTTTATGGTGAACAAATGATGCTCGTAATAGTTGGAATGTTAGTTACTTTGTTTTTGTAAAAAGAAAATAACTTAAAGAGAATACACAAGAATAGTTTTTTAGTACACTTGAGCACTTCCGGCACACAGCAAGTGTCGTCTGCTTGTGTTACAACGTGCGCAGTCTTTGACGAGAGCTCCGCCGTCAGTGTCGATCAGTCTTTTCGTGAGCACGATGAATCACCCTTGTTGCGTTGTGGGCTGCAGACGTAGCGACTGGAAAGATGTGAAGTTGCGAAATCGTGTCCCTCTGCAAGGCAGCATACGAGCGAACTGGCTGCTGCGCATCGGACTGCGGCTATCCGATAGGCGCCAGGGTTTGCGCGTTTGTGGCCGTCACTTTACAGCGGAAGATTACTATTGCAATAGCGTTTCGCAAGTCCGGTATTCGGGCAAACACAAGCGCAAGGGGACAGGGTCTGGCCGCTTGACTGTGCCGGGATGAGCCATGAGATGAGCAGAAAGGTAAACGTGAATGGTCTGCACGGTGCAGCCACCTGGTGGCACAGAGCTCAACCATACACAGTAGCAGCAACGAAGTGCATTCTTCTTTGCTGCTGGTGTGTATTTTTCGCAGGAGTGTAATCATCAACACGTTGTTCTTATAAATGTTTAAAATGTTTTACACTTGGTTAGAGCAATATTAGCGCTTCGTTTGACTGGTTAAGCGCTGCGCCAACAAGTGTCTGGACCGTGCAGACCGATCAGGCTGCTCACGTACGTCTACTCTGAAGTTCCTTCATCAGCTTGAGTTTATGCCTCCAGTCATTTGTCGAAATGACCAGCTTGCCTGTGGTTACCGGAATACCGGCCACCTTCGGCGCTACGACAGAATGCTCGCAACGCACGCTGCTTCGATGGCTCTCGGCCGACGGCCAAGCGGCCAGCGGAGAGGTCTCGCGCGGGAGGAGGCGTGCTCCAACAACCGGAAGTGGACGATGTGACGTTGCATCGTGACGCAGGACCAGTGAAGGACCAGCTTAGGACCAGCTTAGCGCCGCTCGCTCGGCGAGCGAGTTGAGGAGGAAAGGCATGGCTAGGGAGGAGGGTAACTTCTAATCGCTTGTAACTCTATTAATACGTAACGCTTCACTTAAATTGTGGTGCGAATGTTCTACTTAAGCTGTACCCTATGCGCCTACAAAATGTGTCCAAACCGTTTCAGGGGCCCTTTAATATTATTTAACAGATGTTTCGAGATGATATGTTCAAGCATCTTTTAACAGGTACTAGTTCTTGATATAGGGAGATAGTTTGCTAAATTGTCAGCACCGCCGCTTTTGAGGACAGGAATCACTTTAGCTTGCTTCCACACCTTTGGTAAGAAACCGCTATGAAGTGAAGACCGAAAAATTAATGCAAGATATTTAGAATTCCATCCGGCGTATCGATAAAGAAACTCGTTAGGGATGCCATCGGGTCGAGGGTTTTTCTTTATGTTCAAACTAAGCAAAAGGTTGAGCACACCGTGTTCAGAAATTTCAACGTCAGCAATATGCGGCCTGTCAGATGGAGTTTCAATACTCGGCATAATCCCGTTATCTTCTGTGAACACAGATGCAAAATAATCACTGAAACTTTCGGAAGAAAGATGCTCATTAGATTGTGTCGTTGAGCGAGCATTCGATGATGGCTTAATATATCTCCAAAATATGCCCGGTTGGTAAATATATATATATATATATATATATATTGCCGAGCCACTGGATTATTGAAGTTGAAGATATAATTCATAGACTGTATTCGCAAAGCTTTTGTCTGTATCGGTCATTTAATATTGGCTAGTCAGCGTCATTGACATTCTCTCTGGTAATATGAATGGCAGGAAATTGTTCTTACGAAAAATGATAGCGCGAGACCTCATTGCTAATAGGACACAAGAAGCGCAGTTCTTTGCACGTTATCTTTTTTTTTTTCAGGTGCCGATGGCGGGGGAATTTTGAATTACATATATACCAACAACAAGAATTGCGCCGTGGTGGACTTTCCGTTCAAGAAGAGACAAAGTAAGAATCTGTATTCAACTAGGCCAAGTGGTACATACTGTTCATTGCTTAACAGGGAGCACATAGAAGGGGCATCCCATATTACACAATTTCGTTACAATCACATGAAGCCAACAACCTATGAGCTGAACGAGAGGATGGGATGTACTAATTGTTCTTATTGATTTGTTGAGTTAGTTACGGGTGATAATTAAATACTGCGATGGACTTCGTATTCCTAACAATGAAAAAAGGTCGCAGTTTTGACCTAGAGACGAAGCATTCATTGCGAGAGCGAATTTTTACACAGTTACACGAAATAAGACTAGTAGCTTTATCAATTTCATAAGCTGCTATATACATTCGCTTACTAACTAAATTAACAAACGCACTCTCACACCTGCGTGAACACATCTCAATCAATGACCGTGCACACTCCTTGTTAGAACGCTGGCGTGATGAAGAGCGGCAGCAGTGGCGAGCGAATTCATTGTCGTGCTACCTCTCCCTTCGGTGCCAACTAGACGAACGAGGACTCAGCGCTCTCAGAGCTATCAGCTATCTCGGGCCACGTAGCCTTCCGTGCCATTGCAGGTAGCTTCCAAGTTAGGGTTAGGACGGCCGCGCTCAGCCGCCGCTGCCAATGCAGAAAAGGAGTCGTACACTAATCTGGCCAACTTCTTCATCCCCTGGTTGCGCGCGCACGTCTCCCCTATCCACTGCCCTCCCACGTGCGTGCCCCTTGCGCACGTGGGAGGGCGTAGGAGCGCGCAATCCGTTACGCATACAGGATGACGCTGCTGCATGAAGCCAGCATCCTTCTCGGCCCACGCTCGCAAGCTATCCCCCGCACCTAGAGCGTACGGCACACCGTCGCGATGTTATTTTCCTTGCATCTAATAATCAACTTCACGATGCCACCGACGCCGACGGTGGAGGTTAGCTGCGAGCGGCCACGTAATTGGTATCGCAAGAAAAAGCGAATAAAATGAAAGAAAATCCATTTTGCCGCCGTTGGAAGCAGATCCCAGAATCTACGCACAATGATTACAGCCCTCTGGTAATTGAGCCATGGTGGTGGCTGTCTCTGGGTCAACTTTCTTGGGTACCTTTATCAACGTGTATATAACATGTAATAGTATGTTTCTCCTTCTAGTATTAGGTAGCGCCTATAGAGACCAAGGCAGTGGAATGGGGAGCATCGTCATGGCACACGCGTCACGTAGTACCTGACATTTGTATGGGGCAACAGCATGGCGTATAAGCTGTTGTATGCTGCCTTCAGGCATCGAGATTGCCACAGTCAAGATGTTTGCTGTAATGAGCAAGACTCATGGTAACCAAAGTCTCGATCTCAAGTAACTACATTGTCCAGCCAGCAGAAAATAAACTCAGGAGAGGAATGGCGTAAATTTTCTAAAAAGGTGGGCGACTGTGTTAAAAATATGCACTTTCGAATGGCCTAACATAAAAAATTTCCGGTTAAGACATGACGTATCTTTGAACTTTGAATTCCGCCCATTATCTACATGGGAGAGAGACAGGAGGGGAAAGATCGGCGCAACCAGCTTCCGCTTACTCACGTTATACATCACAAACAGCAACCACGTAAAAAGAATGCAGTGTATGCGTAATCACATTTTGTTGTCTAATAAAATCAGTAAATCAGAAATGGGAAACGTCCATGCAATGATGGTCTCAGAGCGAGAGAGAGAGAGAGAGAGTAGTCATGAGAGAAAGGCGGTAAGGGCTTGTAGGAAAATGCATTGGAGCAAGGTGTGATAACGCATAATTCACGCATTCGTGTCGTCACGAGGTCATGTATTCATAATTTTTTTCTCTTACGCTCGAGCAGCACTCAAAGCGGGAACCTTTTTTTTATTTTGCAGGCTGTGGTCTATGGGTCACCAAAGATGTGTTGCACAGTTTTCCGCAGGAATGCATGGATCAGTTCGAAGACAACTGCGACAAGGCGGTCGCGGTGTTCGACGACGAAACATGCAAGGGTGTGCTCGACAATATCTAGAGCACTTCTCACGCGCGTGTATTTTCGCGAGCGTTCGGTATTACAACCGTATAATAAATTGCCCATCACAGAAAGCTAAATTCTTCTGTCAATTATTTATTTCTAATCCGTGTCCCCCTTCTCCACCCAGTCCACGCACCCCTCCGAAAGAAAGATGACACGCATATCCAACGTGCTGTCAGAAACTAAATGACGCGAAGCTAGTTTAAATTAGCAACGTAGCAGCAGGGTAACTCGAGAACAACCACGTTGCTACCTATCTGCGTTGCGCCGACGAAGGCGATGTACGATGCTTGTATAGAGAAGAATGCTGATGAGAGGGACATGGCATAGTGTAGTATGACACATATATGGATATATTTAAGGGTTTGGGTCTTCGCATGACTATGGCACATTCATTCAGGAGGATTAGGCGAAAGTGAGCACATATACAGTGGCCAACATTGTAGATAAGAAGATAAATAAAAAAAACGGAGGATTAGCCTTTTTTGCGTGAGTTTACTTCACGCATGCTTGGAACGACGTGAACATTCGAGTTTTCATGATGGCTTTATGCACTCAAGTGTCGCGGAGACAAGGGGTCGCATGCACCCCAAGCGTATCGTAAAGATACAGCGAGTCGTAGTGCGCTTTCAGTAGTCAGAGGGAGTCAAAGCAGTGAGCATCCACCGTAGGCTGTTGAAGCTTCCCCTTCGTCCGTACAGCGCTGATGGTGCCTCATCGAATTACCATACTTTCGGCTCTTTTATTGAGGCAGTGCATGGTCTTTGGTTTAGGTCAGAGAACGAGTTGCCGCTAAGTTGTGAACACAGCTTCACGAGCAGCCAAACAGTTCCCTGCTAATAGGGTAAAGAATGATAATAGCTATGCGCCCATGGCTACACGGCCTCGAGGAATGTTCTACGGCTCTTACACTAGTGCAAACTCTACTAGATAAACAGAGGTAAAACAGGTGACTGAACGGTTACGAATGTGTAACGAGAACGTTGTTTGTACGAGAGGATGGAACTCTCTGTAGACATGTTCACTTTTGTGGCGTTTATTTATTTTATTGTAGTAATGGCGGTCTTTCGATCACTAAAGTGAGTCGTTATATGTTGAATGGGCTAGATCAACTCGCTGTTTTGAAAGCGAGGTTGATGCACGCTCTTGTACATGTGCTGGCGATTCTCAGCAGGATGGTTGTTGCTCAACACAGAGCTCTAGGCGGAACTAAATCTCTCGCCTGTGCAGGCACAGCGAAGAGACCGTTTTTGAACAGCAACTGATGGCCCGCCGAGCAGCTGCAGCAAATGGGTTGCCCAGAAACTTTTTTGTCAGTGCCAGCGTTGAAGCGTCTGTTTTTGAGTGGTGTAATTGCTTGCCGGCTCCGGCACCTCGCTTCTGCCTCAACGAATCCAACCGCAGGCTCTTTAATTGTCCTTGTGCGCTGCGGCCTCTGCGATGGACACTGCTGCTCGAACTGCAGGGTTGTAGAGTCTATGTTGATCTATGTGTGCTTCTACAGCTCGATACGATCAGTCGTCTCGCTTACGTCGCTGTGCGGATGCTTTCGCCGCACGTAAGGCACGACTGTTCTGGCACGAGAGGCCTTTCCCCTCCCGATCTCGAACTCACCTGACCGCGTGGGGGTGTGAGGCTCCTGCTTGCTCCATGAAATTCGACGACACTGTGGCAAAAATCGGTTGGCTTGTTAGATTTATTCCGTTTAGGAATCGCGAATACTCACTATGCACAAGGTCATATTAGGGGTGTTCAAGGCAACCGAGCATTGCGTCCCGTAAACCGAATTGTCTTTTTTCATTGGTGGAAGCGCACGCGTCAATAAATGAAAGCACCTTAGTGCGCTCCAAAAAGCTACCCTCTGGCGCGCTAGCAAAGTATGCCCATGTGAACGGTAACATCAGCGAGCAACGCGACGCCTCGTGCTGTCTCAGGCACATTTCTCGCAGCAGATGGCGCCGACAGCTCGGCACTGATTAACGAGCTATAAAAGGTAATGCTTTCATAATAAATACTTCAATATTGGATCCCTATTATTCTATATGGCGCTCTCCATACACACAAGGTAAAGCTGAATAAGGCCGTCATGTTGACAAAAGATCCTCTCCCTGGCACTCATTGCTGAGCGTTTGTCGCCTTTTCAGGCCATATGATCACTTAGGTGCTGAGCTGCATAGCAAGGTTTTGCTTTGACCGGCCCATCTCGACCACAGCTTTGGGACCGTGCAACACGTGAAGCATATGCCTGTGAGAAAACTCATGATTCAAATTATGCGCATGACAGCTTATCACGACTACGTTTGTGCTAAGCAAATGATTTTAAACAGCTGTTACAAACAAACAGCAAGGTTTGGCTTTGACCTGCCCATCTCGCGCGCGGCTCTGCTACTACTACTGATTATGGCCCCAAGCCTTGCTACATGTGAAGCGTATGCCTGGGAGAAAACTTATGATTCAAGTTATGCGTATGAGAGTTTATCACGGCTAGTTTTGTAACGAACAAATGATTTTGAATAGCTGTTGCAGACTTCCTTCGGACGACAGTGCTGACGGAGAGCCACAGGGAATATGTAGCCACTGCCACGTGGAACATACGTACAACGCAAGCAGCCTCAACTGGAACACATGTGTCAAACCCACCGCGACATTCATCTAACAGGAGCAGATTACGGACATCAGAGCAGTGGCTGTAGTCGTGCTAATCTTTATTATTGTGCTCACTCAAGCCATCGGCAGGACTTGCCCTGAGCGGTAGCACTTCCCGTTGCTGATTTTATTGTACTACCAAGTGGTAAACATTGGGAAAATGCCGTAAGTGTTTGAAGATGAGCTGCTGCATGCATTGTCGAACCAACTGCTTTAGTTCACGTGCACGTGTTGCAAAGTCGCGGCTTGTCTAAGGGCCGCGGAGCTCTTTGTTACGGTGTGCATGGTTCCTGTCAAATACGATGCGAACAGAACAGTGCCCTGTTATGTATGCCAGTGGCAGACGCTAATTTGAGAATACTTGAGTACACTTGTATAACGGTTCGCAAAGCGAACCGTTCGCTTGCCTTTAGCAGGGTTGGTTAGAATGGTGCTTTCACTGACTTAAGCAAGGTTCTGACTAATGACGTTTGGGCAAGCTGGATAGCACTGTTCTGAGCAATCCCCCTAGGGCAAGTGAGCGGTTCGGTTTCCGAACCGGTAGAGGATTGAACTTCTGTTCCAGCTGTAGCCTACGTTCATCTGCACAACATGCAAGAAGTTTTATTCTCTTTCTCTGAGCAAATAACAAAAAAAGGTTCGCTTTGCATGTATTTCTACCGTGACTTGGAGTCAATTAGATAGTCCATGGCAGCCCTCTCGTGCAATAAGAGCTGGCAAAATGGCGAATACGAGAAAATAGCGGAATTATCTGTTGTCCAGAATCGCACCCTGAAAGTGACCACCTGAGAGTATCGCCTCGGCCAACTGCTGCAGGCATGAGTGTTGTTCGCACCTACGCTCTCCTTCTATAAGCGCACAAACGTTAGCGCACAGTTGCTGTGTTTATGCATGGCTCTGAGCGGAATGAAAGAGTAAACATCAAGCTAACGTTGCCTAATATTTCACTGGGGGCTGGCAAATAACGCTGTTGGTTTCCCGTCAGTTTGATCTCGTGTACCCTCGACGGGCCTTCATGAACACCGACTTTCATAAACACCTTTTAACGCGACAGTGTTAAGGGCTCCGTGCCGCAGAATATGTGGTGTCGGCGTCGGTGCAGTTGTCCGTGAGCAAAAATTGCCGCATATATTTAGGTATATGTATATATGCCACACTTTGCTATATGACGTCTGGTATATGTTGGTGATATTGCCACAGAATCATATCGCTAAAGTTGTTCATACCTTGCCTTACATTCTTGATAATGTTATTCCTCCGAAATTTGAGAATAACAAACCCCAAACAAATGTAATGATACAAAAGACCGATAGCGCATTCTTTTATGTTAAATGTTTCATCGCCGTTGTTGCAGCGGCCACACACACAGTCGTCAAATAGTCATCGTCTTAACGTCGTCGTGAAGCTGTCGCGGTGGTTCCATCAACGTCACTGTAACGTCACCATCCGACTCTCGTCATGTCGTAAACGTCACACCATTGCCATTAGACAATTGTTGTCACACCATTGTCATCATGTCGTCATCGTCACGCTGCTTCTTTACCGCTTTCTTCACTGCAGTAACGTCATCTCATTGTTTTCATGCCGTCGTCGTTATACCACCTTCGTTGATCCATCGATGTAGTTCCTTCTTCATCATTCTATAGTATTTATGCTATGGCGAATAAATTGCTATTTTTCCGCTCTTGTCAGGTTACCATCGTGACTAGAACATCATTATGTGGTGATTACTATGAATTTCTTGTCGTACCGCCGTCGTCATGCCATCATGTTCGTGCCATCGTCATCATGCCAGCTCTATCATTCATCCGCCGTCATACCGCCGTCGTCATGCCATCGTTGTAACAGACTCGTTGTCATCTCAGTGTCATCATGTCCTCCTTACGCTGTCATTGCTAAACCATCAACATAAGATAAGAATAGTCATTAACTTGCGGTCATGTCATCGTCATCATGCCGTCCGTTTTCCTCCTTCGTAGCCATTACTTCACCATTCCGTCGTCATCACTGCGCCGGCGTCATAGAGTCGTCATTATGGAGCCATGCTCATGGGCTACCTTGGCAAGTAAGTACAATAGCAAAGTGGGAGAATAATGGAGTATGTCGAATATATAGGAAACATTAGAAGTCTCAGCATGATCACTACATTTGTTAAATCAACGTAACTCCGGAAATACGGTGCTATAGTTACAGTGTTTTAATGCTAATCTCAACACCATCGATCGTCATCGTGAGATAAGTTCAACCCTAACTTTTTTATTGCGATAGCAATTATAAGGACACTCTAGGCACATTTCTGCCATCGCCGTCGCCATGATGTTCCGCATAAAGTCCAAAGACGATAACATCGTCGCCGCGCTCCGTATGCTGTATGTGCGAGCGAAAGCTTGCTAGAGTGAGCCGGCGATGTGAACTCAATCTCGCACGCGCGAGAGAGGAAAGCGGGGAGGAAGCGCGCCGTTTTCTGTGGTGCGCAAGGCATCGGGAGGAGAGGAAGTAGGGGGGGGGGGGGGCGTTGTACTCCAGCGGCTGCTGCGCATGGCGTGGCCTGGCGGCCCCTATCTTGAATGCGATCCACGATGGGGACAGAGACTATGGGTTCGACGAGGGCGTATAGCTTCGTGTGCGCTGTGTTCTAGGCGCAAAGTTCGCGTTAAAGCGAGAGGCAGCATGAAGGTCAATTCGCTCGCTGCTGCTGCCGCGCTTCCTCACTCCAACGTTCTGACAACGAGTTTCCGCAGTCATCGACTAAGATGTGATCACGTTTGCTTGTGTGCGCGTGACATCATGCTTGTTAATTTAGTTAGTAACCGAATTTTTACCAATTTATACTGCTTGTAAAACTAGTATCCATTCTTCGTATAACTGTCTACTAATTTGCTATAGCAATGGATGCTTCGCTTTTGGGCGAAACTGCGACCCTTTTCTTCCTGGTTTTGGTACCCTCCACCGTAGACTAGTAGCAGCGAAGCAATGCGAAAGAAAACATTGTGGAGTTTATTGTTCCAAATGCTCACAGCGGCCTATGAGGGACGCGGAAGTATAGATGTCTGGATTAATTTTGACCTCGTGGGTTTCTTTAACGTGCCGCTAAACCTTAACTAAGCAATTTTGCTTTTCACCCGTCGAAATGTAGCCGCTGCGGTCGGGAATCGAACTTGGAACTTAGAGTTCAGCAGCTCAGCAGATTAAAAAAGCGGCAAGGCATCTTAGAACTTTTAATAATTATCGGGAATCTCTCATGTCTTGAGGATCGGTCCATGCCTGTAGTCGACTTTCAGTGAACAGAGCGAACTCTAAAGGTGGGCAATGAATGACCGAAGAAAACACAGGCTAAACCATCATTTCTCGTGTTATATACTGACTCTATGTATGTCCGCTATTATAATAGTGCAAGTGTATTGTAAGTGTATTCTACATCATTATGATAATGTGAAGTGAAGAATCATTCTGGATCGCAGAATTGTCATGACTTAGCATTCGGTGCATCAAGTTCGGAGTAATGCTTATGTCGGTTGGGAGCATGTCATATCTTACTCCCGTTTGAAGGGGTTTAACAGCGAAGTTTGCTGCTCAGAAACAGTCCTTTTATTCACTCACGAAGGAAAACAACACTTTGCTATGCAGCGTTTTTACAATAGACTGGCGGTTTATTGGAACGTTTTGCATAGGGTGCGTTCTGTACGCTGTAAAATCGATGTTAATGTAAAGAAAATTTACAGAAGCTTTTTGTTAATGTTCTATGAAAGAAAGCTATTAAAAGTAAAAACAGAAATTTGCTGTTATAATTAATCTCAGCAACATATAAATCGAGTCAAAACTAAAATATAACCGTTCTGAATTATGGTAACTGCATGAAGAACTATACAATAAAATTCTAGATTTTTTTGTCATGCACGCCGTTTTTTGCATATACAACGCAAAACTTGCTGTTTGCGATGCTGCTTTGATGCCCCGTGCCATAGCCAAATGGCTGCTCTTCGAGTGAACAAATGTCGGCGCTGCTCCGTTTCTTCTTTCGAAAATGGTAAGAGGTGAGTGGTTTTATCTTCAAGAACATTAGACACAGAGCACGACCTATTCTCTTACCCAATATTTTCCACGTGTTCATGGCATTGAACAGGATTATAATGTAGACCGAAATTAGCATTCACGCGGATAGTGCCAAAATTTAGCAATTACGTGTTGCGACATTTCAGCGTACGTTGCATTTTTGAGGCAACGTGAGGAATTTGAGTACTAAATTTAGCTTCACGATTTTTTTATATTACACGTAAGAGCTAGCCAGTGGGCTTTGCAAATGTGTTATTGTGTATTTTTGCCTGTTCGGAATGTACTTTGTTTTTGCTGTGGCTGCTAGGAAGGAAAGAAGAAAGCATGTTTGAGTTCTCAAGAAAGCTGACTCAGCCACATGAGCTCTTAGCTAAGATCATGTGATCAGTTTAGTGAAGGGACTAGAAAGTGGGACTTACTGTTGTGTAATATTTTATTTCTCTTGGTGCTGGCATGTGAACTACCGCATATGAAGGCTCATGGCATCCGGTATTGATTTTGTTTCTTCATTAGCTGCTGTTCGAGTGCTTTAAGTGCGTTACCGTCGGGAAGTGATTTTGCCTGGCCACTGACTAAGTCATTCGGATCTGCAGACGGCTCAAACCTTCGTGCGCGCTGTGTTGTCGCCGCTCTTGCACTGAACCGATATCACGCACGAAGGCCACTTCGCTCGCTGCTGCTGCTGCGCTTGCTCACACCAGTATTTTGACAGTGAGTGTCGGCGCTCATGTGATGCGTTCATGCTTGCTTGTGTGCACTGACACCATGCTTGTTAACTCAGTAAGTTAATTGTTTGCAAGTTTATCTTGCTGATAAATCTACTATCCCTACTTCGTATAGCTGTCTGTTCAATTGCTTTCGCAATAGATGATTCGCCTTTCAAAAGAAGTGTTACTTTTTTGAGTTAAAAAAATAAAAAAGGCGCATGGAGAATATAGCGCAATTCGACCAATTGATATGGTTACATAAAAAAGAGGACTTTACTTGAGTGACAGGTCGCAATGTTCAGGTTGCAAATAAAACGATTCACTGAATAACTTCACAAGTACTATATTTGAAGCATAAGTAAAGATTACGACAGTGAGGCAAAAAGTAATCAAGTCATTGATTTACTTCTTCACTGATGGGCTTCAATTCAGAATTTTCAACTTATGCCCTCAAGGGAATAGTAAGATTATTTTAGAGGAGTTATAAAATAGGAAGCCATGACAGAATGCGCATATTTGTTTTAATATTACATTTTAACTGGCTGCGTGGTTTAACAATCTTTTTCAACCATATTTGCACAGATGGTATGTTAATATTGTCATGAATAGGCGACACGCATAAAAAGAAAACGAACAAAACAAGCAAGATTGTTGGAGTCTGGTAATTACACTCGTACCTAAATCGGTGAAGCCCACCCTGGGATCTTTTTCTTCCTTTGTGTTCATTGACTGTGGTTCCATTAAAATGAAGCAATGGTAATTGTGATTGTGTCCTCTTTTGTATGCCTAGCCACACCTAAAAAGAAAACCACAGACGTCTCAGTTCCCCTGAGGTTGACACATCCTTTAGCTTAGTGCGTATTGGCAATAATGAAATGAAGCTTTTCATTGCAATGTTTTCTAGAGGCTTCTAAATTTTCTAAGCAAGCAGCGACCACCAACATGGAGCTGCGTCAGTATGGTATGTGCATTCTGTGCATTTGTTTGTTTTGTAGGTGTTGTGTGCGTGTGTGTGCTTTGTACCTTTGTACACGTGTGGTGTACGTGTCTGTTGTGCGTCTGGGGGCGGGGGGCGTCTACATTTTGCCCCATGGTAAGTGCTGTTCGTTTCAAAGTCTCTACTGTGCGAGTGACTTGACATGTACTCATATTCTGCAGTTACCAGAAAAGAAATAGTCGTCCAGCTGGTGTGAACATTATTTGGAAGTGGCCTCCTACAGGGTACTCATATACACACATACTGCAGGGCTTTGTTGACCCCTCTTCCAAAAAACTGTTTCGTGTTAAAGCGCTTCACTGCGCTCTGTACAATCATGTTACTGACATATATACAGGGTGTTTCAGCGAACACTTTCAAAATTTTTAAAGGTTGCCTGTGGCAGACAGCTCAGCTTTAGTTCATGGGCCGGTCTACTCGAAGCGGCGGACACTATTTGCACAAAAAATTGAAATGCAAACTCAACTAATTAACAAGAATTCACTAATTAACTTTTTAGCTAATTATCCTATGACTCATATTGCAATTTACAAATTCTAGTAGTGAAATACGCAAGGCCAATCCACTTGAAACAAATTCTCTGGACGACACCAGGTTCTACATATAATTTCCCGAACATTGCGGAGAAATGCATTGGCGTTCCAGTTACTTGTATGCTTGAGTGCATGAAACTACGTTTTGTTAACAAATTATCTTTAATCTTAAATGTTTACTGAGCATTTACTGCATATACTACAGCTTACTCTATCACCAGAACTCTTGCCTCATTTCAGGTATATATGTGGGCACTGCTGGCTTGTACAAACGTTAGTTCCGTATGTGCCGTTAAGAGTGTGTGCACGTGTCAACAACTCATCATATCGTAAATTAAGACATCAGCAGGCTAATATAGGCACCCATATTTTAATTAGTAAAAGCAGCAACAGCAAATGGTGACCTGCCACACAATAAAGCCTAACTTCATCAAGAGAAAATATTATATTCATGGTGTATTGCGACTATATGTGCAGTGGTTCAGCTCTCGAGCACACAGGAACTACAAACATGGGTGAGGGAACACATGGTATAGTTTGAGAAAAAAAAAGGCAAATGGTGAAAACTGATTAAGAACTACATCACAGAAAAAAAAAACATGTGTAGTGTAAACAAATTCGTAGCAAGTAGTGAGTTAAGAGAACAATATATGATACCAACGAAAATGGCAGGACGTGGCACAATAATATACTACTCGAGGAGGATAACTCGACAGCAAAGACGCCCTAAATCAGATAGATAATAAACACGAGTGGCGTAATATATTTTAGACATTTTGGCTAAATAACATGAATATGTGAAAATGATAAATGTTCCGAGGCTTTTACGTACCAAAAGAACGATATGAATATGACGCACCCCGTAGCAGGGGTACTCTGGAATAAGTTTTTAACACCTGGGGTTCTTTAACGCACACCAATACAAGGTTACGTGTTTTTTTTTTTTGCATTTCGCCAACACCGACATGTGGCCGCCGTGGCTGGGATTTGATCCCGCGCCCTCGGGCTTAGCAGCACGACACCAAAGCCACTACGCCGCCACGGAAGCTTATCGCAAAAAAAAAATTTGTCAACTGAAAAATTCACGAAGTAAACGCAAAGGTTATTAGAGGTTACACAGTTTGACATGGAGCTCAGTGCTTAGAAAATGAAAGACACGAGACACCATGCAGCATATGTCTAAAATAATGGAGCCACTAATTTCCTTCTTGTAAAAACCAGCGTTTCACAAATGTTTGCACGTAACCCTATATGCCTGAGCAAAAAGTATAATGTTCTGCTGGTACTAAGTCAGTGACCTTACAGCTCTGTACTCAGTGACTGATCACGCACAAATATGTTGCTGCATATGCAACTTAAACTAAGATAACGATTTATCTCTGGCCACGGTACTTATAAGGCACACATGACAGTACGCATACAAATAGAAGAAAACACATAAGTAAGTCGCATTTGCTACATGACATCATCAGGACAGGTACAGGCATGAACCTTTTTGTCAATAAGGCTTCCTTTGAAAAGTTGCACGCTGAGAGTCAGGTTGAGAAACCTTGCTATCAACATCCAGTGCAAGTGGTGAACTACACAAGCCGCACCGATTTCGCAACCTGCACGGTGACCAATTTGAAAGTTATGAGAGGCTCCTTGCGAACACAACTAGTTGGACTTTGCTGTAGGTTAGATATAATATCTAGCATAAGTGAATTAAGAAATATCATGATGCTAACATAGAATGTTTTTGAACTTGTATATGATCTAACGTGAAGAGAATCACTAGGCTGCAAAAGAAGCCACAAGTCAGAGAAAAAGTTAGAGTGGTACGATGTGTGACAGACATTTTGGCTAAGGACACTGGTAAGTGTGGGCAAATTGGTATCACAAATTGTCAACCGGGCATTGCTACTGTAAAATAAGTAAACGGACATGTCGCACTTTGACATGGCATATATTTCACCGGCTTGAAAACTGAGCAGTAGATCCTCACTAGCTCGCTGTGGAACCAAAATGCGAGGTAAAAAATACCAAGCAGCAAAAGAGCCATGTATTAGAGTGATACAAAGTTTAATGACCCAATTTTTTTCGTCTTTCCTAATTACTTTTTTTAATGAATACGCAGTGCCTCTAAACCCCAGAAAGAATACCGCCAAGCCTCAGAGCGCCCTAAATATTTTAATGTAATAGCTTTGCGACCGCTTGTCGCGGTTTCGTTTCTACTCTGTTGTCACATCGTGACATAGAATGTAGCCACAAAACAGCAGGACGTTGTGATATTTTGACACTCGCTTCGGCTCACTCTGCCATCCACTATGCTGTTACACCGTTTCTCAGAACGGGTAACAGCATACGAGGTGACCAAGCAAGCAAGAGCGACTGTCAAAACCTCACAATGTCCTGCTTTGACGTGACCCCCTAAAGTTTCATGACAACAAACACAGTATCCTCCCGAGAGGACAAGGAAAATGGCTAAAGAAAATCTACTGTAACAAAGTAGCTAAAACACACGGAGATTTGTCCCAATACTTTCTGGAATTTAAAGGTATAGGTCCTTCACTTAGCGCAAAAGAAGGATAGCTGGCAATACCATGTCAGTACCGCTTTAATGCCGACAAAGCAAAAAAAAAATAAATAAGAGAAACGCTTGACAAGCACTTAAGTAACGACACCTGCTTGAGTTTACCATAATGTCTGCACATTTTTTTTTTCTCTGCTATGTCTTTAGACCTTTGTGAAGGAATGTTTTTCTTGTGTAAGATAGAAAAGTTAAATACAAAGCACTAAAGGCATTTTACTTTTTGACAATTTCTGTACAGACGTTATGAGCCTTTTTCAAGTCTAGCTCGGAGATGCTCAGGAGCACGTTGCAGCCATGATATTATATGTGCCACTACCCTAGCTGTTGTTCCATGCGGCAGCCAACTCACTGTAGTTGATATTGACTCGAGTGGAAAACAATGCAGTACTTCAGGTTGAAGTACCCGGAAATAGGAGCCATGTGAACACTGCCAATGAAAATTAATAAATAACGGGTCCAAACTCAGTACACGGCTATGTTCCGGTTTTTATTGACTGGCAATTAGCGGCATCGCCCAAAATGTATTTTTCAGTATGTTTTTGAATATGCCTGTGAGCAGCAATTCATGTACAAAAGATGGAATCGAGAGACCTGCACATGCCCCTACTACAAATGGTGCAATATCACCAGTCATGAATGCCGCACTGAATTGAACATAGTTGTATTTTGAAGCATTTGGTGTGTGGAATCCCATGAGCAGGACGATAGGAAGAAGGTTTTCTACGTGCCTTAGCGCATGCGGCTGGCCAGACACGAATCCAAAGTAGATTAACTAGCCTGCTCATGGCAATACTTGAAAATTTGACGCTGCAGGTTTTGATGGAACCTCTAAGGAGGTCACCCATGTCGTTTGCATCGTACTGACAACCCGAGAAGCCCTCTGGCTGTCTCAGTAATCTTGAGCGGCCTCCTATTTAAAACAAGTGTCTTCTGCCCAGCGCCTTCAGGAGTCTCTGCAACTTTGGCCAGTCACTGCACCATGCTGCATACCGAGTGCGTGATTGCGTGGCGCTCGGCTCGAAAATTGGCGTGGCGCAATCTATTATCGCATCGGCGCTGTCGCGGCTACTATCACTGACATCGTACTGTCCGCTTTCGGCACACTGCTCGCAGTAGCCGTTGTATAATCTTTCCTCTAGGAAGTTGCCGTGGCTTCCGAAGATCAGCTTTGAGATTTTTATTAGTCATATCATAAGAATCCAACAAACACTGACACCGAGGACAACAGAGGGGAAATTACTCGTGCTTAATAAATGAAATAAATAAACGATAAATTATTACAGATGAAAGCGGATGAAAGATTAGCTTGCCGCAGCTGGGACCGTTCCCCTCCCGCGGCAAGGTCTTTCATCCACCTTCATTTCTAATAGTTTGTTTCTTTATTTAATTTACTAAGCATAACTAATTGCCCCTATGTTGTCCTTGGTGTCAGTGTTTGTTCAATTCTTATGATGACTAATAAAAATCGGGCCCCTCGGTTAATCCCTCTTCTTCTCGTTTAGCACACATATTTGATGTAATGTGCTCCGGAATGTTACTGTCTCCCCTTGTGCATATTGGAATCACCTTGGCTAGTTGTAAGACATTTGGATAAGTAGCCGCGTAAAATGCATGATTAAAACTTCTATCCAAAGGAGCGCCCACAATGTCCATGCACTGCTTTAGTAAAAACAGCGCTGCTTTATCACACCAAGAGCTACGCTTGCATGAGACAAACATTCACCAGATGTCATCTGCTCCCGCGCATTCGGGTGCCCACGCGCCTTCATCGTCGTGCCGTCGTTTCGTTCCATCACGGTCAATGCAGTGCCATCCTGCCGTCGTTGTCCCATAGTCGACATCATATGGTCATCGTCGTTCTGGTGCTGCCATGCATGGGATGCATATGTTCGAGCACCACAATTTTATGCTGAGCTAGGCGTTTCCCTGGACATTGTGTCTAAGTTGGTTGTGTGCTCCATAAACAAGAACAGCAAGAAGCAAGTAAAGCTCGCTTACGCCGATTCCGACAGAATGGGATCTGCAATTTTAAACAGTGAGAGAAGTTAAGCGTTCGAAATTGGGTTTGCCTTGTCCGTTGGGCTGTTCTGTTACACTAACCACGACTGTTGTCTTCATCGACGATTGACAACAAAGATTTTTCGTCTACGTCAGGCAGCCTCGTCCTTTCTAATGTTGTCACTGCCACAGCATGAAGAAATATAAAGCTTTTCCTCAACCGCCTCCACTAGGATTCGAACACATGCCATTACGGCAATATGCATTTGTGAGACCAGCGCGCTAATCACGTGCTATTGCCTTGCGACAGTGCTGGGTCATTAGGGCAAGGTTTTGTGCTCCACAGAGACAATATGGATACAGTAGAATCTGTGCATGTATTTTGGTGGACATAGTGAGCAATACTGTGCTGGATGTGGATTACATTGTTTTTCACACAGACATTGTGTTGTTAAAAGGTGGTGGTGTGTTTATGAGCGATTAGTCTTTGTCATGCTCGTGAAATCAGCGTTTGACGGCACAAATAGGCTACATGACAAAGATGACGATAAGCTTCAAACATGGTGCATAACCACGTAAAGTATGCGCCGAGTAAAAAGGTTGTTAGTTGAAAGTAACGTTAAAAGTATCGACAGCATCAATGCCAAGCCTACCGTCGCAAGGAAAGCGCCACTTTGTTTATACAGTAATGCAAAGAATTCACGTGCACCAAGTGCCTATTAGCCGTACTCCAAATGCACGTTAAAAATGTATAGAGAGAAAGAGAGAGAGAGAGAGAAAAGTATGAATGAATGAGCGGCAAAAAAGGAATTGCTCGAACCTTGTAGGTGGCACTGCATGGTTGAGCTTGTGACATCAGTTGCAGAAGTTTGGCCTCGGAGTCTGTAAGACCAGGTGAGACATTCGAAACGAGTTGTCGTGGCTTAAAAACATGAAGCCAATAACAGACCAACTGCCTCTTCACTTGCAGCATAAAGTTTGATTTACAGAAGAACTGAATACAAAACAATGATGCAAGGAGACAAATTCTGGATAATGAGAAATACCCCGCTACAGTGAAAGTCAAGCATGTGGGTGCTCTGAAATTGTCCTACTACACAACGTAAAGAAAGAAAGGTGACTGTTTCACATAAAGCAAATAAAGATACACAGGCTTTACTAAGGTCCTCGGAATGAAATACATTTAACTTGTAAAAGGTTCCACAGGTGCGAAACATTAAATATTGGAATGAGCATTTGGCCAAACATATCAGAATAATTCATCGCAAATGCTGTGTGTTTTGTCTAAATAAATATAGCATTCTTAGACAAGGGGAGTCTCACAATACTAGAGTATGGCCCTGTACGTAAGTTCGACTTTCACGGTATGGCATACAGAAAGAGGTTTCGTTAATTAGAAAGATGAGAACGTGAGAACTTATTTATTGCACACAACCCTTTCTCTAATGTCACAATTTCTAATTACTTTTCAAATGTTACGTTAAGTAGTTTATCCGCATCCTTCCTCCATAAAACACACCCCAACCCCTGGGGTCTTTTACTGTTCCGCGTATTGGGTGGACGAAATAGCTTAAAAAGAGAAGTACGCAACCAAAACAAACAAGCAAATAAGATCCTTGTCTTATCTGCTGGTGAATGCTGCTGTCGAAGTAAATGAGTCTGAGCCGAAGAAATTCATGAAGTGCGCTTCTTTTTTGTACTCTCTATTCTTGATTATGTGTTTGGTTATCTTTGTCTGCTTTTACATATTTAGTGTGCGTGTTCGTGACTTTTGAATTTGAAATGTGGCATTCCCGATGAACTTTACAATACCTCCACAGGAACACTTGTATTTTATGATTTGCCAAGTAAATTTCTTTTGGCCATGCGTATAAATTTCTTCATTTATTTCGCTTTAATTGACAATCTTATCCTTGTGAGATTCTCATTGTTTTTTTCGCATGAAAGAGCAGTAGCCCATTACACCTACACGTCGCCATAGTAATTCAGTACAGATAATAAAAAAATATTGGCTAGGAAAAATCCAGTCACAAGTTATAAACAAGCTTTGATTTGTTTTTATCCATTGCTAAGAATCGTATTTTCTCCTTACTTCACAATATAATTTTAGCTAAGATTTTTAGGTATGTTAATGACTTTCCTGCTATGCTGAAAGGTTTGAAGGCTGAGGGGAGTGGCCTTGCTATTAAAGATGTTCTGGCTGTGTTTGAATAGTTTCCCGTGGGACTTGAGTTCACACATGAGTTGCCAGCTGATGGTCGCCTACAATTCTCACATATTCGTATCATTCTAAACGATAGATCCCTTTGTTCGATGTACTATCCTAGGAGCAAGAAGCCCTTGATTCACTGCCGTTCGGCACACTCCAACTTTCTTAAAAGAGGCACGACTACGAACTGCCTGGCAGCTGCTCTCCTTATATCATGTGTGCACCACGTTTCCTGCAGCGTTCAGCAACAAGCGAGCCGTTTATGTTGGGCCGGGTATCCCGATGTGTCAGTCACTGCGAGCATGATTGAAGAGGTAAAACCTGACCCGGCAGCCTCTCGGTGCAACAACGCATGACCCATTGGCCGCCCTGTGGCTGCGCCATACGTACATGGGGTGCTCCACCGCCTAATTAAGGTGCTGAACGAGTGCGGTGTAGGTGTTACAGTTTCAATGACACTAAATCTCGCAAGAATGTACATTTTAGTAAACAACGCCGGAAGTACATGCACTAAAAAGCATGTAACCCGCTTTGTTAAGTGCAACGTGGGGGTGGTACACAAAATTACACTTCCCTGTGGAATGTGTTATATGGGACAAACAGGCAGGTGCCTGAATTACCGGCTTAGGAAGCACCGGAACGCAGTGCACGCTTTAGCAGGCGCTGGCCACTTCGCTGACCACTGCCGAATATGCGAATATGTAATAGTAAATGCTCCCCGTGTTTTCATAACACGCAAGTGCTCAGGCGGTTCACTAGGCTAATATATCGGGAAATATTCCAGACGGTTTCCATTTAAAAGCTGCCGATGAATGCGTAAGTGATCCATCACTCGCACTCAATGATAAAGAAGTGTTGTACCTCGAGAAGAACCTGTCGTATGCTTCAGAATGGCTTGGTGCCTGCGCTTGTCGTTTGCTTTGGGCATTTGGTTGTCTCGTACGTGACACATTCGTATATGGTTCTGTCTGCGCATTTATTTGAGCATACAGGGGTCTCATTGCATGTTAAAACTATAGGGTTTTACGTGCCAAAACCACGATTTTAATATGAGGCACGCCACAGAGGGGAACTTTGGAAATTTGGCCCTTTGCGTTCTTTAACCTGCATCTAAATGTAAGGACATGGGTGTTTTCATATTTCGCCACTATCGAAAGGTGGCTGCCGTTGCCGGGATACATATTTCTTTAATAAAGCTTGTCGGTTGAAGTCTAGCGCTCTGGTCTGTCCGACCATTTTTTTTTGCCATAGTCTTGTCACTATGCCACAACAAACGCATCAACACGAGCTAGCCCACCTTTTTCCGTTAATTACCACTGACAGCTGACAACTATCAAAAGGGGGCACCACCATTTTCTATAACTGTCCAGCTGGGAACTTCGGCTATTGTTTTTCTTTATTGCGATGCAACTGTTCCCTCTTGTGTGTATGTGTTTGACCACTAAGCTTGTTTGACCAATCAAATAAAACAGAAAGCAGCACCTATTAGACACATTGCACGAGGTTTTTTCCCGTATAATTGACGCAGCTTTCGCATACCTCTGTAGTTAGGATTTATGGCACCCATTCTCTGCTGAATCCAATTATGGTTGGAATCTACTGAATCCAAGTGCATGCTTACAATTTGGCAGACGGCTAATAAACCAAATGCTGTATTTAGCGCACAGGATGAAAACAGTAAAAAGATAGGAAACGTAGAAGAAAACTATAAAGTAAATGACCACTCTGACATCTAGGAGACATATTAGAAATTGAGCGCTTGTAATTGAAACTGCATCTGTTATTAAAGCTATCACGCAGAAAGAAAAAAAAAAAGCTTCGCTGTCCAAGTATGTAAGCCCTTGCCCTCAATCGAGGCGGCTGAAATTGGTCATTGGTTGTTCGCCAGCCAAGCGAAAGAGCTAAAGGGACGCGCGTTTTCTGTGCAAACATGCAGTCGCTGTTTTCTTATGTCTTACTCTTAATTTCAGCAGTATTGCTGGAAGTACCTATCGCTTCAGGCAAAGCAAAACACCAACTGAAACACGATGTCACGGATGCATTTAAGGTACGTACGCAAGAAATCTGGCTGCGGTGAGACTTGCAGATATCACAGTAAACTGACCGTCTGTACTTGAATTAGTGAGCTTAATAAACCAGAGCATCGATTTTCTGTTTGTTTGAGCCTTCCCATTTTTCATAACAAGCACTATGGTCAAGCGTAAAACACGGCAAGCATTCCGTTACCCACAGGTCCTGCTTTTCTAACCGAAATGCTCATTTATTCTATTTCCTTCCTAGAAATGTCTACAACTAAGCGTTTAACGCTTCGCCGCTATATTGATCAATTGACACGACTATATTGAACAGTGAACAAGTTGCAAGACGTCTGGCGTAATTGATCAATGATTAAAGGTAGTACTGATAGGTAATTCCGACTTAAAATTTATTGTTACCAATAGTATTTATGCTGGAAAATACGCGCACCTAAAGATGGATGGTTTAAGGTTACGGATCCTGTGAATTCTGTCCCATCCTGCAGAACAAGCTTCAAATACCAGATGATTTCCCATTAAAAGCAGAGGACTCGCAGACACCCCCGTACTTTATGCACGGAAGTAGTGTCCAAAGAGCGGAAGGATTATGAAGTGCAGAAAGCACGCCGAAAATACGGGGCAATAAAGCCAATTAGATTTTTAAAGTGCACAGTGACTCTAAGTTATTTAGTTAGAGGTTGCCGCGGCGGCCGCATTTCGATGGGGGCGAAATGCGAAAACACCCGTGTACTTAGATTTAGGTGCACGTTAAAGAACCCCAGGTGGTCAAAATTTCCGGAGTCCTCCACTACGGCGTGCCTCATAATCAGAAAGTGGTTTTGGCACGTAAAACCCCATAATTTTTAATTAATTTAGTTAGAGGTTAGACACCCGAATTATATTTGTGGCCCGTGGTTCTATGAACTGCATTAAAGCATTACAATAATGCGGATCCTGCCAATAAATCTGTGAAAATATAAGTTTATGAGCAATGAAAGGTAATGAATATTGAGGTACCAGCTTTGTAACTATAAAACAAGTAGGTGTTCAACTGTTCGGTGTTCGGTTAGGTGTTCGACTGACTATTTAGGAAGTCTCAGTACAAGAGCAAATATTGCTATCAAAGTGAATTCTGTGACTCGTTGAAAATGACAAGTTGGTTTGCATGATCAGGAGGCGAACAAACCGAAATTTTCGGGGCCAGTCATGGCAAATAAAAGAGCTGAATTAGAATGTCGGGCAAATAACACAGGACATTCACCGTCCAAACATGCTCTTCTATATGGAAGCGAAAGATCCTATTCTCTGCATATACTGTTAGGAACCGCTGAGGGGAACTCATATCTTCATTCCCTGTCATGAGGTAGACGGTCATACAGGAGAACATTAGATTGATACAGCTATCCACATGCTATACCACTACGCCAGACTTAAATACTTTATGAGTACTCGCAGGGAGTTTTGACGCTGAATCTAGATTTGTCGACAGTAGTATGGGACAAAAGCGCAGTTAGAGATCTGTAAGAATAAACATTTAAACCTTTTTAAAGCTCTGATTAACATATGGAACACAGTTTGGTACAAGGCCTCTGCATAGCTGCTCTGTCACAAAATACAGAGTATTGTTACTACTAGTACTCGTATGTTCGGTTTAATGGTGCATTTGTCTTCGCTTGCTATTTCAGGTATATGAGGTATTCCCTTACGCCATTACCGCGTTTGATTCGGATGATGATGGAGATCTGGACTGTGCGATGGCTGTGCGGCAACAGCTCGATGAGAACAAGAAGACTGCTACCTACGTATTTGTGCTACCACCCGTTAACGGACGTCAAGCGTAAGTTTACATAGTGTGCAAATCGCAAGCACCTACAAGGCTATGTGGTGGTAGTACCTTTATATACGTTAGCGAATAAAACTGTTGGACAGAAGGTTTGTGTGATTCAACAAAAAATGTAGGTGAGTTCGAAAAAAATTCGAATAAAACCGAATTGCGATACGAGAAAAACGACTTCTGATTATCGGATGAAAAAATTAATATTTGCAATTCAAAATTGAAAAATGTAGGTTCAGTGAATGGTTTTAGGCAACCAGAGGCTTATTTACTTTATCTTATACATTTATTGTCCTTATCAACTACACACCGCCTGCGCTTTAATACTTGCAAACGAGAAAGAAAGGAAAGGTACTCGTATTTTGTGCACCAGTAAATAAGTGTAATAAAACAAAAAGAATGCCAGCAACCAGATTAATGCAGTAGAGCTTAGTGCTCGGTGAAAGGACTAAGAGCAATAGTACAGTACCACATATCGTTTTAAAGGAATTCAAGCATAATCACGCGGACGAAAGGATAAATTGTTAGGCCTAAATCGAGACATACAATTTGTATAGTGCTTAATTTCAGACATAATTATTGAACTAATGGGAAGTACTGTGCTTAAGGTATTTCCTCCGTGTGCTCAGGAACTGGTGTGCCTTCACAACAACCATGTTGCTCGTGCGATAGAATCATTCGGGAGAGTTCTGTTCTTCCTCTAGATCGCAAAGAGTTCTGTTGTCTCTTATTTCACTCGAACGCAGCGATTATGACACACTTGAATGGTGAATTCTGGAATAGAGTACGAAGAAAACAGCAAAAGTATTCGATTTGTATTCTAAAATTTAGATATTCACACATCCCTGAAGTTAGCCAGCAATGAAGTTAATTACTTGTTAATTTTATTTAAATGTAGCAAAAGCAGCTGACAGTTTCGCCGAAGGCTATAAGCACTGAAAGTGGTAGCAACGTATACCTTTGTGATGAAGGCCTCTCGGAACGCTAGCCTTATGAGTGGTATTGCAATTGTTCTGCCTCGACTGTGTACGAGAGGAGGCCGAACGAAAGATCTCGGCTTTTGCCTTTGACCAAAGGAAAGATTACATATATTTAGTTTGACGTTTACTGTCTGTTTCGCTAAGAACAGTCTACAACCGTGAGCAAAAGTATACGGGCCGCAGGGTTGCCAAAATAAAATAAAAAAAAACAGAATTTCTTCATAATTAACACGCAAACCGGAAACTGACGAGTGCAATTGAAAATTTGTAATGCTAACTTTGGACTGCAGTCCAGAATGTTCAGTCGCGTTCCCAGAGAAATGAGAAAATGAGTTTTATCGCGTAATCGCTGGTCCGTCCATGGTGCCGTATCCACACATGCTCACAGCTTGTCAACTGCAACGCTAATGTGCGTTCGCACACTATTATTCCAGGAGCGGATGCATTTTGATCACTTTGCCAGGGAGATTTGTACTCATTCCTTGGCTCCGGCAGAGCTGATTCAGTGGAGCGTGACAGTGCGTATACTAGGCTTGGTCGCTTTTGCAAATAAACGCACTCCCCATTTTGGGAGGCCTTGTAACCCTCCACACGAAATCCGCGCATGCACTGTCGATAGCAGAACAGCACAACGGCGCCAACGCCAATGAGTGCGCTTCGAGCACCCGTATTATTTCTGTTGCAATTATAAAGAAAAGGGAACTGAAAGTGGACTGAAAGACAAGTTGCAGCAAGGTTAGCAAGCTGTATATTCGTCAACTTTTATTTCCATTTGCTTAATATTTTTGCCTTCCGTTATTACAACTGTTAATTTCCCATGTATCTTCTTCTTGGCTTCAAAAGCCATTGAGTTGATGTTGTTGCGTATACGTGCGGCTTTTGAAAACAGTCGAATCTGATAGACCGAGGGTCTGAAACCTGCGTTAGTTAATGACAACCTTGATGACAATGAATTTATCGGCTCGCAAATGCATCTGCTTTTTATTGACTATACAAATGAAAACTAAAAAAGAACACCAGACTTGTGTGACGTAGCAAAAACAACCCAATTTCCCGCGAGGCGGGCTGTCTCGAGAAGTTGCAAATAACATTTCGAATATCAATAAGTAGTGCACATAATTTAAAATGTTGCCCTTAGGCTACTGGTCCTTGTGAAAGTTTTCCCGCATGCGACGCTTTCGAGAATTCGTGAAGGATTTTCTGAAGGAATTCATCCACACACATTTCACATCACCAGAACATCCGCCGATACGTCCCTGCACATGCCTATTTTTTTGTGAGTGTTTATCTCGGTCGTATGCGTAGCTCTCCCATGACAGCAGTATTGCTCCTGCGTTGTTCGTAAAACAACCTTATGACTTTCCGGATCACCCGAATATATAGTGCTCTGAAGAGGTCATAATTACTCCACACACTTTGAACTTCCTCGGCGCACTAAGCACGACCTCTCACTAATCTTGAAAAAGAAAATGAACACTGTAGCTTGTTTAGTTCAGCGGGGCTGCCGGGGAAAACTTGTTACAACACATAAAAATAGAAAAACGACGATTTGGCAATTATCTGCAGTGATTATAATTTTACCGCTTACGTTAGATATGCGCCATGCGTTGCGTTGATGATGAGACTAATTTCCACGATATATTAGCTTGGTGTCACGCATAATCTTCCCTCAACGTTGGGAAACGTAGCTTATCATGGGCGCATGACACCTCGCACTCGTGATTAAGAAAATGTTTGGCAAGGCTGTATTCATACCGCACTCCTTTAATTAGCCCACAGTTTTGCCATAGCATTCTTTCCAGTTACACTTAATTTGAACTTAGTGGCACTTGTTCTTTCAGGGACGCGGGATAATTTCTGTGGCGGTCCTAAGAGAGAGAGGCGTAAATGAGTATTTGAGGCCCTGGCAGAGGACCTAGCGTGGATGCCATGTGGCCGCGACACCGTTAGACCACTTTGCCAGCATAATTTGGCATTCTTGGTCATCGTCGGAGCGTGCGATCAAGACTGTTCTTAAACACATCCACAACATTGAAATTAACAGCGCAATATCGACGAGGACGAAGGGAAAGAAAAACACGACACTTTCCCTCCTTTGCTTTTGTCCTCGTCAGTATTGCGCAGCTAATTTCCCAAACATGAATCACCACCAACTGGCTCAAGTTTCTCTTCTAGCACATCCATAACACTCCGTAGTGCTTGAAAACCTAATTTATTGCAAATCCTGTTAGTTAACCATCGACTTTGCACTTTGCCCACACATGACCTATATTGTGAGTTTGTTTTAGCCAAATATAAGCCTGGTGTAACGTAGACCTTCCTTGGAACAGTGGGAAAGGCAGGCTGAAATGGCTACATAACACTTTCAAGCACTAGCTAAAGGAGTTTCTTCAGGTGGCTGTGTTTGATGCTCACGCATTTAAATTCGTAAGCCAACTTGATATGTACATTCGCAAAGTCTGCGAAATTTTTATGTGTGTGGTGTTTTATTTAAGCCAGGGCTGCGGGATTAATCTCACGTTACTCGTAAAATACAAACATAATGATCCAGAGCACTCGTGCACGTAATTATTTGCAATAAACAAAATAACCCACACACTTCGAACTTTGTGTACGCATTACCCATAACGTCATCTTTATTTGTGTGAAATATAAATTACAAGCCTTATTTAGTTCTCCAATTGCACCACGGAAAACAACTGCAAACCTCGTATACCATATGAATATAGACAAATAACTATTCTGTATTTAAGCTCACGCTTCTAATTAAGCGACAGACGTGAACGTTTCGCCACGCATTATAGTTAGCATTTAAGTTTTTCTAGCTACGTTTTAATTGTGTCCTGTACTGTTGTTTTAGCACTGTGGGAAACATTGCGGGTGTCTCCAATAACAGCATCTGGAATTCTTGAATAATTTTCCACAAAGGCTGTGAATACTTTACCCAGAATAAGCCATCATGATTAATGATTGACATATGTCCCATTATAACGAGTAATAAGTACCGCGCCTCGTTTACTACACCGTAGAAGAACTGCAAAACCAACTACACTCCTCGTATAAAGCATAAAAACCTGGGGAAAACGCGTAATTAGTAATTATCTTAGATGGCCACAATTGATCACCGAACTCTACTTCTTCGCAAGCGTTAACCATAGAACTGCCACATTTTCTCTAACTTTGAAATTTATGTCAATTTCGGCCCTGCCATGGTAGCGGGGAAACTAAGTATTTCAGACAATGCAAATGACAGAGAACGTGTTTTCAGCCACTTTCATTTATCCCTTTCGGCCTTGGCGGTATCAACTGACCAGAGGACAGAGAACGTCCCACACAATTCTTGAAACAAACTAAATAGAAAGGGTTAAGCTTTCGACGTGAAGCCAGCAAAGTGCTTAGGCAACGCTAGATGTTTACGTCCAGTGGTGCAAGATGACCATTGTTCTGCGGAAAACTAATAAAATCAATAGTAGCATTAACACTCTACGTTTCACTCTAGGACGTCGTCAGTGCCAAACAACTTGGGCATCTCAATTCGTGATATTATTAGTAGAGGAGGATTGGAACGGTTTAGTGGGTTGCCCTCTCAACCTAACGACTTTCTCACTCGGAAAGCTCTGCTCCCAGATTTTGAAACAGTGGACATTGGACAGGGCTCCAGCACCATTTCCGTTTGCAAGCCGTTCCGATACCCCGTGATGGTGCTCCGAGGGGAATGTGTTGGCAATGTAGAATCGATTGAGGACGTGCAAGTTATGGACCTTCCAGCTGGCCATTACTCTACTAGTTCCAGTGCGCTCAGTGCTGTTTCTACGTGTGGCCTATCGCCAGTGATGTGTTCGGTTCTTCTATTGCCGATTACCTTACACCGGTGCAGCGGTCCCACATTTTGTCGCTCCCGAAGGCTGATACGAATTTGAGGCAGTGCCTTTTGGTCTTTGTAATGCACCGGCAACTTTCGAGCGCATGATGGACACAGTTCTATGCAGCTTGAAGTGGTAGACCTGCTTGTGCTATCTTGACGACATTGTAGTTTTTTCTCCTGACATCACCACGCAAATTCGCCGGCTCTGGTGTGTTTTGACGTGTTTAACAAGCTCTCGCCTACAACGAAACCTGGGAAAGTGCCGATTCACAGCTCCGCAGCTGACAATTCTATATTACTTCGAATCCAAGGATGGAATACTCCATCATCCAGCCAAACTTTGGGCCGTCGCCGAATTCCCTAAGCCAACGTCTGTCAAAAAATTGCGTAGTTCCGTACGTCTCTGTTCTTACTCGGACGCTTCATCCGCAATTTCGCCGCTATCATATCGCATCTCTTGAAGCTACTTAGAAGCAATGGACGCCTTACTCCGCGGTCGTCCGAGTGCAACGAGTCCTTCACAAAGTTCAGTCATTTGCTAACGTTTCCGCCAATTTTGCGGCAATCTGACACAACAGCCCCTACCGAGGTGCACACAGAGGCCAGCGGTGTTGGCCTCGGTGCTGCGCTTGACCAGTGCAAACAAGGGTTTCCTGAGCATGTCGTGACTTATGCAATTCGTAAGCTTACGAAAGATGAGACCAATTTCACTGTGATGGAAAAGAATGCCTGACAATCATCTGGGCACCTACGAAGTTCCGGCCTTATTTGTATGTCCGTGGCCGTCCAGTTGATGTAGGCACGGGCTATCATGCACTATGTTGGCTCTCGCCCTTGAAATATATCTCGGACGGACTTGCCCGATGTGCATTTCGCCTAAAGGACTACGATATTGGCGTACTGTACCACATCGGATGCCAGCAGTCTGACGCCGACGCCCTCTCGCGCTCTCCCTTACCTGACGAGAATGCCTGTTGCTCACTATCCCAGTTGACCGTTTCTTCGCTCGACTTTACCACCACCGCTTCGGAGCAGCGCAACGACCATTGCATTTCCTCCCTTATAGATTTACTTTCTTTTCGATCAGCACAGCCAACCACTCGCACATTGCGTTACCAAGCCCACAATTTCGCCATTCGCGACAACCTGCTTGATCGAAGCAATTATAACCCCGACGGTCGCCAGTGTTTGTAGTGCTTCGCAGCCTGCGTTCCGAGATATGCGAAGCTTTCCACGTCGATCCAAAGTGTGCACACTCAGGAGTTTTCAAAACGTACCAGCACCATCTACAGTGGTACTACTGGCGAGGTATGTACAGCTATGTTCAGAAGTTCCTTCACTCTTGCCCCGATAATCAGCGCCAGAAATCTTCGCCCCGTCTTTCGGCAGCCAATTTGCTGCATTTACCTTTCCTTACCCGGCTGTTTCGGTGTGTCGGAATCAATTTGTATGCGCCCCTTCCTCTTAATTCAACTGGAAACTGCTGGGCCATTGTGGCAGTCGACCACCTCACGCAATACGCCAAGATTGTCGCCCTCCCGGCAACTACAGTGCGCGATGTTGCGTCCATCCTGCTTCGTCGTTTCATCCTGCGTCATGCACCACCTCAGGAACTGCTCATCGATTGCGGACGTGTCTTCTGTCCGAAGTAGTAGCCAATCTTAAAAAGTCCCACGTTGTTCATCTTACACCTACGGCGTACCATCCTCCAATCAATGGCCTTACGGAACGCTTCAACCGTACGCTCGGCGACATGCTTACCATATATGTCGCCTCCGACTACACAAATTGGAACGTCATTTTGCCCTTCGTGACCTACGCGTACAACACCGCTAATCATAGCACCACCGGCTTTTCACCCTTTTTCTTACTGTACGGTCGGTACCCGTCGCACTCCGTCGATACAAATCTACGATACCGGCCGGATACATCTGAATGTGCTCCCATTTCAGCCATGGCAAGACATGCTGAAGAGTGCCGCGATCTCGATAGGGCCTTTACCTCCAATGACCAAGAGCGCCAGAAGAACACTCAAGGTGACACCGCTTCTGCGCCCACCTTCCTTCCTGGAGCGTTTGTATGGTTCACGGTTCTTTCCGCTGCACCTGGCCTCTCATCAAAACTACTACCCAAGTATGAAGGGCCCTACCGTGTCGTCGAACGCACATCCGCCGCCAACTGCTTGATCGAACCCATTGAACGGCCTTAGGACATGCGCTCTTGCTCGTGAAACGCTGCTTGTGGTGGCAGTCCGTGCCTTGGTCTAACGGGCGGTCCCAAACGCCGGTGACTAACAAACGCCTTTACAGTAGAATAAAGATATGTTGAATAGCGGCTCAACAAAAAAAAAAAAAAAAAGAGCAAGTGATTTTCGCTACCCATTTAAAAGTTCATTTTGCGGTTTGCGAATTTGACGCTACCAGGGTTCAGTGGTTGTGAAATTGAGGTCCAGAGTAGCCAATTCATTTCTTTTTTCATGTTTCCCGCAGCGTTTTCTGGAAGCACAGTGGGCGTTTTTGTTATTTTCCAAACATTTACTCGTTCGGGAATGTTATTTGTTCGAAATGCTAAGAGATCACGGCTTTAAGTCGCATGTTGAGTATCTTTCAATAAAAACAAAGAAGAATCATTGAAATCGTGTGCCAAACCTGTTCGTTAAATAAAAAACAAATCTGAAGAATCCTTCGAGAAACTTGGTCTACGGATATGAAGAACTCCACGTGAACTGTGACTCAGATCAGTATGTCTCAGCACCTGCGATTCGCCCATTTTTATTTCTTACAGTTATATTTCCTAGTTTCAAGAGCACTCAGCAAGCATTTCGATTGAAGGTCATAAAATCCAAACTTTATCCAACCTTGCCGGCCCCTGCTATATAAAATATTACAAAGCTATACGTTTTTTCAAAGAATAGATCACTTGTCGATTCACAACATTTGAACCCTGGTGGTGTCGTTTCAAACAATGTCCGTAAATTCGCTAAAGATTCCTAAATTATTTTTTTTCTTTTTGTATCTTGCTTCTAAGAGCTTTGTCACACTAAATATGTGCAACAAAAATATATCTGTCTAAAGGAAATAAATGCAGGGGTGACAGGGTTAACCTCTAATTATTTCGCACATTTCAAAATTCGCCTGCTCATAGAATATCCCCACAAAGACAACCAAGTTTCTGGTGTAAGATCCTCCTACTTCTTTAGCAGATGCATCTAGGCAGCCTTGACATCATGCGTGGTGACCCGGAGCCCCTGATGCGTGGTGCACACAGCCTAACGCTTCAAGTTAGAATTTAAAACATAGGTTTCGTGCAGTTGCACGCAACGTACTAGGTAGCTGGCTTCACGCGCAGCAGGTGAGAGGTTTGTATGAGAGCGATTTGCGGTAATTGTGTGTGCATGAATGTGACAGCGATGCGTCACATCGCCTTTACCGTAGGAAATTCGTGCAGCAGAGGCCGCCTCGTTTAGAACGCACATCACGCAATTGCACCATGTTGCGATAGACTGACGTGCAGTATTCGTACAAATGACTAGAGCATAGCTTGCAAAGAGACACATGAATAGAGTTACGACTGCTCTCTCACCAGCCTGCCACCGATGCCCTGGATGGAGACGGGTAGTTGGCGTCGAATACTGAAATTTAATGTCAAATTCCAAATGAATAAACTCAGTCATTTGCTTACGTATGATGGAGACGACGACATGTATATTGTTAGGGACAAGAAAAAGGGAAAGCGCTCTCCCGAAGCAACGTCCATGCGAGCAAAAGATAACGGATCGCAAAAGGTGCTTATTCGGTCCACGTTTCGGATCGGGAGAACCAAATTATGATTTGCTGCGTCAGATAACTTGCACAAATTATTAGCAAAGCACATTGCAGTATTTATTAAGCTTAATCAACGTGGAGTTGTTTCGGGTAGAAGTATCGTCATTCAAAGCGCCTGTGAATGCCGACGACACTTTTGTCGTCTATTAACGTTTTCTTAGCTAGAACACCAAGTTCCTGATTGTTTTTTCATAAGTAAAAACTATCCCCGAAGGGTCTTTTTTCTTAATGCCGAAGTTATGCACGGTTAAGAAAGGGGGCTCTGACTTGAGTATCCTCTGTAGCACCCTGTGATGCGCTAGATTAGAAAAAACGGGGGGGACAGGTTCGCGTTTCTAGGCAGGTGCACATGGAATTGGCACAATATGTGACGTGTGCCAAACGCTTCGCAACTGCCAGTACGTGCAGGAAACATTCCTAGGGAATAATGAAAGTATAATTAATTAATATTTAATTACGGGGTTCTTACGTGCCAAAAGCACTTTCTGATTATGAGGCACGCCGTAGTGGGGGACTCGGGAGATTTGGGCCGCTTGGGATTCTTTAACGTGCACCTAGATGAAAGTACACGGGTGTTTTTGCATTTCGCCCCCATCGAAATGCGGCCGCCGTGGCCGGGATTCAATCCCGCGACTTCGTGCTCAGCAGCCCAACACCATATCCACTAAGCAACCACGGCGGGTAATAATCAGTGAGCGAAATGTACAACAATGAAAGTGAGACAGACATCTCAGTTTACTTGACAAGTGTGCATGATTGCGTGCTTCAAAACAAAATAATTATTTTGCACCTAGAACACATTTGGTTTCATTTTGCCTAAGAGATGCATGAGACGGAAATTTCGTATATCTTTCAGAGAGAACCACACCTACCATGTAAAGGAAGGATCAACAACCGACAAACCTGTCTTCACGGTGGATGACGGTAAATATGAAATGATAATTAAAATAAGCTCAGAAATATTTTGCTCGAACTGGAGTAACCTGGAAACTGCAGCGCTAAATATCGCTTAATGCCCTCTTTACCACTAGTTAACGACGGAAACACACCTTAATTGATAAGAAATTTTTGATTGTCGCTGTAAAAAGTGTGCTTTGCACAAATATCTATATGTCTAGGCGTTTGACTAGATGGTTTGACGTGTCCTGTTTTTGCGCAGCTGTTTAGAGGAATTCATTTCACAGCAAAGCTGTTAAGGGGAGTGCCGCAACATCTTTCTTGCGATGGTTGTGAAGTCCGACGGCATTATGCGATGGCGTGACCCGCATCACGCGTCAATCAGAGAACAGCCAGCAACGCAGCCTGCTTCGCGTACTTAGCTGCCCCTTTCCCTTCCCGCTTGTAGCTAGCGCACATCTCCCTCCTCGCTGCCCCGTCCCGTGCTCACTGTCCCCGCGTTCCTGCCTTTTGCGCGCGCGAAATGACGCCGCCGCATCAAGCCACCATCCCCTCCTTGGCTCTCCCTCGCAAGCTTCTTTCCAGTGCACCTAGCTACAGCATACGATGCGCGGTTGCGATGTTATAACAGTTGGACTTTATAGGAAACATCATGGCGACGACGACGGCAGTGACGACAGCAACGGCGGAAATTCGCCTGGGGTGTCCATATATTTACTAAGAGATAGACTGGCTAAGCTTTGATAACGCGTTCGCGTAACAGCGCGCATGTAATCGCAATAGAGATGGGAATTCTAGAAACGCTGCTTTAATAAATGATTGTTCATTCAAGGTCGACCGGAACATACGCGCGCGTCTGTCTAGACATCACGGTCATCACAATCAACATACGCCATAGCATACGTAGAGCGTTACCGGTGCTAACTTCTGGTAAATTCTTTTTCCTGCAGGTGTCATGGATATCTTCATTGTTTTGCTTCGGAGAAGCTCGCATAGAAATTTCTTTAATACTGTGTTAGGCATAAGCTATTCCTCACTTTTGTGCCACAAGCCCCGTTTATCACTGACCAGCACGCGTCAGTGGAATGGCGGATGTCTGTTACGTTCGGCCGCGATGTGCTAACGCGGCTGCTAGGTGGTATGCTCTGCTTTATGAATATCAGACCGTTGGATGCGAATGGTTTTGATAAAATAAGAAAGAATCACGGCAACTAGCTCTTCAGAAAAAAGTGACTTGGTAGTACATTTTTTTTTACCGACGTCAAAACGAAATAATTTTCTTTAGTAATTTTCTGGGCGATCATACATCTCGCCCTTGGTCAGACAAGTTATAGAAATGTTCATACAAACTAGCACAAATGCAAATAAGATGCCTTGTTGCGACGCCGGTTACTCAAACCTCGACCGGCTTTACTATTGAGTAGCGTCGCGTTGTCGACAGGCTGCAGGCGTCCGGTAGACCAAGGCGACCAGGCAGGGACCAGAAGATTTCCAGCGCGAAACTTACGCAGTTTATTCAATAGTTGGTGAAGGATATAGAAGAAGAGAATTGGATGAATGAATTCAAAAAGTACATTGCGTTGGCGCTTAAATAGTCCCACTCAAGTCGTAGGCGGGATCTTGCTCACGTCAACGTCACGTGACATGCACTGAGTCTGGTCGGGGATGGGCGGCTAATCGTTTCTCCAAGGCGACGTTGCACATGCTTGCCTCCTCTGGCGCCAACCCGCGAGTGCTGTTTGGTTCGCGGAAAGGGTCTCCTATAGAGTCGGGCACACACAAAGGTGCCTGTAATCACTGCGGGGCGCCTGCCAGACCGGCAACGGCTCGAGACAACCGTAGTAAATTAGAGATCCATCCTCCCTTTCGATTAGGCATGGTATTTGAGCATCCTTTTTCCCGGGGTGTTACACGTCAATCGTAACGCCCTGCAAGAATATGGTTTCAAGGTGCTTGGTAGGGCCCCGTATTCACAAAACTTCTGTTACCTAAGTGGTGCCTACATAGGTGGGTGCTCGACTTGCTATAGCAGAGATTGCTGTCGTGACTGGCTGATGCTCGAATGCTGGCCAATGAGAAAAAAAGCGTCAAGCCTTGAGTTTTCCATGACAAAACCACGATCTAAATATGAGGCACGGAGTAATGGAAGACTTCAGACTAATATTGAGCGCCTGAAGTTCTTGACGCATGACAGACAAGTCAGTGTTCTTGCATTCCGCTGCCAGCGAAATGTGGCCACCACGGCAGGTATTGTACCTATGATCTCGTTCTTATCAGCGAGCGCCCTTGGAACCTAACTTCCTCTGGTTTGCGTGCCAGTGAAAGAACGCTCTTACGCAAAATAGATTTTGGGAATGCGGGCACAGTTTATCCGGCAGCCGGTCACAATCTTGTAGTAGTAATATTTCCACCAGTTATTTCGACGCAAGAGCTGTATTCTGCTTGATTCCCAACGGTAGACGTCCCTGATATTGGCGGCGAGGACTTGCAGAGTCGCCATTTCTCGGAAGAGCCTCACTTGCGTAGTATGAGGGATAAGACAGCGCACCCCTCGCATATGTTTGGCTGTTGGCGCTCAATAAAAGCAACATACTGGAGCTCTCCTGGACATTTCTGTATGCACTCTCGAAACGAAAGAAGTTCTTTCCTGTCAGCACAATAATCTTGGGCAACAGAAAGCACCAGAATGCTTCCCGGACGCCATATTTTTTACCGAATGCGTATCCCGGCCGCGTATAAGGCAAACATATCCGCTGGTCGCCGAAGAGTCGGAGCTGCGCGCCTATTGGCTCTTGCCGAAGGCCACTTTTGCCAGCATGGAGGCACCCAGGAGCGCGGCCTCCGACGTTGCCTCCGAGATTTAAGTTCGTTTACCCTCCGACGCTGGGCTGTCAACGCGGTGAACGCGATGCACCAGTGGGCACTGAAGCCCATTCGGTGAAAGGAGCACGCATTACTTGCACTATGGTGTATCCGAGGCACGCGAAGCAAATTGAAATGCTTCAAGAAACGCCTCTGCAACGTTGCGCAAGGGTTGTGTGCAGGCCTTTGTCAACGCCACGCCTCACTTTCGAAAACAGCGTCGCTCGCTTTTCAACGACACTGAAAAAGCATTCAAGCGGAACGTGGACACGAGCCACATCGTAAAGGAAGAAGACGGCGGCGGCATGGTCATGGAGCCATGACATAGCCGATTCCTCAGCACGAGCTTCTTTAACAGGTCCGGTGATATCTGTGCTTCCGGCCACTGCGCAAATCGCTGCAGCCAGATATAGGCATTTTTCTTTGACCGAAGATAAAAAAAGGTCTGTCATTAGCAGATTTCGTGCATCTAAATCATTCTTGGAACCGACAATGGTGTCCTAGCCGGCAATTCGAAGTATAATTTACAAGGCTGCGTCGCCGTATTGCAAAACTTAATATTTAGTTGCACAGTTGTAGTCTGGCGGTATTCCCTTTATGCTACCTCTGCAACGAGTCGGAATCCATCGACCATTCTTTATTTTCGTGTCGGCAGTTTTCTACTCATCGAAAACGATCTCTAGAAATTCCCCTTCGAAATCTAGGACTGCCTTTAGGCAGTACTGTTATACTCTCCCTTGGAACAACGGTATTAGGATAGAGCTCCAGCAACGTTTGCCGAGCCATTTTTAATTTCCTGTGTGACACAAAAGGACTGCCTTATTAATATTTCGTAGTTTCCATATTTGATTTACATCTACTTCATATTAAAAAATTCAAAAAGAAAAACACAAATTCACAGTTATATTATTAGTAATATTATTATTCAAAATTTAACTTGCTCGTGTTTAAATATATCCTTTACTTTATGTATTTCAGTAATAACTTCTTGTTGCTACTCCTTTAAAGGCAAGGCTGACTATCGTATTAAAAACTACTTTATCTCATTTATTAATTGATTATTTCTCATTTTAGATTATTCATTGATTTTCGTTTTTCTTGTGTTATTTATTTATTAAGTAATTTTTTTTTCAATCGTATTACCACCCGATTTGTGGCCTATCCGCCGTAGTGGGTTCGTGCCATTAATTGAGGCTTCATCATCATCACCATGTGTTGAGGCCACAACAATAACGACGACGCGGGATGTTCTTGTTGCAGTTCAAAGTGCATATTTCCCAGAACGCTAGTACGATCAGGTAAGACTTAGAGCCGCATACGTTACGCGGAGCCCGCACTTGTCCGAAATATTTCGACACCGCGCAGAGTGACTGCGTGCATGCTACGCGGAACGATAAGCGCGCACATATTTGCAGATGTGCGTCCATAAGCCTTGAAAGCATGCTTCAAACCATAAACTTTTCTGCTGCCGTGCGTGCGGCTTAGCTCTGAAGCCCCATTTTTCGTGGAACATGATTTTTTTATACCCGCTATGCGTGAAGGAAAAGCGCGGGGCCAACACGTAACTGTCTCGTCTCTTATTGAAACAAATTATAGACCAAGCGGGAAACTCTACTAAAACACCGAGTTTGTTACGATACTTCAGTTTAGAAAAAACAAACGGTAACTTCTAATAGCTTCAGCCCCACGGTAATCTTGTAACGCGGCGAAGCATTCACTGTATTGCAGTGAAGCGAGTGAGAATTTGCGCGCATACGCAGTGTAGGCAACGCGTTACTATAGAAGCTGTACACCTCACTCGGTTACGCTTCTAGCCTTTACTATAATCTCAGGTGGTCAGCTGAGGCCTCCGCACTGAAGTATACAGCGTGTTGCAGCGAACCGAAGTGGTAATTTGTTATAAAAACGGAAAATCCCACTGGGCCATGGTTGTAATCTTTAATATTATCTCAAGTGCGCCACTGGGGCCTTCAACTACCGGTATTATTTTTCTTTTCGCATGCTATACAATTTCACCGCAGTATATACAATTATTGTGGAGAAGCTTTTTAAAGCATATTCACTATCATGAAATGTGTTTCTTTTTGTGCCTCTTCTTATACGTCTTTTTATACTCTAAATCGTGAGGTGGGCTTGATGACACAATAACATGCAATTATACTGTTGCTCATGAGGACAAGGCCCTGCAACGTTATACGTTTGGATCAAAGAATTTTAATTCAAATATACGAAAAATAGGAGCAAATGTTGTAAGGTATGTTAAGCGGTGGTATTTATGCGTGGTAGCTTAAAACTCTTGATGCTTAAGTTTAATTGACATTTATGATAAACAAATAAAGAAAGAAAGGTGTAGGCCAATATTGTATATAATTGTGATTATAGTCAGGTTTACTAGATGAAGTTCGATGGACAATAATCACTGGACGCTTCTACAAGTCCTGTGTTCCAGAAATTTTCTGTGAATACAGTGCTTGAACAAAAAGCGTTTTTATCAGTCAGCAAAATAATATAGGGGCATTGCCAGTGAGACGTACACTAACTTGCAAAAAGTTTTATCCCTGCTACCTGCATGTGCCTGTGACGTGCAAGGATGAACAAATGTTTGTTGATGGAATTTTGAGTTAATGCCAAGTAATATTACATACCAGTAAACAGCTGGCCTGGTAGATGCAATAAAAGCGCCAGACAAGCTCAACGCTTGTCAAAAATTCCGTTCCTGTTTTTTTTTTTTACAACGGCACACGTCCTAATCAGATTTGGAAATCTTTGCGTCAAGCAGATGAATTCTCGAAATTGAACATATAATTCATGAACTGAATTCGCACAGTATTTGTTTTTATCGGTTATTTAACAGTGGGTGGTCGCCTTCGCTAATAATATCTCTGGTATCATGATTACAGGCAATTGTTCTTACCATCAAAGATAGCGTAAGACCTTATTTCGAATACGAGCCTAGATGCGCAGTTCCTTGCGCCTTATCTTTCTTTTGTTTTTCAGGTGCTGATGGGGAGAAAACGGCGAATGTGATATACAGCAACTACGAGGATTGCGCCGTAGTGGACTTCCCGTTCAAGATGAGACAAAGTAAGAATCTGTAATTAACTAGGCTAAAAGGCACACAGTGCTCATTGTTTAGCAGGGAGTACATAGAAGCGGCATGCTATGGTACGCAATTTCGTTATCATTGCATGAAGCCAAAGAACTATGACCTCAACGAGATCATTATATGTACTAATTGTTCTTATTGATTTGTAGAGTTAATTACGGGTGATGTTTAAATATTGCGATAGACTTCGTATTCCTAACAAGGAAAAAGTCGCAGTTTCGACCGAGGGACGAAGCATTGATTGCCATAGAGAATTATGAGACAGTTATACCATGTAACCTTAGTAGTTTTATCAATTGTAGAAGCTGCTCTAAACAGTCGCGTATTAACTAAATTAACAAACACTGTCACGTGCCCCGGCAAGCACGAGCACATATCGATTAATGACCGCGGACAATCGCTGTCAGAACGCTGGCGTGCTGACGCTGACCACAGCTGTGGCGAGCGAATTTCCTATCGTGCTGCCCGTCACTTCAGTGTTAACTAGGTGCACAAGAAGTCAGCGCACATGAAGGTATCAGCTATCTCGGTCCGCGTAACCTTCAAAGCAATCGCAGATGGTTGGCAGCCAAGCTCAGCCGCCTCAGCCAAAATAGAAAAGGATATGTGCACGAACCTGTCCCTTTCCTCCCCCCTCTTAGCGCGCGCACGTCTCCCCAATCCCCGGCCCTCCCACGTGCGCACGTGAGCAGACCGCGCGCACTTCCCGCATTCTTCCCTATCGCGTACGGGAAGACGCTACCGCATTCTTCTCGGCTGACCCTCGCAAGCTCTCCCTCGCACCTACAGTATACGGCGCGCGGCCGGGTTGTTATCACTCTTGGACTTTATAAGGAACCTCACGACGCCACCGACGCCGACGGCGGATGTATGTACCTCTGGACCGGCCATAGAATTGCTATCGCAAGAGTAAGCGAATAACAATGGAAGAAAATACATTTTGCCACCGATGCAAGTAGATCCCAGAATCTACGCACGACGGTTCCAGCCCTCTGTTAATTGAGCCACGGCTGTGGCTATCCATGCGCCAAATTATTGGGGTACCTTTCTCTACACGTATATAAAACGTAGTATTAGGTTGCTCCTTCGATGACTAGACAGTGCCAATTAAAACTAAGGCAGTGGAACGGGGATCATTCATCACGCCAAACGCATCACGTAGTACGTCACATTTGTACGGGGCAACAACGTGGTCTGTAAGCTGTTGTGTGCTGCCTTCAGGCATTGAGACTACCACAATCAAGATGTTTGCTGTAATGTGGAGGAGTAAGATGAAACGGTCACTAAATCCTGAACACTGGTTCTCATACAAATCCACTGCCGCCACGTACTTTTCAAATTTACGGTCTGCGATGTTTTCCTACTACAACGTTACCATTCCCAAGCTACTAAAAACTAACAGTAAGGCATTCTGGAGCTTTATGAAAGGAGATAGCACTGGAAATGTTACTCAAACTTCACTAAGTGGGAAAGTAATCGCCGATCACGCATGCTCTGACGTGCTAAATAACATGTTCGTACAGGCCATTCGCCGCCTTTGCGTGCTACTCCTCCCGAAATACGACCCAAAAAATACCCCCCCATGGATCCCATAGCATTTATTAGTAACGGTATTAAATCGATTGTAAATACATTAGAACTAAAATCGTCATGTGGTGTTGATGGAATTAACAATAAATTTTTACACAGTACTAGTGCGTATTGATAAATAATTTTACAATTGCTTTTTTCTCAGTCGCTTGACAACGGGACATTGCCTTTAGATTGGAAAACAGCTAAGATCATTCCGATTAATAAATCTGGTGATGCACATAACCCTTCTAACTATAGGCCCATTAGTTTGACTTCAGTGCCCTGTAAGATAATGGAGCACGTAATTTATTCTCAGGTAATCAATCATCTTGAATCCAACAACTTATTTACATCTAGCCAACATGGTTTTTGTAAAACATTCTCCTATGATACCCAGCTTCATTGCTTTACTAACGACTTGCATTCCAACTTGGACGCAGGCTTTCTTACGGACTGTATTTTTCTTGATTTCGCTAAAGCTTATGACAAAGTAGACCACACATTACTGCCATGTAAACTCAACACTAAACATTGATACTAATGTAATTAATTGGATACAAGCATTTCTAACACACCGCATGCAATTCGTAAGCGCCAATTAAGTTGGTTCAACTCTAACATCCGTCAAATCTGGCGTTCCATAAGGGTCTGGGCTTGGACCGCTGTTGTTTTTGATCGACGTTAACGCTTTACCTGATAACATTTCGTCTAAAATTTGTCTTTTTGGAGGTGACTGCGTAATATATCATAAAATTACTAATGACGCTAATATTTATTCTCTTCAGGACGATTTAAACACACTGCATAACTGGACTATAATATGGCGCATGCAGCTTACCGTCAATAAATATAAATCGATGCGAATATCTCGTATTGATGAAGATTGTCCTGCCTATTTACTCGATAAGATTCCTTTAGAGAGCGTAATAAACTACAAATATCTGGGCGTCAATATAACCTATAACTTATCCTGGAAGTACCACATCGACTTTATAACAAGCAAAGCTAATTGCACACTTGGATATCTTTGCAGAAACTTCTCGCTCGCACCATTATCACTCAAACATTTGTTATACACGACATATGTCCGTCCACAGTTGGAATATGCATCATCAGTATGAGCCCCACATCACGCCATCTCAATTAACTGCCTTGAAAGTGTCCAGAATCGCTCCCCTCGGTTTATACTAGCTAATTACCATCGTACGGCAAGCGTAACACAAATGAAGGCCACACTTAACCTACCTTCGCTGTTAACCCGCAGGAAACAATCACGCCTACGCTTATTTCATAAGATTTACTGCCAGAACGCAGCGCTTCGGTCATCATGGATTAATCCAGCACCCTTCATCTCCTCCCGTAGAAATCATACGCATAAGGTACATGTGCTTCGCTCTAACACACTAACACATTCGCAATCATTTTTACCCAAAACATGCAAGGAATGGAACGGTCTGCCAGCATCCCTTGTTAGTATAAGTAATCCTGTTCAATTTAGAAACGCTTTAGTTAACTACATTTAAATCATGAAACGCGTTCAATATATCATGTGTTTTTTCATTCTATAAATACTATATTGGGAACTTAACTATGTGTGTATTGAGCAATCATTCCCAATTTGTTTTACTGAAAACTATCAAGAGATTTCTATGGTGAACTACCACTATTATTTTTTGTCTATGATGTGTAAATCACTGAGCGAGCATAATTTATCATTGTTACTTATACTGTGCCTTTTCTGTACATAATGTTTACCTGCATTATGTTGCCTCTCCCCTCTATAATGTATACTTACTCTGAGGGTACTGTAAATAAATAAATAAATAAATAAATAAATAAATAAATAAATGAGGCTCCATTTCAATTAACTATATTTTCTAGCAAGTAGAAAATGAACTCTGCAAAAGAATAGCGTAAACTTTCTACAAAGGTAGGAATACTATATTAAAAATGTGCACTTTAGAATGGCCTAACCTCGAAAATTTCCAGTAAGGACGAGATCTAACTTTGAAGTTTGAAGTTCGCCCATTATCTACATGGGGGAGAGAGAGGAGGCAAAACAACTGCGTAACCAGCTTGACAAATCCTTTGGCAACAACTTCATATGCTGCAGTCGACAACATATGCAAATATTGTAAGATCATTTCAGAATCCACTTACTCACATTATGCATCACAAACAGCAACAACTTAAAGAGAATGCATTGTATACGTAACTACGTTTTGTTGTCTAATGAAATGAGCAAATAAGAAATGCCAAAAGCCTATGCAATGTGGATGTAAGAGATAGAGAGAAATAAGTCATGGGAAAAAGGCAGGCAAGGGTTTGTAAGAAAATCCACGGGAGTAACGTGTGATAATGCATAATTCCCATATTCGTGTCGTCATGAGGTAATTTAGTTAGAATTTGTTTTCCTCTTACGCTCGAGCAGCATTCACAGCTGGAACAACTTTTGTTTTCTGCAGGCTGTGGTCTATGGGTCACCAAAGATGTGTTGCACAGTTTTCCGCAGGAATGCATTGACCAGTTCGAGGACAACTGCGACAAGGCGGTCGCGGTGTTCGACGATGAAACTTGCAAGAGTGTGTTCGACAATATCTAGTGCACTTTTCAAGTGCGTGTATTTTCACGAGTGTTCGGTCATTAGTACCGAATAATAAATTGCTCCATTTATATCTAATCCGTTTCTCCCTTCTCCACCTAGTCCACGTACTCCCTGCGAAAAAAAGAATGTGACACGCATGTGTTATGTGCTGTTAGGAACAAAATGACGCGAAGCTTGGTTAAGTTAGCGAGTTCGCAGCAGTAGTTGGTAACTTGACCTCCACCACGTTGCTACCTATCTGCGTTACGAGGACGAAGGCGATCTACGATGCTAGTATAGAGAAGAATGCTGATGAGAGGTACATGGTGCAGTGTAGTATGCCATATATATAAATATATTTAAGGCTTTGGACCTTCGCGTCACTATGACTCATCCATTCTGGAGGTTTAGATGAAAGTAGGCACATGTGCATTGGCCAACTTTGTAGATAAGAAGATGAACAAAAAAACTAACGGAATATTGATGTTTTCCTGGGAGTCAGCGAAGAGTGGGTCTGGGCGACGTTACGTCACGCATAATTGGAGTGGCATGAACATTGAAGTTACCATGATGGCCTTATTCAGTCCAGTGTCGCGGAGACAAGGGGTCGCATGCTCGCCAAGCGTTTCAACAAGATACAGCGAGACGTAGTGCACTTTCTGTGGTCACATGGAGTGAAAGCAAAGAGCATCCACCGTAGGCTGTTGGAGCTTCCCCTTCGTTCCTACAGCGCGGATCTGGCCCCATCGAATTACCAACCCTACGGCTTTTTCGCTGAGGCACTGTATGGTCTTTGGTTTAGGTCAGAGAACGAGGTCAGCTAAGGTGTGAACATAGCTTCATGAGCAGCCAAACACTTCCTCTAGGATATGATACAGAACCCGATCGCGTATTACCAAAAGTACATTGCCATGCGGCAAGCATATATCAAAGAATTGATTTGTGTAGCTACTCTTCTTGTGTGTAATAAAGAAAGCTAAGCAAAAATTGCCTTCACATTTTCGTTTACCGTTGCATATCCGCAACATATCCGCAGGTGAAGTGACGAAAAACGAAAAACGCAGGAGAAGAGGCAAACCTTTTAATTGGTTTTCTCACTATCCAAAGCATTTAAGCTGCGCATATGCGATGCGACAATGGCTACACGGCCTCGAGGCATCTGCTACTGCTCTCACAGTTATGCAAACTCTACTAAATAAACAGAGATAAATAAAGCTCAGTGGATGGTTACAAACGTGTAACGAGAACGTTGTTTGTATCAGAGAACGGAACTATTCGTAGACATGTTTTCTTGTGTGGCGTTTATTTTAATGTAGCGATGGTGGTCCGATCACTGAAGTGAGTCGTTATATGTTGGAGGTACTAGATCAAATCGTTGTTTTGAAAACGAGGTGGATGCACTTTCTTATAGATGTGTTTACGGTTCTCAGCTGTGTGGCTGTGGCTCAGCTCAGAGCTGTTGGCGGAAGTCACTGTCTCACCTATGCTGCTGAGATGAAGGAGGGGAGGAGGTTTTTGCGCTTAGTTCTACGTATTGGCTGTGGACAGATGAGGTAGTTCATGTTTTCGAACCGACTGCAGATACAGGAAGTACAACCGAAATATAGACAGGTCGCTATCCAGAGACTCCAACGAGTGTATCACCTGGTGAGACAGAGAAACAGCGGAAAGATCGTTTCTGAACAGCAACCGATGGCCCACCGAGCAGTTGCAGCCAAAGGGGTTTCCCAGAAACTGTTTGGATAGTGCCAGCGTTGAAGCGTCTGTTTACAGTGGTGTAATTGTTTGCCGACTCTGGCACCTGGCTTCTGCCTCGGCGTATCAAACCGCAGGATCTTTAACTCTCGGTGTATGCTGCGGCCTCTGCGACGGACACTGCTGCTTAAACCGCAGGCTTATCGCGTGTATGTCACTTTTCTTGTGCTTGGCGGCTCGAAGCTATCAGACATGTCGCTTACGTCAACCTGCTGCTTCTTTCACGGCACGTAAGGCAGGACTGTTGTGGCCGGACAAGTAACTCCCCTCCAGATCTCGAACTCACTGGAGCACTTAGACGTATAAGGCTCCTGCTTCCTCCATAAAATTTGACAATACTGTAACAACAGTGTGAGCGTGTTTCTCTTTACGAAGTGCTAATACTCACTATGAGCAAGGTCATATGGTGGTGTTCGAGGGAACCGAGCTTTGTGTACCGAAAACCAAACTGTCTTTCTTCATTTATGGAAGCGCATGCGTCAATAAATGAAAGCACCTGATGGCGCTCTGATAAGCTACCTTCTGGCGCGCTAGCAAAGCCTGCCCATGCGAACGGCGACATCTGCGAGCAACGTGACACCTCGTGCACTATCGCGCACCTTTCCCGCAGCAGATGGCGGCCTTGGCTCGTAACTGAGTAACGAGCTAAGAAAAACTAATGCTTTCATAATAAACTCTTCAACATTTCATCCCCTTTATTTTAAATGGCGCTTTCCCTACATGCGGGGTAACGCTGAATAAGGCCGTCATGTTGGCAAAAGATCCTCCGCCTGGCATACATTGGTGAGCGTTTGCGGCCTCTTCAGGCCATACGGGCCCTTAGCTGCTGAGTTGCACGGCAAGGTTTGGCTTTGACCTGTCCACCTCGTCCCCGGCTCTGCTACTACTACTGCTAATGGCTCCAACCCTTGCAAGATGGGAAGCATATGCATGAGAGAAAACTCATGAGTCAAGTTATGGGCATGACAGCTTATCACGGCTTTTTTTGTAATAAACAAATGATCTTGAATAGCTGCTGCAGGCTTATTTCGAACGACAGTTCTGACGGAGAGCTACAGGGAATCTCTAGCGACTGCCACATGAAACATTCGTATAACAAAACAAGCCTCAATTGGAGCGCTTGTGTCAATCCCATCGCGACATTCATCTAAAAGGAGGAGTTTACAGACATCTGCGCAGTGGCTGAACTCTTGCTAGTCTTTGTTACAGTGCTCACTCAAATCATCGTGAAAATCCCCTAAGTGTTTGACTATGAGCGGATGCGTGCATAATTCCTAGGTGTTTCACTCTGGTGGGCTGCATGTAACCTTCATTTTCTCATACCAACTTTTGCGTTCACGTGCAAGTGTCGCAAACTCGCGGCTTGACTGTGGGCCTCGGAGCCCTTGCTTGCGGTGTGCATGGCTCTTGTCAAATAGGGCGCGAACAAAACAGTACGTAGTAATGCCAGTGGCAGACGGTAATTTGAGACCTCTTCAGTACATTTGTATAACGGTTCGCAAAGCGCACCGTTCCTTTGCTTCTAGCAGGATTGATCAGAATGGTGCTTTCACTGAGGTAAGCAGATGACGTTTGGGCAAGCTCGATGGCATCCTTCTGAGCAATCATGCTAGGGCAAGCGAATGGTTCGGTTTCCGAACTGTTAGACGATTGATCCCCTGATTGAGCTGTAGCGTAAGTGCATCTGTAAAACATGCAAACATTTTCACTTTCTTCCTGTGCAGAAAAAAAAACAATCATCGCTTTGCATGTATTTCTACCGTGACTTGCAGTCAATTAGAGCGTACATAGCAGCCCTCCTCTGTAATAAGAGCTGGCAAAATGGCTAATCCAAGAATATAGCAGAATTCGCCGTTTCCCAGAGTCGTACCCTGAAGGTGACCACCCGAAAATAAAGTCTCGGCAATCTGCTGCTGGCATTGGTGTTGTTCCCACGTACACTATCAATCTATAAACGCACAAACGTTATTGCGGAGTCGCTGTGTTTATACATGCCTCTGAGCGCAATTGAGGAGTAAACGTCAAGCTAGCGTTATCTAATATTTCAGTGGGGGCTGGCAAATAAAGCTATTAGTTTCCCGTCACTCTCATCTTGTCTACCATCGAGGTGCGCAGGCGGGCTTTCATAAACTCGCACTCAAGCGCTTTTTAACACGACAGCAATAAGAGCTCCATGACCCGGACAATCCGGTGCCGGTGCCGGTGTCGGCAGAGTGGTCCGTGAGCGAGAATAGCCGCATAAATTTTGGTATATGTATATGCCGCGCTTTGTTATGTTACATCTGGCATATGCGGGTTATACTGCCCCACCATTCTATCACTACTGTTGTCCATACCTTGCCTTACATTATTGATCATGTTATTCCTCGGAAAATTGAGAATGACAACCCACAAACAAATGTCATGAAACAAAACACAGACAACGCACACCTTTTATGTTTAATGTTCTCATATTGCAATAATAAAAGTGCGCAATAATAACAGAGTCCTGCAATTTATGTAATTATTTTTGGCACGCCTGTGCACAACCTCCGGGATCAGCCCACGCATGAGGCCGCGTTTCTGCCGGAAAGCTCGCCTTCGTGCATAGCGTTCGCCGCCAGCGTTTTCCGGTAAACCTTGCTTGTACATAAGATGAAGTTGCCAGACAGCGTGAGAAACAGTCGGGGATCTTTGAATGCTAACGCGTTCTACACTTAAAGGAGAAGCTTAACCGTCCTGCAAGTTTTTCTGCTCGTACGCAGGCGATCCTTAGTCGTTCCGAGTCTCAGGTGTAGCTGGCGCTGATTCAGTGAGCAGCAGTGGTAACGACAGTCATTGGGATTCTGTACTAAGAGTCCCGACCATATCAATCGTTTGAATTGGAAATACAGCTTATTTCATGTTCCAGAGTTGTTGAACATCTGGTGGCTGCCAGGCCACTGTTCCTTCTTCTGTGTAATATGTCATGGCCGCATTTCCTTAGAAAATCGGCCGTCCTATAGGCGAGCTGAAGCGCCACGGTGAATGCTTGGTAAATCTCACGATGACTGCTTTAAGCTTAGGATGAAACACCGAATTTTTACATGACACTGACATCCACCCTAAGCTATCATGATAAATCACAAAAAACGCATTCACAAACGCACAAATTTCAGGAGACTTGCAAAGGGAAATTATCGCACTTGGGGCAGCTTCGATGGAATTAAGGGATCGTGGGACCGTACCCTTTATTGTTGCTGCACAACTTTGTTTTCTTTCTCTATGCACGGCTGTTCTCACGTCAGCAACAAGTACTATCTAATCGCTTTCTTCTTATCTTTTTCACATATCTTTCTTTATGAGGGCGCATGGTGCAGAGATGGCTAGAGAGTCGCTTCAGGGAATTTTGTTTTATCTGTGAACAATGGGAAAATATATACGACGCTTCTATGAACTTCAGCTTCCATCTTGGATACTAAATAACTTGTGAAAATAGGTCGGAATCAGAGGTAAGCCGTCTTCAATGCCCCAAATGTTCGTAACTCTTCTAGCCCTTCTTTCTGTTGTTCCCTTCCTTATTCTCTACCTTTCTTCTTTTTCCTCCTTTCTCCCTACCTTGCTTATGGAATCTGAGGTAAGCCGTCTTCCATGCCCCAAATGTTCGTAACTCTTCTTGCCCTTCTTTCTGTTGTTCCCTTCCTTATTCTCTACCTTTCTTCTTTTTCCTCCTTTCTCCCTACCTTGCTTCCCCATAAGTTCCTTGGCATTTCTTTCTTTTTATTTCCTTCCCCTTTCTTCGTTTCTACCTTTCATTGTTTTTTCTTCCTTCTTTCTTGTCTCCCTTCTTTCTTTCTCCTTGGTTCATTTGTTTCTTGTATTCTTCTAAGCTTGCGGGTAATGCACCAAAGTTTTGTTAGTCCAGTAACTTTATTGCTTGTGATAGAACTGGCTCGATGCTATAGCGTATTATATCCAATTGTAGAGGAGCATATTCCCTAGGTTGCACGCAGCGAGCCCGGTCCCCACGCTAGCCGCCTGCATAAGGGCGCCCTGTTCATCATCGCGCGGCAAATACCACAGAACTTTGCTTACGTGGAGCTTCAATTACCGTGAGAATACTCATCTAGCCAGAGTCAGGTATCTAAACGTGTTCTCGTCTGCTGGATTCCTCGTCAGCGAGCTGGGGTTCGCCACATCGCCGCGGTGCGTGGTCGCCCGAAAACTTGTTCAATAAAGCAAAACAATTCTACAAGCCACGACGGGCATACGTACTTGTACTCGTAAACTGCAGATGAGCTAGTCATAAGCCGGTGTGTCGTGATGTCCGTAATAGTGATGCCACTCATCACCTGTGTATTCTTGCAATACAGTCGTAATGCTCAGATTTATTTTCACAAAAGACGGCTGAAGTAGCGGGGACCTGCCTCATGGTCTCATTCGCGGAGATCACTATACGAAACTCTTTCACGGTTAGAGCACAATGGCTCGGAAGGCATGACTTTGGCAACGGTATGGCGTTTGGATCAACGCTGGTCAGATCGCTACGTTGCGTGCGCGCAGCCCAGCGTGGTTGCACAGCCCAGGCACAACCCAGGTGTAAACAAGAGAGAAGAATCTGCTCCGACAAAATGGCAGAGTAAAGCCAACTTCTGGCGTAACGGAGGCTTCACAAGGAATAGCGCGTCCGCTTAGATTTTCCTTCCTCCATGCAGAGCCGCAACGTCGACGCCATATTGAGAAGTTCGAGCGTTTACCACGCCCAGCACACCTCTGCTCTATAGAGGTGCTTTAAAAACTTCCCGCCCGGCGGAAAAAAGGCAACAAGAAGACGAAAATGAGCGAAACTGAATAAATAGTTCCTTTATAACCCATTACATGGCAGTAGTGGCACAAGTGTACTCGCAAAGCGGAAATATTGAGGACGAGGACTTACGGAGTCGCCATCTGTCGGAAACGCCTCCCTTGCGTAGTATGAGGAATCACGCGACGCGCTCCTCATAGATTTGGCTGTCGGCGCTCAAGAAAAAGATCATGCAGGAGCCCCTCCAGTACATTTCTGTAAGTACTCTCGGAACGGCGGAAGTTTTCTACCGTCAAGATAATAATCTTGGGCAAACAGAAAGCACTGAATATGTTACAGACGCTACCTTTTTACCGAATGTGTACAGTGAACGCCACTGCGTGCGGTCACCGCGATGGAGTCTCCAGAGCCGGCTTCTTGCATGAAAGGTAAGCAAACGCCGACAGCAGACTATGTGAAATATGTTCTTATAGTGGGCTGTGTGCATAACAAAATGGAACATAATAGAATGAAGCGTCCATGCATCGATCGCGGGGGTTCGCAGCACGGTGGTTCGCAGCTACCGACTACGCGTCTGCGTGCATGTCGGCGCACAATATTTCGCTTTCGCTACAAGCGCATTTTCGCACTTTGCCATGAGCTTTATTTATGCCGCGGTATTTGAGTATTTGACAGCATAGAGTTCCCTACAAAAATTGCTAGAGCAAACTCTGGTGCTAGTGTCTACGGGAATTCCGCAAGTAGATGAGATCCGAATTCTGGGCATGCTCATGAGCAAAACAGGGAACAACCACACGACTATAGCTAAGCTAGACACGCACGCAAACCAAGTGGTAAGCATCATTAGAAGAATCTCGGCCAGAGGCAGAGGGCTAAAGGAGAAGAACAAGTTAAGGCTGGTCCAGGCCTTCATCTTGAGTCGGATCTGCTACTCAACCCCATTCCTTAACATTAAAAAAGTAGAAAGAAACAAGTTAGACGTCATAATAAGGAAATGCACGAAACGGGCACTGGGACTTCGAATCTCGACCTCAACTGAAGCACTAGAGGGAATGGGGGTGCATAACACATGGCAGGAGTTAGTGGAAGCTACGAGAACGGCACAACTCGAACGCCTGAGTCTAACCGAGACAGGACAGCAGATTCTAAACTGGGTAGGACTACAGGCCAACAGAGGAACCGAATACCAGACGATCCACATTGAGTCGAAAATTAGGAAAGCCCTCACGGTCGCACCGATACCTAAGAACATGCACCCACAACACGATCAGGAAAGACGCCAGCACAGAGCCAAACACTTGGCAACAAAGCTAAGCAGAATGCCACCCGAGACGGACGCCTTCACAGACGCCGCCCTTGGTGGAGACGGAAGTTCCGTCTCAGTGGTAGTCGACGGGACCGGAGCAGAACAGGGCGCGATATATACAAGCGGAGTAGACGCCATGGCAGCGGAGGAAGCAGCCATCGCCCTAGCGTGCGTTAGTACGGACGCGAGGGTGATCGTTAGCGACAGCAAATCGGCAGTAAGGAATTTCTGCAAAGGTAAAATATCAGACTACGCGTACAGCATAATATCGAAAGGTAACATAGACAGAGGGATCACCATAACCTGGGCCCCCGCTCACTCCAACATACCAGGAAACGAAGCCGCCAATGCCCTCGCCCGAGCGCTCATTATCCGGGGGGGACGGCAGCCTCAACCTAACTTTAAGGTCGAGACGCTCGCAACCTACCACGAGGTCGCAGAGCACTACAGATTAGGACGTCGGAAATATCCACTCGCGGATAGGTCCCTCACGTCCGCAGAGGCAGTCATCTGGCGCCGCTTGCAAGCCAAGAACCACATGTCCCCCAGATGGAGATACCTCACGCAAACGGGAAATCCGGAGGACCAATTCTGCAGATTCTGCAATAAAATAGGAACTCTAAGACATATCCTATGGGAGTGCAGCTACTCCCCGGGATATAATTTATTTAAGGACGAAGAAGCATAGGAGACTGCGCTTTATAGCGAAGACCCGGCGGCACAGGCCAACATTGTCCGTCTGGCAGCCGAAGCGGCAAGCCGCTTCGTCTACTAACACCTGCCCCTTAGGGTGACATCGGGCTCCCTGGACGCCTACGAGCGGTACCGGAGCTCCGGTGTCACCCATTACGGACAATAAAAGTTTTCTTACTCACTCACATTACGGGAGCTGCAATGGGAGGGGTTGTACCAGCATGGGAATTATGGGAAGTACATGGATTTGCCTAAACTTCGTCTTTTTGACTTCAAACGGTATTGTGACTTTATAAATTCGTCATTTTTAACAGTGCATTGCGTAATAAATAATTAAATAAACATCATTAAAATTGTCCGATGACAGGATTCGAACACAGGAACTTTAGCACAGAAGCCTGACATTGAAACCTTAAGCCACGGGCGCATGTGTCGACAAGCGAATGAAAGGCCCTTATGAATATATCGAGGGCATGCCAGTGCTTTCTCAGTATTTTTACATACGGCTCGTCTACACCCTGATTACGCAATGCCTCCATGACTGCTTAGGTTTCGACTGAATCAAACACTTTCTCGTAATCAATGAAAGCTATATATAAAGGTTGGTTATATTCCTCACATTTTTCTATCACCTGAATGATAGTGTGAATATGGTCTATTGTTGAGTAGCCTTTACGGAATCCTGCCTTGTACTTTGGTTGACGGAAGTCTAAGGTGTTCCTGATTCTATTTGCAATTACCTTAGTAAATACTTTGTAGGCAACGGACAGTAAACAGATCTGTCTACAATTTTTCAAGTTTTTGACGCCCCCTTTCTTATGGATTAGGATTATGTTAGCGTTTTTCCAAAATTCCGGTATGCTCGAAATCATGAGGCATTGCGTATACCGGGTGGCCAGTTTCTCTAGAACAATCTGCCAACCATCCTTCAACAAATCTGCTGTTACCTGATCCTCCCCAGCTGCCTTCGCCCTTTGCATAGCTCCCAAGGCTTTCTTTACTTCTTCCGGCGTTCCCTGTGGGATTTCGAATTCCTCTAGACTATTCTCTCTTCCATTATCGTCGTGGGCGCCACTGGTACTGTATGAATCTCTATAGAACTCCTCAGCCACTTTAACTATCTCATCCATATTAGTAATGATATTGCCGGCTTTGTCTCTTAACGCATACATCTGAATCTTGCCAATTACTAGTTTCTTCTTCACTGCTTTTAGGCTTCCTCCGGTCTTGAAAGCATGTTCAATTCTATCCATATTATACTTCCTTATGTGAGCTGTCTTACGGTTGTTGATTAACTTCGAAAGTTCTGCTAGTTCTTAGCTGTAGGGTTAGAGGCTTTCATACATTGGCGTTTCTTGATCAGATCTTTCGTCTCCTGCGCTAGCTTACTGGTATCCTGTCTCACGGAGTTACCACCGACTTCTATTGCACACTCCTTAATGATGCCCACAAGATTGCCGTTCATTGCTTCAACACTAAGATACTCTTCCTGAGTTAAAGCCGAATACCTGTTCTGTGGCTTGATCTGGAATTCCTCTATTTTCCCTCTTACCGCTAACTCATTGATCGACTTCTTATGTACCAGTTGCTTCCGTTCCCCCCTCAGGTCTAGGCTACTTCGAGTTCCTACCATCCTATGGTCCCTGCAGCATACCTTGCTGAGCACGTCCACATCTTGTATGATGCCAGGGTTAGCGCAGAGTATGAAGTCTATTTCATTTCTAGTCTCGCCGTTCGGGCTCCTCCATGTCCACTTTCGGCTATCTCGCTTGCGGAAGAAGGTATTCATTATCCATCATTATTCATTATCATTATTCATTATTCACTATAGCGGCTCCACAGCCACCGTAGTCCTCCATAAAGAAAGTAACAAAATCCCAATAAAGAAAGGCGTCAGGCCGGGAGATACTATCTCTCCGATGGTATTCACAGCGTGTTTACAGGAAGTATTCAGAGACCTGGATCGGGAAGAATTGGGGATAAGAGTTAATGGAGAATACCTTAGTAACTTGCGATTCGCTGATGATATTGCCTTGCTTAGTAACTCAGGGAATCAACTTTAATGCATGCTCACTGACCTGGTGAGGCGAAGCCGAAGGGTGGGTCTAAAAATTAATGTGCAGAAAACTAAGGTAATGTTTAACAGTCTCGGAAGGGAACAGCAGTTTACAATAGGTAGTGAGGCACGGGAAGTGGTAAGGGAATACATATACTTAGGACAGGTAGTAACTGCGGATTCGGATCATGAGACTAAAATAATTAGAACAATAAGAATGGGCTGGGGTGCGTTTGGCAGACATTCTCAGATCATGAACAGCAGGTTGCCATTATCCCTCAAGAGAAAAGTTTATAACAGCTGTGTCTTACCAGTACTCACGTACGGGGCAGAAACCTGGAGGCTTACGAAAAGGGTTCTACTTAAATTGAGGACCACGCAACGCGCTATGGAAAGAATAATGATTGGTATAACGTTAAGGGATAAGAAAAGAGCAGATTGGGTGAGGGAACAAACGCGAGTTAATGATATCTTAGTTGAAATCAAGAAAACGAAATGGGCATGGGCAGGACACGTAATGAGGAGGGAAGATAACCGATGGTCATTAAGAGTTACGGAATGGATTCCAAGTTAAGGAAAGCGTAGCAGAGGGCGGCAGAAAGTTAGGTGGGCGGATGAGATTAAGAAGTTTGCAGGGACAACATGGCCACAATTAGTACATGACCGAGGTAGTTGGAGAAGTATGGGAGAGGCCTTTGCCCTGCAGTGGGCATAACTAGGCTGATGATGATGATGATGATGGTGGTGATGATGATGATGATGATGATGATGCCAGTGCCATGACACGCTCGGCGCGTTTCGATTTGGTCACCTGGACAAGCTCAATCGTTGCAATTAATAGCAATTGTGCGTGTTCCCGACGTCTTCTGCACTTCGAAGAGCATAGATTGCGCTGAAACTTACAATAAGATTGATATAGCGTAATAAACAAAGCCACAAGGACGTCTGAATCCGCAAGCACGAAGATCAGACAAATCCATGCACTTCCCATAATTCCCATGCTGGTACAACGACTGCAGCGCCAGAGTTCCCTCTAGTAATTTTTGTAGGAAACTCTGTTTGACAGTACACAAGTATTGCGGCCATTGTTGCGTGGACGCATAGAGTTTCATATTAGTATAACTAGAGAGAAACCATCATGGGAATGATGGGAAGTACAGGCTACGGATTGGCATTCTGTTGACTGGCAAACTAGTCTACAAGTATTTTTTGGCCGTTTTGGTTTCGCTCCAAGCGGAATTGCTATAACCTGCAGTGGGACAGTGCAACGCAAAGCTTTGTTATGTTGTTCGAAGTGGCGATAGCGCGCTGGGCCAGCGTCTGTGACGAGGTTTGTGTCTAGGCGTTGTGTCAAAGCCCTGACGAGAAAGCGACGACATCGTAAACGATGAAAGAACATGTTTTGATCGTTTGGACCTTCATTTGTTAAGTGCGTTCGGTTGGTGCTCTAGCGTTACGTGCTTTATGAAACTTCAGAATACGAAAAAGAAGGCACTACTGATAGAACACATAGACCGTTGTACTTCTAGTGGCTTGACAACCAAATTTTATTGAGGGCTTCATTATGCATTGCTCGTTTATGCGCTCATTGGAATGCGTGTTTTAGGATTTCGAGAACACAAACTTACTTGTGGTAGGAAAGGTTGCTGCTTCCTGGTTGTAGCTTAGTGTCGCAAAATGGGTAAGTGCAAAGCCACGCCGGAACGCTTCGGCAGCGGTACGTCAATATAAAATATAGTTACGTGTAGAAAGACACAGATGAAAGAAGCTATTTACAGGATATTTACACTGGAGCCAGACAGCCAGGCCGACACTCGCCTGCGCCAAGGCACAGACCAACTTCATCGTCATTCTCGCGGCGGCTCGTCTCTTGAGTATCTCCCGATAATATCGTAATACTACCCCCTCGGCGGCAAAAGCGCCGTCACGGTGCTGGTAAATATCCAAGGCGCGTGGAGAGTTGTAGGGCTTAAGTCGGGCGACGTGGACAATGTCACTGGTTGTCACAGCGGAGGACGTAGTGGGGGTGGCTAGAACGATGTCATAGGTGACATCGGTCACTTGGCGGAGCACGCGATATGGGCCTGTATAACAGGAAAGCATTTTCTCACAAAGGCCAACTTTACGCCATGGTGACCAAAGCAACACGAGGGTGCCGGGCACAAAATGGACATCATGGTGACGGAGGTCGTAGCGTTGCTTCTGTTTGTCTTGAGACACTTGTAGACGAACGCCCGCAAATTGGCGAGCATGGTCAGCTCGCCCGATTGCATCACGGGCATAAGCCCTAGTTCAAGCTGTGGTGTACGGAAGCACAGTGTCTAGTAGTAGCTTCGGTTCTCGGCCACACAAGAGGTAAAACGGGAAAAAGCCTGCAGTTTCTAGACGGGAAGAGTTGTACGCAAAGGTAATGTAAGGTAGAGCCAGGTCCCAGTCACGGTGATCGTCTGAAACGCATTTCGATATCATGTCTGTAAGGATGCGGTTTAAACGCTCAATGAGGCTGTTTGTTTGAGGGTGGTAGGAGGTGGTAAATTTACGCTGTATTGAGCAGGCACGCATGATGTCGTCACTGACTTTGGCTAAAGACGTACGGCCACGGTCTGTTAGCAACTGACGCAGAGCCTTACGCATCAAAATGGTATGATGTAGAAGGAAGTCCGCAACATCAGTTGCGCAACTGGTCGGAAGAGCGCGGGTTACGGCGTAGCGGGTCGCGTAGTCAGCTGCGACTGCAACCCACTTGTTTCCTGATGTAGATTCCGGAAATGGCCCGAGAACCCCTAAGCCTAGCACGATGTAAGGGCTCCGTCGCAACCATTTTGTTTATGTTGGGATTAGCGCCCGAGGTTGGCGCGAGGGGCCTGCTAAGCTGGCAAAAACCATCGGTTGATAACGCTGCCACGTGATGCTCGCCGAGACAGTCAACGTTGGCAAGTCAGATACCTTGCAGTAGAATTTGGTTTGCCAATCAAATGTTAAAGATAGGTATGCGAGTGCGGTTCACAGTAATAGTAAGTATACTGTGAGCCACGGTAACGTCATACTGTAGTGAAATGTCGGGCAGAGGAGTGACGAGGTACTCGCCATCAGGAACTGGTGGGGAAGACAACAGTTCAATAAAGGCTATTGACTTTGGCGGCACTCGAAGAAAGCCGGTGGGGCGTAAGCGGCACTGGGGTGCGTCAGAAGGGTACGCGAGAATCGGCAACTCAAGGCGAAGGGTGCTGGCAGAGTAGTCAATAAGAGCAGAATGCGCGGAAAGAAAGTCGAGGCCGAGAAATAGGTCGTGGGGTCAATGGCGAGGCGACCGCACTTTGCCGCTAATAACGTGAACTTCAGCCCAATAAACCGATATTAGTAATAAGTATTTCATAGGTGTCTGTGGGGGTACTAGCAGGAAGTGAAATTTTATAGCACTAGTATTTTTTTTTAAATATCGAAAATTGTGTCTAGTTCATTATATTTTTCAACGCATGCCAAGCTCAATCCAAGCGATATAGAAACTGAGCACGCCTCACCACTACGTCACACGGAAACGTCTCCTGACTAAGTTTGAGGGATGGCATGTCGAAGCAACTAACGATACTGCACGTCGCGGCATGGGTTTGCCAAGCAAAACGGGCCACATGAGTATTTGCCGCGATGTTTAGTTTCAAACTCGGTCGTACGTCTCTTTACGAATCGTTTCTATCTGACATGATAGCGGGGCTGCCTTTTCTGTGCTCCCGGTGTGCTTGTTTTCGATATTGCGCTTTATTGAGCGTTGAAATTCGTTGATGAATATCTTGAGTGAAGGGCTATTTTCAGGATTCTTTTGATGAGCGCGCATTAAAATTTGACTGGCTCCAAGTTTCTCATTCAAACTACACTCAAAACACTAATAAAGTTGCAAACTAGAACGAATTTGTTAAGTGTTCTAAAACTAATACTATCACCGGCAATGTATGTCCGCCTCACTTAAGAAACTCCTCTACCGAAATTCCAAGTTCGCTACGCTTAGAGCTTGTTTTTATAAAGAATATGTATGCCAAAAACACGCTGTATGGCCGGCAACGAATGAACAGGGAAGCTGCCAACTGGGAAGCTGATTTTATTAAATAAACAATATGCGCACACAAGAAGAGTGGCAGTAATCTAAATAATGCTTACTGTTTTTTGAACTTCCATGCAAATTTGTTTGCTAGAACATCAGTTTGTTTTCTTTGTCCATCACTGTCTTGCTGTGCATGATCTAGGTTCTCTTAGAGCCTGCTGTGTCGCTTGATTCGCTGGTTGTGTTGTGTCATTGATTTCGCAATAATACAGTCAGCTTAAGGTGTATTTGTGCTAGTCACTGTTAACATATGCAATAGGCGAAATTTCAATGTTACTGGCATTTGATTCATTTGAAAAGATTGTTACCGTTACTTGTCATTGTTGTAGTGTTTTTACGCACTCTCTCTCTCTCTCTCTCTCTCTCTCTCTATATATATATATATATATATATATATATATATATATATATAGATATATATAATGAAAAAGCCAGTGCGCAAGGGCAGGAATTCGCTTGCATATAGTGACACGCAAACTGTTATGCACACTACTAATCTTCTAGTTTATACATTATTTGTATCTCAAGAACAAGAATAATTCTCCTATTTGGCGATAGTAATCTTTAATCTTTACTGAGCATTTACTGCATATAGTGAAGCTCACTCTACCACTAGAGCTCTTGTCCCATTTCAGGTATATATGTGGCCACTGTTGTCTTGTGAAAACCTTAGTTCGGTATGTGCCATTAGGAGTGTGTGTACGTATCAACAACCTTTTATATCGTGAATTAAGAACTCAGCAAGCTAAAATAGGCACAAATAATTTATTTATTAAGAGCAGCAACAGCACGCGCTCAGCTGCTACACAATAAAGTCTAACTTCATAAAGAGGAAATATTGAATACATGTGTATTAGGACGATATGTGCAGTGGTTCAGCTCTCGACAACAAAGAAATTACGAACATGGGTCACTGAACACACTGTACGGTTTAACAAAAAAGGCAAATCGTGAAAGCTGATTACGAACTACATCACAGTAGGTAGTGAATTAAGAGAACAAAATATGATATCAACATGAATGGTATGACATGGCACAATAGTATGTTACTCGAGGAGGATCACTCGACAGCAAAGACGCCATAAATCACACAATAAACACGAATTGCGTAATATATTTAAGACACCTTGGCTAAATAATAAGAATGTGTGAAAATGACGTATTCTGAGGTTTCTACGTGCCAAAAGCACGATATGATTATGACGCGCACCGTAGCAGGGGTACTCCGGAATAATTTTTTACCACCTGGGGATCACTAGCGTGCACCCATTGCAAGGTACGCGTTTTTGCATTTCACCCACATCGAAATGTGGCCGCAGTGGCTGGGATTTGATCCCGCGCCATCGGGCTTAGCAGCACGACACCTAAGCCACTACGCCACAACGGCAGCTTATCACAAAAAAATGTTCAACTGAAAAATTGACAAAGCAAGCTTAAAAGTGATTAGAGATGACACAGTTTGACATGGAGCTCAGTGCTGAGAAAATGAAACAGATACCAGACACCATGCAGTATACGTCTAAAGTAAGGGAACCGCTAATTTCATTCTTATATAACACAATACTTTACAACTGCTTCAACGTAACGCTACATGCCTCAGTATAAAGTGCAAAAATTGTCCTGGTACTCATTGACTGAAGCACTGCAGTGCCCATCACACACAAATAATGTTACTGCAACTATGCAACTTAAACTAAGATAACGATTTATCTCTGGCAACCGTCCTTATAAGCCACGGTTGGCAGTATGCATACAAGTTGATAAAACACATAAATAACTCACATATACTACATGACATGATTAGGACAGTTACAGACATTGTTTTTTACAATAAGGCTTCCTTTGAAACTGCACTAGCCGCACCGGTTTCGCAACCTGCACGGTGCCCAATCTGAAAATTATGAGAGGCCCCTTGTGAACCCAACCAGCTGTACTTTGCTGTCGGTTACATATAATACTTAGCATAAGTGAATCAAGAAATATCATGATGCTAACATGGATGGTTCGTGAATTTGTATATGATCTAACGTGAAGAGAACCACTAGGCTGCGATGGAAGCCACAAGTCAAGGAAAATATTTCAGTGGTATGATGTGTGACAGACACTTTGGCTAAAGGGACTAATAATAATAATCATACTCAATATCATCATGAGCCTGTTTTATGTCCACTGTAGGGCGAAGCCGTCGCCCTGCGATCTCAAATTACCCCTTTCGTGCACCAGCCGATTCCAAACAGCGCCCGCGAATTACCTAATTTCATAGCTTAACCTAGTTCTCTGCTGTCCTCGACTCCGCTTCCTTTCTCTTAGTACGCATGCTGTAACCCTAATAATCCAACGTTTATCTAACCGGCACATTACATGACCTGCTCAGCTGTATATTTTCTCTTGATGTCAATTAGAATATCGCCTATACCCGTTTGATCTTTGATCCAAACCGCTATGTTTCTCTCTCTTAACGTTATACCTAGCAATCTTCGTTCCAACGCTCTTTGCGCGGTCCTTAACTTGTTCTCAAGCTCCTCTGTCCGTCCCCAAGTCTCTGCCCCATATGTCAGCACTGGTAAAATGCGCTGATTGTACACATTCCTCTTCAATGATAATGGTAAACTTCCAGTCAGGATCCGACAATGTCTGCCGAATGCGCATCCACGCATTTTTATTCTTCTCTAAATTTCCTTCTCAATATCAAGGTCCCCTGTGAGTAAATGACCTAGGTAAACATACTCCGTCACAGACCTTAGACGCTGACAGGCCACCCTGAGCTCTTGTTCCCTTGCCCTGATATTCATCATTAACTTTGTCTTGTGCATAATAATCTTCAACCCCACTCTTATATTCTCTCTGTTCAGTTCCTCAATCACTTGTTGTAGCTCGTTCCCAGTGTTTTTGAATAGGACAATGCCATCTGCAAATCTAAGGTTGCTGAGCTATTCGCCGTCGATCGTTACTCCTGAACCTTCCCAGTTTAATAGCTTGAATACTTCTTCCAAGCATGCAGCGAATAGCACTGGAGAGATTGTGTCCTCCTGTCTGACCCCTTTCGTTATAGGTATCTCCCTGCTTTTCTTGTGTAGAATTAAGGTAGCTGTAGAACCTCTGTAGATATCTTAAAAGGTATTTACGTAGCGTTCTGTACTCCTTGATTGCGCAATGCCTCTATGACTGCTGGTATCTCTACGGAATCAAAAGCTATTCGTAATCTATGAAAGCCATATAGGAAAGCTTATTGTACTCTATGGATTTCTCGATGACCTAATTAATGACATTGATGTGATCCATTATAGAGTATCCCTTACTGAAGCCAGCTTCTTCCCTTGGTTGACTAAAGTCCAGGGTTGCCCTTACTATATTGGAGATTATTTTGGCAAATATTTTATCAAATACTGGGAGTAAGCTAATGGGCCTATAATTTTTGAACTCTTTAACGCCTCCCTTTTTGTGGATTCGTATAGTTTTTGCATACTTCCTCTTTTCTGGGACCTTGCAGTCCATAGACACTTCGTATAGAAAGCCGCCAGTTTTACAAGCATTATTTCTCCTCCATATTTGATTAAATCGGCTGTTATTCTATCTTCTCCTGCCGCTCTTCCTCGTTTCATGTTCTGCAAGGCTCCTCTGACCTCATCGCTAGTTATAGAAGCTTGTGTATCCTGTTGATTACTGTTTCTAATAAAGGTACCCTGACTCTTCTGGGAACTGTGCAGGTCAGTATAAAATTATTCTGCTTCTTTTACTATACTGACACGTGAACTTGTTTATGTTTTACTGGTGAGCGCTTATAACGTCTAAGGAAAGTTATCGCTAAGTGGCAGGACGCGTCTACATGTATCGGAAGTTTCTAGAATGCTATCGCTGCGTCTATCCGCTGTCTGTTGTCGCCGGACCTTGTGTAATCGGATTGCATGTATGCGCGACGCGAATGGTGTAGAACTTTGTGGAAGGCACGCGGGTCCCAGCGGATACACTGGAACATTTGACGACTGACCTATAAAAACCGACGCGCTTGACCCGCTGATCAGATTTTGACGATCACCGACTATGTTCGCCGTTGTCGCCGTTCTTTAAGAGTAGCCTGTTTTTGTGGGCACAGGTTCGCCCTATAAAAGTTAGTTTCGTTGTTCACAGTATTACTTCTGTGTTCTTCATACGTCACTCCACGTGACAATATCTGCGAGATTGCCGGTGATATTACCTAGTATTAGTGCATACATGTTCTTTTTCCTCTGCGAAGTTTGTTTCTCACTGATTTCTGGGTGGGTCCATTTTTTACTGCTACTTCAGTCTTTTGTAACGTTATAGCTTTGAATATCACTTATTTTCGCCTTGTTGAGCAGTTTTCACAGTTCCACGAGTTCTTTCACTTTCATTCTTTGTCCTTTCTTTATTAGCTCCTTTGTTACTTGGGAGAACTTGCCTGCTGGTTACCTTGGTGGCCTGCCTCCCACTTCAATTGTTGCTTCTGAAACCAGCCTACTTCCGGTTTCATTATCTCCATGTCATTTTTATCTCTCTGTTCTAGGCTGCATATTTGTTTGTAAGTAACAGCCTGAATTTGTCCGCTTTTACCCTTACTGCCTCTAGGTTGACCTCTTTCTTCTTGACCAATTTTACTATTTCTCTCTACAAATTGAGGTGAATCCTAGCCCTCACTAACCTATAACATTACTAAGTGTGGGCAAAATGAGAAATATCACAAATTGTCAACCAGACATTGTTACTGTCACAATGTAAACGGAAATGTCGCACTTTGACATGGCATATATCTCACCCGGTTTAAAAGTTAGCAGTAGATCCTCACTAGTTCGCTGTGGAACAAGAATACGAGATAAAAAATACCAAGTAGCGTAGTGTCCATGCGTTAGGATGATTGAAAGTGTAATGACCCATTCTTTTCAAGTTCTTCCTAATTACTTTCTTTCTTTAAGTGGAGAACGCACTGCCACTAAACTCCAGAAAAAAATACCGCCAAGCCTCAGAGCGCCCTAAATAGTTTAATATAGTAGCTTTTCTACTGCTAAACTCGGTTTCGTTTCTACTGCGACATAGCATGTGGCCATGTAAAAGCCGGACATCCTGATATTTTGACCCTCGCTTCGGCTCACTCTGCCATCCACTATGTTGCTACACCGGTTGTCAGAACGAGTAACAGCATACACTTGACAGCAAGTGTCAAAATGTCAGAATGTCCTGCTTTGACGTGACCCCCTACCGTGTCACGACGTCAGACAGTACCCTCCCGAGAAGACAACAAAAATGGCAAAAAAATCTATTATAACAAAATAGCTAGAGTTTGTGCACTCGGAGATTTATCGCAATAGATTCTAGAGCTTAAGGATAGTTAGCAATACCATGTCAGTACCGCTTTAATGCCAACGCAGCGAAAAAAATTTACTTGATGAACACTCAAGTAAAGAAACCTGCTTGAGTTTTTCATAAAGTCTGTATGTTAATTTTTTTCTCTGCTATGTCTTTAGAACTTTGTGTAGGATTTCTTTTCTTGTGTAAGATGGAAAAGTTAAATACAAAACAATAAGGGCGTTTTAGCTTTTAAAAATCTCTGTACAGACTTTATGAGGCTTTTTCAAGTCTTGCTGTGAGATGCTAAGGAGCACGTTGGAGCCATGATGTGATATGTGCCTCAAACGTAGCTGTTGTTCAACCTGGCAGCCAACTTCCTGCAGTTGAAATTGAATCGAGTGGAAAACAATGCAGTACTTCAGGTTGAAGTACCCGGTAGCTGGAGGCATGTGAATAACTTCAATGAATATTATTAAATAACAGATACAAACTCAATACACGGTTAATTATCGGTTTTCATTAACTAAGAATTAGCGGCATCGCCCCAAATGCATGTTACAGTATGTTTTTGAATGTGCCTATGAGCAGCGATTCATTCACAAAAGTTGGCTTCGAGAGAGCTGTACATGCCCCTTGTACAAATGGTGGAAGATCACCAGTCATGAATATCGCACTGAATTGAACAGAGTTGTGTTTTGGAGTTTTCGGCTAGAGCAGTCCCATCCATGTTTACCGTGATTCGGGTGATAGAGGAAAGTTTTCTGCGTGGCTAAGCGCATGCAACAGGCGCTTTCAGGTCACACACAAATTCAAAGTAGATTTACTAGCTTGCTCATGGCAATACCTGAAAACTTGTCGCTGCAGGTTTTGGCGGAACCTCTTAGGAGGTCGTCCCTGTCGTTTGCATCGTACGGACGATCCCAGAAGCCCCCATTAATACAAGTGTCTTCCGCCCAGCGCCTTCAGGAGTTTCTGCAACTTTAACCAGTCACTGCAGCATGCTGCATACCGAGTGAAAGATCGCGCGGCGCGCGGCTCGAAAATTGGCGTGGCACAATTTGTTATCGCATCGGCCCTGTCGCCGCTACTATCACTGACATCCTACTGTCCGCTTTCGGCACAATGCTCGCAGGCGCCGTTGTATAATGTTCTCTCCGGAAACCTGGCGTGGCTTCCGAAGTTCAGCTTTGAGATTTACTTTGAGGGCCTCCTATTAAAACAAGTGCCGTCAGGAATCCATGTTGCACGCGCGTGCGCACGCGCGCGCGCCCGCACGCCCGCACGCACGCACGCACGCCCGCACGCACGCACGCACGCACGTGCGTGCGTGCGTGCGCACACACAGTGCGTGGGCACACACAGTGCGTGGGCACGCACACACAGTGCGCGTGCCCACGTCCACTCTGTGTGTCGCCAACGGATCTCACACGGTATATATGCAGAAACCGGTATGCAAAAATGCATGATTAAAATTTCTAGCCAGTGGACCGCAAATAAAGTCTGCAATGGTTTACTGAAAATAGCGATGCTTTATCACACCGAGAGCTTCACTTGCATGAGACAGAAACATTGACGACATAACATCTCCTCACAGTCATTCGAGTGCCGTCATACCATCATCGTCACGCCGTGATCGTCGTGCCATCATGCCGTAGTTGTCCCACGGTCGACGTCGTATAGTGATCACCGTTCCAGCGTCGCCGTACATGGGATGCATATGTTCGAGCACCCCAATTTTATGCTCAGCTAGCCCTTTCCCTGGACATTGTGTGTAAGTTGGTTGTGTGTTCTACAAACAAGAATTGCATCGACAACTGAATCTGGCATTCACGAATTCTAACAGAATAGTATCTGCAATCTTAAACAATGAGAGCAATTAAGAGTTCGAAATTGCGTTTGCTTTGTATTTCTCGCTATTCTATTACACTCACCACTACTGTTATTGTCATCGACGGCCGAAAGTGAAGATTTCCCGTCCCCGTCAGGCAACCTCGTAATTTTCAGCTTTTTCACTGTCAAAGCGGCAAGAAAAATAAAGCTTTTCCTCAACCGGTTCCACTAGGATTCGAACCCATGGTATTACGGCAATATGCATTTGTGAGACCAGCGCGTTAACCACGTGTTATCGTCCTACAATTGTGTTGGGCAATTAGGGCAAGGTTTTGTGCTCCACACAGACAATATGAGAGCAGTAGAATCAGTGCATGCATTTCTGCGGGCATAACGAGCAATACCATGCGGGACGTGGGTTACGCTGTGTTGCGCATAGGCACTGTTATTCAAAAGGTGGTGGTGTGTTTACGAGTGATTTGTCTTTGCCACGCTCATGAAATCAGCGTTTGGGGGCACAAAAAGTCTACATGACAAAGATGACAATAAGCTTGAAACATGGCACATAACAACATAGAGGATGCGCCGAGAATAAGGTTGTTAATTGAAAGTAACGTCAAAAGTATCGACAACATCAATGCCAAGCCCACTGTCATAAGGAAAGCGCCACTTTGTTTATACAGTAATGCAAAGAATTCACACGCACCAAGTGCCTAATAGCAGTACGGCAAATGCAGACAAAAATGTATATATATATAGAGAGAGAAAAGAATAAATGAATGACCGGTAGAAAATAAAATTTCTTGAACTTTGTAGGTGGCACTGAATCATTGAGCTCGTCACATCAGTTGCAAAGTTTGGCCTCGGAGTCCGTAAATTCAGGAGGGACATTCGCAACGAGTTATCCTCACTTAAAAGCATGAAGCAATTAACACAATCTGCCTCTTCACCTGCAGCATAAATTTTGATTTACGGAACTGAATACAAAACAACGATGTAAGGAGGCAAATTTTGGATAATGAGAAATACCCCCTACAGTCAAAGTCAAGCATGTAGGTGCTTTGAAAATGTAGTACAGCCCAACGGAAAAAAGGAAACGTGACTGTTTTACATAAAGCAAATAAAGATAAACAGGCTTTACCAAGGTCATCGGAATGAAATACATTTAACTTGTAAAAGGTTCCAAAGCTGCGAAAAATGAAAGGTACAAACAAGCATTTGGCCGAACAATTGAGACTAATACATCTCAAGAGCTATGCGTTTTGTCTAAATAAATAAAGCCTTCTTAGGCAAGGGGAGTCTGAGAATACTAAAATATCTCCCTGTACGTAGGTTTGATTTTCACAATATGGATTATTATGCCATACAGAAAGAGGATGCGCGCATTAGAAAGAACAATACGTGAGAACTTATTTATTGCACACAATATCGCAAGTTCTATTCACCCTTTCAAATGTTATGTTAAGTAAAGTGTTTATCTGCATCCTTCCTCCACAAAAACACCCCAATCACTGGGGTTTTTACTGTTCCGCGTATTTGGTGGATGAAATAGTTTATGAAACAAGCAGGTAACCAAAACAAACAACCAAATAAGATGCCTGTCTTCCCTGCTGGTGAATGCTGCTGTCGAAGTAAATAAGTTCTGAGCCGAAGAAACCCATGAAATCTGCTCTCTGTTTTGTACTCTCTATTCTTGATCATGTGTTTAATTTCTTTGTGGGCTTTTATGGATTTAGTGTGCGCGTTCGTGACTTCTGAGTTTGAAATCTGGCATTCACGACAATTTTTGTTAGTACCTCTATAGGAACACTTGTATTTTGTGAATTTCCAAGTAAATTCTTTATGACCATGCATATGAACTCCTCAATTGATTTCGCTCAAAATTTCACTCTTATCCTTGTGAAGTTCCCATTGTTTTTTTTTTCACATAGAAGAGCAGTAGCCGATTACTCCTATATGTGGCAATACCATTTCAGTACACATATAAAAATATTGCTAGGAGAAATTCCAGTCACAAATTTTAAACAAGCTTAGATTTGTTTTGGTCTGTTGTTGAGAATCATATTCTCTCCTAGCTTGACAATACTCTTGTCGCTAAGATTTCAAGGTATGTTAACTTTCTTACTGTACTGAAAGGTTTGAAGCCTGAGAGAAGTGGCTCTGCTGTTAAAAATGTTCTGTGTGTTCTTATATAGTGCGTAGTAGGACTAGTTCACACTTGAGTTGCCAATTCATGGCCGCCTGCAATGCTTAGATATTCGTATCATTCTAAACGATAGCTCAATTTGTTCGCTGTACGCTCCTAGGAGTAAGAAGCTCTTGCTTGACTACCGTTCGGCGCACTAGAAGTTAGTTGATAGAAGTTAGTTGACTGCCTGATAGCTGCTCTCGTCAAATCTTGTGTGCACCAGGTTCTCTGCAGCGTTCAGCAACGAGTGAGCCCTTTATGTAGGGCCGGGTATCCCGATGGTACCTTGGTGTCAATCACTGAGAGGTTAATTGAAGGCGTAACAGCTGACTCGGCAGTTCCGCGATGCAATAGGGTACATCGCCGTGGGCGCCCTGTAGCTTTGTCATATACGTACACAGCGTGTGACACCGCCTAATAAAGGTGGTGAACAACTGCGGTGTAAGTGTTGTGGTTTCAGCGCAAGTAAAGATCGCAGGGATGTGCAGGTTAGTAAGAAACGCCGGGAGCCATGGCACATGCACTAAAGAGCACGTCACACGCGTTGTTAAGTGCAATATAGGGTGGTATACAAAATTCCACATCGCTGAGTGAAGTGTTATATAGGACAAGCAGGCACGTGCCTCGATGACCAGCTTAGGGAGCACCGGGACGCTGTAAACACTTTAGCAGGCGCTGGCCACTTGGCTGACCACTGACGACGATGTAATCGTAAATGCTCTCTGTGTTTTTTATAACACACAAGTGCTCAGACGGTTCGCTAGGTAGTTAGATGAGGACATGTTCCAGACATTTTGCATTTCAAAAGCTGCTGATGAATGCGTAAGTGCTCCATCATTGGCACTCGCTGATAAAGAAGTGCAGTGGCGGCGTAGAGGTAGAGCATCCACCTCGCGTGCAAGAGGATCGTGGTTCGAATCCCGATGCCGCGAATTTTCCACCAGTATAAAAAAAATCCGCGTGTTGGTAAAATTGCATAAACAGGCCTGGAGTGCGGCCTGATCCCGGTGAATAGAACCGGTAACACCCCCTCACCAGATCAGGATTGGCAACCCTGGTTCTGTGCTGGCCCCCAACCTCCTATGTGAATACAACAATCAAACCCCGGCCCTCAGTCCCCTACAGCTGCGAAGCAACTGACCACTGCGGCGGTCAAACTTGTGACGCCGCAGAGGGTGCTAAGAATTCCTGCGTCCGGACAGGCCGCCATCGGTATCTGAACCTGGCAACGTTTAATGCTTGAACGTTATCTAGTGAGGCGAGTCCTAGCAGTGCTATTGGAGGAATTATAGGGCAGTAAATGGGATATAATAGGTCTCAGTGAAGTTAGGAGGACAAAAGAAGAATATACAGTGCTAAAAAGCGGGCACGTCCTGTGCTACCGGTACTTAGCGGAGAGACGAGAACTAGGAGTCGGATTCCCGATTAATAAGAATATAGCTGGTAACATACAGTAATTCTATAGCCTTAACGAGAGGGTAGCAGGCCTTCTTGTACAGATTGAAGGTCGTACAGGTGTTCGCCCCTACATCCAGTCATGAGGACCAGGATGTTGAAAGCTTCTATGAAGACGTGGTATTGGCGATGGGTAAACTCAAAACAAAATACACTATACTGATGGGCGACTTCAGTGCCAGGGTAGGCAAGAAGCAGGCTGGAGACAAGTCAGTAGGGGAATATGGCATAGGCCCTAGGAATAGCAGGGGAGAGTTATTAGTAGAGTTTGTAGAATAGAATAATATGCGGATAATGAACACCTTCTGCCGCAAGCGGGATACCCGAAAGCGGACGTGGAGGAGCTTGAATGGCGACAATAGAAAGGAAATATACCTTATACTCTGCGCTAACCCTGTAACCATACGAGATGTGGACGTGCTCGGCAAGGTGCGCCGCAGTGACCATAGGATGGGAAGAACTCGAATTAGGCTAGACTTGAGGAGGGAACGGAAGAAGCTGGCACATACGAAGACTATCAATGAGTTAGCGGAAAGACTTAAAATAGAGTAATTCCGTATCAAGCTATAGAACAAGTATTTGGCATTAACTCAGGAAGAGGACCTTAGTGTTGAATCAATGAACGACAATCTTATGGGCACCATTGAGGAGTGTGCAATAGAAGTCGGTGGTAACTCCGTTAGGCAGGATACCAGTAAACTATCGCAGGAGGCGAAAGATCTGATCAAGAAACGCCAATGTTTGAAAGCATCTAACCCTACAGCTAGAATAGAACTGGCAGAACTTTCCAAGTTAATCAACAAGCGTAAGACAGCTGACATAAGGAAGTATAATATGGACAGAATTGAACATGCTCTCAGGAACGGAGGAAGCCTAAAAGCAGTGAAGAAGAATCTAGGGATAGGCAAGAATCAGATGTGTGCCTTTAAAGACAAAGCCGGCAATATCCTTACTAATATGGATGAGATAGTTCTAATGGCTGAGGAGTTCTGTACAGATTTATACAGTACCAGTAGCACCCACGACGATGATGTGAGAGAGAATAGTCTAGAGGAATGTGAAATCCCACAAGTAACGCCGGAAGAAGTAAAGAACGCCTTGGGAGCTTTGCAAAGGGGGAAGGCAGCTGGGGAGGATCAGGTAACAGCAGATTTATTGAAGGATGGTGGGCACATTGTTCCAGAAAACCTGGCCACCCTGTATATATAATGCCTCATGACCTCGAGTGTACCGGAATCCTCGAAGAACGCTAACATAATCGTAATCCATAAGAAAGGGGACGCCAAAGACTTGAAAAATTATAGACCGATCAGCTTACTGCCGTTGCCTACAAAGTATTTACTAAGGAAATCGCAAATAGAATCAGGAACACCTTAGACTTCTGTCAACCAAAGGACCAGGCAGAATTCCGTAAAGGCTACGCAACAATAGACCATGTTCACACTATCAAACAGGTGATAGAGAAATGTGCGGAATATAACCAACCCTTATATATAGCTTTCATTGATTACGAGAAAGCATTTGATTCAGTCGAAACCTCGGCAGTCATGCAGGCATTACGGAATCAGGGTGTAGACGAGCCGTATGTAAAAATACTGAAAGATATCTGTAGCGGCTCCACAGCCACCGTAGTCCTCCATAAAGAAAGCAACAAAATCCCGATAAAGAAAGGCGTCAGGCAGGGAGATATGATCTCTCCAATGCTATTCAGAGTGCGTTTGCAGGAGGTATTCAGAGACCTGGATTGCCTTGCTTAGAACTCAAGGGACCAATTGCAATGCATGCTCACTGACATGGAGAGGCAAAGCAGAAGGGTGGATCTAAAGATTAACTTGCAGAAAACTAAAGTAATCTTTAACAGTCTCGGAAGATACAGCAGTTTAGGATAGGTAGCGAGGCACTGCAAGTGGTAAGGGGATACATCGACTTAGGGCAGGTAGTGACCGCGGATCCGGATCATGAGACTGAAATAACCAGAAGAATAAGAATTGGCTGGGGTACGCTTGGCAGGAATTCTCAGATCATGAACAGGAGGTTGCCAATATCCCTCAGGAGAAAAGTGTATAACAGCTGTGTCTAACCTGTACTAACGTACGGAGCAGAAACCTGGAGGCTTACGAAAAGGGTTCTACTTAAATTGAGAACGACGCAACGAGCAATGGAAATGTGAATGATGGGTGTAACATATAGGGACAAGAAAAGAGGTGGTTGGGTGAGGGAACAAACGGTACTTAATGACACCTTAGTTGAAATCAAGAAAAAGAAATGGGCATGTGCAGGATATGCAATGAGGAGGGAAGATAACCGAGGGTCATTAAGGGTTACGGACTAGATTAGAAGGGAAGGGAAGTGTAGCAGGGGGCGGCAGAAAATTAGGTGGGCGGATTAGATTAAGAAGTTAGCAGGGACAACATGGCCACAATTAGTGCATAATCACGGTAGTTGGAGAATTATGGGAGAGGCCTTTGCCCTGCAGTGGGCGTAACCAGGCTGATGATGATGATGGTGATAACTAAGTGTCTTAGCTCGAGAAGAACTTATTCTAGGCTTTCCAATAACTTGTTATCTGCGCTTTTCCTTCTTATTAGGCTCATAGTTGCCTCCTACGTGGCGGATTCATTTATGGTTCTGCATGCGCATTTATTTGAGCATACGGTGGTCCTTTGCATGTTAAAAATTCTGGAGTTTCACGTGCCAAAACCAAGATTGGATAATGAGGCTAGCCGTAGTGGATACCTCCGGAAATTTGGACTTCTTGGATTCTTGATGTGTATCTAAGTGTAACGTTACGGGTGTTTTCGCATTAGGCCCTGTTAGGAATGGCCGTACGTGGTGACAACTTGCCAGCTATTTCAGCCCGCTGCATGTGTTCCAATCCAACCGGACGGGGCGCACTTCAGAGAACTGCGGATAACTGGCAGCCACGTGGCGCGGGGTCAGCTAAGGGGAGTTCTCGAAGGGAGGTAATTGGCGGAACCTCCCCATGAGCTTTTCGAGAAACCAGACAATGTACTATCCGGCCGCGTCGACAGGGACGGCTCAGAGTTCTACGAAGCCCCTCTGACGTCGGCTCCGGACCACTGAAACCTGTGCGCCACTGAAACCTGTGCAACACGAGTATGTGAGCCCGCCTCCTCCAAGAGGGCGGGTCATCTGCGGTGACGTCGAACGGTGACGTCGAACGATGACTGGACGAACGTTTCCGTGCACTTGGAATCAAGGGAGGACCAAGTGTTTATAAGCAGCGTTTGCCGGCTGCTAGGGTGTGCTCATCGTTATGCTCGTTGTCATGCTCGAAATGGACTCGTGAGCTGTGTGCTCGTAAGCTGTTTGCTGTATGTTAGTCTTGCGGGCTCCATATGGGAGTCACGCTAGACTGTCGATGTATGTCTTGTCTAAGATGTAAATACTGCTAATAAATGCTGCTCGCCTAGCCCTGTCGCACCAAGGTCCTCCCAACGACTGCGACCGCTTCAAAATCTTACAACTGAATGGCAGCGGTGAGATCGGCCTACGGCTCCGAGATCGGCCTACGGCTCCTAAATCGGCCTACGACTCGGAGACAGCAACGGAGCTGATGGACGTTGGTACATGGTGCACGACCGGTATCCTGATCAAGTTGGAGGCGACGTAAGATTGACCACCTCTTGCAACTGACTGGGTACGGCGGAGAAGGACTGGTGATATGGTGCTGCTTCAGTGGGTGAGCGTTTGGTTTTGGCTGTAAGATTTACCAGGCTTCAATTTCTCTGTGTTTTTGGATTTGATTCGCTGGGGATCTTTTACTTGCATTTCGATTTGCGTGGGTATCGCAGCAAGTATTGTGTGACAGCAGAGCCAAAGCTTAAAGTAGCGACCATGGTCCTAATGTGTTTGACGAGAGCTGACCTGTTGTGGTTGTGTGAAGAGGTCGAGGTAAACGTAGTGGAGGACTTGACGGAAGCAGAGATTCGTAAAACCATTCTCGAAAGTAACAATGATTTGAAATTCATCGAACAAATGGGTAATCGAATTCTAAGTAAGAAACGGGAACAGGAAGCAATTAGGCAACAACAGGAAGGATTTAGGCAAAAACAGGAAGAAGCTAGGCAGGAACCAAAAGGTATTTCGCAGGAAGAAGGCCTAACAGAAGTAACGAGGCAGTACATTGATGCACTGAACAAAGAGATTGAAGGTTTTGAGCAGTTAATTGAGCAAAGTCAACAGCGGCTTGAAAAATTTGTAGGCTGGACGCAGCGAAAATGGCAGGAAGTAAATAGTAGATTTCAGTCGAAAGCCAAGGAAAGTAGTAGTACCTGTGAGAGTAGCAGCACGTTCACAGGTGAACTCGAAGTGCTAGCAACTAACGATACCTTAGTGGCAACAGAGGCCGTTAAAGGCCAGAGTGAGAGCGACGAGGTGCTGTGCCAACAGAGGACTGTAGGGACAGCTAGGCCAGCTGCGAAGAAATTGGCACAGTTACCGTGCGTGTGCGTCGCTTGTAATGTTAGCGAGGTTGCTAGTGAAGTAAAGAGTACTGTTGACCCGACAGACGCGTGCGCCCATGTCGAGCCAGGTCTGCCAGCTGGACGATGCAGTTGAGAGTAGTTCTCGGGATGGCGAGCTCCGTAGCTCACGAGAGAACAACTGCATTGTTCAAGGATAGGTGCGGCTCTCCGCCAGTCTAGGTAGCCAAGAGAGGAATGATTTAGTTAAGGATCATTCAGGCTGTGCGGGTAAGAGACCGATCCGGGCCGACAAGATGTGTAACGGCTAGCACGAGGCGCGAGATGACGGCATGAAAGAGAGTCCAAGGAGAAAACGCCGCAGAAAGAAGCGCCGAAAAGATCGGAATGCGGTGGCTAATGTAGCGAAGCCAAAGACGGCGACAGGCGCGAAAAGGCAGGGCGCGGAGAAAAGAAAGGTGCGGTCGTCACTGACGATGTTGACACATCCTAATCGTTCGAGCCACCGGTCAAAGGGGGACCGAGAAGCATGTTCTGCACGGACGCGGACAAAGGGCACGGGGCAGTTAAATTCCTCGTCGTTCCGTCGTTCTTTTCGAAGCTCAGCGTGTAGTACAAAGAAGCGCAAGATGGCAAGACGAGACCAGGTGGGGTGTAGCGACGCGGTCAATCGAGGTCGTGATGAAAGCGGGGCGCCAGGACGCAAATTGGCATTAAACTGTAACGTCTTGGGAGAGCTGACAGTGAGTCAGCCCTTTTATTTTTCCTCGGTAGCCAGAGTAGCTTTCGGACCACGACCACCTCGAGTACGGCTCAAATAGTATGAGTCAGTTGTAAATGTTTGAAAAAGAGAGGCCAAGAGAGCTTCCGTAGAAGGAAAAAAAAAAATGCTGTTTTGTTTTATTGTTGAGCATTTGGAAAATATCGCGATTTAAGACTACAATTTCTTTCAGTATGTAAGGTATGAGCTTTGTTTATGTTTTGTTTAAGAAGCTCCGAGAGTTGAAAGACGCGTTTTAAGTAAACCTGTAGTTTAGGGAGTTGTTAGTTAATAAGTAAATAGGCTTTCTTTTTTTGTGTGTGTGAGTAACCTGAATGTCAAGGTTATCGTTGAGAGGCCTATGGTAACGCGCATGTGTTTTAGTTAACCTTCCATTTTTATGTGTCTTTTTATTTTCTAAGGTTAAGCGCGTAGATTTTCAGTTAGTGCATCCTTTGCACTGAGAAGAGCTCTTAGGTCCATTAGCGCGTGTCCTGTGCGGATGGAAGGAAGCAGAAGGTTTATGACTGGGTTGCTCGTATGTGTGGAGGGCAGCCGTATTCTGACCTCTAGTACGCGTGCGTAGAGCTAGTTAGTAAAAGACACATTTCTTCAAAGGTTCGTCTGTATTGCGTAAATTACGCAAGTTTGGTTGTTTGTTTAAGGAACGTGTCCTGTGTGGATTAAAGGAACAAATCTGAGCAAGCATTGCAAGTACGCGTTTTGAATAGAGACTACAAAGGTATCGCGATTGTATTTACGTACCTGCGGAGTTGGCCAGACGGTTCAGTGGCAGCAGTACATGAGATAAGTACGCCACTGTGATAGCATAAGAACAGGCGGTTCGCGAAGTTAGGCTGCTTAAGTTATGTTTGGGTATTGGTGTTTGAGAGCCTTCGGTTTAATTCTGCGTAAACCTTTGCTCTTGTGCAGCGCGACGGTCGGGTTTGGTCGAACTCAAGAGGAACGTGAACGCTCGCTTGGGCGGCACGAAATTTGGGGCGAAATTTGGGGATTCCCAGTTGAGTGACTTGCACTGAAATTTTGATAGGAGGCCTGGTGGGTTAACAGGTGATTCCGGGCGTTTGCACGCTGAGTGGTATTGTGTCGCCGGATCGACTCTTCTGTGCCAGTTGTTGTGGGATGGTTGAAGGCATTCCAAGTACGCAGGGGTTGCAGAGAGCAAAGCCATTGTCTTGCTCGCCAGCCATTCTCTTCCTGCCCAGCTGTTGCCAGCACTGGCCAGGCGAGCTTTTACGGGCCATGGAGGAGCTGTTAGGAATGGCCGTACGGGGTGACAACGTGCCAGCTATTTCAGCCCGCTGCACGTGTTCCAATCCAACCGGACGGGGCGCACTTCAGAGAACTGCTGATAACCGGCAGCCACGTGGAGCGGGGCCAGCTCAGGGGAGTTCTCGAGGGGAGGTAATTGGCGGAACCTCCCCATGAGCTTTTCGAGAAACCAGACAATGTGCTATCCGGCCGCGTCAACAGGGACGGCTCAGAGTTCTACGAAGCCCCTCTGACGTCGGCTCCGGACCACTGAAACCTGTGCGGCACTGAAGCCTGTGCAACACGAGTATGTGAGCCCGCCTCCTCCAAAAGGGCGGGTCATCTACGCTGACGTCGAACGGTGACGTCGAACGATGACTGGACGAACGTTTCCGTGCACTTGGAATCAAAGGGGGACCAAGTGCTTATAAGCAGCGTTTGCCGGCTGCTAGGGTGTGCTCGTTGTTGTGCTCGTTGTCATGCTCGAAATGGACTCGTGAGCTGTGTGCTCGTAAGCTGTTTGCTGTATGTTAGTCTTGGGGGCCCCAAATGGGAGTCACGCTAGACTGTCGATGTATGTCTTGTCTAAGATGTAAACAATGTAAATAAATCCTGTTCACCGAGTTCCTCTCTACGACCGTCAACTCCTTGAAATGGTGGCAGCGGCGAGATCGTCCGACGACTTCTACATCTGTTTGACAGCGGCGGGATCGTCCGCCAACTTTGACAGCCCCCTCGAAATGAGGCTGCCGTGGCCGGAATGCATGTTTTTTATGTGTAAAGCATGCTAGTTGATGTCTAGCGCTCTGTCCTGTGCCACCTTGTTTTCTCTGTAGTCTTGTTCGAGCTAGTAACCATGTCACAGCAAATGCATCAGCACCAACTAGGCCAACTTTATCCGTGAATTACATTACATTTAATTTAATTTAATTAATTACATTCAAATGGGGGAACCAGCATTTTCTATCACTGTCCAGTTGTGAGCTTCGGCTATGCTTTTCTTTATTGCGATGCAACAGTTCCCCCCTTGCACGTATGTTTGACCAGTATGCTTGTTTGACCAATCAAATGAAACAGATAGCAGCACGTATTAGACACATTGCACAATGCTTTTTCTCATATCCATGATGCAACTTTCACTTACCTCTGTATTTGGGACTTCATGTCACTCATTCTCCACTGCAATCAGAAATGGCGGGAATCTACTGAATCCAAGTGCATGCCTCAAATGTGGCAGACGACTAGTTAAACCAAATGCTGCATCAAGCGCACATGATTAAAGCAGCAAAAAGATAGGAGACGTAGAAGGAAACTATAGAATAAATTATCACTCTGACGTCTAGTAGACATATGAGAAATTGAGCGCTTGTAATTGAAACTGTATCTGTTGCTCAAGCTATCACGCAGAAAGAAAGAAAACGCTTCGCTGTGGAAATATATAAGCACTTGTACTCATTCAAGGGGGCAAAACTTGGTCATTGTTTGTTCGCCAGCTAAGCGAGAGAGCTAAATGATGCGCCTTTTTTGTAGAAACATGCAGTCGCTGTTTTCTTGTGTCTTAGTTATATTTTCAGCACTATTGCTAGAAGTGCCTATCGCTTCAGGCAAAGCAAAGCACCAACTGAATCACGATGTCACGGATGCATTTAAGGTACGTACGCAAGAAATCGGGCTACGGTAAGACTTTAGGACGTCAGCAGCAAACTGACCGTCTGTACTCGACTTAGGGAGCTGAATAAACCGAAGCACAGATTTTGTTCTTGTTTGGGCCTTCCCACTTTTCATAACAATCACTATAGTCGAGTGTAAAACACGGCAGGCATTCCGTTACCCACAGGCCCTGCATTTCTAACCGAAATGATTAGTGCTTTTATATCCTTCCTAGAGATGCCTGCAGCTAAGCGTTTAACGTTTCACCACTACAGTGATCAATTGACACGACTATACTGAACTGCGAACAAGCTGCAAATCCTTTGGCATAATTGATCAGTGGTGAAAGGTAGTACTGATAGGTAATTCCACCATAGAATTTTGCGTTAGTCATAGAATTTACGGTGCAAAATACGCGCTTCTAAAAATGAATATTTTAAGATTATGGATCATGTGAATTCTGTCCCGTCCTGCAGAACAAGCTTCAAATAACAGATGATGTCAACATTAAAAGCAGAGGGCTGGAAGACACCTGCGTACTTTATGCGCGGAAGTAGTGTCAAAAGAACGGAAGGATTATGAAGTTGAGAAAGCGTGCCGAAAATCGGGAGCACTACCGCCAATGAGTTTTTTAAAGTGCACGGTGACTCTAAGTTATTTATTTAGAGGTTAGACACCCGAACTATATTTGTGGCCCGTGGTCCTATGACCAGCAATGAAACATTACAATAATGCGGATACTGCCATTAAATCTGTGAAAAATTGGGATTATGAGCAGTGAAACGTAATGAATATTGGGGTGCCTGTTTTGTTTACTATAAGGCAAGTAGGTGTTCTTCTAAAAAAAATCGGCTATCTGATTGGCCGTTTAGTAGGTCTCGGTACAAGAGTAAATATTGCTATGAAAGTGAATTTTGTGACTCTGGCTGTATTCTTTGAAAATGACAAGTTGGTTTGCATGACCAGCAAACGAACAAACCGAAATTTTAAGGGTCAGTCTTGGCAAGTGAAGGAACTGAATTAGAATTTGGGGCCAAAATAACACTGGACATTCACCGTTCAAACATGCGCTTCTATGTGGAAGCCAAAGATCCTGCTCCCTGCATATACTGTTAGGAACCACTTAGTTGAACGCCTAACTTCATTCCGTGTCATGAGGTAGAGGTTAATAGAGGAGAACATTAGATTGATACAGCTGTCCATATGCAATACCACTATGCAAGACTTAAATATTTATGAGTACTCGCAGGCAGTTTCGACGCTGTATCTAGGTTTATCGCCAGCAACAGGAGAGAAAAACGTAGTTTGAGATCTGTAATAATAAACATTTAAATCTTTTTAGAACTCTGAGTAACATACGGAACACAGTTTGGTACAAGGCCTCTGCATAACTGCTCTGCCACAATATAGACAACATTATTACTACTAGTACGAGTACATTCGGTTCAATAGCACATTAATTCTCTTGATATTGCAGGTGTTTGAGGTCTTCCCTTACGCTGTTGCCGCGTTTGATGCGGATGACGATGGAGATCTGGACTGTGCGATGGCCGTGCGGCAACAGCTCGATGAGGACCAGAAGACTGCTACCTACGTATTTGTGCTACCGCCCGTCAATGGACATCAACCGTGAGTTCACATAGGTTGCAAATGGCAAGCACCTGGAACGGTTATGTGGTGGTGGTACGTTTATATACGTTAGCGAATAAAATTGTGGGACAGAAGGTTGTGAGATTCAACAACAATAAGTAGGCGAGTACAACAAAATAATTCGAATAAAACCGAATTGCGATATGTGAGAAAAACGACTTGTGCATATCGGATGAAATTCTAAATTCTAAATTGAAATATGTAGGTTCAGTGAATACTTTTCGGTAAGCAAAGGCTTATTTACCTTATTTTCTACATTTATTGTCCTTATGAACACCACCTGCCCTGTAAAGCTTGCAAACGAGACAGAAAGGAAAGATACTCGTATTTGGTGCACCAGGAAACTAACAGTAATAAAACAAAGAGAATGCCACCAGACAGAGTAACGCTGTAGACCCTAGTGCTCGGTGAAAGAACTAAGAGCAATAATAAAGCACCAAACATCGTTTTAATGGAATCCAAGCACAGTCATACATACCAAAGGATAGATTGCTATGCCTAAATTGAGGCAGACAATTCATAGGGGGCCTTCTTTCAGACATGATTATTGAACAAATGAGAAGTACTGCGCTTAAGGTATTTCCTCCGTGTGCTCAGGAACTGGTGCACCTTCACAACAACCATCTTGCTCGTGCAATAGAAACATTCGGGAGTGTTCTGACTCCGTCAGCCTTTCTTCCTCTAGGCCGCAAAGAGTTCTGTTTTCTCTTATATCACTCGAACGCAGCGATTATGACACACTTGAATGGGAAATTCCGGAATAGAGTACAAAGAAAACAGCAAAAGTATTCGATTTGTATTCTAAAATTTAGATATTCACGCATCACTGATGTCAGCGAGCATTGAAGTTAATTACTTGTTAATTTTATTTAAATGTAGCAATAGCAGATGACAGTTTCTTCGAGAATGCTATAAGCATTGAAAGTTGTAGTAAGGTATGTCTTTGTGATGAAGGCCTCTCAGAAGTCTGGCGTTATGAGTGGTGCTGCAATTGTTCCGCCTAGGCTGTGTACTAGAAGAGGCCGAAAGAAATCTCGCGGCCTTTGTCATTGCACAAAGAAAAGATTACATATATTTATTTCGACGTTTACTGTCTGTTTCGCAAAGAAGAGTCTACACCCATGAGCGAAAGTGCACTGACCGCCGGGTTCCCAGAAAAACAGAATTTCTTCCTAATTAACGCGCATCACTGGAGATAAACGAGGGCACTAGAAAACTTGTAATGCCGAGTTTAGACCGCAGTCTTTAATATTTAGTCGCATTGCCAGACAGAGCAGAAAATGAGTTTTATCCCACAATGGCTGGTACGTATAGTTTTGCTCATGGCTGTACATACTATGGTGCCGTATCCACACATGCACGGAGCTTGTCAACAGCAATGCTAATGTGCGTTCGCACACTACTAGGAGCGGATGCATTTTGATCAATTCGCCGGGGAGATTTGTACTCGTAGCTTGGCTCCGGCAGAGTTGATTAACTGGAGCGTGACTACGTATACTGGGCTTCATCGCTTCTGCAAACAAGCGCACTCCACAACTTGGGAAGCCTTCGAACCCTCCACGCGCGATCCGCGCATGCGCTGTCGACAGCACAACAGCACAATGGTGCCAACGCCAATGAGCACGCTTCGAGCACCCGTATTATTGCAGTCGCAATTATAAAGAAAAGGGAACTGAAAATGGACATAAGGACAAGTTGCAGGAATGATAGAAAGCTGTATATTCGTCAATTTTTTATTCCCATTTCGTTAATACTTTTGCCTATCGTTATTATAACTGTTGCAGAAACGAGACGAGACAGCTGCGTTCGATGCGAACGAAATCGAGATTCTTCTTTTTTTTATTGATTTTTCTAGCGCGCGCGCCTTTGGAGCCCGCCGTCTTCTTCTCTCTCGTCTTGCCCGCTCCCATGAGTTTCAACAATAACGGTTACTTTCCCATGTATCCCAATCTTGGCTTCAAAACCGACTGACTTGATGTAGTTGCGCATTTGTGCGGCTTTTGAGAGCAGGAGAACATGATAGGCCGTGGGTCTGAAACCTGCGTTACTTGATAGCAAGCTTGATCACAGCGAATTGCTTGGCTCGCAGATGCATCTACTTTTTATTCACTATACAAATGAAAACTAAGAAAGGACAGCAGACTTGTGCATACGTAGCAAAAAACCAATCCTACTTCCTGCGAAGCGGGTTGTTTCGAGAAGTTGGAATTAAAATTTCGGATATCTATAAGCCGTGCACATAATTTAAAATGTGGCCCTTATGCGTCTAGTACTTGTGAAAGCTTTCTCGTATGCGACGCTTTCGAGTATTCGTGAAGGATTTTCTGAAGAAATTCATCCACACACATTTCACTTCACCAGAACATTCGCTGACACGTCCCTGCTCCTGCCTCTTTTTGTGAGCGTTTATCTCGGTCGTATTCATAGGTCTCATATGACAGCAGTATCACTGCGACATTGTTCGTAAACACACTTATGACTCTGCGGATCACCCGCATATATTGACACGTGTACTTATCTTTATCGGGCGACCACGCTTGGCCGCCTAATAAATGTTATCGCACAGCGCAGGACGAGCGCAGCGCTGATCAGATTTTTCGACGATCGCCGACTGTGTTCGCCACTCTCGTTGTGCTATAAGTGTAGCCTGTTTTGTGGGCACAGGTTCGCCCAATAAAATCTAGTTTTGCCTTTCACAGTATTGCTACTGTGTTCTTAACGTCATCACCACGTGACAATATAATGTTCTGATGGGGCCATAATTAGTCAACACACTTTGAGCTTTGCCTGCATGGTAACCACAACCTGTCACTAATTCTGAAAAAAGAATGATAGCATAGCTTGTTTAGTTCACCGGGCATGCCGGCGCAAACCTATTACAAGAAACAAAAAGAGAACAATGTCGATTAAGCAATTTTCTGCAGGATAGGATAGGAATAAACTTTATTTTTCCAACGGTTATTGATGTTGGTGCCCCAGTGCTAAGCTGCCAGGGGTCCATCGCCCGAGGAAAATCTTCCGAGATCCTCGGCAACGGCCCTGGCCCGCCGGAAGGCCCACTCCTCATCTTTGGGTGGCTCGCTGAGGAGGGCGGCTTGCTATCTCTCAGAGAGGCGCCCCGCTTCAGAGGGTCCTCCTGTTGAGTTCCCCCTTCCTCCTGGTACTTGTTCCTCATGACGTTGGCATTTCCAAAGCACATGGGCCATATCGGCCCGTTCGCGCTCGCACCACGGGCAGCCGGGTGACGGGTGCAGCGCGGGCCACAGACGGTGCAGGTGGTAGGGTTTGGTGAAAGCGCACGTCTGCAACCATCTCAGGTCAACCGTCTGGCACCTGTCCAGCCACCCGTGGGGTTGTGGATATTTCCTTCATTCTTTCCTATAGTGACCAAGCACCTCTCTTTACGTTGCCGGAAACTCCTTGACATCGCAGTCGTTGTCCCCGTGATCTCCAGCTCCATCCGCGTCAATTTGGGTTTTATTGGTAACGACAGCGGCGGCGCCGGATGTTGTGGCCACCGCCGTTGCCGTCACTCCTCCGCTGGGGTCCCGCACAACAACGGCAGCGGCTACCCTCTGGGTGACCGCGTCGCGGTGGGTAAGCTGCCTCGCGAAGAGGTGGGCGCGCTTGTTGTGGTTGGGTGGGGTGTGGGTGCGTCCTCGGCCTTAGCATTGTTGTCATTGTTGTCGCGGCTGTTGTTTTTATCACAGCCAAGCTCCCCGACGTGCGTGGGGAACAACTTGAGGGACTTGTTTGTAATCGTGCCGGATCCGAAGTCCCCGGCCCGGGCGTTGAGCATGCGCGCCACATCCGCGGACACCCAACCTGAGGTGTAGTTTCGAATCGCTGATTTGGAGTCGCTGATGATCAGGCTATCCTCCGCACCTCCGTGGAGTACTGCGAGGGCTATGGCCATCTCCTCCGCTGCTTCGGCCGACGGCAGCCTCGCTGATGCCATCGGCAGTGACTTGCTTTAAATATGCGCCACGCGCTGCACTCATGATGATACTCATTTCTCCGAAATATAAACTTGGTGTCACGCATAATTTTCCCTCGACATTGGGAAGCATAGCTTATCATGGCCGCATGACTCTTCTCACTCTTAATTAGAAAGTATTTGGGAAGGCTGGATTCAACCCACACGCATTTATCTAGCCCACAAATTGGCCATAGCATTCTTTCTAGTTACAGTAAATTTGATCGTGGGCCTTTGATCCAGGGCCCCGGCATAAATTCTTCGCCGGTCCTAAGAGAGAGAGCTGCGTAAATTAGTACTTGAGGCGCTGGCAGAGGAGGCAATGTGGCCTCGTCGCGGTTAGCCCACTCTGCGGGCATGACGTGGCATTTTGGGTCATCCAGGGAGTGTGCGATGAAGACGTTCCTTTAACACATCCATAACACTCCGCAGTGCTTCAAACATAATTTATTGGAAATGCTGTAAGTTAACTATATCTACTTCGCACTTTGCCCACACATAACCTATAATGTGGCCTATATTTTAACCAAGTCTAAACTTGGTGTTACGTAGACTTTCCTTAGAACACTGGGAAAGGCAGCGTGAAATGGCTGTATAACACTTTTCCGCACTTGCTTAAGGAATTTCTTAAGTTGGCTGTGTTTGATGCTCATGCATTTGACGTCGAAACCAAATTTGCGGTGCATTTCTGCACAGTTTACAAAATTCTGTAAATGTCTGTGGTGTTTGTAGCTATGCCAAGGCAGCGTAATGAACTTCACGCCACTCGTAAAATACAGACATAATGATCCAAAGCACTTGCACCCATAACTTATGGCAAAAAGCACAATTACCCCCCCACTTTCAACTTTGCGTACACATTGCCCATAACGTCGCAATTATTTGTGTAAAAATAAATGAAATGCCTTGTTTGTTTCTCTAACTGCACCATGAAAACCAACTGCAAACTTCGTATACAACATGAAAATAGAGAAATAACTATGGTTCTGCAATTATGTTAAGGCTTCTAATTAAGCAACAGATGTGAACGTTTCGCCACAGATTATAGTTCACATTTACCTTTTTCAAGCTAAATTTAAGTTGTGTCTGGTCCTGTTGTTTTAGGTCTCCAGAAAACATGGTGGACGACTGCAGTGAGAGCATCTGGAATTCTTGAATAAGTAATTTTCCGCAAATACCTTACCCAGAATAAGCCATCGTGGTTCATGATTCACATGTTTGCCATTACAACGAACAATCAATAACGCGCCTCGTTTACTACATCGTAGAAGACCTGCAAAACCAACTACTCTCCTCGGATAAAGCATGAAAACCTGGAGAAACCGAGTAATTAGTAATTACCTTCGACGCCCAGAATTGATCCCCAGAACTCTACCTCTTCGTAAACGCTTACCATAAAGTTGCCACATTTTCTCCAAATTTGAAATCTATGCCAACTTCGATCCTCCCATGGCAGTGAGGAAAATATAAAATTTCAGACAAGGCCTTTAGACGATCGAAAACGTGGTTTCAGCCACTTTAATTTAACCCTTTCGGCCTTGGCAGTATCAACTGACCACAGGAGAGTGAACGTCCCACACTATTCTTGAAACAAAGTAAACAGAAAGAGTTGAGCTTTCGACGTAAAGCCAGCAATGTGCTCAGGCAAAGCCAGAAGTTTAGGTGGAGTGGTGCAAGACAACCATTGTTCTGCGGAAAACAAAGATAATCAATAGTAGCATGAACACTCTTCCTTTCACTTCAGGACATCGTCAGCGCCAAACTTGGGCATCTGGCTTCACGATATTATTAGTAGCGGAAGATTGAAATGCTATAGCGAGTTGTCCTATCCATGTGACTGCTTTGTTACTAAGAAAGGTCTGCTCGTACTTTTTAGGCAGTGGACATAACGCAGGGCTCCAAAACCATTTGCGATCGCAACTTTTCCCCATAACCTCTTATGCTGCTCCGACGGGAATGTCTTGGCACTGTAGAAGCGGTCGGGGACATGCAAGTTGTGGGCGTTCCCGATGACGGTTACTGTACTAGTTTTAGTGCGCTTAGTCCTGTGTATACGTGTGACCTATCGCCAGTGATGTGTTCGCTGCTTCTACTGACGATGACCTTACAGTGGTCCAGCGGTCACAGGTTCTTTCACTCCCGACGACTTATTGAATTTAACGTAATGTCGTTTGGACTTTGTAATGCACCGGCAACTTTCGAGCGCATGATGGACAAAGTTCTATGTAGGTTTAAGTGGCAGACTTACTTGTGCTATCTTGACGACATTGCAGTTTTTGCTGCTGGATTCACCGCGCACCTTCAACCACTCCGGTGTGTTTGGACGTGTTTAACAAACTGCAACTAAGCCAAGGAAACTGCTGATTCACTGCTTGGCAGCTGACAACTCCAAATTACGCCGTATCCAAGGACGGAATACTGCCCCATCCAACCAAACTTCGGGCCGTGGCCGAATTCCCTAAGCCAACGACCGTCAAAAAATTGCGCAGTTCCGTATAAGTCTCTGTTCTTACTTCGGACGCTTCATCCGCAATTTTGCCGCCGTCATACCGCATCTATTGAAGATATTTAGAAGCAGCGGACGCCTTACTTCGCGTTCGTCCGAGTGTCACGAGGCTTTCAAAAAGTTTCTTCCTTTGCTAACATGTACGCCAATTTTGCGCCATTGCGACCCGACCGCCCAAACCAGCGGTGTTGCCCTCGGCGCTGCGCTTGCCCAGCGCAAAGAAGGGTTTCCTGAGTATGTCGTGGCTTATGCAAGTCGAACGCTTACGATAGATGAGACCAATTACACTCCGAGGGAAAAAGAATGCCTGACAATCATCTGGGCTCTTACGAAGTTTCAGCCTTATTTGTACGGCCGTGGGGGTCCACTCGTTGTAGGCACGGACTGTCATGCACTATGTTGGCGGTCGTCCTTGAAAGCTCCCTCAGGCAGACTTGCCCGATGTGCACTTCGCCTGCAGGACTATCATATCCGCATGCTGTACCACAGCGGACGCCAGCATTCTGACCCAGCGCCCTCTTGCGCTCTCCCTTACCTGACGAGAATGCCTGCCATTCACTATCCTAGTTTACCGTTTCTTCGCTCGACTTTACCACCATCACTTCTGATCACGGCAACGAGCATTGCATTCCCTCTCTTATATATTTGCTTTCTTGCTGCTCAGCACAGCCAGGCACTCGCTCGTTGCCTCCTCAAGCCCACAATTTCGCCATTCGCGACGACCTGCTTGGTCGAAGCAATTATAATCCCGACGGGCGCCGGTGTTTGTTTGTAGTGCCTCGCAGTCTGCGTTCCGAGATATGCGCAGCTTTCCACGTCGATCCACAGAATTCACACTCGGGAGTTTTCAAAACGCACCAGCACCTTGTAGAATGGTACTTCTGGCGAGGGATGTACAACTACGTTCAGAAGTTCCTTCGCTCTTGACCCGATTGTCAGCGCCGGAAATATTCACCCCGTCTATCATCAGCCATTTTGCAGCCTTTACCTTGCCCTACCCGGCTTTTCGGGCGCGTCGGCGTCGATTTGTATGGGCCCGTTCCCCTGAATATGAGTGGAAACGGCTGGGCCACTGTGGCAGTCGACCACCTCACGCGATACGCAAAAACTGCCCCCCTGCTGGCAGCTACAGCGTGCGATGTTACCTCCTTCCTGCTTCGTTGTTTCACCCTGCGTCATGGAGCACTTCACGAACAGCTCAGCGATCACAGACGTGTCTTCCTGTCCGAAGTAGTTGCAGCCAATCTTAAAGAGTGCCACGTTCTCCATCGTACACCTACGGCGTACCAACCTCCAATCAATGGCCTTACGGAACGCTTCATCCGTACGCTCGGCGACATGCTTGCCATATATGTCGCCTCCGACCACACAAATTGGAACGTCATTTTGCCCTTCGTGTCCTACGCGTACAACACCGCTACTCAGAGCACCACCGGCTTTTCACCCTTTTTCTTACTGCACGATCGGCACCCGTCGCACACCATCGAAACAATTCTACCATATATACCGGCCGGATACATATGAACGTGCTCCGGTTTCTGCCACGGCAAGACATGCTGAAGAGGGCCGCAATCTCGCTCGGGCCTTTACCTTTAATGACCAAGAGCGCCAGAAGACCACTCAAGGTGACACCGCTTCTGCGCCCACCTTCCTGGAGCGCTTGTGTGGCTCAAGGTTCCTTCCCCTGCACCTGATCTCTCATCAAAACTTCTACCCAAGTATGAAGGACCCTACCGTGTCGTCGAACGCGCATCCCCCGTGAACTGTACGTGATCGAACCCATTGAGCCATCTTCGGACATGCGTTCTTGTTCGGGAAACGCTGCTCGTGCTGACAGTCCGAGCCCTGCTCTAACAGTCGGTCCCAAACGCAGCTGATCGATAAACGCCTCTATAGCACAATAAACATATGTTGAATAGCGGCTCAAGAAAAAAAATGAGCAAAGTGAGTTTCGCTACCCATTTAACAGTTCATTTTGCTGTGTGCGAATTCGACGCCACCAGGGCTGAGTGGTTTTTAAAACTGAAGTTGCGAGTTGTCAGTTCATTTATTTCTTCATGTTTCCGGCACTGTTTTCTATAAGCACAATGGGCATGTTTATTACTTTCGACATATTTACTCGTTCGGGAAAGTTACTTGTTTGAAAAGCTACAAAAATCTCGACTTTATGTTGCATTTGTATTCTTCAATAAAGACAATGAAGAATATTTGAAATCGTGTGCCAAAGTTTTCGCTAAATAAAAAAAAATAACCTGAAGATTCTTTCCAGGAGCTGGGCCTATGGATATCAAGAGCTCCGCGTGAACTGTGAATTAGATTTGAACGTCTCAGCACCTGGCATTAGCCTATTTTTATTTGTTACAGTTATATTTCCTAGTTTGAACACTACCGAGCAAGCATTACGATAGAACGTAATGAAATCGAAAATTTATTCCACATTTCCAGCCCCTGCTATATAATATATAATGAAGCAGTACGTTTTTTTGAAGAATACATCAAGTCTTGATTCCCAACATTTGAGCCCTGATGGTGTCATTTCACGCAATGTCCGTAAATTGGCTAAAAATTTTAAAATTAGATTTTCTTTCTTTTTGTACCATGCTTCTAAGAGCTTTGTCACGCTAAATATGTGAAGCAAGAAGATCTCTGCCTAAAGAAAAAAATGCAGGGCCGAGAGCGTCAACACCTTATTAACATACACATTGAAAAATTCGCCTGCATATCTAATATCTACACACAACCACAACAAAGGCTATGACGTATTATCCTCGTAGTCCTTTAGCAGGTGCATCTAGGTAGCCTTGACAAAATGCGTGGTCACCCGGAGCCCCATATTATTATGCGCGGTGTACACAGCCTAACACTTCAAGTTAGAATTTCAAACATATGTTTCGTACAGTTGCACGAAACGTACTGGGTAGCTGATTTCGCGCGCAGCAGGTGATATGTTTGCAGGAAAGGAATCTGTGGTAATTGTGTTTGCATGAATGCGACAGAGATGTGTCACATCGCCTTTACCGTAGGAAATTCGTGCAGCAGAGGCAGCCCCGTTTATAACGCACATCACGTAATTGCACCATGTTGCAATCGATTGAGGCGCAGTATTCGTGCAAATGACTAGAGCATAGCTTGCAAAGAGACACATGAATATAGTTACGACTGCTCTCTCACCAGCTTGCCACCGACGCTCTGGATGCAAACGGGTACTTGGCGTCGAAAACTAAAATTTAATGTGAGAGACCGAGTGAATAAACTCAGTCATTTGCTTACGTGTAATGGAGACGACGACATCTATACTGTTAGAGACAAGAAAAAGGTAAAGCGCTCTTCCCAAGCAACGTCCACGCGAGCAAAACATAACGGATCGCAAAAGGCGCTTATTCAGTCGTAGTGTCGGATCGGCAGAGCCAAATTATGATTTGCTGTGTCAAATAACTTGCATAAATTATTAGTAAAGCACATTGCAGTATTTATTAAGCTTAATGAACATGGAGTAGTTTCGAATAGTAACGTCGGCATTCGAAGCATCTGTGAACGCCGACGGCACCTTTATCGTCATTTAACATTTTGTTAGAACACGAAGTTCCTGAGTGTTCTTTCAATAATAAAAACTATCCTTGAAGACTCCTGTTCTTAATGCCGAACTTATGTACGCTTAAGAAAGGGGCTCTGACTTCAGCATCTTCTGTAACAATCTCTGATTCGCTAGCTTAGGAAAAAAGGTGGGGACAAGTTCGCGTTTCTAGGCAGGTGCACATGGAAGTGGCACAATATGTGCCGTGTGCCAAACACTTCGCAAGTGGCAGTACCTGCACGAAACATTTCTTGGGAATAATGAAAGGAGCGAAATGCACAACAATGAAAGCAAGAAAGACATCCTAGTTGCGAGACAGACATCCTTTCGAATTTACTTGAGAAGTATGAATGATTGACTGCTTCGAAAACAAAAGAATTATACTGCCCCTCGAACACATTTGGCTTCATTTTGCCTAAGAGATGCATGAGACGGAAATTTTGTATATCTTTCAGAGAGAACCACACCTACCATTTAAAGGAAGGATCAACAACCGACAAACCTGTCTACACGGTGGACGACGGTAAATATGAAATGACGATTAAGATAAGCTCTTAAAAGTATTTGATAGAACTGGAGTAACCTGGAAAGTGTGGCGCTCAATATCGCTAATACCCTCTTTACCACTAGTGAACGACGGAAACTCGCCTTAATTGGTAAGAAGTTTTGAATGGTCGCTGTAAAAAGTGTACTTTACAGAAATATCTACATGTCTAGGCGTTTGAGACGTGTCCTCTGTTCTCCGCACCTTTTTAGACGGATTCATTTTACAGCAAAGCTGTTAAAGGGAGTGCCGCAACAGTTTTCATGTGACGGTTGTGAAGGCCGGCGGCGTTATGCGTTGGCGTGACCCGCATCACGTGTCAATCAGAGGACAGCCAGCAACGCAGCCTGCTTCGCGGCCCCGATTCACTTAGGAATGTAATTATCAAGAGTTGAAAATAAAGGGGAGCTCGCTCATGCCTCACACAAATGGACAGAAACTTCTTTGCGCAGTTTATCTGAGCCAGTAAACCGTAATTTCTGTTTCGCAGGTCCCGTTTCATTGCCTCCCCGGTGTAGGTTAGCTCGGAAGAGCTCCAATCGACAATTATTCATTTTTAGTTCGTCTCGTCCTTCTGTTTTGGATAAGATCATCTTAAGCATGTCACCGAACTCTGAACTCAACCCGCTTATTTTGGTGTTGAGGTTTTTAAAGTGAAGCTTTCTTGCCGATTCTGAGACACTTTTTCATGTGTATCTTGATCCGAACACTGAAGGCGTTTTACGAAATAATGTTGCCATCGCGGAACGCTGCAGCCAGGTAATTTACCGCTTAAAGCAGAGAGTTTAAAACAATAATTACTAGAAGAAGCTGTGGCCCTTGTGTAAAGGGTAGCTGTGCAGGGCAAATCAGCCATCATGTAAATGATGTTTACTACATGGATTTGCGAAAACTTCATGGTTTCGCTTTAAACGAATGTCTGACTTTGCAAGTTCATCAGTACGGCCCTATATCAATCATTACGGTCCTATATTATCAGTACCGCTGAAGCCGAAATAGAGGAGGAGATGAGTACTTAGCTGCCCCTTTCCCTCCCCTCTTGTAGCTAGCGCACGTCTCCCTGCTCGCTGCCTCCTCCCTTGAGCGCGCTGCCGCATCAAGCCACCATGCTTCTCGGCTCTCCATCGCAAGCTTCCTTCCAGTGCACCCACAGCATACAGTGCGCGGTCACGGCGTTATCGCGTTTGGACTTTATAGGAAACATCATTGTGACAACGACGGCAATGACGACGGCAACGGCGGAAATTCGCCTGGTGTGTCCATATATTTACTAAGCGTTGATTACGCGTTCGCGTATGAGCGCGCGTGTAATCGCAAAAGAGATAGGAATTCTAGAAATGTCTTTTCGATAAATGAGAATTTCATTCAAGGTCTCACCGTAACGTGCGCATGCAGCTGTCTAAACATCACGTACATCACAATCAAACTTCGCCATAACATACGCGTTAGCGGTGCTAACTTGTGGTCAATTTTTTTTTCCTGGAGGTGTCGTGGGTATCTTCATTGTTTTGCCCAGGAGGATCTCACACAAAATTTTCTTTAATACTCCGTTAGACCTAAGCTATTCTACACTTTTGTGTCATAAGCCAAGTTTATCACTGACCAGAACGCGTCAGTGAAAGGGCGGATGTCTGTTTCGTTCAGCCGCAATGGGCTAACACGGCTGCTAGGTGGTATGGCTTGCTTTACGAATATCACACCGTTCGATGCAACTGGTTCTGATAAAGTGGGAAAGAATCACTGCAGCTAGCTCTAAAGAACAAAAAGTGACGCGGTACTACGTGTTTTTTTAGTTACGTCAAAACGAAAGAATTTTCTCGGCCATCATACATCTCGCGGTTGGTCAGCGAAGGTATAGAAATGGTCATACAGACTAGCACAAATGCAAATAAGATGCCTCAAAAAATATCGTTTGAAGGAGTTTGGTAGGGCCCCGTATTCACAAAACTTCTGTCACCTAAGTGGAGCCTACATAAGACGGGTGATCGACTTGCTATATCAGAGATTGCTGTCGGGACCTGCTGATGTTCGAATGCTGACCCATGAGAAACAAAATGCGTAAATGAAAATCTTGAGTTTTCCATTGCAAAACCACGATATAAATATGAGGCCCATGGGAATGGACGACTTCAGATTATTATTGAGCGCCTGAAGTTCTTTAGCGCTCACGTAACGCATGACAGACGAGTAAGTGTTCTTGCACTCCGCTGCCAGCGAAATGTGCCACCACGGCAGCTATTGTACCTATGATCTCATTGTCATCAGCCAACGCCCTTGGCACCTAGCTTCCTCCGGTTTGATTGCTAGTGAGGGAACGCTCTTGCGCAAGATAGATTTTGGGAATGCGGGTAGAGTTTATCCGGCAGCCGGTCACAATGTGTTCTTAATAAGATTTCCGCCAGTTGTTCCGAAGAAAGAGCTGCATTCTGCTTGATTCACAACGGACGACGTCCCTGATATTGGCGACGAGGACTTACGGAGTCGCCATTTCTTGGAAGTTCCTCGCTCGCGTAGTATGAGGCATAACGCGAGGCACTCCTCATCTATGTTTGGCTGTTGCCGCTCATTAAAAGCAGCATGCGGGAGCCCTCCTGAACATTTCTGTAAGCACTCTCGAAACGCAAGAAGTTCTCTCCTGTCAGCATAATACTCTTCGAGAAACAGAAAGCACAGAATGGTTCACAGCCGCTATCTTTTTTACTGAATACGTATTCAGGCCGCGTATAAGGAAACCATATCTCCTGGGCGCAGAGGAGAAGGAGCTGCGCGCCTATTGGCTCTCGCCGCAGGCCACTTTCGCAAGCATGGCGGCACCCAGGACCGCGGCCTCCGACGTTGCCTCCGAGATTTAAGTTTGTGTACGCTCCGACGCTGGGCTGTCACTGCGGTGAACGCGATGCAGCAGTGGGCACTGACGCCCATTTGGTGATAGGAGCGCGCATCACTTGCATTGTGGTGTATCCGAGTCACGTGAACCAACTTGAAATGCTTCAAGAAACGCCTGTGCAACGTTGCGCAAGGATTGTGTGCAGGCCCTTGGCAACGCCACGCCTCGCTTCCGAATGTTGCTTCGCTCCGTTTTCAACGACTCCCAAAAAGCGTTCATGCGGCAAGTGGACACGGGCCACATGGAAAACATAAAACTATATGATCGGAAAGAAAGAAGATGGCGGCGTCATCATCCTGGCGCCACAAATAGCCGATACCGTTGCACGAGCTTCTTTAACGAGTCCGGCGATATATGTGCTGCCGGCAACTGCATAAATCACTGCAGCCACATACAGACAAGCTTTTTTTTTTTGAACTAAGACAAAAAAGACCTGTCAGTAGCAGAATCTACAGATCTCATGCAAGTAAATTATGCTTGCAACCGACAATGGGGTTGTAACCGGCAATTCGAAGTTTTATTTACAAGGCTGCGTTGACATATTGCAACACTTACTTTTTTACTTGCGCAGATGTGGTCTGGCGGTATTCCCTTTGTGCTACCTCTGCAATCTACCAATCATTTCTTTTTATTTTCGTGTCGGCGGTTTTCTACTCATCGAAAACGATGTCGAGAAATTTCGCTTCAAAATCTAGGACTGCCTTTATGCAGTACTGTCCATTGCAGCAACGATATTAGGATATAGCCACAGGAACGTATTGCAGAGCCATTTTTAATTTCCCATGTGACACAAGAAGACTGCCTTATTAATATTTCGTAGTTTCCATATTTGATTTACTTCTACTTCATCTTTAGAAAATTGAGAAGTTCAAAAGAAATTCACAGTTAAATTATTATTAATTTATTAGTCAAAATTTAAGTTGCTGATCTTTAGGTATATCCTTTTAAGTATACCATTTTAATTATATTTCAGTAATAAGTTCTTGATGCTACTCCTATGAAGGCAAGGCTGACTATGGTATTAAAAACTACTTTATGTGATTTATAAATAGTTTATTTCTGATTTTAGATTACTCATTTATTTTCGTTATTTTTGTGTTATTTATTTATTCACCAAGTTATTTAGTTTTTCAATCGCATTACTACCCGATTCGTGCCCTATGCCCCCGTAGTGGGTTTGTGCTCTGAATTGGATAATAATAATAATAATAATAATAATAATAATAATAATAATAATAATAATAATAATAATAATAATAATAATAATAATAATAATAATAATATAATAATAATAATAATAATAATAATAATAATAATAATAATAATAATAATCACCGTCACCATGTGTTGAGGCCACAACAATAACGACGACGGGGAAGTTTTTGTTGCAGTTCAAAGTGCACATCTCCGAGAACGCTAGTACGGTCAGGTAAGAAGACGCCGCATACGTTAGCGCGAACTTGTGCAATATATTTCGACGCCACACAGAGTGACTGAGTGCACGCAACGCAGAATGAGAAGCGCGCATATATATGCAGATGCGTGTCCAACCAGCCTTCAAAGCATGCTTCAAACCATAAGCATTTTCCTCATGCCGTGCGTGCGGCTTAGCTCTGATGTTCCATTCTTCGTGGAATCTGATTTTCTTATACCCGCTATGCGTAAAAGAAAAGTACGTGGCCAACGCGTAACTGTGTCGTCTCTTATTGGAATAAAGCATCGACCAAGCGGGAAAGTCTACTAAAACACCGAGCTTTGCTACGATACTTCAGTTACGAAAAAAAAAAAAAAAGAAACAGCAACTTCTAATTGCTTCAGCGCACGGCACTTGTGTAACGCGGCGACGCATTTGCTGTAATGCAGTAAAGCGAGTGAGACTTTGTGCGCATGCGCAGTGTAAGCAAAATACGTTATTATAAAAACTGTAAACCTCACTTGGTCATGCTTCTAGCCTTGTTACCCCAGGTGCTCAACTGAGGCCTCCGCGCTGAAGCATACAGTGTGTTGCAGTGAAGCGAAGAGAGAATTTGCGCGCGTCCTAAGTGTAAGCAACATGTTATAAAAACTGGGAGCCACACTGGGACACGGTCAGAGTTAAGCCACACGCGTGGCAGCAGGAAAGTGCGTATGGTTATAAACATGCTGTGAAGGCTTATGGACGAAAACCTGCATATATATGCGCGCTTTTCATACCGCGTGGCATGTACTCGGTCACTCCGTGTGGCGCCTAAATATTTTGGACAAGTGCGCGCTCCGCGTAAGGTATGCGGCGTTAAGTCTTACCTGATCGTACTAGCGTTCTCGGAGATGTGCACTGCGAACTGCAACATAAACTTACCGTGTCGTCGTTACTGCTGTGACCTCAACACATGGTGATGATGATCATGCCACCGCCGTCTTCTTCCTTTTCGCTTTAGCGCGTGTCCACGTTCCGCATGAATGCTTTCTTCAGCGTCCTTAAAAACGGAACGACGCTGCTTTCGGACGCCAGGCGTGGTGTTGTCAAAAGCCTGCGCACAACCCTTGCGCAACGCTGCAAAGGCGTTTGTTAAAACATTTGTAGTTGCTTCACGTGCCTCGGATATACCACGATGCAAGTGATGCGTGCTCCTATCACCAAACGGGCGTCAGTGCCCACCGCTGCATCGTGTTCACCGGGCCCACATCCCACCGTCGGAGCGTAAACGAACTTAAATCTCGGAGGCAACGTCGGAGGTCGCGGCCCTGGGAGCCGCCATGCTAGCGGAAGTGGCCTGCGACGAGCGCCAATAGGCGCGCAGCTCAGACCTCCCGGTGCGCAGGGGATATGTTTTCCTTATACGCAACACGGCCATGGCGGCAGCATCTCGATGGGGGCGAAATGCGAAAACATTCGTGTACTTAGATTTAGGTGCACGTTAAAAAAACGTCAGGTGCTCCAAATTTCCGGAGTCCCCCAGTACGGCGCGAACTACAATGAGATAGTGGTTTTGGCACGTAAAACCCCATAATTTTAATTTTTTTTAACCGAACACGTGTAGTGAATGCCCTCAGAGCGCGGTCGCCGCGATGGAGCCCCTCGAACCGGCTTCTAGCATGAAGGGTACGCAGTCGCTGAGAGCAAACTATGTAAAATATGTTGTTATAGTGGGCTGTCTGCATAATAAAATGGAGCATAACAGAATGAACCCTCAATGCAGCGATCGCACGATTTGCAGCGACCAACTGCGCGTCAGCATGCATGCCTGCACATAATGTTTTGCTTTCGCTGCGAGCGCGTTTTCGCAATTTTCCGTGAGTGTTATGCCGTAGCATATGACCCTTTGACAGCACACAAGCAACCGTTGTTGCATGGACGATAGCAGAGCTGCTAAAAAATAATTTATAACTAGTTACTTCCACACACGCCTACGGCGACTTGTTATAGGCGGTCGCAACGATTCAATCTTTCTTTTTTCTATTTTATTATAAATTCTTGAACTTTTCAATATCATTATTTCTCAAGTTGCATTGCGCTGTACGTTTATCAGTCATCTCAGCGAGCAGTTTCCCACAGCTTCTTTTTGTTAATCCCGTATACATTTATAGTTTGACGCTAACAAAAACGCGAGCATATGCCTTTTTCTTAACTTGCTTTTAACCGTTCCCTTTCCATTGCAGTGAACTTTCCAGCGCCTAGCATCAGCAAGTTGATAGATCAATGCTTCATCCCACTGACTGGCAGCGCGCGGGCGAGCGTCGCAATCCGCGCTTTCTTTCAATTACTGAACGTCGCAGCCCCGACGTGTAGCAGACATGTTCATCCCGGAAGTATTCGCGATCCAAGCTTCACGCAGCTTCTTGTCCCGCGGCTACGTGTCAATAAGGCTGACACCGGACTCCGTTGCGTACGTCCGGCACTGCGGCACCGAATAGTAGCCTGTCATGTTGTACGCCTTCAAAGGCAGCCACTACCAACTATAGGGCTTTCAAATGTTCTCAAGCAGACACCCGAAGCGGGAAGAGCTCCCCACTTAATCAGAATCTCAGTGCAGCTGGGACTTTAAACTTTCGTTTTCAGCTTGCTTCGGCGCCTCCGAAGCAGCCGACGTGGCCGCTTTGTTCGCGCGATCCCTCATACCACGTCAAGCCGACGGCAGCGCCAGCTTTTCCAGTGGTGGAGCTCGCCCCCAATAGCGCCCCACACTCAGACGGGGACACGGGCGCACACATACATACATATGTGGAAAATGAGAGCAAATGTTGTAAGGTTTTATCAGAGGTGGTACTTATGCGCGGTAGCTTAGAACTCTTGCTGCTTAAGTTTAATGGACATTTATGGTAAACAAATTTAAAAAAAGCAAGGTGTAGAGCAATATGGTATATAAGTGTGATTATACTCAGGATTACTAGATGAAGTTCAAAGCGCAATAATCAGTGGACGGCTCTACAAGTCCTATGTTCCAGAAATGTTCTCTAAATATAGTGCATGAATAAAAAGCGTTTTTATTAGTCAGTAAAACAATACAGGCGCATTGCCAGTGAGACGTACACTAACTTCCAAAAGTTTTGTCCCTGCTACCTGCATGCGCCTGTGACGTGCAAGGATGAACAAAAGTCGTTTTATTGACTTTTTAGGTAATGCCAAGGAATACTGCACACCAGTGAACAGCTCGCCTGTTATATGCAGTGAAAGCGTCGGACAAGCTGAACGCTTCTAAAAAATTCACTTCCTGACTTTTTTTACAGTCGCATTGACCGTAGTGAGATTTTCAAATATTTCCGCCAAGCAGCTGAATTCTCGAAATTGAACACGTAATTTATGGACCGAGCTCGCAAAGTTTTTGTTTGTATCAGTTATTTATTATTGGTTGGTCGCCTTCGCTCATAGCTTCTCTGGTATCATGGTTGGTGGGAAATTGTTCTTACGATCAATTATAGCGTAAGGCCTGAATTCCAGTACAAGCCTAGATGCGCAGTTGATTGCGCCTTATTTTTGTTTTGTTTTTCAGGTGCCGATGGTGAGAAAACGGCGAATTTGATCTATAGCAACTATGAGAATTGCGCCGTAGTGGACTTCCCGTTCAAGATGAGACAAAGTAAGAATCTGCAATTAACTAGGCTAATAGGCACACAGAGTTCATTGTTTAGCAGGGAGGATATAGAAGCGGCATACTACGGTACGCAATTTCGTTATAATTGCATGAAGCCAACAAACTATGACCTCAACGAGATCACTGGATGTAATATTTATTGTTATTGATTTGTAAAGTTAGTTACGGGTGATGATTAACTATTGTCATAGACTTCGTATTCCTAACAAGAAAAGAAAGTCGCAGTTTCAACCGAGAGACAAAGTAATGATTGCCTTACAGAATTAGTAGACAGTTATACGAAGTAAGATTAGTAGTTTTATCAATTGTGTAAGCTGCTCTAAACATTCGCGTATTAACAAAATTAACAAACATGCTTTCACGCGCCCAGGCGAGTACGAACCCATCTCAATCAATGACTGCGGAAACTCGCTGTCAGAACGCTGTTGTGCTGAGAAGTGGCAGCTGTGGCGAGACAATTCCCTTCCGTGCTGTCTCTCACTTCAGTGCGAACTAGGTGCACGAGCACTCAGCGCATACGAAGCTATCAGCTACCTCGGGCCACGTAGCCTTCAAAGCTATCGCACATGGCTCGCAAGGTAGTGTCAGGATGGCCGTGCTCAGCCGGCGCAGCCAAAATGGAAAAGGAGATGCGCGCGCACCTGCTCCCTTCCGCCCCCTCTTAGCGCGCGCACACCTCCCCAATCCCCGGCCCTCCCCCGTACGCACGTGAGCAGACCGCGCGCGCTTCCCGCATTCATCCCTAGGGCGTACGGGAAGACGCTGCCCCATAAAGCCTCCATCCTCCTCGGCTGACCCTTGCAGGCTGACCCTCACAAGTAACGTGTGATAATGCATAATTCACATACTCGTGTCGTCATGAGGTAATTTATTTAGATGTTTTTCCCCTCTTACGCTCGAGCAGCATTCACAGCGGGAGCAACTTTCTTTTTTTTTTGCAGGCTGTGGTCTATGGGTCACCAAAGATGTGTTGCACAGTTTCCCGCAAGAATGCATTGACCAGTTCGAGGACAACTGCGACAAGGCGGTCGCGGTGTTCGACGACGAAACTTGCAAGGGTGTGTTGGACAATATCTAGAGCACTTCTCACGCGCGTGTATTTTTATGAGCGTTCGGTCATTAGTACCGAATAATAAATTGCTCCATCACACGAAACATAACTCTCCCGTCGATTATTTATTTCTAATCTGTTTCCCCCTTGTCCACCCAGTCCACCCTATCCCTAGGGAAAAAGAAGTGGCATGTCTATCCAACGTGCTGTTAGAAACGAAATGACGCGAAACTTGTTCATATTAGCGAATTAGCAGCAGGAGTGGGTAACACGAGCTCCAACACGTTGCTACCTGTCTGTGTTGCGACGACGAAGGCGATCTACGATGCTTGCATAGAGAAGAAACATGGCACAGGGTACTATGACACATATATAAATATATTTAAGGCTTTGGACATTCGCGTCACTGTGACACATCCATTCTGGAGGTGTAGATGAAAGTAGGCACATCTGCATTGGCCAATATTGTATATAACAAGATGAATAAAAAAAAATTAACGGAGGATTTATGTTTTCGTGGGAATAAACGAAAAGTGTGTCTGCGTGACGTTACGTCGCGCATAATTGGAGTGGCGTGAGCATTGGAGTTTCCATGATGGCCTTATTCAGTCCGGTGTCGCGTTGACAAGGGGTCGTATGCTCCCCAAGCGTTTCGACAAGATACAGCGAGTCGTAGTGCACTTTCTGTGGTCACATGGAGTCAAAACAGTGAGCACCCACCGTAGGCTGTAGGACCTTCCCCTTTGTTCCTACAGGCTGACCTGGCCCCATCTAATTACCAAACCTACCGCTTTTTCGCTGAGGCAGTGAATGGTCTTTGGTTTAGGTCAGAGAATGAGGTCCAGCTGAGGTGTGAACATAGCTTCATCACCAGCCAAACACTTCCTCGCGGATAGGATACAGAACCTGATCGCACACTACCAAAAGTACATTGCCACGCAGAAAGAATGTAAGAAAGAATTCATTTGTGTAGCTACTCTTCCTGTGTGTATAAATAAAGTTAAGCAAAAATTACCTCCACATTTTCGTTTACCGCTGCATATCCGCAACATATCCGCAGGTGAAGTGACGAAGAACGCCAAACGCAAGGGAAGAGGCAAACCTTTTAATCGGTTTCCTCACTATCCAAAGCACTTAAGCTCCGCATATGCGATGCGACAATGGCTACACGGCCTCGAGGCATCTCCTACTGCTCTTACAGTTATGCAAAGTCTACTAGATAAAAAGAAGTAAATAAAGTTCAGTGGACGGTTACAAATGTGTAACGAGAACGTTGTTTGTATGAGAGAATGGAACTATTTGGAGACATGTTTACTTTTGTGGCGTTTATGTTAATGTAGCAATGGCGGTCTGTCGATCGCTGAAGTGAGTTGTTATATGTTGTATGTGCTAGAACAAATCGTTGTTTTGAAAGCGAGATCGCTGGACGTTCTTATATATGTGATGACGGTTATCAGCTGCGTGGCCGTGGCTAAACTCAGAGCTGTTCGCGGAAGTCACTGTCTCGCCTATGCTGCTGAGATGAAGGAGGGGAAGAAGCTTGTGCGCTGAGTTCTAGGGATTGGTTGCGGACAGATGAGGTAGCTCGCGTTTTCGAATTGACTGCAGATACAGGAAGTACAACCGAAATATCGACAGGTCGATTTCCGGAAAGTGCAACGAGGGGAAACTGCAACGAGTATTACCTGGTCCAACCGAAGCCCACCGAGCAACCGATGGCCCACTGAGCAGTTGCAGCCAAAGGGGTTTCCCAGAAACTGTTTGGACAGTGCCAGCGTTCAAGCGTCTGTTTTCAGTGGTGTAATTATTGGCCGACTCTGGCACCTGGCTTCTGCATCGGCGTATCAAACCGCAGGATGTTGAAGTCTCGGTGCATGCTGAGGCCTCTGCGATTGACACTCCTGCTTAAACCGCAGGCTTATCGCATGTATGTCACTTTTCTTGTGCTGGCGGCTCGAACATATCACTCATCTTGCTTACGTCAGCCTGCTGCTGCTTTCACGGAACGTAAGGCAGGACTGTTGTGGCAGGACAGGCATCTCCCCTACCGATCTCGAACTCACTGGACCACTTGGAGGCATAAGGCTCCTGCTTCCTCCATGAAATTTGACAATACTGTGGCAACAGTCGGTTGGCTTGTTAGCGTGTTTCTGTTTACGAATTGCTAATACTAACTATGAGCAAGGCCATATGGTGGTGTACAAGGGAACCGAGCTTGGTGTGGCGAAATCCAAACTGTCTTTTTTTCATAGGTGGAAGCGCACGCGTCAATAAATGAAAGCACCTGATGGCGCTCTGATGAGCTACCTTCTGGCGCGCTATCAAAGCCTGCCCATGCGAACGACAACATCTGCGAGCAACGTGACGCCTCATGCACTCTCGAGCACCTTTCTCGCAGGAGATGGCACCGTCGGCTCGTAACTGAGTAACAAATTAAGAAAAACTAGTGCTTTCATAATAAGCGCTTCAACATTGGACCTCATTTATACTATATGGTGCTCTCCCTACACACGGGGTAAAGCTGAATAAGGGCGTCATGTTGGCAAAAGATCCTCTGCCTGGCTTACATTGCTGAGCCTTTGGCGTCTCTTCAGGCCATACGGCCCTTAGCCTCTGAGGTGCACAGCAAGGTTTGGCTTTGACCTGCCCATCTCGCCCGCGGCTCTGCTACTACTACTGATTATGGCCCCAACTCTTGCTGCATGTAACGCGTATGCCTGGGAGAAAACTTATGATTCAAGTTAAGCGCATGAGAGCTTATCACGGCTTGTTTTGTAACGAACAAATGATTTTGAATAGCTGTTGCAGACTTCCTTCGGACGACAGTGCTGACGGAGACCCACAGGGAATCTCTAGCGACTGCCACTTGAAACATACGGATAAAAAAAAAACCTCAACTGGAGCACTTTTGTCAAGCCCATCGCGACATTCATCTAACAGGATGAGTTTACGGACATCTGCGCAGTGGCTGAAGTCTTATAGTCTTTGTTATAGTGCTCACTCAAATCATCAGCAGGACTTGCCCTTAGTGGTAGCACTTCCCGTTGCTGGTTTTATTGTGCTAGCCAATGGGAAACGTTGGGAAAATACCCTAAGTGTTTGACTATGAGCTGCCGCGTGTGTAATTAATAGATGTTTCAAACTGGTGGGCTGCAAGTATGCTTCACTTTGTCAAACCAACTTTTTGCGTTCACGTGCAAGTGTCGCAAACTCGCGGCTTGACTGTGGGCCTCGGAGCCCTTGCTTGCGATGTGTATGGCTCTTGTCAAATAGGGCGCGAACAAAACAGTACATAGTAATGCCAGTGGCAGACGGTAATTTGAGACCTCTTGAGTACATTTGTATAACGGTTCGCAAAGCGCACCGTTCCTTTGCTTCTAGCAGGATTGATCAGAATGGTGCTTTCACTGAGGTAAGCAGATTCTGACCAATGACGTTTGGGCAAGCTCGATGGCATCCTTCTGAGCAATCATGCTAGGGCAAGCGAATGGTTCGGTTTCCGAACTGTTAGAAGATTGATCCCCTGATTGAGCTGTAGCGTAAGTGCATCTGTAAAACATGCAAACATTTTCACTTTCTTCCTGTGCAGAAAAAAACAATCATCGCTTTGCATGTATTTCTACCCTGACTTGCAGTCAATTAGAGCGTCCATAGCAGCCCTCCTCTGTAATAAGAGCTGGCAAAATGACTAATCCAAGAATATAGCAGAATTAGCCGTTTCCCAGAGTCGCACCCTGAAGGTGACCACCCGTAAATAACGTCTCGGCAATCTGCTGCTGGCATTGGTGTTGTTCCCACGTACACTATCAATCTGTAAACGCACAAACGTTATTGCGGAGTCGCTTTGTTTATACATGCCTCTGAGCGCAATTGAGGAGTAAACGTCAAGCTAGCGTTATCTAATATTTCAGTGGGGGCTGGCAAATAAAGCTATTAGTTTCCCGCCACTCTCATCTTGTCTACCATCGAGGTGCGCAAGCGGGCTTTCATAAACTCGCACTCAAGCGCTTGTTAACACGACAGCTATAAGGGCTCCGTGACCCGGACAATCCGGTGCCGGTGCCGGTGTCGGCAGAGCGGTCTGTGAGCGAGAATTGCCGCATAAATTTTGGTATATGTATATGCCACGCTTTGTTATGTTACATCTGGCATATGCGGTTATACTGCCCCACCATTCTATCACTACTGTTGTTTGTCCATACTTTGCCTTACATTATTGATCAAGTTATTCCTCGGAAAATTGAGAATGACAACCCAAAAACAATTGTAATGAAACAAAACACAGACAACGCATACCTTTTATGTTTAATGTTCTCATATTGCAATAATAAAAGTGCGCAATAATAACAGAGTCCTGCAATTTATGTAATTATTTTTGGCACGCCTGTGCACAACCTCCGGGGTCAGCCCACGCATGAGGCCGCGTTTCTGCCGGAAAGCTCGCCTTCGTGCATAGCGTTCGCCGCCAGCGTTTTCCGGTAAACCTTGCTTGTACATAAGATGAAGTTGCGAGACAGCGTGAGAAGCAGTCGGGGATCTTTGAATGCTAACGCGTTCTATTCTTAAAGGCGAAGCTTAACCGTCCTGCAAGTTTTTCTGCTCGTACGCAGGCGATCCTTAGTCGTTCCGAGTCTCAGGTGTAGCTGGCGCTGATTCAGTGAGCAGCAGTGGTAACCACAGTCATTGGGATTCTGTACTAAGACTCCCGACCATATCAATCGTTTGAATTTGAAATACAGCTTATTTCATGTTCCAGAGTTGTTGAACATCTGGTGGCTGCCAGGCCACTGTTCCTTCTTCTGTGTAACATGTCGTGGCCGCATTTCCTTAGAAAACTAACCGTCCTATAGGCGAGATGATCATGATGGCTGCTTTAAGCTTAGGATGAAACACCGAATTTTTACATGACACTGACATCCAACCTAAGCTATGATGATAAATAACAAAAAACGCATTCACAAATGCACAAATTTCAGGAGACTTGCAGAGGGAAATTATCGCACTTGGGGCAGCTTCGATGGAATTAAGGGATCGTGGGACCGTGCCCTTTATTGTTGCTGCACAACTTTGTTTTCTTTCTCTATGCACGGCTGTTCTCACGTCAGCAACAAGTACTCACTAATCACTTTCTTCTTATCTTTTTCACATATCTTTCTTTATGAGGGCGCATGGTGCAGAGATGGCTAAAGAGTCGCTTCAGATAATTTCGTTTTATCTGTGAACAATGGGAAATTATATACGACGCTTCTATGAACTTCAGCTTCCATCTTGGATACTAAATAACTTGTTAAAATAGGTCGGAATCTGAGGTAAGCTGTCTTCCATGCCTCAAATGTTCCTAACTCTTCTTGCCCATCTTTCTGTTGTTCCCTTCCTTATTCTCTACCTTTCTTCTTTTTCCTCCTTTCTCCCTACCTTGCTTCCCCATTAGTTCCTTGGTATTTCCTCCTTTTTATTTCCTTCCACTTTCTTCGTTTCTACCTATCATTCTTTTTTCTTCCTTCTTTCGTTTCTCCTTTCTTTCTTTCTCCTTGGTTCATTTGTTTCTTGTATTCTTCGAACATTGCGGGTAATGCACCAAAGTTTTGTTAGTCCAGTAACTTTATTGCTTGTCATAGAACTGGCTCGATGCTATAGCGTATTATATCCAATTGTAGAGGAAGATATTCCCTAGGTTGTACGCAGCGAGCCCGGTCACCACGCTAGCCGCCTGCATAAGGGCGCCCTGTTCATCATCGCGCGGCAGATACCACAGAACTTTGCTTACGTGGAGCTTCAATTACCGCCAGAATACTCATCTAGCCAGAGTCAGGTATATAAACGTGTTCTCGTCTGCTGGATTCTTCGTCAGCGAGCTGGGGTTCGCCACATCGCCGCGGTGCGTGGTCGCCCGAAAACTTGTTCAATAAAGCGAAACAGTTCTACAAGCCACGACGGGTATACGTACTTGTACTCGTAAACTGCAGATGAGCTAGTCATAAGCCGATGTGTCGTGATGTCCGTAATAGTGATGCCACTCATCACCTGTGTATTCTTGTAATACAGTCGTAATGCTCAGATTTATTTTCACAAAAGACGGCTGCTGTAGCGGGGACCCGCCTCGTGGTCTCATTCGCGGAGATCACTATACGAAACTCTTTCACGGTTAGAGCACAATGGCTCGGAAGGCATGAATTTGGCAACGGTATGGCGTTTGGATCAACGCTGGTCAGATCGCTACGTTGCGTGCGCGCAGCCCAGCGTGGTTGCACAGCCCAGGCACAGCCCAGGTGTAAACAAGAGAGGAGAATCTGCTCCGACAAAATGGCAGAGTAAAGTCAACTTCTGGCGTCATGGAGGCTTCACAAGGAATAGCGCGTCCGCTTAGATTTTCCTTCCTCCATGCAGAGCCGCAACGTCGACGCCATCTTGAGAAGTTCGAGCGTTTACCGCGCCGAGCACACCTCTGCTCTATAGAGGCGCTTTAAAACTTCCCGCCCTGCGGAAAAAAGCGAAACTGAATAAATAGTTTGTTTGTAACCCATTACATGGCTTTAGCGGCACAAGTGTACTCGCACCGCGGGAATATTGGGGACGAGGATTTACGGATTCACTATCTGTTGGAAACGGCTCCCTTGCGTAGTATGAGGGATCACGCGACGCGCTCCTCATAGATTTGGCTGTCGGCGCTGAACAAAACGATCATGCAGGAGCCCTCCAGGACATTTCTGTAAGTACTCTCGGAACGGCGGAAGTTTTCTACCGCCAAGATAATAATCTTGGGCAAACAGAAAGCACAGAATATGTTACAGACGCTACCTTTTTACCGAATGTATACAGTGAACGCCACTGCGTGCGGTCGCCGCGATGGAGTCTCCCGAGCCGGCTTCTTGCATGAAAGGTAGGCAAATGCTGACAGCAGACTATGTGAAATATGTTCTTATAGTGGGCTGTCTGCATAACAAAATGGAAAATAATAGAATGAAGCCTCCATGCATAGATCGCGGGGGTTCGCAGCGCAGTGGTTCTTAGCTACCGACTGCGCGTCTGCATGCATGTCGGCGCACAATATTTCACTTTCGCTACAAGCGCATTTTCGCACTTTGCCATGAGCTTTTATTTATGCCGCGGTATTTGAGTATTTGACAGCATAGAGTTTCCTACAAAAATTGCTAGAGGGAACTCGGGCGCTAGTGTCTACGGGAGCTGCAATGGGAGGGGTTGTACCAGCATGGAAATTATCGAAAGTATATGGATTTGCCTAAACTTCGTCCTTTTGCCTTCAAACGGCATTGTGACTTTGTAAATTCGTCATTTTCAACAGTGTATTGCGTAATAAATACTTAAATATACATCATTAAAATTGTCCGACGACAGGATTCGAACACAGGAACTCTAGCACAGAAGCCTGATATTGAAACCATTAAGCCACGGGCGCATGTGACGACTAGCGAATGAAAGGACCTTATGAATTTATCGAGGGCATGCCAGTTCCGTGACACGCTTGGCGCGTTTCGATTTGGTCACCTGGACAAGCTCAATCGTTGCAATTAATAGCAATTGTGCGTGTTCCCGGCGTCTTCTGCACTTCGAAGAGCATAGATTGCGCTGAAACGTACAATAAGATTGATATAACGTAATAAACAAAGCCACAAGGACGTCTGAATCCACAAGCACGAAGATCAGACAAATCCATGCACTTCCCATAATTTCCATACTGGTACAACGACCGCAGCGCCAGAGTTCCCTCTACTAATTTTTGTAGGAAACTCTGTTTGACCGTACACAAGTATTGCGGCCATTGTTGCGTGGACGCATAGAGTTTCATATTAGTGTAACTAGAGAGAAACCATCATGGGAATGATGGGAAGTACAGGCTACGGATTGGCATTCTGTTGACTGACAAACTTGTCTACAAGTATTTTTTGGCAGTTTTGGTTTCGCTCCAAGCGGAATTGCTGTAACCTGCAGTGGGACAGTGCAACGCAAAGCTTTGTTATGTTGTTCGAAGTGGCGATAGCGCGCTGGGCCAGCGTCTGTGACGAGGTTTGTGTCTAGGCGTTGTGTCAAAGCCCTGACGAGAAAGCGACGACATCGTAAACGATGAAAGAACATGTTTTGATCGTTTGGACCTTCCTTTCTTAAGTGTGTTCGGTTGGTGCTCTAGCGTTACGTGCTTTATGAAACTTCAGAATAGGAAAAAGAAGGCACTACTGATACAACACATAGACAGCTGTACTTCTAGTGGCTTGACAATCAAATTTTATTGAGGGCTTCATTATGCATTGCTCGTTTATGCGCTCATTAGAATGCGTGTTTTAGGATTTCGAGAACACAAACCTACTTCTGGTAGGAAAAGTTGCTGCTTCCTGGTTTTAGTCTAGTGTCGCAAAATGGGTAAGTGCAAAGCCACCCTGGAACGCTTCGGCAGCGGTACGTCAATATAAAATATACTTACGTGTAGAAAGACACAGATGAAAGAGGCTCTTTACAGGCTATTTACACTGGAGCCAGACAGCCAGGCCTACACTCGCCCGCGCCAAGGCACACACCAACTTCATCGTCATTCTCGCGGCGGCTCATCTCTTGAGTATCTCCCGATAATATCGTAATACTACCCCCTCGGCGGCAAAAGCGCCGTCATGGTGTTGTTAAATATCCACGGCGCGTGGAGAGTTGTACGGCTTGAGTCGGGCGACGTGGACAATGTCACTGGTTGTCACAGCGGATGACGTAGTGGGCGTGGCTAGAACGATTTCATAGGTCACATCGGTCACTTGGCGGAGCACACGATATGGGCCTGTATAACAGAAAAGCATTTTCTCACAAAGGCCAACTTCACGCCATGGTGACCAAAATAACACGAGGGTGCCGGGCACAAAATGGACATCACGGTGACGGAGGTCGTAGCGGTGCTCCTGTTTGTCTTGAGACACTTGTAGACGAACGCGCGCAAGTTGGCGAGCATGGTCAGCTCGCCCGATTGCATCACGGGCATAAGCCCTAGTTCAAGCTGTGGTGTACGGAAGCACAGTGTCTAGTAGTAGCTTCGGTTCTCGGCCACACAAGAGTTAAAACGGGGAAAAGCCAGCAGTTTCTAGACGGGAAGAGTTGTACGTAAAGGTAATGTAAGGTAGAGCCAGGTCCCAGTCACGGTGATCGTCTGAAACGCATTTCGATATCATGTCTGTAAGGATGCGGCTTAAACGCTCAGTGAGGCCGTTTGTTTGAGGGTGGTAGGAGGTGGTAAATTTACGCTGTATTGAGCAGGCGCGCATGATGTCGTCAATGACTTTGGCTAAAAACGTACGGCCACGGTCTGTTAGCAACTGACGCAGAGCCTCACGCATCAAAATGGTATGATGTAGAAGGAAGTCCGCAACATCAGTTGCGCAACTGATCGGAAGAGCGCGGGTTACGGCGTAGCGGGTCGCGTAGTCAGCTGCGACTGCAACCCACTTGTTTCCTGATGTAGATTCCGGAAATGGCCCGAGAACCCCTAAGCCTAGCACGATGTAAGGGCCCCGCAGGGATGTAGGGTGGCTGCAGGTAGCCATCGGGGAGCTGGGAAGGCTTCAGGCATCGTTGGCAAAGTTCACAAGCGGCGACGTAACGTCGTACGGAACGGACAAGGCCCGGCCAGAAAAAACGGCGACGTACACGGTCATAGGTTCGAGATACGCCGAGGTGTCCTGCCGTCGGTGCGTCGTGAAGCTCTTCTAGAACGGTTGAGCGGAGGTGTTTAGGTATGACAAGTAGGGAACGCAGAGACGTCAGGATGAAGGTTACGACGGTACAGAGTATCGTCGCGGAGGACGAAGAGGCGTAGAGTGGCGTCGGCCGGATAGTGTTCAAAACGGTCGATGCGTCATCTCATGTTGGCGTTACGACGTTGCTCGTCGGCGAAATAAAGCAGCTGCAACACAGAGAATACACAAGCAGCACTGGTAATATTGGAGGAGTCAGGGTCATCAACATGGTAACGCGACAGGCTGTCAGCGTCTTGGTGCAGGCAGCCAGACTTGTAGACCACAGAATACGAAAATTCTTGTAGTCTCAAAGCCCAACGACCAAGCCGGCCTGTAGTATCTTTATGGATGAGATCCAGCAGAGAGCATGATGGTCAGTGACTACGGAAAAAGGGCGACCGTAGAAGTAAGGACGGAAATTGGCAACCGCCCAGACAACAGCAAGGCATTCTCGTTCCTTAATGGAATAGTTGCGTTCCGATGGTGTGGGGAGGCGGCTTGCATAAGCAATAACGCGATCCTGGCCACGCTGACGCTGGGCTAAGACGGCACCTACGCCATGACCGCTGGCATCTGTACGCAATTCTATAGGGGCATCAGGGTCAAAGTAGGCGAGAATGGGTGGTGAGGTTAGAAGAGTGACGAGACGAGGGAAGGCGGCGGCTTCTGAAGCACCGCACGAGAATTGTACGCCTTTCTTCAAAAGGTCAGTGAGGGGTATAGCAATTGATGCAAAATCCGGAACAAGACGACGAAAGTACGAGCATAGCCCCACAAAACTTCGAATGTCTGCGGCTATCTTCGGAACCGGAAAGTTTCGAACAGCGCGAGTTTTGTCAGGATCAGGCTGTACTGCGGAAGCGTCAACGAGATGGCCCAGAAGAGTAATTTGACGGTGGCGAAAACGATACTTGCACGAGTTAAGTTGCAGCTCCGCCTTTCGAAATACATCAAGTATAGTTCTTAGACGCTCAAGGTGAGTGTCGAACGTTGGCGTGAAGACGATGACGTCGTCGAGGTAGCAGAGGCATGTGGACAATTTGAAACTTTGGAGCAAGGTGTCCATCATACGCTCAAAGGTGGCAGGGGCGTTGCATAATCCAAACCGCAGTACTTTAAATTGGTATAGGCCATCAGGTGCGATGAACGCGGTGTTTTCTCTGTCCATATGTTTAGCAGCAATCTGCCAGTATCCAGAACGAAGATCAACAGAAACGAATTAGCAGGAACCGTGAAGGCAGTCAAGGGTGTCGTCTATACGTGGGAGGGGGTAGACATCCTTCTTAGTAATGTTGTTCAGATGACAGTATTCTACACAGAAGCGCCATGTGCCGTTCTTCTTCTTAACCAACACCACAGGTGACGCCCATGGACTGGAACAAGCCTCAATGATGTTTTTGTCGAGCATATTGTTCACTTCACTTTGAATTACTCGGCATTCCGACGCACAAACTCGGTACGGTCGTCGGTGAACTGGCGTAGCATCGCCAGTAAGAATGCGATGCTTAACCGCGAGCGTCCGGCCGAAAGGCCGATCATCGAAGTCGAAAATATCTCGGTAGGACGATAATACTTCGCAAAGCTCTTCAGCCTGCGCAGAGGACAGGTCCGTCGCAACCATTTTCTTTATGTTGGGATTAGCGCCCGAGGCTGGCGCGAGGGTCCTGCTAAGCTCGCAAAAACCATCGGTTGATAACGCTGCCACGTGATGCTCGCCGAGACAGTCAACGTTGGCAAGTCAGATACCTTGCGGTAGAATTTGGTTTGCCAATCAAATGTTAAAGATAGGTATGCGAGTGCGGTTCGCAGTAATAGTAAGTATACTGTGAGGCACGGTAACGTCATATTGTAGTGAAATGTCGGGCAGAGCAGTGACGAGGTACTCGCCTTCAGGAACTGGTGGGGAAGACAACAGTTCAATAAAGGCTATTGACTTTGGCGGCACTCGAAGAAAGCCGGTGGGGCGTAAGCGGCACTGGTGTGCTTCAGAAGGCTACGCGAGAATCGGCAACTCAAGGCGAAGGGTGCTGGCAGAGTAGTCAATAAGAGCAGAATGCGCGGAAAGAAAGTCGAGGCCGAGAATTAGGTCGTGGGGTCAATGGCGAGGCGACCGCACTTTGCCGCTAATAACGTGAACTTCAGCCCAATAAACCGATATTAGTATTAAGTATTTCATTGGTGTCTGTGGGGGTACTAGCAGGCAGTGAAATTTTATAGCACTGTATTTTTTTGTAATATAGAAAATTGTGTCTAATTCATTACATTTTTCAACGCATGCCAAGCTCAATCCAAGCGATATAGAAACTGAGCACGCCTCACAACTACGTCACACGGAAACGTCTCCTGACTAAGTTTGAGGGATGGCATGCCGAAGCAACTAACGATACTGCACGTCGCGGCATGGGTTTGCCAAGCAAAACGGGCCACATGAGTATTTGCCGCGATGTTTAGTTTCAAACTCGGTCGTACGTCTCTTTACGAATCGTTTCTATCTGACATGATAGCGGGGCTGCCTTTTGTGTGCTCCCGGTGTGCTTGTTTTCGATATTGCGCTTTATTGAGCGTTGAAATTCGTTGATGAATATCTTGAGTGAAGGGCTATTTTCAGGATTCTTTTGATGAGCGCGCATTAAAATTTGACTGGCTCCAAGTTTCTCATTCAAACTACACTCAAAACACTAATAAAGTCGCAAACTAGAACGAATTTGTTAACTGTTCTAAAACTAATACTATCACCGGCAATGTATGTCCGCCTCACTTAAGAAACTCCTCTACCGAAATTCCAAGTTCGCTACGCTTAGAGCTTGTTTTTATAAAGAATATGTATGCCAAAAACACGCTGTATGGCCAGCAACGAATGAACAGGGGAGCTGCCAACTGGGAAGCTGATTTTATTAAATAAAATATATGCGCACACAAGAAGAGTGGCAGTAATCTAAATAATGCTTACTGTTTTTTGAACTTCCATGCAAATTTGTTTGCTAGAACAGCAGTTTCTTTTCTTTGTCCATCACTGTCTTGCTGTGCATGATCTAGGTTCTCTTAGAGCCTGCTGTGTCGCTTGATTCGCTGGTTGTGTTGTGCCATTTATTTCGCAATAATACAGTCAGCTTAAGGTATATATGCGCTAGTCACTGTTAACATATGCAATAGGCGAAATTTCATTGTTACTGGCATTTGATTCATTTGAAAAGATTGTTACCGTTATTTGTCATTGTTGTAGTGTTTTTACCCACACTCTTCCAAATTAGATGCCACCACATAAAGAGCGAATGAACCATAGAACTGACACTGCATCACTAGTACATACATATATATATAAAGAAAAAGCCAGTGCGCAAGGGCAGGAATTCGCTTGCATATAGTGACACGCAAACTGTTATGCACACTACTAATCTTCTAGTTTATACATTATTTGTATCTCAAGAACAAGAATAATTCTCCTATTTGGCGATAGTAATCTTCAACCTTTACTGAGCATTTACTGCATATAGTGAAGCTTACTCTACCACTAGAGCTCTTGTCCCATTTCAGGTATATATGTGGCCACTGTTGTCTTGTGAAAACCTTAGTTCGGTACGTGCCATTAGGAGTGTGTGTACGTATCAACAACCTTTTATATCGTGAATTAAGAACTCAGCAAGCTAAAATAGGCACAAATAATTTATTTATTAAGAGCAGCAACAGCACGCGCTCAGCTGCTACACAATAAAGTCTAACTTCATAAAGAGGAAATATTGAATACATGTGTATTAGGATGATATGTGCAGTGGTTCAGCTCTCGACCACGAAGAAACTACAAACATGGGTCACTGAACACACTGTACGGTTTAACAAAAAAGGCAAATCGTGAAAGCTGATTACGAACTACATCACAGTAGGTAGTGAATTAAGAGAACAAAATATGATATCAACATGAATGGTATGACATGGCACAATAGTATGTTACTCGAGGAGGATCACTCGACAGCAAAGACGCCATAAATCACACAATAAACACGAGTTGCGTAATATATTTAAGACACCTTGGCAAATAATAAGAATGTGTGAAAATGACGTATTCTGAGGTTTCTACGTGCCAAAAGCACGATATGATTATGACGCGCACCGTAGCAGGGGTACTCCGGAATAATTTTTTACCACCTGGGGATCTTTAACGTGCACCCTTTGCAAGGTACGCGTTTTTGCATTTCACCCACATCGAAATGTGGCCGCAGTGGCTGGGATTTGATCCCGCGCCATCGGGCTTAGCAGCACGACACCTAAGCCACTACGCCACAACGGCAGCTTATCACAAAAAATGTTCAACTGAAAAATTGACAAAGCAAGCTTAAAGGTGATTAGAGATGACAAAGTTTGACATGGAGCTCAGTGCTGAGAAAATGAAACAGATACCAGACACCATGCAGTATACGTCTAAAGTAAGGGAACCGCTAATTTTATTCTTATATAACACAATACTTTACAACTGTTTCAACGTAACGGTAAGTTAAGTTTTTGTGTGTTCTTTTCTCCTTGAAGGCGACCAAAGTCTCTTCAAGGTGAGTATCGGCGTTGATGAAGCAGGAAACAGGTTGGAGGTAACAAAACTTGAAGATATATTGCAACGGAAATATTTACACAGTCAAATACAGAGTTAGCAAAAGAACACTGATACAAAACACACAAGTAAACAGCGCCTTACTCTTCTACTTTTTCTTAAGTTAGAGCCTAGGACAACTGTCACTACATACGACCAACCAAGTCTCACTGTTCTACCACTAAGTGGTTACGGCCCAGACTAGCATTGCATCGTACGGAGTCTTACTGTTCTATCAGGTTTAGTGATTACAGCCTAGACTGATGAACAAGCACCTCGTCTCGATTGTTATAGTCGGAAGAGACAAAGAAAAAGGGCGGTAGGGTCGTTAGCCCATCCCACGGAAGCAGTTGCCAATGAGAGTTGACAGTTTCTTAAGCCACAACCCAAAGGGATGGGCTTACTCTCAAAAGTAAATGTATTGGAAAACCACCCTGTTTTCCCTCTTCCCACAGCTTCGTTTCCCTCTCCACGTGGTCAGTGACGGCCTCGGCACACACGTCAGGCACGCACGATTTATTGAGGCCATCGCGCACCTCAGCGGCGTTTCTAGCCAGCAAGGGGGCTCGGGCGCTGGTGTCCCAACACCGCGTACTGCAGTCCCCCTCAAGGTCTTTCCTCGAAGAAAAATAATGACCGCTGGCGGCTTCCGGACTCGGTGTTCTTAAACGAAGTTCTCCGAACGCGGCCTCCGCATGCGCACCGCGCCCCTCTCTACGGCGCGCACTGCAAGTTGTAACACGACACCAAGCGGGCTCTCCTCAGTGCTCAAAACAAGATGCACGTGGCTGCCGCCCGAATGCGTAGGGGCGTGAACCCCCCCCGCTCCGTACGCGCAGCGCGTGGTCAACATTGCTAGCAGCTGCGTCTCTAACCAGCAGGGCACTCAGGAGCCGGCGCCACAATGTCGCGTATACCACGTCCCACTCGAGGTTTGTCCGCGTGGCCCTATTATGACCATCGGCGGAATGTCAACAAAGCGCGCGTAAGAGCATGTTCTCCGAATCCGTTTTCCGCCTTCGCACCGCGCCCCCCCCCCCGGCGCGCGCCTCGGCTCGTCACCCGACACCGCGCGGGCCGTCCGACCCCTCACGAACAGAAACGGTTGCTGCCCGACGCGCTGGGGAGTGGGCGCCTCCCCATTCACAAAACACAGGGGCAACTCGCGGCACTGCAAAAGTATATACAAAACAATCATGCAGCCCTGCACCCTCCATTCTGCATGCTCGAGAGATGAGCGGCCTAACACGTTCCCACTAAAGAGTATACTGGGCTGATTTTCGCTCAGTGATACGATAAATCACTGCCGCGATTACGTAATGAACTTTCTAACCACACCCTGGCCTAATTACATCACAACAACAAACACCTTCAAATAACAAAGCAAGAAGAGAGTAAAAAGAAATACACAATACATGTCATCAAACAAGTAAGCACACGATTGCGGTTCCAAACTATAAGAGCACTCTAGTGTCTCTGTGTCTTGAATCGGCACTCACAAAGTCCGCAATATACAGCGCCAGGTGAGCAGGAACATTCACGCCCATCCAGTTGGCATGGCACTATAGTATTACGCTGGCTTCGATCCATGAGCTGTTGTGAAGCCTGGACAAAGCATCCGCGTTACCATTGCTGACACCCTTCCGATGTCGTACTGACACGTGATATCGCTGTAAAGCCAGCGCCCATCTTGTCAATTTTGCCCCGTGTGGAGTCGAAGTTGTAAGGTACGACAATGGATTGTGGTCGGAAACAACGTTTATCATGGCACCAAAAAGCCAGTAGTCAAACTTCTTTAAGGCCCATATAATAGCAAACGCTTCCCTCTCAATTGTCGACCATCGCGTCTGAGTCGGCGTGAAGCGGTGGCTGGCAAAAGCAATAGGCCTGTCCTTTCCCTCGGCTGTCATTTGCGTCAAACAAGCGCCCGCCGCCGTAGCTGATGCGTCTGTGAAAAGCCAGTAGGGCTCAGATGGGTCCGGAGCGCTGAGCGCCACGGCCTCGTACATGGACTGTTTCAGTGTCTCAAACGCCGTCTGAGCTTCCTCCGGCCAGGGTATGCTATTGGGTACCGCTTTCTTCTTTAACCGCGTGAGCGGACTCGCCACCTCTGCACATTCTCTGACGCACTCGCGATAGTAGCCGCACAGTCCTAGCAGGCTGCGTAGCTCCTTTTTAGTGCGTGGTGGCGTCACATTCTTAATTGCAGCTATTTTCTCTGGGTGTTCTGGGGTTGAGAATCTTGGTGCGCAACCCAATTTCTCGAGCATCGACTGCGTGAGCGGTGATTTGAAACTAGTGCCCTGGTCGGAACAGATCATTTCCGGAACGCCAGTGCGACTGAAAATTTCAATCAACGCGTCGCAAGTCGCCTTGGCAGTCAAAAAGTGCAGTGGGACAACCTCTGGCCACCCTGTGCAACTGTTCACCAAGCATAGCGCGTACCTATGACCTTTCGCTGACGGTGTGTCTAAGGGTCCAATGACGTCTGCATTGACAAATTGAAAAGGGTTAGTTGGCCTAGTGGGAGGAGTTTTAGGTACTCTGTCCGTGCGACGCCTGTCAGAGTGAATTTGACAATCATGGCATGAACGACAATGCTCTAATACCTCCTTCTCCATCCCAGGCCAAAAAAAATTATACCTAATACGCACTTTAGTTTTCCTTGGCCCTAGGTGCCCTCCGCATTGTGACTCGTGAGCTAAACGCATCACCTCACTGCGCTTGTCTTTGGGAACAACTAGTTGTCTCATTCGGGTGCCTACTATTGAGTCCCAGTGGTGTAAGATTCCATCAGAGACGAACATGCCGGATTTCCCACTCCGAGCATCTTCCCAACCTTTCTTTAAGGTAGCGTCAGCTAGCTGCACTCTGCGGAAATCTCCCCTCTGGATTAATGACTCATCGCTCTCTTCATCAATTTGCTCAACTTCCCCAGAAACACCTTCCTCCTCCAAAGTAACGTTGCAGGCCACTACCTCGGCTTTCTCATTTGGTCGCTCTATCCTCTGAGTAGGCTCGGCCTGTGCTACAATGGATTCCAGAGAGCTGCTGGCCCTGAACAAGTGTTCCCAATCTTGCTTGGTCAACAAACAATCTGTGCCCTCGACGAGCTCATTAGTCAACGCGCAGAGTAGGTCAATGTTCTGAGGCTCCTCCGCCATTTGCGGGTTATTTAACTTTACCGGCAACGTTGCTAGCTTTGCCTCGATAGTTTTACCAAATGCAGACACCAATCTTATTGTGCCTGACGGCTGCACGATACTTTGCGGAAGCAGACTCTCACGTATGACCGTTATTTCACTCCCCGTATCTAAAATTGCATCTGTGGATACGTTTCCGCATGAGATAGGGATTAACTGCAAGTTAGTCATGCCTTCACCTTTGTGTTTCAAGGCCTCTGCCTTTGCAGTCAAGACTCCATCAGGTATCTCACTTCCTGTCTCGTGGGCTATCGCCACCCTTTGCGCCCTCTGTCTTGGCTCAGTAGCCTTCATTGGCTGATTTTCCTTGTCACTAGACTTCAGGCAATCCTTAGCGAAATGACCTGAACTGTGACATACGTGGCACTTGAGAGCGCTTTTCGCTACTCGCGTCGGCTTTTGCCCCATCTCTGCCGCTGATGATTTTGAGGCGTATCCCTTGCCTTTAGCTTGTTCCAAAGTTTGTAGTACTTTGGCAATCTCAGGTGGCTTAAGCCATCCCTCGCCTTCTCGTAGCCTCACGTATTCAAGACCCTCTATACTAAGGCCCGCTTTTATACGATCCGCTACCATGAGTTCTGCCATGACTTCTACGCTGTCGGCCCCTCTTACTTGAAGGTAGTAGGAGAAATACGTTTTCACTCGCGACGCGAACTGTGACCACGTCTCCTCCTTCCGCTTCACTGCTCTCTCAAACCTCTGGAGATACTCCGCGGGAGAAAGCTTCAGTTCCATCAACACTGCCTGTTTAACTGACTAGTAATCTGTACTCTCTTCCTGGTTGAGGTTACGCAGTAGGTAGCGAACGCGCTCAGTTAGAGCTGGCATTACTAAATGCACGCGACTCTCATACGGTACCCCGTAAGTAGCAAAAAGTCTTTCTACCTCCTCAAACCATAAGGGTACATCCGCGTCACACGGCAGGCGGAACCCTTTCAGCACTTTTGCGCATTGCTCGACGGCGTCGAAGCCCATTCGCCTCCGATCGCCCCGCTCCGACCCAGTGCTGGACGACGTGCCATTGAGACGTTCAGCATTCGTCCTTGCTTGCAACAGCCTTTCGTACTCAATCTGAAGCTGTATACAAGTAGTCTGAGCATTGAGCCTTTGAATTTCAAGTTCAAGCGTTCTTGTATCATTCGGAATTTGCAAAGGCTGAGATGCCTGCTGCGACAATTCCTGGCTCTGACTGGGTACTCTAATTTCATTTGACTTATCGGAATTTAGCATATCATCATTTGATAACTCCTGATTCCGATCCATTTCCGCCACAATCGCACCCTCAACTCCGTTAGACTCCATTGTCTCTGCGCCCCTGCGTGTCCTCACCATCTGCTCTACACATCAACTGCCATGCCAACTTGAGAAAGACGCAAGAAATCCTGCTCACCCGTTGCTGAATGCACTGTCGTTTCCGGATCTCCTCCACGGTGCCAGGCTTGGCTGCTGTGGGATCTTCTCGAAGGTGCAGGAGGTGGTCGTTGGATGGCTTGATCTTCTCACCACTGGTCCAGCATTCGATGTTGTAGAGCCCGCCGATCCTGTCGACTGCGCCAGTTAAGTTTTTGTGTGTTCTTTTCTCCTTGAAGGCGACCAAAGTCTCTTCAAGGTGATTATCGGCGTTGATGAAGCAGGAAACAGGTTGGAGGTAACAAAACTTGAAGATATATTGCAACGGAAATATTTACACAGTCAAATACAGAGTTAGCAAAAGAACACTGATACAAAACACACAAGTAAACAGCGCCTTACTCTTCTACTTTTTCTTAAGTTAGAGCCTAGGACAACTGTCACTACATACGACCAACCGAGTCTCACTGTTCTACCACTAAGTGGTTACGGCCCAGACTAGCATTGCATCGTACGGAGTCTTACTGTTCTATCAGGTTTAGTGATTACAGCCTAGACTGAGGAACAAGCACCTCGTCTCGATTGTTATAGTCGGAAGAGACAAAGAAAAAGGGCGGTAGGGTCGTTAGCCCATCCCACGGAAGCAGTTGCCAATGAGAGTTGACAGTTTCTTAAGCCACAACCCAAAGGGATGGGCTTACTCTCAAAAGTAAATGTATTGGAAAACCACCCTGTTTTCCCTCTTCCCACAGCTTCGTTTCCCTCTCCACGTGGTCAGTGACGGCCTCGGCACACACGTCAGGCACGCACGATTTATTGAGGCCATCTCGCACCTCAGCGGCGTTTCTAGCCAGCAAGGGGGCTCGGGCGCTGGTGTCCCAACACCGCGTACTGCAGTCCCCCTCAAGGTCTTTCCTCGAAGAAAAATAATGACCGCTGGCGGCTTCCGGACTCGGTGTTCTTAAACGAAGTTCTCCGAACGCGGCCTCCGCATGCGCACCGCGCCCCTCTCTACGGCGCGCACTGCAAGTTGTAACACGACACCAAGCGGGCTCTCCTCAGTGCTCAAAACAAGATGCACGTGGCTGCCGCCCGAATGCGTAGGGGCGTGAACCCCCCCCGCTCCGTACGCGCAGCGCGTGGTCAACATTGCTAGCAGCTGCGTCTCTAACCAGCAGGGCACTCAGGAGCCGGCGCCACAATGTCGCGTATACCACGTCCCACTCGAGGTTTGTCCGCGTGGCCCTATTATGACCATCGGCGGAATGTCAACAAAGCGCGCGTAAGAGCATGTTCTCCGAATCCGTTTTCCGCCTTCGCACCGCGCCCCCCCCCCCCGGCGCGCGCCTCGGCTCGTCACCCGACACCGCGCGGGCCGTCCGACCCCTCACGAACAGAAACGGTTGCTGCCCGACGCGCTGGGGAGTGGGCGCCTCCCCATTCACAAAACACAGGGGCAACTCGCGGCACTGCAAAAGTATATACAAAACAATCATGCAGCCCTGCACCCTCCATTCTGCATGCTCGAGAGATGAGCGGCCTAACACGGTACATACCTCAGTATAAAGTGTAAAAATTGTCCTGGTACTCATTGACTGAAGCACTGCAATGCCCATCACACACAAATATGTTGCTGCAACTATGCAACTTAAACTAAGATAACGATTTATCTCTGGCAACCGTCCTTATAAGCCATGGTTGGCAGTATGCATACAAGTTAATAAAACACATAACTCACATATACTACATGACATCATTAGGACAGTTACAGACATTAATGTTTTTTACAATAAGGCTTCCTTTGAAACTGCACTAGCCGCACCGGTTTCGCAACCTGCACGGTGCCCAATCTGAAATATATGAGAGGCCCCTTGTGAACCCAACGAGCTGTACTTTGCTGTCGGTTACATATAATACTTAGCATAAGTGAATCAAGAAATATCATGATGCTAACATGGATGGTTCGTGAATTTGTATATGATCTAACGTGAAGAGAACCACTAGGCTGCGATGGAAGCCACAAGTCAAGGAAAATATTTCAGTGGTATGATGTGTGACAGACACTTTGGCTAAAGGGACTAATAATAATAAACATACTCATTATCATCATGAGCCTGTTTTATGTCCACTGCAGCGCGAAGCCGTCGCCCTGCGATCTCAAATTACCCCTTTCGTGCACCAGCCGATTCCAAACAGCGCCCGCGAATTACCTAATTTCATAGCTTTACCTAGTCTTCTGCCGTCCTCGATTCCGTTTCCTTTCTCTTAGTACGCATCCTGTAACCCTAATAATCCAACGGTGATCTAACCGGCGCATTACATGACCTGCCCAGCTGTATTTTTTCTCTTGATGTCAATTAGAATATCGCCTATACCCGTTTGATCTTTGATCCAAACCGCTCTGTTTCTCCCTCTTAACGTTATACCTAGCAATCTTCGTTCCAACGCTTTTTGCGCGGTCCTTAACTTGTTCTCAAGCTCCTCTGTCCGTCCCCAAGTCTCTGCCCCATATGTCAGCACTGGTAAAATGCGCTGATTGTACACATTCCTTTTCAATGATAATGGTAAACTTCCAGTCAGGATCCGACAATGTCTGCCGAATGCGCATCCACGCATTTTTATTCTTCTCTAAATTTCCTTCTCAATATCAAGGTCCCCTGTGAGTAAATGACCTAGGTAAACATACTCCGTCACAGACCTTAGACGCTGACAGGCCACCCTGAGCTCTTGTTCCCTTGCCCTGATATTCATCATTAACTTTGTCTTGTGCATAATAATCTTCAACCCCACTCTTATATTCTCTCTGTTCAGGTCCTCAATCACTTGTTGTAGCTCGTTCCCAGTGTTTTTGAATAGGACAATGCCATCTGCAAATCTAAGCTTGCTGAGCTATTCGCCGTCGATCGTTACTCCTGAACCTTCCCAGTTTAATAGCTTGAATACTTCTTCCAAGCATGCAGCGAATAGCACTGAAGAGATTGTGTCCTCCTTTCTGACCCCTTTCGTTATAGGTATCTTCCTGCTTTTCTTGTGTAGAATTAATGTAGCTGTAGAACCTCTGTAGATATCTTAAAAGGTATTTACGTAGCGTTCTGTACTCCTTGATTGCGCAATGCCTCTATGACTGCTGGTATCTCTACGGAATCAAATGCCTTTCGTAATCTATGAAAGCCATATAGAAAAGCTTATTGTACTCTATGGTTTTCTCCATAACCTAATTAATGACATTGATGTGATCCATTATAGAGTATCCCTTACTGAAGCCAGCTTCTTCCCTTGGTTGACTAAAGTCCAGGGTTTCCCTTACTATATTGGAGATTATTTTGGCAAATATTTTATAAAATACTGGGAGTAAGCTTATGGGCCTATAATTTTTGAACTCTTTAACGCCTCCCTTTTTGTGGATTCGTATAGTTTTTGCATACTTCCTGTTTTCTGGGACCTTGCAGTCCATACACACTTCGTATAGAAAGCCGCCAGTTTTACAAGCATTATTTCTCCTCCATATTTGATTAAATCGGCTGTTATTCCATCTTCTCCTGCCGCTCTTCCTCGTTTCATGTTCTGCAAGGCCCCTCTGACCTCATCGCTAGTTATAGAAGCTCGTGTATCCTGTTGATTACTGTTTCTAATAAAGGTATCCTGACTCTTCTGGGAACTGTACAGGTCAGTATAAAATTATTCTGCTTCTTTTACAATACTGACACGTGAACTCGTTTATGTTTTACTGGTGAGCGCTTATAACATCTAAGGAAAGTTATCGCTAAGTGGCACGACGCGTCTACATGTATCGAAAGTTTCTAGAATGCTATCGCTGCGTCTATCCGCTGTCTGTTGTCGCCGGACCTTGTGTAATCGGATTGCATGTATGCGCGACGCGAATGGTGTAGAACTTTGTGGAAGGCACGCGGTTGCCAGCGGATACACTGGAACATTTAACGACTGACCTATAAAAACCGACGCGCTTGACCCGCTGATCAGATTTTGACGATCACCGACTATGTTCGCCGTTGTCGCCGTTCTTTAAGAGTAGCCTGTTTTTGTGGGCACAGGTTCGCCCTATAAAAGTTAGTTTCGTTTTTCGCAGTATTACTTCTGTGTTCTTCATACGTCACTCTACGTGACAATATCTGCGAGATTGCCGGTGATATTACCTAGTATTAGCGCATACATGTTCTTTTTCCTCTGCGAAGTGTCTTTCTCACTGATTTCTGGGTGGGTCCATTTTTTTACGGCTACTTCAGTCTTTTTTAACGTTATAGCTTTGAATAACACTTATTTTCGCCTTGTTGATCAGTTTTCACAGTTCCACGAGTTTTTTCACTTTCATTCTTTGTACTTTCTTTATTAGGTCCTTTGTTACTTGGGAGAACTTGCCTGCTGGTTACCTTGGTGGCCTGCCTCCCACTTCAATTGTTGCTTCTGAAACCAGCCTACTTCCGGTTTCATTATCTCCATGTCATTTTTATCTCTCTGTTCTAGGCTGCATATTTGTTTGCAAGTGACAGCCTGAATTTGTCCGCTTTTACCCTTACTGCCTCTAGGTTGACCTGTTTCTTCTTGACCAATTTTACTCTTTCTCTCTACAAATTGAGGTGAATCCTAGCTCTCACTAACATATAACGCTACTAAGTGTGGGCAAAATGAGAAATATCACAAATTGTCAACCAGACATTGTTACTGTCACAATGTAAACGGAAATGTCGCACTTTGACATGGCATATATCTCACCTCGTTTAAAAGTTAGCAGTAGATCCTCACTAGTTCGCTGTGGAACAAGAATACGAGATAAAAAATACCAAGTTGCGTAGTGTCCATGCGTTAGAATGATTGAAAGTGTAATGACCCATTCTTTTCAAGTTCTTCCTAATTACTTTCTTTCTTTAAATGGAGAACGCACTGCCTCTAAACTCTAGCAAAATATACCGCCAAGCCTCAGAGCGCCCTACATAGTTTAATATAGTAGCTTTTCTACTGCTAAACTAGGCTTCGTTTCCACTGTGACATAGCATGTGGCCATGTAAAAGCCGGACATCCTGATATTTTGACACTCGCTTCGGCTCACTCTGCCATCCACTATGTTGCTACACCGGTTGTCAGAACGAGTAACAGCATACACTTGACAGCAAGTGTCAAAATGTCACAATGTCTTGCTTTGACGTGACCCCCTACCGTGTCACGACGTCAAAGACAGTACCCTCCCGAGAAGACAACAAAAATGGCAAAGAAATCTATTATAACAAAATAGCTAGAGTTTGTGCACTCGGAGATTTATCGCAATAGATTCTAGAGATTAATGATAGTTAGCAATACCATGTCAGTACCGCTTTAATGCCAACGCAGCGAAAAAACTTTACTTGATGAACACTTAAGTAACGAAACCTGCTTGAGTTTTTCATAAAGTCTGTATGTTAATTTTTTTCTCTGCTATGTCTTTAGAACGTTGTGTAGGATTTCTTTTCTTGTGTAAGATGGAAAAGTTAAATACAAAACAATAAGGGCGTTTTAGCTTTTAAAAATCTCTGTACAGACTTTATGAGGCTTTTTCAAGTCTTGCTGTGAGATGCTAAGGAGCACGTTAGAGCCATGATGTGATATGTGCCTCAAACGTAGCTGTTGTTCAACCCGGCAGCCAACTTCCTGCAGTTGAAATTGAATCGAGTGGAAAACAATGCAGTACTTCAGGTTGAAGTACCCGGTAGCTGGAGGCATGTGAATAACTCCAATGAATACTATTAAATAACAGATACAAACTCAATACACAGTCAATTATCGGTTTTCATTAACTAAGAATTAGCGGCATCGCCCCAAATGCACGTTACAGTATGTTTTTGAATGTGCCTATGAGCAGCGATTCATTCACAAAAGTTGGCTTCGAGAGAGCTGTACATGCCGCTTGTACAAATGGTGGAAGATCACCAGTCATGAATATCGCACTGACTTGAACAGAGTTGTGTTTTGGAGTTTCCGGCCAGAGCAGTCCCATCCATGTTTACCGTGATTCGGGTGATAGAGGAAAGTTTTCTGCGTGGCTAAGCGTATGCAACAGGCGCTTTCAGGTCACACACAAATTCAAAGTAGATTTACTAGCCTGCTCATGGCAATACCTGAAAACTTGTCGCTGCAGGTTTTGGCGGAACCTCTTAGGAGGTCGTCCCTGTCGTTTGCATCGTACGGACGATCCCAGAAGCCCCCATTAATACAAGTGTCTTCCGCCCAGCGCCTTCAGGTGTTTCTGCAACTTTAACCAGTCACTGCAGCATGCTGCATACCGAGTGAAAGATCGCGCGCCGCGTGGCTCGAAAATTGGCGCGGCACAATTTGTTATCGCATCGGCCCTGTCGCCGCTACTATCACTGACATCCTACTGTCGGCTTTCGGCACTATGCTCGCAGGCGCCGTTGTATAATGTTCTCTCCGGAAACCTGGCGTGGCTTCCGAAGTTCAGCTTTGAGATTTACTTTGAGGGCCTCCTATTAAAACAAGTGCCTTCAGGAATCCATGTTGCACGCGCGCACGCACGCACGCACGCACGCACGCACACACGCACACGCACACACACGTGCACACACGCACACACACGCACACACAGTGCGCGCGCCCACTGCGTGTGTCGCCAACGGATCTCATACGGTATGCAGAAACCGGTACGCAAAAATGCATGATTAAAATTTCTAGCCAGTGGAGCGCAAATAAAGTTTTGGTGAAAATAGCGATGCTTTATCACACCGAGAGCTTCACTTGCATGAGACAGAAACATTCACGACATAACATCTCCTCACAGTCATTCGAGTGCCGTCACACCATCATCGTCACGCCGTGATCGTCGTGCCATCATGCCGTAGTTGTCCCACGGTCGGCGTTGTATAGTGATCGCCGTTCCAGCGTCGCCGTACATGGGGTGCATATGTTCGAGCACCCCAAATTTATGCTTTTATGCTTTCCCTGGACATTGTGTGTAAGTTGGTTGTGTGTTCTATAAACAAGAATTGCATCGACAACTGAATCTGGCATTCACGGATTCTAACAGAATAGTATCTGCCATTTTAAACAGTGAGAGCAGTTAAGAGTTCAAAATTGGGTTTGCTTTGTATTTTTCGCTATTCTATTACGCTCACAACTACTGTTATTGTCATCGACGGCAGAAAATGAAGGTTTCCCGTCCCCGTCAGGCAACCTCGTAATTTTCAGCTTTTTCACTGTCAAAGCGGGAAGAAAAATAAAGCTTTTCCTCAACAGGCTCCAATAGGATTCGAACCCATGGTATTACGGCAATATGCATTTGTGAGACCAGCGCGTTAACCACACGTTATCGTCCTACAACTGTGTAGGGCAATTAGGGCAAGGTTTTGTGCTCCACACAGGCAATATGAGAGCAGTAGAATCAGTGCATGCATTTCTGCGGGCATAACGAGCAATACTATGCTGGACGTGGGTTGCGCTGTGTTGCGCATAGGCACTGTTATTCAAAAGGTGGTGGTGTGTTTACGAGTGATTTGTCTTTGCCACGCTCATGAAATCAGCTTTTGGGGGCACAAAAAGTATACATGACAAAGATGACAATAAGCTTGAAACATGGCACATAACAACATAGAGGATGCGCCGAGAATAAGGTTGTTAATTGAAAGTCACGTCAAAAGTATCGACAACATCAATGCCAAGCCCACTGTCATAAGGAAAGCGCCACTTTGTTTATACAGTAATGCAAAGAATTCACACGCACCAAGTGCCTAATAGCAGTACGGCAACTGCAGACAAAAATGTATATATATATATAGAGAGAAAAGAATAAATGAATGACCGGTAGAAAATAAAATTTCTTGAACTTTGTAGGTAGCACTGAATCATTGAGCTCGTGACATCAGTTGCAAACTTTGGCCTCGGAGTCTGTAAATTCAGGAGGGACATTCGCAACGAGTTATCCTCACTTAAAAGCATGAAGCAATTAACACACAATCTGTCTCTTCACCTGCAGCATAAATTTTTATTTACGGAACTGAATACAAAACAACAATGAAAGGAGGCAAATTTTGGATAATCAGAAATACCCCCTAGAGTCAAAGTCAAGCATGTAGGTGCTTTGAAAATGTAGTACAGCCCAACGGAAAAAAGGAAACGTGACTGTTTTACATAAAGCAAATAAAGATAAACAGGCTTTACCAAGGTCATCGGAATGAAATACATTTAACTTGTAAAAGGTTCCAAAGCTGCGCAAAATGAAAGGTACGAACGAGCATTTGGCCGAACAATTGAGACTAATACATCTCAAGAGCTATGCGTTTTGCCTAAATAAATACAGCCTTCTTAGGCAAGGGGAGTCTGAGAATACTAAAATATCTCCCTGTACGTAGGTTTGATTTTCACAATATGGATTATTATGCCATACAGAAAGAGGATGCGCGCATTAGAAAGAACAAAACGTGAGAACTTATTTATTGCACACAAACTTTCCTCTAATATCGCAAGTTCTATTCACCCTTTCAAATGTTATGTTAAGTAAAGTGTTCATCTGCATCCTTCCTCCACAAAAACACCCCAATCACTGGGGTTTTTACTGTTCCGCGTATTTGGTGGATGAAATAGTTTATGAAACAAGCAGGTAACCAAAACAAACAACCAAATAAGATGCCTGTCTTCCCTGCTGGTGAATGCTGCTGTCGAAGTAAATAAGTTCTGAGCCGAAAAAACCCATGAAATCTGCTCTCTGTTTTGTACTCTCTATTCTTGATCATGTGTTTGATTTCTTTGTGGGCTTTTATGGATTTAGTGTGCGCGTTCGTAACTTCTGAGTTTGAAATCTCGCATTCACGACAATTTTTGTTAGTACCTCCATAGGAACACTTGTATTTTGTGAATTTCCAAGTAAATTCTTTATGACCATGCATATAAACTCCTCAATTGATTTCGCTTAAAATTTCTCTCTTATCCTTGTGAAGTTCCCATTGCTTTTTTTTTCACACAGAAGAGCAGTAGCCGATTACTCCTATATGTGGCAATACCATTTCAGTACACATAATATAAAAAAAATTTGCTAGGAGAAATTCCAGTCACAAATTTTAAACAAGCTTGGATTTGTTTTAGTCTGTTGTTGAGAATCATATTCTCTCCTAGCTTGACAATACTCTTGTCGCTAAGATTTCAAGGTATGTTGACTTTCTTACTGTACTGAAAGGTTTGAAGCCTGAGAGAAGTGGCTCTGCTGTTAAAAATGTTCTGTGCGTAGTAGGACTAGTTCACACTTGAGTTGCCAATTGATGGCCGCCTGCAATGCTTAGATATTCGTATCATTCTAAACGATAGCTCAATTTCTTCGCTGTACGCTCCTAGGAGCAAGAAGCTCTTGCTTGACTACCGTTCGGCGCACTAGAAGTTAGTTAAAAGAGGCATAGCTACTAACTGCCTGATAGCTGCTCTCGTTAAATCTTGTGTGCGCCAGGTTTTCTGCAGCGTTCAGCAACAAGCGAGCCCTTTACGTAGGGCCGGGTATCCCGATGGTACCTTGGTGTCAATCACTGAGAGGTTAATTGAAGGCGTAACAGCTGACTCGGCAGTTCCGCGATGCAATAAGGTACATCGCCGTGGGCGCCCTGTAGCTTTGTCATATACGTACACAGCGTGTGACACCGCCTAATAAAGGTGGTGAACAACTGCGGTGTAAGTGTTGTGGTTTCAGCGCAAGTAAAGATCGCAGGGATGTGCAGGTTAGTAAGAAACGCCGGGAGCCATGGCACATGCACTAAAGAGCACGGCACACGCTTTGTTAAGTGCAATATCGGGTGGTATACAAAATTCCACATCGCTGTGAGAAGTGTTATATTGGACAAGCGGGCACGTGCCTCGATGACCAGCTTAGGGAGCACCGGAACGCTGTAAACACTTTAGCAGGCGCTGGCCACTTGGCTGACCACTGACGACGATGTAATCGTAAATGCTCTCTGTGTTTTTATAACACACAAGTGCTCAGACGGTTCGCTAGGTACTTAGATGAGGACATGTTCCAGACATTTTGCATTTCAAAAGCTGCTGATGAATGCGTAAGTGCTCCATCATTGGCACTCGCTGATAAAGAAGTGCAGTGGCAGCGTAGAGGTAGAGCATCCACCTCACGTGCAAGAGGATCGTGGTTCGAATCCCGATGCCGCGAATTTTCCACCAGTATAAAAAAAATCCGCGTGTTGGTAAAATTGCATAAACAGGCCTGGAGTGCGGCCTGATCCCGGTGAATAGAACCGGTAACACCCCCTCACCAGATCAGGATTGGCCACCCTGGTTCTGTACTGGCCTCCAACCTCCTATATGAATAGAACAATCAAACCCCGGCCCTCAGTCCCCTGCAGCTGCGAAGCAACTGACCACTGCGGCGGTCAGACTTGTGACGCAGCAGAGGGTGCTAAGAATCCCTGCGTCCGGACAGGCCGCCATCGGTATCTCAACCTGGCAACATTTAATGCTTGAACGTTATCTAGTGAGGCGAGTCCTAGCAGTGCTATTGGAGGAATTAGAGGGCAGTAAATGGGATATAATATGTCTCAGTGAAGTTAGGAGGACAAAAGAAGAATATACAGTGCTAAAAAGCGGGCACGTCCTGTGCTACCGGGACTTAGCGGAGAGACGAGAACTAGGAGTCGGATTCCCGATTAATAAGAATATAGCTGGTAACATACAGTAATTCTATAGCCTTAACGAGAGGGTAGCAGGTCTTCTTGTACAGATTGAAGGTCGTACAGGTGTTCGCCCCTACATCCAGTCATGAGGACCAGGATGTCGAAAGCTTCTGTGAAGACGTGGTATTGGCGATGGGTAAACTCAAAACAAAATACACTATACTGATGGGCGACTTCAGTGCCAGGGTACGCAAGAAGCAGGCTGGAGACAAGTCAGTAGGGGAATATGGCATAGGCCCTAGGAATAGCAGGGGAGAGTTATTAGTAGATTTTGCAGAATAGAATAATATGTGGATAATGAATACCTTCTGCCGCAAGCGGGATACCCGAAAGCGGACGTGGAGGAGCTTGAATGGCGACACTAGAAAGGAAATATACCTTATACTCTGCGCTAACCCTGTAATCATACAAGATGTGGACGTGCTCGGCAAGGTGCGCCGCAGTGACCATAGGATGGGAAGAACTCGAATTAGCCTAGACTTGAGGAGCGAACGGAAGAAGCTGGCACATACGAAGACTATCAATGAGTTAGCGGAAAGACTTAAAATAGAGTAATTCCGTATCAAGCTATAGAACAAGTATTTGGCATTAACTCAGGAAGAGGACCTTAGTGTTGAATCAATGAACGACAATCTTATGGGCACCATTGAGGAGTGTGCAATAGAAGTCGGTGGTAAATACATTAGACAGGATACCAGTAAACTGTCGCAGGAGGCGAAAGATCTGATCAAGAAACGCCAATGTATGAAAGCATCTAACCCTACAGCTAGAATAGAAATGGCAGAACTTTCCAAGTTAATCAACAAGCGTAAGACAGCTGACATAAGGATAAGTATAATATGGAAAGAATTGAAGATGCTCTCAGGAACGGAGGAAGCCTAAAAGCAGTGAAGAAGAAACTAGGGATAGGCAAGAATCAGATGTATGCCTTAAGAGACAAAGCCGCCAATATGCTTACTAATATGGATGACATAGTTCAAATGGCTGAGGAGTTCTGTAGAGCTTTATACAGTACCAGTGGCACTCACGACGATGATGTGAGAGAGAATAGTCTAGAGGAATGTGAAATCCCACAAGTAACGCCGGAAGAAGTAAAGAACGCCTTGGGAGCTTTGCAAAGGGGGAAGGCAGCTGGGGAGGATCAGGTAACAGCAGATTTATTGAAGGATGGTGGGCACATTGTTCCAGAAAACCTGGCCACCCTGTATATATAATGCCTCATGACCTCGAGTGTACCGGAATCCTCGAAGAACGCTAACATAATCGTAATCCATAAGAAAGGGGACACCAAAGACTTGAAAAATTATAGACCGATCAGCTTACTGTCCGTTGCCTACAATGTATTTACTAAGGTAATCGCAAACAGAATCACGAACACCTTAGACTTCTGTCAACCAAAGGACCAGGCAGAATTCCGTAAAGGCTACTCAACAATAGACCATATTCACACTATCAATCAGATGATAGAGAAATGTGCGGAATATAACCAACCCTTATATGCAGCTTTCATTGATTACGAGAAAGCGTTTGATTCAGTCGAAACCTCGGCAGTCATGCAGGCATTACGGAATCAGGGTGTAGACGAGCCGTATGTAAAAATACTGAAAGATATCTATAGCGGCTCCACAGCCACCGTAGTCCTCCATAAAGAAAGCAACAAAATCCCGATAACGAAAGGCGTCAGGCAGGGAGATATGATCGCTCCAATGCTATTCACAGTGCGTTTGCAGGAGGTATTAAGAGACCTGGATTGGGAAGAATTGGAGATAAGAGGTAATGGTGAATATCTTAGTAACTTGCGATTCGCTCATAATATTGCCTTGCTTAGAACTCAAGGGACCAATTGCAATGCATGCTCACTCACATGGAGAGGCAAAGCAGAAGGGTGGATCTAAAGATTAACTTGCAGAAAACTAAAGTAATCTTTAACAGTCTCGGAAGATACAGCAGTTTACGATAGGTAGCGAGGCACTGCAAGTGGTAAGGGGATACATCGACTTAGGGCAGGTAGTGACCGCGGATCCGGATCATGAGACTGAAATAACCAGAAGAATAAGAATTGGCTGGGGTACGCTTGGCAGGAATTCTCAGATCATGAACAGGAGGTTGCCAATATCCCTCAAGAGAAAAGTGTATAACAGCTGTGTCTTACCAGTGCTAACGTACGGAGCAGAAACCTGGAGGCTTACGAAAAGGGTTCCGCTGAAATTGAGGACGACGCAACGAGCTATGGAAAGACGAATGATAGGTGTAACGTTAAGGGATAAGAAAAGAGCAGATTGGGTGAGGGAACAAACGCGGGTAAATGACATCTTAGTTGAAATCACCAAAATGAAATGGGCATGTGCAGCACATGTAATGAGGAGGGAAGATAACCGAGGGTCATTAAGGGTTACGGACTAGATTCCAAGGGAAGGGAAGTGTAGCAGGGGGCGGCAGAAAATTAGGTGGGCGGATTAGATTAAGAAGCTAGCAGGGACAACATGGCCAGAATTAGTACATAATCGCGGTAGTTGGAGAATTATGGGAGAGGCCTTTGCCCTGCAGTGGGCGTAACCAGGCTGATGATGGTTATGGTGATAAATAAGTGTCTTAGCTCGAGAAGAACTTATTCTAGGCTTTCAAACAGCTTGTTATCTGCGCTTTTCCTTTTTATTGGGCTCATAGTTGCCTCCTACGTGGCGCATTCGCTTATGGTTCTGCATGCGCATTTATTTGGGCATACGGTTGTCCTTTGCATGTTAAAAATTCTGGAGTTTCACGTGCCAAAACCAAGATTGGATAATGAAGCTAGCCGTAGTGGATACCTCCGGAAATTTGGACTCCTTGGATTCTTGACGTGCATCTCAATGTAACGTTACGGGTGTTTTCGCATTAGGCCCTTTTAGGAATGGCCGTACGTGGTGACAACGTGCCAGCTATTTCAGCCCGCTGCATGTGTTCCAATCCAACCGGACGGGGCGCACTTCAGAGAGCTGCGGATAACTGGCAGCCACGTGGCTCGAGGGGAGGTAATTGGCGGAACCTCCCCATGAGCTTTTCGAGAAACCAGACAATGTGCTATCCGGCCGCGTCAGCAGGGACGGCTCAGAGTTCTACGAAGCCCCTCTGACGTCGGCTCCGGACCACTGAAGCTTGTGCGGCACTGAAACCTGGGCAACACGAGTATGTGAGCCCGCTCCTCCAAGAGGGCGGGTCATCTACGGTGACGTCGAATGGTGACGTCGAACGATGACTGGACGAACGTTTCCGTGCACTTGGAATCAAAGGGGGACCAAGTGCTTATAAGCAGCGTTTGCCAGCTGCTAGGGTGTGCTCGTCGTTGTGCTCGTTGTCATGCTCGAAATGGACTCGTGAGCTGTGTGCTCGTAAGCTGTTTGCTGTATGTTAGTCTTGCGGGCTCCATATGGGAGTCACGCTAGACTGTCGATGTATGTCTTGTCTAAGGTGTAAATACTGCTAATAAATCCTGCTCGCCTAGCCCTGTCGCACCAAGGTCCTCCCAACGACTACGACCGTTCCAAAATCTTACAACTGAATGGCAGCGGTGAGATCGGCCTACGGCTCCTAAATCGGCCTACGACTCGGACACAGCAATGGCAGCTGACGGACGTTGGCACATGGTGAACGACCGGTATCCTGATCAAGTTGGAGGCGACGTGAGATTGACCACCTCTTGCAACTGACTGGGCACGGCGGAGAAGGACTGGTGATATGGTGCTGCTTCAGTGGGTAAGCGTTTGGTTTTGGCTGTAAGATTTACCGGGCTTCAATTTCTCTGTGTTTTTGGATTTGATTCGTTGGGGATCTTTTGCTTGCATTTTGATTTGCGTGGGTATCGCAGCAAGTATTGTGTGACAGCAGAGCCAACGCTTAAAGTAGCGACCATGGTCCTAATGTGTTTGACGAGAGCTGACCTGTTGTGGTTGTGTGAAGAGATCGTGGTAAACGTAGTGGAGGACTTGACGGAAGCAGAGATTCATAAAACCATTCTCGAAAGTAACAATGATTTGAAATTCATCGAACAAATGGGTAACCGAATTCTAAGTAAGGAACGGGAACAGGAAGCAATTAGGCAACAACAGGAAGGATTTAGGCAAAGACAGGAAGAAGCTAGGCAGGAACTCAAAAGTATTTCGCAGGAAGAAGGCCTAACAGAAGTAACGAGGCAGTACATTGATGCACTGAACAAAGAGATTGAAGGTTTCGAGCAGTTAATCGAGCAAAGTCAGCAGCGGCTTGAAAAATCTGTAGGCTGGACGCAGCGAAAATGGCAGGAAGTAAATAGTAGATTTCAGTCGAAAGCCAAGGAAAGTAGTAGTACCTCTGAGAGTAGCAGCACGTTCATAGGTGAACTCGAAGTGCTAGCAACTAACGATACCTTAGTGGCAACAGAGGCCGTTAAAGGCCAGAGTGAGAGCGATGAGCTGCTGTGCCAACAGATGACTGTAGAGACAGCTAGGCCAGCTGCGAACAAATTGGCACAGTTACCGTGCGTGTGCGTCGCTTGTAATGTTAGCGAGGTTGCTAGCGAAGTAAAGAGTACTGTTGACCCGACAGACGCGAGCACCCATGTCGAGCCAGATCTGGGTGCCGAAGAGAAGTGCCGGCTGGATGATGCAGTTGAGAGTAGTTCTCGGAATGGCGAGCTCCGTAGCTCACGAGAGAAGAATTGCATTGTTCAAGGATCGGTGCGGCTCTCCACCAGTCATGGTAGCCAAGAGAGGAATGATTTATTTAAGGATCATTCAGGCTGTGCGGGTAAGAGACCGATCCGGGCCGACGAGATGTGTAACGGCCAGCACGAGGCGCGAGATGACGGCATGAAAGAGAGTCCGTGGAGAAAACGCCGCAGAAAGAAGCGCCGAAAAGATCGGAATGCGGTGGCTAATGTAGCGAAGCCAAAGACGGCGACAGGCGCGAAGAGGCATGGCGCGGAGAAAAGAAAGGTGCGGTCGTCACTGACGACGTTGACGCATCCTAATCGTTCGAGCCACCGGTCAAAGGGGGACCGAGAAGCATGTTCTGCACGGACGTGGACAAAGGGCACGGGGCAGTTAAATTCCTCGTCGTTCCGTCGTTCTTTTCGAAGCTCAGCGTGTAGTACAAAGAAGCGCAAGATGGCAAGACGAGACCAGGTGGGGTGTAGCGACGCGGTCAATCGAGGTCGTGATGAAAGCGGGGCGCCAGGACGCAAATTGGCATTAAACTGTAACGTCTTGGGGGAGCTGACAGTGATTCAGCCCTTTTGTTGTTCCTCGGTAGCCAGAGTAGCTTTCGGACCGCGACGACCTCGAGTACGGCTCAAATAGTATGAGTCCGTTGTAAACGTTTGAGAAAGAGAGGCCAAGAGAGCTTCCGTAGAAGGAAAAAAATGCTGTTTTGTTTTATTGTTGAGCATTTGGAAAATATCGCGATTTAAGACTACAGTTTCTTTCAGTATGTAAGGTATGAGCTTTGTTTATGTTTTGTTTAAGAAGCTCCGAGAGTTGAAAGACGCGTTTTAAGTAAACCTGTAGTTTAGCGAGTTGTTAGTTAATAAGTAAATAGGCTTTCTTTTTTTTTGTGTGTGAGTAACCTGAATCTCAAGGTTATCGTTGAGAGGCCTATGGTAACGCGCGTGTGTTTTAGTTAACCTTCTATTTTTATGTGTCTTTTTATTTTCTAAGGTTAAGCGCGTAGATTTTCAGTTAGTGCATCATTTGCACTGAGAAGAGCTCTTAGGTCCATTAGCGCGTGTCCTGTGCGGACGGAAGGAATCAGAAGGTTTATGACTGGGTTGCTCGTATGTGTGGAGGGCAGCCGTATTCTGACTTCTCTAGTACGCGTGCGTAGAGCTAGTTAGTAAAAGACACATTTGTTCAAAGGCTCCTCTGTGTTGCGTAAGTTACGCAAGTTTGGTTGTTTGTTTAAGGAACGTGTCCTGTGTGGATTAAAGGAACAAATGTGAGCAAGCATCGCAAGTACGCGTTTTGAATATAGACCACAAAGCTAGCGCGATTGTATTTACGTACCTGCGGAGTTGGCCAGACGGTTCAGTGGCAGCAGTACATGAGATAAGTACGCCACTGTGATAGCATAAGAACAGGCTGTTCACGAAGTTAGGCTGCTTAAGTTATGTTTGGGTATTGGTGCTTGAGAGCCTTCGGTTTAATTCGGCGTAAACCTTTGCTCTTGTGCAGCGCGACGGTCGGGTTTGGTCGAACTCAAGAGGAACGTGAACGCTCGCTTGGGCGGCACGAAATTTTGGGGCAAAATTTGGGGATTCCCAGTTGAGTGACTTGCACTGGAATTTTGATAGGAGGCCTGGTGGGTTAACAGGTGATTTCGGGCGTTTGCACGCTGAGTGGTATTGTGTCGTCGGATCGACTCTTCTGTGCCAGTTGTTGTGAGATGGTAGAAGGCATTCCAAGTACGCAGGGGTTGCAGAGAGCAAAGCCATCGTCTTGCTCGTCAGCCATTCTCTTCCTGCCCAGCGGTTGCCAGCACTGGCCAGGCAAGATTTTACGGGCCATGGAGGAGCTGTGAGGAATGGCCGTACGGGGTGACAACGTTCCAGCTATTTCAACCCGCTGCACGTGTTCCAATCCAACCGGACGGGGCGCACTTCAGAGAACTGCGGATAACCGGCAGCCACGTGGAGCGGGGACAGCTCAGGGGAGTTCTCGAGGGGAGGTAATTGGCGGAATCTCCCCATGAACTTTTCGAGAAACCAGACAATATGCTATCCGGCCGCGTCAACAGGGATGGCTCAGAGTTCTACGAAGCCCCTCTGACGTCGGCTCCGGACCACTGAAACCTGTGCGGCACTGAAGCCTGTGCAACACGAGTATGTGAGCCCGCCTCCTCCAAAAGGGCGCGTCATCTACGGTGACGTCGAACGGTGACGTCGAACGGTGACTGGACGAACGTTTCCGTGCACTTGGAATCAAAGGGGGACCAAGTGCTTATAAGCAGCGTTTGCCGGCTGCTAGGGTGTGCTCGTTGTTGTGCTCGTTGTCATGCTCGAAATGGACTCGTGAGCTGTGTGCTCGTAAGCAGTTTGCTGTATGTTAGTTTTGCGGGCTCCATAGGGGAGTCACGCTAGACTGTCGATGTATGTCTTGTCTAAGATGTAAATAATGTGAATAAATCCTGTTCACCGAGTTCCTCTCTACGACCGTCAACTCCTTCAAATGGTGGCAGCGGCGAGATCGTCCGACGACTTCTACATCTGTTTGACAGCGGTGGGATCGTCCGCCAACTCTGTCAGCCCCCTCGAAATGAGGCTTCCGTGGCCGGAATACATGTTTTTTATGTGTAAAGCATGCTAATTGATGTCTCGCGCTCTGTCCTGTGCCACCTTGTTTTTTCTGTAGTCTTGTTCGAGCTAGTAACCATGTCACAACAAATGCATCAGCACCAACTAGCCCAACTTTCTGCGTGAATCAGCAATGACAGCCGACAACTGTCAAATAGGGCAACCACCATTTTCTATCACTGTCCAGTTGTGAGCTTCGGCTATGCCTTTTTCTTTATTGCGATGCAACAGTTCCCCCCTTGCACGTATGTTTGACCAGGAAACTTGTTTGTCCAATCAAATGAAACAGCAGCACGTATTAGACACATTGCACAATGCTTTTTCTCATATCCACGACGCAACTTTCACTTACCTCTGTAGTTGGGACTTCATGTCACTCATTCTCCACTGCAATCGATTATGGCGGGAATCTACTGAATCCAAGTGCATGCTTCAAATGTGGCAGACGACTAATTAAACCAAATGCTGCATCAAGCGCACATGATTAAAGCAGCAAAAAGATAGAAGACGTAGAAGGAAACTATAGAATAAATTATCACTCTGACGTCTAGTAGACATATGAGAAATTGAGCGCTTGTAATTGAAACTGTATCTGTTGCTCAAGCTATCACGCAGAAAGAAGGAAAACGCTTCGCTGTGGAAATATATAAGCACTTGTACTCATTCAAGGGGGCAAAACTTGGTCATTGTTTGTTCGCCAGCTAAGCGAGAGAGCTAAAGAATGCGCCTTTTCTGTAGAAACATGCAGTCGCTGTTTTCTTGTGTCTTAGTTATATTTTCAGCACTATTGCTAGAAGTGCCTGTCGCTTCAGGCAAAGCAAAGCACCAACTGAACCACGATGTCACGGATGCATTTAAGGTACGTACGCAAGAAATCGGGCTACGGTAAGACTTTAGGACGTCAGCAGCAAACTGACCGTCTGTACTCAATTTAGGGAGCTGAATAAACCGAAGCACAGATTTTGTTCTTGTTTGGGCCTTCCCACTTTTCATACCAATCACTATAGTCGAGCGTAAAACACGGCAGGCACTCCGTTACCCACAGGCCCTGCATTTCTAACCGAAATGATTAGTGCTTTTATATCCTTCCTAGAGATGCCTGCAGCTAAGCGTTTAACGTTTCACCACTACAGTGATCAATTGACACGACTATACTGAACTGCGAACAAGCTGCAAATCCTTTGGCATAATTGATCAGTGGTGAAAGGTAGTACTGATAGGTAATTCCACCATAGAATTTTGCGTTAGTCATAGAATTTACGGTGCAAAATACGCGCTTCTAAAAATGAATATTTTAAGATTATGGATCATGTGAATTCTGTCCCGTCCTGCAGAACAAGCTTCAAATAACAGATGATGTCAACATTAAAAGCAGAGGGCTGGAAGACACCTGCGTACTTTATGCGCGGAAGTAGTGTCAAAAGAACGGAAGGATTATGAAGTTGAGAAAGCGTGCCGAAAATCGGGAGCACTACCGCCAATGAGTTTTTTAAAGTGCACGGTGACTCTAAGTTATTTATTTAGAGGTTAGACACCCGAACTATATTTGTGGCCCGTGGTCCTATGACCAGCAATGAAACATTACAATAATGCGGATACTGCCATTAAATCTGTGATAAATTGGGATTATGAGCAGTGAAACGTAATGAATATTGAGGTGCCAGTTTTGTGTACTATAAGGCAAGTAGGTGTTATTGGCCGTTTAGTAGGTCTCAGTACAAGAGTAAATATTGCTATGAAAGTGAATTTTATGACTCTGGCTGTATTGGCTGGCTGCATTGTAAATGACAAGTTGGTTCGCATGACCAGCAAACGAACAAACCGAAATTTTAAGGGTCAGTCTTGGCAAGTGAAGGAACTGAATTAGAATTTGGGGCCAAAATAGCACTGGACGTTAACCGTTAAAACATGCGCTTCTATGTGCAAGCAAAAGATCCTGCTCCCTGCATATACTGTTAGGAACCACTTAGTTGAACGCCTAACTTCATTCCATGTAATGAGGTAGACGTTAATAGAGGAGAACATTAGATTGATACAGCTATCCACATGCAATACCACTATGCCAGACTTAAATACTTTATGAGTACTCGCAGGCAGTTTTGACGCTGTATCTAGGTTTATCGCCAGCAACAGGAGACAAAAACGCAGTTTGAGATCTGTAATAATAAACATTTAAATCTTTTTAGAACTCTGAGTAACATACGGAAGACAGTTTGGTACAAGGCCTCTGCATAACTGCTCTGCCACAAAATACACAACATTATTACTACTAATACGAGTACATTCGGTTCAATAGCACAATAATTCTCTTGATATTGCAGTTGTTTGAGGTCTTCCCTTACGCTGTTGCCGCGTTTGATGCGGATGATGATGGAGATCTGGACTGTGCGATGGTTGTGCGGCAACAGCTCGATGAGAACCAGAAGACTGCTACCTACGTATTTGTGCTACCGCCCGTCAATGGACATCAACCGTGAGTTCACATAGGGTGCAAATGGCAAGCACCTGGAACGGTTATGTGGTGGTGGTACGTTTATATACGTTAGCGAATAAAATTGTGGGACAGAAGGTTGTGAGATTCAACAACAATAAGTAGGCGAGTACTAAAAGATAATTCGAATAAAACCGAATTGCGATATGTGAGAAAAACGACTTGTGCATATCGGATGAAATTCTAAATTCTAAATTGAAATATGTAGGTTCAGTGAATACTTTTCGGTAAGCAAAGGCTTATTTACCTTATTTTCTACATTTATTGTCCTTATGAACACCACCTGCCCTGTAAAGCTTGCAAACGAGACAGAAAGGAAAGATACTCGTATTTGGTGCACCAGGAAACTAACAGTAATAAAACAAAGAGAATGCCACCAGACAGAGGAACGCTGTAGACCCTAGTGCTCGGTGAAAGAACTAAGAGCAATAATAAAGCACCAAACATCGTTTTAATGGAATCCAAGCACAGTCATACATACCAAAGGATAGATTGCTATGCCTAAATTGAGGCAGAGAATTCATAGGGGGCCTTCTTTCAGACATGATTATTGAACAAATGGGAAGTACTGCGCTTAAGGTATTTCCTCCGTGTGCTCAGGAACTGGTGCACCTTCACAACAACCATCTTGCTCGTGCAATAGAAACATTCGGGAGTGTTCTGACTTGCGTCAGCCTTTCTTCCTCTAGGCCGCAAAGAGTTCTGTTTTCTCTTATATCACTCGAACGCAGCGATTATGACACACTTGAATGGGAAATTCCGGAATAGAGTACAAAGAAAACAGCAAAAGTATTCGATTTGTATTCTAAAATTTAGATATTCACGCATCACTAAAGTCAACGAGCAATAAAGTTAATTACTTGTTATTTTATTTAAATGTAGCAATAGCAGATGACAGTTTCGTCGAGAATGCTATAAGCATTGAAAGTTGTAGCAAGGTATGTCTTTGTGATGAAGGCCTCTCAGAACTCTGGCGTTATGAGTGGTGCTGCAATTGTTCCGCCTAGGCTGTGTACTAGAAGAGGCCGAAAGAAATCTCGCGGCCTTTGTCATTGCACAAAGAAAAGATTACATATATTTATTTCGACGTTTACTGTCTGTTTCGCAAAGAAGAGTCAGCACCCGTGAGCGAAAGTGCACTGACCGCCGGGTTCCCAGAAAAACAGAATTTCTTCCTAATTAACGCGCATCACTGGAGATTAACGAGGGCACTAGAAAACTTGTAATGCCGAGTTTAGACCGCAGTCTTTATTATTTAGTCGCATTCCCAGACAGAGCAGAAAATGAGTTTTATCGCGCAATTGCTGGTACGTATAGTATTGCTCATGGCTGTACATACTATGGAGCCGTATCCACACATGCACGGAGCTTGTCAACAGCAATGCTAATGTGCGTTCGCACACTATTAGGAGCGGATGCATTTTGATCAATTCGCCGGGGAGATTTGTACCCGTAGCTTGGCTCCGGCAGAGTTGATTAAGTGGAGCGTGACAGTACGTATACTGGGCTTCATCGCTTTTCAAACAAGCGCACTCCACAACTTGGGAAGCCTTCTAACCCTCCACGCGCGATCCGCGCATGCGCTGTCGACAGTACAACAGCACAATGGTGCCAACGCCAATGAGCGCGCTTCGAGCACCCGTATTATTGCAGTCACAATTATAAAGAAAAGGGAACTGAAAATGGACATAAGGACAAGTTGCAGGAATGATTGAAAGCTGTATATTCGTCAATTTTTATTCCCATTTCGTGAATACTTTTGCCTTTCGTTATTATAACTGTTGCAGAAACGAGACGAGACAGCTGCGTTCGATGCGAACGAAATCGAGATTCTTCTTTTTTTTATTGCTTTTTCTAGCGCGCACGCCTTTGGAGCCCGCCATCTTCTTCTTTCTCGTCTTGTCCGCTCCCATGAGTTTCAACAGCTTCCGGCCGCGAAAAGTTTTCTTCTCATCATTGGAAGCAGCCTTCAAGTGTGTAAAGATGTTGTACAGGTCTCCGAACGAGTCTTACTTTCATTTCTAAAAGACAGGAGCGCGGCATCGACTCCAGAATATGCTTCAATGACCTTAGCCAGGTTCCAGAAGGATCTAGGAGTGCGTGCGCCGATCAAAATGATATCTCCTTGGTTCACTATCATTTCTTGCTTTCTTGCGTTACACTGTTCTCTCAGTTCTTTCAGATATTCCTTGTTCCATCTTTTTCACCAATCTTTCGTGATTTTTTGCTTATTTCTGCACATTTCTTCTATGCTGACCTTTCTTTCACCTTCGGTAATGTATTTAATACTATGCTTTCCACCTATTAAGGATAGCTTAAACTTCAGTTGTTGTTGTTTGCATCTCTTCTCTTGATAACAGCCTTTTTCCAATAACTTTCCTGATTGCTGATTTCATGCTTCGTGCCATCCTCTCATAGAAGCCTCCCCACCAAGGAGCTTGTTCTGCGATTTACTTCCATTTGATTTGATCTCCTTGGCTTGCTCTTTTGGAGACTTCTTCCTGTAGTTCTTTAATCATACGATTGCTGTCTCTGTTGGCCTTCTCGAACCTCCTTGCGTTGTCACTGTAAATGGTACAAGAAAGCTGACTCGTCAGCAGGAAGTGGTGCTGTTTCTTGGTGTAGCGGTCTGGCGTTAAATCGTCGGCACTTTAGACATTCATGAATTATCTTCTTCACTAGCTGTCTTCCTTGTATTATCCATTACTTAGTTTGAATCTGCGATGATGTGACGCTTATTCCAACCTGCAGCGTGAGTTGATGAATATGGCGTACCAGCAGATCTCGTTGCAGACTCTCTCTCAGCATCTCAATGTTTTCCCTGTGCTCTGACTTGAGTGACTCGATCTCGGCAGCGTGCTTGGCCTCCAGACTCCACTCGATGTTTTCCCGCTCCTGGGCATACTCCAGCCTCTGCGAGCCAAGCGTGTCAGCGTACTGGTCCACTTCGTGCTTCAGTAGAAGTAGCTCTTCCTCTTTCAATTTCACTTCTTCCTCGTACTGCTCCTGGCTTGCAAGTAGTTCCTCCAGATGTCTCCTGTGGTCGACCTCGGTCCCTCGGAGCTTCTCCTCAAGATTCTGCAGTGTAGACTCGTACTCGGCACGAACACTCTCCACTTCATCTTTCAGTCTAGACTTCTCCTCAGAGAGCATAGACCCATATTCAGTGCGTACCGCTTCCGCCTCTCGTCGCAACGTCGCATTCTCTTCTGCAAGTCGTCTAATTGCAGTGCTTGGGTCAACCACTGAGTCCAAGCTTGCCCTTGTGATGCTCTCTGCAAGCTCTATGATTTTGTCCCTTTTTTTCTTGAGGGAATCAAGTGCAATGCGGAGTGACTCTGTCTTTTTCTGCTCTTCCTCGAGGGCAGAGGACAGTTTTCGGACCTCTTCACCATGTTTGTTGATAAGCTCCGCCATTTCGACAGAAGCCTTCACCTGCTGTTCGTTGGTACACCGGCTAAGAGCCTGTTCCTTTTCCCAGAGGCTGCAACGGATCACGTCCAGCTCTTCCGTCATGCGTCTCCGCTCGTCAGCTAGTCTTGCCTCCGCCGTTTTCTCTAGCTGCTCCACTTCTTCCTGATGCTTGCTCAGCAGCTCCTTGGTACGTACCATCTGCTCAGAGAGGAGTGCCGTTTTCTCCTGAGAATACTGCTCCTCGAGGCTTGCCGTGACGTCCAGCAGAACACGACAATATCATGACTGTCTTCTACCTTCTGCTAATGCAACTGCCGTCTGCAGAAAAACACTTGATGAGAGGTTCATAGACTGGCAAGTAGATGTTTTCTCTTCCTGAATTTCACCAGGAGTAGATGCTGTGCACTGTGCTGTCAGTCCTTGGCTTCGGCACATAGACGTCGCATGCCATTTTTGACATATCTTGCACCTAATGTTTGCTTTACATATTTTAGCAGTATGGCGAGGCCTGGTACAACGGAAGCATCTCTTTGCCTCTTTGAGCTTCATTTTCTTGTCTTCATAAGGCATCGTTTTCCTGCAATCATCAGTATGATGAGTAGTATTCTCGCAAAATATGCAAAACTTTGCAGCTGTACTTTGAAAATTAACAGTTCTTGTCTGCTGCTTAGTCTCCATTCTGTTGCCGTAGCTTTCTTTCCTTTCTATTGACAATTCCTCTCTGCACTCTACCTCATCTTCTATGTATTTCATCAAGCGCCTAAGAAATCTTCTTGACGTATAGCCACTTTCTCATATTGTGCTGAAGATCTACTGATCCCTCCTCTTTGTTTTAACTGGAATCCAATGTAGAGATCCACTGGCAAAGCTCTTTTCAGGATCGGAAGCAACATCGATGCATAGGACTCGCTTTTCTATCCTAAGGATTCCAGTCCACGTATGTGCACTCGCACCTTTTGTGACAGCTTTCTTAAACAGTCATGGTCATTGCAGCTTGCTACTGTATTCAAGTTACTTAATTCTTTCATATGCATTTCTGCCAGCACGTCATCTTTTCCGTACTTCTGCTTGAGTAAATCAATGGCATTCCCATAGTTACTGTCGGAAAACTGCAGTCCCTCCACGGCAGCTGCCGTTTTTCCGGTTAGTGAGGACAGAAGGTACGTAAATTTCTGATTTTCGTTCAAGTCGGTTCTTTCATGTACAGCTGTCTCAAATTGCCACAAAAATCTCATCCATTTCATTTTATTGCCGTGAAACTTCATTATTTCTAACTTTGGTAACTTCACTATCGTTGCTTGCTGCGATTGTCTAGCTTCGCCATTAAAGTTGGGTTGTTCCCTCGCTGTTTCCCGTATTTCTTGTCGAGAAAGGTACGCGTTGATGCTTTGCAGAGCACTTATTATCTTTAACTCGTACTCAGTGGTTTTCGCAAACTCCGAGTCAGCTGTTTCGGGTGTTATGAACTGCTCCATCAGCTCGTCTGCTTTCTTTAGTGAGTCTGCAATACCTTTGATCTGGCTGGCTATCAGCGACATCGCTGTAGGATCCTGATTTTCCTCCAGTTTCTTGTCAACATCGCTCACTAAGTTGGTTATTTGTGTCCTCAGCGCTTTCCGCTTTTTCAACATCACTTCTCTGTTCATCTTGAATAACTGAAGAAACTGCTGGTCGCTTACAGATTCTAGCGGCGAGCCGTCATCTGAGTCGTGGTCGCCCTCTGTGTCCGTGCCGCTCCTTGCTGTCGATGTCTCGCCTCGCTGCCGTTGGTTCGCCTGCGGGCCTCGTCTTCGTCCGTCTTCTGTGGCCAGTCCGTCGTTCTGGTAATCTGTGGCCAGTCGGAAGAGGAGTAGCCGCAATCCTGGTCACGGCACCATGTCGCAGAAACGAGACGAGACAGCTGCGTTCGATGCGAACGAAATCAAAAGATTCTTCTTTTTTTTATTGCTTTTTCTAGCGCACGTGCCTTTGGAGCCCGCCGTCTTCTCTCTCGTCTTGCCCGCTCCCATGAGTTTCAACAATAACGGTTGCTTTCCCATGTATCCCATTCTTGGCTTCAAAACCGACTGACTTGATGTAGTTGCGCATTTGTGCGGCTTTTGAGAGCAGGAGAACATGATAGGCCGTGGGTCTGAAACCTGCGTTACTTGATAGCAACCTTGATGACAGCGAATCGCTTGGCTCGCAGATGCATCTACTTTTTATTCACTATACAAATGAAAACTAAGAAAGGGCAGCAGACTTGTGCATACGTAGCAAAAAACCAATCCTACTTCCTGCGAAGCGGGTTGTTTCGAGAAGTTGGAATTAAAATTTCGGATATCTATAAGCCGTGCACATAATTTAAAATGTGGCCCTTATGCGTCTAGTACTTGTGAAAGCTTTCTCGTATGCGACGCTTTCGAGTATTCGTGAAGGATTTTCTGAAGAAATTCATCCACACACATTTCACTTCACCAGAACATTCGCTGACACGTCCCTGCTCCTGCCTCTTTTTGTGAGCGTTTATCTCGGTCGTATTCATAGGTCTCATATGACAGCAGTATCACTGCGACATTGTTCGTAAACACACTTATGACTCTGCGGATCACCCGCATATATTGACACGTGTACTTATCTTTATCGGGCGACCACGCTTGGCCGCCTAATAAATGTTATCGCACAGCGCAGGACGAGCGCAGCGCTGATCAGATTTTTCGACGATCGCCGACTGTGTTCGCCACTCTCGTTGTGCTATAAGTGTAGCCTGTTTTGTGGGCACAGGTTCGCCCAATAAAATCTAGTTTTGCCTTTCACAGTATTGCTACTGTGTTCTTAACGTCATCACCACGTGACAATATAATGTTCTGATGGGGCCATAATTAGTCAACACACTTTGAGCTTTGCCTGCATGGTAACCACAACCTGTCACTAATTCTGAAAAAAGAATGATAGCATAGCTTGTTTAGTTCACCGGGCATGCCGGCGCAAACCTATTACAAGAAACAAAAAGAGAACAATGTCGATTAAGCAATTTTCTGCAGGATAGGATAGGAATAAACTTTATTTTTCCAACGGTTATTGATGTTGGTGCCCCAGTGCTAAGCTGCCAGGGGTCCATCGCCCGAGGAAAATCTTCCGAGATCCTCGGCAACGGCCCTGGCCCGCCGGAAGGCCCACTCCTCATCTTTGGGTGGCTCGCTGAGGAGGGCGGCTTGCTATCTCTCAGAGAGGCGCCCCGCTTCAGAGGGTCCTCCTGTTGAGTTCCCCCTTCCTCCTGGTACTTGTTCCTCATGACGTTGGCATTTCCAAAGCACATGGGCCATATCGGCCCGTTCGCGCTCGCACCACGGGCAGCCGGGTGACGGGTGCAGCGCGGGCCACAGACGGTGCAGGTGGTAGGGTTTGGTGAAAGCGCACGTCTGCAACCATCTCAGGTCAACCGTCTGGCACCTGTCCAGCCACCCGTGGGGTTGTGGATATTTCCTTCATTCTTTCCTATAGTGACCAAGCACCTCTCTTTACGTTGCCGGAAACTCCTTGACATCGCAGTCGTTGTCCCCGTGATCTCCAGCTCCATCCGCGTCAATTTGGGTTTTATTGGTAACGACAGCGGCGGCGCCGGATGTTGTGGCCACCGCCGTTGCCGTCACTCCTCCGCTGGGGTCCCGCACAACAACGGCAGCGGCTACCCTCTGGGTGACCGCGTCGCGGTGGGTAAGCTGCCTCGCGAAGAGGTGGGCGCGCTTGTTGTGGTTGGGTGGGGTGTGGGTGCGTCCTCGGCCTTAGCATTGTTGTCATTGTTGTCGCGGCTGTTGTTTTTATCACAGCCAAGCTCCCCGACGTGCGTGGGGAACAACTTGAGGGACTTGTTTGTAATCGTGCCGGATCCGAAGTCCCCGGCCCGGGCGTTGAGCATGCGCGCCACATCCGCGGACACCCAACCTGAGGTGTAGTTTCGAATCGCTGATTTGGAGTCGCTGATGATCAGGCTATCCTCCGTACCTCCGTGGAGTACCGCGAGCGCTATGGCCATCTCCTCCGCTGCTTCGGCCGACTACAGCCTCGCTGATGCCGTCGGCAGTGACTTGCGTTAAATATGCGCCACGCGCTGCACTCATGATGAGACTCATTTCCCCGAAATATAAACTTGGTGACACGCATAATTTTCCCTCGACAGTGGGTAGCATAGCTTATCATGGCCGCATGACTCTTCTCAGTCTTAATTAGAAAGTATTTGGGAAGGCTGGATTCAACCCACACGCATTTATCTAGCCCACAGATTGGCCATAGCAGTCTTTCCAGTTACAGTAAATTTGATCGTGGGCCTTTGATCCAGGGCCCCGGCATAAATTCTTCGCTGGTCCTAAGAGAGAGAGCTGCGTAAATTAGTACTTGAGGCGCTGGCAGTGGAGGCAATGTGGCCTCGTCGCGGTTAGCCCACTCTGCAGGCATTACCTGGCATTTTGGGTCATCCAGGGAGTGTGCGATGAAGACGTTCCTTTAACACATCCATAACACTCCGCAGTGCTTCAAAACATAATTTATTGGAAATGCTGTAAGTTAACTATCTACTTCGCACTTTGCCCACACATAACCTATAATGTGGCCTATATTTTAAGCAAGTGTAAACTTGGTGTTACGTAGACTTTCCTTAGAACACTGGGAAAGGCAGCGTGAAATGGCTGTATAACACTTTCCCGCACTTGCTAAAGGAATTTCTTAAGTTGGCTGTGTTTGATGCTCGTGCATTTGACGTCGCAACCAATTTTGCGGTGCATTTCCGCACAGTTTACAAAATTCTGTAAATGTCTGTGGTGTTTGTAGCTATGCCAAGGCAGCGTAATGAACTTCACGCTACTCGTAAAATACAGACATAATGATCCAAAGCACTTGCACCCATAACTTATGGCAAAAAGCCCAATTACCCCCACACTTTGAACTTTGCGTGCACATTGCCCATAACGTCGCACTTATTTGTGTAAATATAAATTAAATGCCTTGTTTGTTTCTCTAACTGCACCATGAAAACCAACTGCAAACTTCGTATACAACATGAAAATAGAGAAATAACTATGGTTCTGCAATTATGTTAAGGCTTCTAATTAAGCAACAGATGTGAACGTTTCGCCACGGATTATAGTTCACATTTACCTTTTTCTATTTAAGTTGTGCCTGGTCCTGTTGTTTTAGGTCTCCAGAAAACATGGTGGACGACTGCAGTCAGAGCATCTGGAATTCTTGAATAAGTAATTTTTCGCAAATACCTTACCCAGAATAAGCCATCGTGGTTCATGATTCACATGTTTGCCATTACAACGAACAATCAATAACGTGCCTCGTTTACTACATCGTAGAAGACCTGCAAAACCAACTACTCTCCTCGGATAAAGCATGAAAACCTGGAGAAAACGAGTAATTAGTAATTACCTTCGACGCCCATAATTGATCCACAGAACTCTACCTCTTCGTAAACGCTTACCATAGAGTTGCCACATTTTCTCCAAATTTGAAATCTATGCCAACTTCGGTCCTCCCATGGCAATGAGGAAAATATAAAATTTCAGACAAGGCCTTTAGACGATCGAAAACGTGGTTTCAGTCACTTTAATTTAACCCTTTCGGCCTTGGCGGTATCAACGCACCACAGGAGAGAGAACGTCCCACACTATTCTTGAAACAAAGTAAACAGAAAGAGTTAAGCTTTCGACGTAAAGCCAGCAATGTGCTCAGGCAAAGCCAGAAGTTTAGGTGGAGTGGTGCAAGACAACCATTGTTCTGCGGAAAATGAAGATAATCAATAGTAGCATGAACACTCTTCCTTTCACTTCAGGACATCGTCAGCGCCAAACTTGTTCATTTGGCTTCACGATATTATTAGTAGCGGAAGATTGAAATGGTATAGCGAGTTGTCCTCTCCATGTGACTGCTTTGTTACTAAGAAAGGTCTGCTCGTACTTTTTAGACAGTGGATATAACGCAGGGCTCCAAAACCATTTGCGATCGCAACTTTTTCCCATAACCTCTTATGCTGCTCCGACGGGAATGTCTTGGCACTGTAGAAGCGGTCGAGGACATGCAAGTTGTGGACGTTCCCAATGATGGCTACTGTACTAGTTTTAGTGCGCTTAGTCCTGTTTATACGTGTGACCTATCGCCAGTGATGTGTTCGCTGTTTCTACTGACGATGACCTTACAGTGGTCCAGCGGTCACAGGTTCTTTCACTCCCGACGACTTATTGAATTTAACGCAATGTCGTTTGGACTTCGTAATGCAACGGCAACTTTCGAGCGCATGATGGACAAAGTTCTATGTAGGTTTAAGTGGCAGACTTACTTGTGCTATCTTGACGACATTGCAGTTTTTGCTGCTGGATTCACCGCGCACCTTCAACCACTCCGGTGTGTTTGGACGTGTTTAACAAACTGCAACTAAGCCAAGGAAACTGCTGATTCACTGCTTGGCAGCTGACAACTCCAAATTACGCCGTATCCAAGGACGGAATACTGCACCATCCAACCAAACTTCGGGCCGTGGCCGAATTCCCTAAGCCAACGACCGTCAAAAAATTGCGCAGTTCCGTATAGGTCTCTGTTCTTACTTCGGACGCTTCATCCGCAATTTTGCCGCCGTCATACCGCATCTATTGAAGATATTTAGAAGCAGCGGACGCCTTACTTCGCGTTCGTCCGAGTGTCACGAGGCTTTCAAAAAGTTTCTTCCTTTCCTAACATGTACGCCAATTTTGCGCCATTGCGACCCGACCGCCCAAACCAGCGGTGTTGCCCTCGGCGCTGCGCTTGCCCAGCGCAAAGAAGGGTTTCCTGAGTATGTCGTGGCTTATGCAAGTCGAACGCTTACGATAGATGAGACCAATTACACTCCGACGGAAAAAGAATGCCTGACGATCATCTGGGCTCTTACGAAGTTTCAGCCTTATTTGTACGGCCGTGGGGGTCCACTCGTTGTAGGCACGGACTGTCATGCACTATGTTGGCGGTCGTCCTTGAAAGCTCCCTCAGGCAGACTTGCCCGATGTGCACTTCGCCTGCAGGACTATCATATCCGCATGCTGTACCACAGCGGACGCCAGCATTCTGACCCGGCGCCCTCTTGCGCTCTCCCTTACCTGACGAGAATGCCTGCCATTCACTATCCTAGTTTACCGTTTCTTCACTCGACTTTACCGCCATCACTTCTGATCACGGCAACGACCATTGCATTAACTCCCTTATATATTTGCTTTCTTGCTGATCAGCCCAGCCAGGCAGTCGCTCATTGCCTCCTCAAGCCCACAATTTCGCCATTCGCGACGACCTGCTTGGTCGAAGCAATTATAATCCCGACGGGCGCCAGTGTTTGTTTGTAGTGCCTCGCAGTCTGCGTTCCGAGATATGCGCAGCTTTCCACGTCGATCCACAGAATGCACACTCGGGAGTTTTCAAAACGCACCAGCACCTTGTAGATTGGTACTTCTGGCGAGGGATGTACAACTACGTTCAGAAGTTCCTTCGCTCTTGACCCGATTGTCAGTGCCGGAAATCTTCACCCCGTCTTTCATCAGCCATTTTGCAGCCTTTACCTTGCCCTACCCGGCTTTTCGGGCGCGTCGGCGTCGATTGGTATGGGCCCGTTCCCCTGAATGTGACTGAAAACTGCTGGGCCACTGTGGCAGTCGACCACCTCAGGCGATACGCAAAAACTGCCCCCCTGCTGGCAGCTACAGCGCGCGATGTTACCTCCTTCCTGCTTCGTTTTTCACCCTACGTCATGGAGCACTTCACGAACAGCTCAGCGATCGCAGACGTGTCTTCCTGTCCGAAGTAGTTGGAGCCAATCTTAAAGAGTGCCACGTTCTCCATCGTACGCCTACGGCGTACCAACCTCCAATCAATGGCCTTACGGAACGCTTCATCCGTACGCTCGGCGACATCCTTGCCATATATGTCACCTCCGACCACACAAATTGGAACGTCATTTTGCCCTTCGTGACCTACGCGTACAACACCGCTACTCAGAGTACCACCGGCTTTTCACCCTTTTTCTTACTGCACGATCGGCACCCGTCGCACACCATCGAAACAATTCTACCATACCGGCCGGATACATATGAATGTGCTCCGGTTTCGGCCACGGCAAGACATGCTGAAGAGGGCCGTGATCTCGCTCGGGCCTTTACCTTTAATGACCAAGAGCGCCAGAAGACCACTCAAGGTGACACCGCTTCTGCGCCCACCTTCCTTCCTGGAGCGCTTGTGTGGCTCAAGGTTCCTTCCCCTGCACCTGATCTCTCATCAAAACTTCTACCCAAGTATGAAGGACCCTACCGTGTCGTCGAACGCGCATCCCCCGTGAACTATACGTGATCGAACCCATTGAGCCATCTTCGGACATGCGTTCTTGTTCGGGAAACGCTGCTCGTGCTGACAGTCCGAGCCATGCTCTAACAGTCGGTCCCAAACGCAGCTGATCGATAAACGCCTCTATAGCACAATAAACATATGTTGAATAGCGGCTCAAGAAAAAAAATGGGCAAAGTGAGTTTCTCTACCCATTTAACAGTTCATTTTGCTGTGTGCGAATTCGACGCCACCAGGGCTGAATGGTTTTTAAAACTGAGGTTGCGAGTTGTCAGTTCATTTATTTATTCATGTTTCCGGCACCGTTTTCTATAAGCACAATGGGCATGTTTATTACTTTCGACATATTTACTCGTTCGGGAAAGTTACTTGTTTGAAAAGCTACAAAAATCTCGACTTTAAGTTGCATTTTGTATTCTTCAATAAAGACAATGAAGAATATTTGAAATCGTGTGCTAAAGCTGTTCGCTAAATAAAAAAAAATAACCTGAAGATTCCTTCCAGGAGCTGGGCCTATGGATATCAAGAGCTCCGCGTGAACTGTGACTTAGATTGGAACGACTCAGCACCTGGGATTAGCCCATTTTTATTTGTTACAGTTATATTTCCTAGTTTGAACACTACCGAGCAAGCATTACGACAGAACGTAATGAAATCGAAAATTTATTCCACATTTCCAGCCCCTGCTATATAATATATAATGAAGCAGTACGTTTTTTTGAAGAATACATCAAGTCTTGATTCCCAACATTTGAGCCCTGATGGTGTCATTTCACGCAATGTCCGTAAATTGGCTAAAAATTTTAAAATTAGATTTTCTTTCTTTTTGTATCATGCTTCTAAGAGCTTTGTCACGCTAAATATGTGAAGCAAGAAGATCTCTGCCTAAAGAAAAAAATGCGGGGCCGAGAGCGTCAACACCTTATTAACGTACACATTGAAAAATTCGCCTGCATATCGAATATCCCCACAACCACAACAAAGGCTATGACGTATTATCCTCGTAGTCCTTTAGCAGATGCATCTAGGTAGCCTTGACAAAATGCGTGGTCACCCGGAGCCCCGTATTATTATGCGCGGTGTACACAGCCTAACACTTCAAGTTAGAATTTCAAACATATGTTTCGTACAGTTGCACGAAACGTACTGGGTAGCTGATTTCGAGCGCAGCAGGTGATATGTTTGCAGGAAAGGAATTTGTGGTAATTGTGTTTGCATAAATGCGACAGAGATGTGTCACATCGCCTTTACCGTAGGAAATTCGTGCAGCAGAGGCAGCCCCGTTTATAACGCACATCACGTAATTGCACCATGTTGCAATCGATTGAGGCGCAGTATTCGTGCAAATGACTAGAGCATAGCTTGCAAAGAGACACATGAATATAGTTACGACTGCTCTCTCACCAGCTTGCCACCGACGCTCTGGATGCAAACGGGTACTTGGCGTCGAAAACTAAAATTTAATGTCATAGACCGAGTGAATAAACTCAGTCATTTGCTTACGTGTAATGGAGACGACGACATCTATACTGTTAGGGACAAGAAAAAGGTAAAGCGCTCTTCCCAAGCAACGTCCACGCGAGCAAAACATAACGGATCGCAAAAGGCGCTTATTCAGTCATAGTGTCGGATCGGCAGAGCCAAATTATGATTTGCTGTGTCAGATAACTTGCATAAATTATTAGCAAAGCACATTGCAGTATTTATTAAGCTTAATGAACATGGAGTAGTTTCGAATAGTAACGTCGGCATTCGAAGCATCCGTGAACGCCGACGGCACCTTTATCGGCATTTAACATTTTGTTAGAACACGAAGTTCCTGAGTGTTCTTTCAATAATAAAAACTATCCTTGAAGACTCCTGTTCTTAATGCCGAACTTATGTACGGTTAAGAAAGGGGCTCTGACTTCAGCATCTTCTGTAACAATCTCTGATTCGCTAGCTTAGGAAAAAAGGTGGGGACAAGTTCGCGTTTCTAGGCAGGTGCACATGGAAGTGGCACAATATGTGCCGTGTGCCAAACACTTCGCAAGTGGCAGTACCTGCACGAAACATTTCTTGGGAATAATGAAAGGAGCGAAATGCACAACAATGAAAGCAAGACAGACATCCTAGTTGCGAGACAGACATAGTTTCGAATTTACTTGAGAAGTGTGAATGATTGACTGCTTCGAAAACAAAAGAATTATACTGCCCCTCGAACATATTTGGCTTCATTTTGCCTAAGAGATGCATGAGACGGAAATTTTGTGTATCTTTCAGAGAGAACCACACCTACCATGTAAAGGAAGGATCAACAACCGACAAACCTGTCTACACGGTGGACGACGGTAAATATGAAATGACGATTAAGATAAGCTCTTAAAAGTATTTTGATAGAAGTGGAGTAACCTGGAAAGTGTGGCGCTCAATATCGCTAATACCCTCTTTACCACTAGTTAACGACGGAAACTCGCCTTAATTGGTAAGAAGTTTTGAATGGTCGCTGTAAAAAGTGTACTTTACAGAAATATCTACATGTCTAGGCGTTTGAGACGTGTCCCCTGTTCTCCGCACCTTTTTAGAGGAATTCATTTTACAGCAAAGCTGTTAAGGGGAGCACCGCAACAGTTTTCATGTGACGGTTGTGAAGGCCGGCGGCGTTATGCGATGGCGTGACCCGCATCACGTGTCAATCAGAGGACAGCCACCAACGCAGCCTGCTTCGCGGCCCAGATTCACTTAGGAATGTAGGTAATTATCAAGAGTTGAAAATAAAGGAGAGCTCGCTGATGCCTCACACAAATGGACAGAAACTTCTTTGCGCAGTTTATCTGAGGCAGTAAACCGTAATTTCTGTTTCGCAGGTCGCGTTTCAATGCCTCCCCGGTGCAGGTTAGCTAGGAAGAGCTCCAATCGACAACTATTCATTTTTAGTTCGTCTCGTCCTTCTGTTTTGGCTAAGATCATTTTAAGCATGTCTCCGAAATCTGAACTCGACCCGCTTATCTTGGTGTTGAGGTTTTTAAAGTGAAGCTTTCTTGCCGATTCTGAGACACTTTTTCATGTGTATCTTGATCCGAACACTGAAGGCGTTTTACGAAATAATGTTGCCATCGCGGAACGCTGCAGCCAGGTAATTTACCGCTTAAAGCATAGAGTTTAAAACAATAATTACTAGAGGAAGCTGTGGCCCTTGTGTAAAGGGTAGCTGTGCAGGGCAAATCAGCCATCATGTAAATGATGTTTACTACATGGATTTCTGAAAACTTCATGGTTTCGCTTTAAACGAATGTCTGACTTTACAAGTTCATCAGTACGGCCCTATATCAATCATTACGGTCCTATATTATCAGTACGGCTGAAGCCGAAATAGAGGAGAAGATGAGTACTTAGCTGCCCCTTTCCCTCCCCTCTTGTAGCTAGCGCACGTCTCCCTGCTCGCTGCCTCCTCCCTTGAGCGCGCTGCCGCATCAAGCCACCATGCTTCTCGGCTCTCCTTTGCAAGCTTCCTTCCAGTGCACCTACAGCATACAGTGCGCGGTCACGGCGTTATCGCGTTTGGACTTTATACGAAACATCATGGTGACAACGACGGCAATGACGATGGCAACGGCGGAAATTCGCCTGGTGTGTCCATATATTTACTAAGAGATAGACTGTATAAGCGTTGATTACGCGTTCGCGTAAGAGCGCGCGTGTAATTGCAATAGAGGTAGGAATTCTTGAAATGTCTTTTCGATAAATGAGAATTTCATTCAAGGTCGACCGTAACGTGCGCGTGCAGCTGTCTAAACATCACGTACACCACAATCAAACTTCGCCATAACATACGTAGAGCGTTAGCGGTGCTAAGTTGTGGTCATTTTTTTTTCCTGGAGGTGTCGTGGGTATCTTCATTGTTTTGCCCAGGAGGATCTCACACCAAATTTTCTTTAAGACTCTGTTAGACCTAAGCTATTCTACACTTTTGTGTCATAAGCCAAGTTTATCACTGACCAGCACGCGTCAGTGAAATGGCGGATGTCTGTTTCGTTCAGCCGCAATGGGCTAACACGGCTGCTAGGTGGTATGGCCTGCTTTACGAATATCACACCATTGGATGCAACTGGTTCTGATAAAGTGGGAAAGAATCACTGCAGCTAGCTCTAAAGAACAAAAAGTGACGCGGTACTACGTTTTTTTTTAGTTACGTCAAAACGAAATAATTTTCTCGGCCATCATACATCTCGCGGTTGATCAGCGAAGGTATAGAAATGGTCATACAGACTAGCACAAATGCAAATAAGATGCCTCAAAAAATATCGTTTGAAGGTGTTTGGTAGGGCCCCGTATTCACAAAACTTCTGTCACCTAAGTGGAGCCTACATAAGACGGGTGATCGACTTGCTATATCAGAGATTGCGGTCGGGACTGGCTGATGTTCGAATGCTGACCCATGAGGAAAAAATGTGTAAATGAAAATCTTGAGTTTTCCATGGCAAAACCACGATATAAATATGAGGCCCATGGGAATGGACGACTTCAGATTATTATTGAGCGCCTGAAGTTATTTAGCGCTCACGTAACGCATGACAGACGAGTAAGTGTTCTTGCACTCCGCTGCCAGCGAAATGTGCCACCACGGCAGCTATTGTACCTATGATCTCGTTCTCATCAGCCAACGCCCTTGGCACCTAGCTACTGCCGGTTCGCTTGCCAGTGAGAGAACGCTCATGCGCAAAGTAGATTTTGGGAATGCGGGCAGAGTTTATCCGGCGGCCGGTCACAATGTGTTCTCAATAAGATTTCCGCCAGTTGTTTCGAATAAAGAGCTGAATTCTGCTTCATTCACAACGGACGACGTCTCTGATATTGGCGGCGAGGACTTACGGAGTCGCCATTTGTTGGAAGTTCCTCGCTCGCGTAGTATGAGGCATAACGCGAGGCACTCCTCATGTATGTTTGGCTGTTGCCGCTCATTAAAAGCAGCATGCGGGAGCCCTCCTGGACATTTCTGTAAGCACTCTCGAAACGCAAGAATTTCTCTCCTGTCAGCATAATACTCTTCGACAAACAGAAAGCACAGAATGGTTCACAGCCGCTATATTTTTTACCGAATACGTATTCAGGCCGCGTATAAGGAAACCATATCTCCTGGGCGCAGGGGAGAAGGAGCTGCGCGCCTATTGGCTCTCGCCGCAGGCCACTTTCGCAAGCATGGCGGCACCCAGGACCGCGGCCTCCGACGTTGCCTCCGAGATTTAAGTTTGTTTACGCTCCGACGCTGGGCTGTCGTTGCGGTAAACGCGATGAAGCAGTGGGCACTGACGCCCATTTGGTGATAGGAGCATCAATCACTTGCATTGTGGTGTATCCGAGGCACGTGAACCAGCTTGAAATGCTTCAAGAAACGCCTGTGCAACGTTGCGCAAGGGTTGTGTGCAGGCCCTTGACAACGCCACGCCTCGCTGCCGAAAGTTGCGTCGCTCCGTTTTCAACGACTCCCAAAAAGCGTTTATGCGGCAAGTGGACACGCGCCACATGGAAAACATAAAACTATATGATCGGAAAGAAAGAAGATGGCGGCGGCATCATCATGGAGCCATGAAATAGCCTATTCCTTTGCACGAGCTTCTTTAACAAGTCCGGCGATATATGTGCTGCCGGCAACTGCGTACATCACTGCAGCCACATATAGACAAGTCTTTTTTGACCGAAGGTAAAAAAGACCTGTCAGCAGCAGAATCTATAGATCTCATGCAACTAAATTATTCTTGCAACCGACAATGGGGTCGTAACCGGTATTTCGAAGTTTTTTTTACAAGCCTGCGTCGACGTATTGCAACACTTAATTTTTTACTTGCGCAGATGTGGTCTGGGGGTATTCCCTTTATGCTACCTCTGCAATCTATCAATCATTTTTTTTCATTTTCGTGTCGGCGGTTTTCTACTCGTCGAAAACGATGTCGAGAAATATCGCTTCAAAATCTAGGACTGCCTTTATGCAGCACTGTTATACTCTCCCTTGGAGCAACGGTATTAGGGTATACAGCCACAGGAACGTTTTGCAGAGCCGTTTTTAATTTCCCATGTGACACAACAAGACTGCCTTATTAATATTTCGTAGTTTCCATATTTGATTTACTTATACTTCATTTTTAGAAAATTGAAAAGTTCAAAAGAAATTCACAGTTAAATTATTATTAATTTATTAGTCAAAATTTAAGTTGCTGATGTTCAGGTATATCCTTTCAAGTATACCATTTAATTATATTTCAGTAATAAGTTTTTGATGCTACTCCTATGAAGGCAAGGCTGACTATGGTATTAAACACTACTTTATGTGATTTATTAATATTTGATTTCTCATATTAGATTACTCATTTATTTTCGTTTTTTTGTGTTATTTATTTATTCACCAAGTTATTTAATTTTTCAATCGCATTACTACCCGATTCGTGCCCTATCCCCCCGTAGTGGGTTTGTGTTCTGAATTGAATAATAATAATAATAATACTAATAATAATAATAATAATAATAATAATAATAATAATAATAATAATAATAATAATCACCGTCACCATGTGCTGAGGCCACAACAATAACGACGACGGGGAAGTTTTTGTTGCAGTTCAAAGTGCACATCTTCGAGAACGCTAGTACGGTCAGGTAAGAAGACGCCGCATGCGTTACGCGGAGCTCGAACTTGTGCAATATATTTCGACGCCACACAGAGTGACTGAGTGCACGCAACGCAGAATGAGAAGCGCGCATATATGCAGATGCGCGTCCACCAGCCTACAAAGCATGCTTCAAACCGTAAGCATTTTCCTCATACCGCGCGTGCGGCTTAGCTCTGATGTCCCATTCTTCGTGGAATATGATTTCCTTATACCCGCTATGCGTAAAAGTGCGTGGCCAACGCGTAACTGTGTCGTCTCTTATTGGAATAAAGCGTCGACCAAGCGGGAAACTACTAAAACACCGAGCTTTGCTACGATACTTCAGTTAAGAAGAATAAAAAAACAGCAACTTCTAATTGCTTCAGCGCACGGCACTTGTGCAACGCGGCGACGCATTTGCTGTAATGCAGTAAAGCAAGTGAGAATTTGTGCGCATGTGCAGTGTAAGGAAAATGAGTTATTATAAAAACTGTAAACCTCACTTGGTCATGCTTCTAGCCTTGTTATCCCAGGTGCTCAACTGAGGCCTCCGCGCTGAAGCATACAGTGTGTTGCAGTGAAGCGAAGAGAGAATTTGCGCGCGTCCTAAGTGTAAGCAACATGTTTTAAAAACTGGAAGCCACACTAGGACACGGTCAGAGTTAAGCCGCACGCATGGCAGCAGGAAAGTGCTTATGGTTATAAGCATGCTGTGAAGGCTTATGGACGAAAATCTGCATATATATGCGCGCTTCTCATACCGCGTGGCATGTACTCGGTCACTCCATGTGGCGCCTAAATATTTTGGACAAGTGCGCGCTCCGCGTAATGTATGCGGCGTTAAGTCTTACCTGATCGTACTAGCGTTCTCGGAGATGTGCACTGCGAACTGCAACATAAACTTACCGTGTCGTCGTTACTGCTGTGACCTCAACACATGGTGATGATGATCATGCCGCCGCCGTCTTCTTCCTTTTCGCTTTAGCGCGTGTCCACGTTCCGCATCAATGCTTTCTTCAGCGTCCTTAAAAATGGAACGACGCTGCTTTCGGACGCCAGGCGTGGTGTTGTCAAAAGCCGGCGCACAACCCTTGCGCAACGCTGCAAAGGCGTTTGTTAAAACATTTGAAGTTGCTTCACGTGCCTCGGATATACCACAATGCAAGTGATGCGTGCTCCTATCACCAAATGGGCGTCAGTGCCCACCGCTGCATCGTGTTCACCGCGGCGACATCCCACCGTCGGAGCGTAAACGAACTTAAATCTCGGAGGCAACGTCGGAGGTCGCGGCCCTGGGAGCCGCCATGCTAGCGGAAGTGGCCTGCGGCGAGAGCCAATAGGCGCGCAGCTCAGACCTCCCGGTGCGCAGGGGATATGTTTTCCTTATGGGCGTCTTGCGCTGGAGTTTGAGGTATAGTAGTGGCGCCTGGTGGCGGCGCGGGAAACGACATCTGGGTCGTACCAGCTTGGGTCGTATTGAGCCCTGGCTGTGGCGAAGCAAGTTTCTAGGCCGAGTTTTGCGTCGATTCGCACTTTTTTCTGCCCTGTTGCGAGTGCGAAAAGGCTCGTCACTTCTCACAGACCACGTCTGTGGCTGCGAGCTGGTCGCAGCCTATAGTTTAACGAAAACGGACTCTCCGTGTGCCGTGGGACGTAATGCTGGAAGCAGAAGGAATCGGCGACGCCGATCATGAGGGACCTAGCTCAGCATCGAAAAAGCGTCACCGTCGATACTGCTGCGTCGTGGGCTGCCATGAACAAGAAGGCCTGAATCCTAACATCCGATTCTATCGTTTCCCTTCAAGGCCTCACGAAGCGGAGCGTCGGGCACGCTGTATAACTGCAGTTCGTCGCGCTGGCTAAGCGAAACTTCGCGCCATGCTGACTGCTTCACCTGTCTTGAAGCTTGCTTGATTATAGATCTGCGTTCTAAAATTCGGTCTTTTGCGCCTACAGTCCCGACGGCAGACCGACATAGCAGCAGGCATGGCTGGTGATTCACGATTCGAAACCCGGCCACAGCGACAATTAACAATTCGATCGGTGCGAAGTGGTGAAGTGCCCAGGTGTGTGCAAATGACCACAAATGGCCGGGCTGATTCGGTGACAATTCACTACCCCACTACGAGCAGCACAGGTTAGAGAGTTAAATGTGCTCATACTTGACCTCAAGCCAGCATGTTGAGGCAGCGCAGCAAGATAGTATTGATTACAGCACATCGATTTTCGAGCGTTGTCATTAAAAGCTACATCAAGCGAGCAGCGCACGAGCTCGCGCTGCAGCGCGATTCGCACGTACGTGCGAGCTCATATGCATTGCATCAATTATTACCAGTTACTAAAAGAGACAGATGGCCGCTACTACAACGCAGGCATAACTACTTGTTTAGCGGCATGCAGTCAACAAAGATGGCAGGAGACCCGCCGTTTCGCGGCATGTCGAAAGACCGCTGCCGTCGCGGCGCGTACGATCGTGCGCTCGAGCAGTTCGTACATCGCGGCATGCTGAAAGACCGCTGCCGTCGCGGCGCGTACCGTCGTGTGCTCGAGCAGTTCCGTACACATGATGTCTGCTTATCGCTGCTGTGGATTAATCTATAGCAAGCATTTCCTCGCGTTTGTGCGCCTGAATCTAGCAGCGTGCAAACCTTACCTGAAGTTCCACTTCGTACGCGACTCGCTTCACTTGCGATTGACACCACGCTAAAACTTCGCCGCTTAATTCTTGAACGGCATACACGTATTCGGCACTGCATAATTTCTTGCCTTTACGCAGCGTGCCACTCCTGCAAAAATCTTCGGCGCCCGATATTCGCTGCAGGCCGTGATACAACACAACCGAAAGTGGCGGGTCCGTATTGTAAACGTGCTTTCCGAAGCAGACGACCGAGCTTGGTACGACCCATTTTAGGACAGAGGGCGCTTTTTAGCACCTTTTTCGCAGCGCCCCCTGGGCAATGCACGAGCCCCATACGCAACACGGCCATGGCGGCAGCATCTCGATGGGGGCAAAATGCGAAAACATTCGTGTACTTAGATTTATGTGCACGTTAAAAAAAACGGCCTTGGCTTAGCTTGGTTAAGCCTGGTGATTGCGAAGCAATAGTGTGGTATTCTCGGATCAGCTGGTAGTATGGCTGGTGGTAGTCTTGGGTTATGCTAGTGTTACGGCTTACAGTGAATCATCTAAGCACCAGCACGTCCAGGTGCATCTCGGACTTGAGCACGCCGTTGGCGAACGCCCGTATCGAGCTGAAGGACGAGAGGTCCAACGACGTTCTCGATGCTCGACACCCGCCGAACGTCGGCGGCTGCGAGGAGGCCGCTGCTGATGTCGCGACACGCGAGGATGACTCGGGTAGTGTTCCTGTATATGCTCCCGCAGGGAGCAGAGTTGCGCATAGGTCCGCCGCCGTGATCCAGCTCTGCAGCGAAGCCACTCCTCGCGCGCGCAGGAGCCAAATGCCGCGCGGTATTCCGCCTTTTTCTCTGGTGGTCGCGAGCTACAAGCGCCAATTGTTCGCAGGCGCTTCGCAAAGGGCACTTGTTAATACAGGCTACGCTCGAACGAGTCATTCGTGCAGCCGGAGGGGGTGGGCTTCCAACCAACCGAAACTTTGTATGTACCAATGTAAACACGCATATACAAACACACACGAACGTACAAATATGGGGTTGGACCGCCTTCCATCCCCCAAAATAAAATACTCCCGTGGCTCGAACAGCTCCAAAGTTCGCTCGCAAACGCGCAGTACGTTGCCACAAAAAGCGGTGCAATGATTTTCAGCATGCATATGAAGTTGTCTTATCATGGTCAGAAAGCAAGAAATGTTTTAAAGAGTGTTTAAAACTTCACACACGTAAGGTGGACACTTAGCGCATTTTGGCTGCCGAAACCAGCCGATTAATGACCGTCGCCAAGAGAGGTATCGTGCCTGCAGTTATGTCAGTGACCGTTAACAGAGCGCCATTTATCACTAACCATCGTTCACAACAGCTGCACGTTTTCGATACATGCGGTGCAGACACAGATTTAAGCGCACTTCAAATGTTGACATGTGCACATTTTAAGCAAAGCTTACTTTTATTTACTATTACTATTTAGTAGTACTTACTATTTAGTAATGCTTACTATTTAGTAGCAGCAAATCTGCAAATACAAAAAGATTCAAGATGCAAGAGCTTCTAGCTGCTCCTCTGAACGCACGATCGACGGTGCACTGATTACAATGGCGATGGTACTGACCGAAACGACGAGTTCGCATGAGTCGGCGATGCGCCCGTAAAGTTGGCTTCGCATCGGCGCGGATCATTTGACGTCATTTTTCGCGCTCGGACAATAGCGGTGCGAGCGGCGCCGGAAAAGGTATGCGCAACTCTGCTCCCTGCGGGAGCATATACAGGAACACTAGACTCGGGCGCCGCGCCGCGCCCCTGGTGAGAGGAGCGGGAGTTAGGCCGCCGTTGGTGGCTACCGCCTCGCCTCGCGACGGCGTGAGATGGGGCCCCGTTTTTACACAGCAGGTGTGACGTCACTCTAGTTCACGTGGTGTGACGTGACGCAGCGAGGTCACGCTAAAGGTCAATGGTGCCTACCACCACCTCGCCACGGAACGGGCTGAAGTGCGACCTAAAGTAGTATTGCTTCGCAATAACAAACATCAGGTGCTCCAAATTTCCGGAGTCCCCCAGTACGGCGCGAGCTACACTGAGATCGTGATTTTCGCACGTAAAACCCCATAATTTTAATTTTTTTTAACCGAACACGTATAGTGAACGCCCTCAGAGCGCGGTCGCCGCGATGGAGCCCCTCGAACCGCCTTCTAGCATGAAAGGTACGCAGTCACTGAGAGCAAACTATGTAAAATATGTTGTTATAGTGGGCTGTCTGCATAATAAAATGGAGCATAACAGAATGAAGCCTCAATGCAGCGATCGCACGATTCGCAGCGACCAACTGCGCGTCAGCATGCATGCCTGCATACAATGTTTGCTTTCGCTGCGAGCGCGTTTTCGCAATTTTCCGTGAGCTTTAGGCCGTAGCATATGACCCTTTGACAGCAAACACGCAACCATTGTTGCATGGACGATAGCAAGCTGCTAAAAAACAATTTATAACTAGTTGCTTCCACACACGCCTACGGCGACTTGTTATAGGCGATCGCAAAGATTCAATCTTTCTTTTTTTCTCTTTTATTCTAAATTCTTGAACTTTTCAATATCATTATTTCTCAAGTTGCATTGCGCTGTACGTTTATCAGTCATCTCAGCGAGCAGTTTCCCACAGCTTCTTTTTGTTAATCCCGTATACATGTATAGTTTGGCGCTGACAAAAACACGAGCATATGCCTTTTTCTTAACTTGCTTCCAACCGTTCCCTTTCCATTGCAGTGAACTTTCCAGTGCCTAGCATCAGCAAGTTGATAGATCAATGCTTCATCCCACTGACTGGCAGCGCGCGGGCGAGTGTCGCAATCCGCGCTTTCTTTTAATCACTGAACGTCGCAGCCCCGACGCGTAGCAGACATGTTCATCCCGGAAGTATTTGCTGCGCAGCCGAGTTGTAGTCGGTGGCTGCTTGCCGGTTGTAAATTTCGCGATCCAAGCTTCACGCAGCTTCTTGTCCCGCGGCTACGTGAGAATAAGGCTGACACCGGACTCCGTTGCGTACGTCCGGCACTGCGGCACCGAATAGTAGCCTACCATGTTGTACGCCTTCAAAGGCAGCCACTACCAACTATAGGCCTTTCAAATGTTCTCAAGCAGACACCCGAAGCGGGAAAAGCTCCCCACTTAATCAGAATCTCAGCGCAGCTGGGACTTTAAACTTTCGTTTTCAGCTTGCTTCGGCGCTTCCGAAGCAGCCGACGTGGCCGCTTTGTTCACGTGATCCCTTATACCACGTCAAGCCGACGGCAGCGCCAGCTATTCCAGTGGTGGAGCTCGCCCCCAATAGCGCCCAACACTCAGACGGAGACACGGGCGCATACATACATACATATGTGGAAAATGAGAGCAAATGTTGTAAGGTTTTATCAGAGGTGGTATTTATGCGCGGTAGCTTAGAACTCTTGCTGCTTAAGGTTATTGGACATTTATGGTAAACAAGTTAAAAAAAGCAAGGTGTAGAGCAATATGGTATATAAGTGTGATTATACTCAGGTTTACTACATGAAGTTCAAACGGCAATAATCAGTGGACGGCTCTATAAGTCCTATGTTCCAGAAATGTTCTCTAAATATAGTGCATGAACAAAAAGCGTTTTTATTAGTCAGCAAAACAATACAGGCGCATTGCCAGTGAGACGTACACTAACTTCCAAAAGTTTTGTTCCTGCTACCTGCATGCGCCTGTGACGTGCAACGATGAACAAAAGTCGTTTTATTGACTTTTGAGGTAATGCCAAGGAATACTGCACACCAGTGAACAGCTCGCCTGTTATATGTAGTGAAAGCGTCGGACAAGCTGAACGCTTGTAAAAAATTCACTACCTTACTTTTTTTACAGTCGCATTGGCCGTAGTGAGATTTCCAAACATTTCCGCCAAGCAGCTGAATTCTCGAAATTGCACACGTAATTTATGGAACGAGTTCGCAAAGTTTTTGTTTGTATCAGTTATTTATTATTGGTTGGTCGCCTTCGCTCATAGCATCTCTGGTATCATGGTTGGCGGGAAATTGTTCTTACGATCAAATATAGCGTAAGGCCTGATTTCCAATACAAGCCTAGATGCGCAGTTCATTGCGCCTTATTTTTGTTTTGTTTTGCAGGTGCGGATGGTGAGAAAATGGTGAATTTCATCTATACCAACTATGAGAATTGCATCGTGGCGGACTTCCCGTTCAAGATGAGACAAAGTAAGAATCTGCAATTAACTAGGCTAATAGGCACACAGTGTTCATTGTTTAGCAGGGAGGATATAAAAGCGGCATACTACGATACGCAATTTCGTTATAATAGCATGAAGCCAACAAACTATGACCTCAACGAGATCACTGGATGTAATAATAGTTGTTATTGATTTGTAAAGTTAGTTACGGGTGATGATTAACTATTGTCATAGACTTCGTATTCCTAACAAGAAAAGAAAGTCGCAGTTTCAACCGAGAGACAAAGTATTGATTGCCTTACAGAATTAGTAGACAGTTATACGAAGTAAGATTAGTAGTTTTATCAATTGTGTAAGCTGCTCTAAACATTCGCGTATTAACAAAATTAACAAACGTGCTTTCACGCGCCCAGGCAAGTACGAACACATCTCAATCAATGACTGCGGAAACTCGCTGTCAGAACGCTGTTGTGCTGAGAAGTGGCAGCTGTGGCGAGACAATTCCCTTCCGTGCTGTCTCTCACTTCAGTGCGAACTAGGTGCACGAGCACTCAGCGCATACGAAGCTGTCAGCTACCTCGGGCCACGTAGCCTTCAAAGCCATCGCACATGGCTTGCAAGGTAGTGTTAGGATGGCCGTGCTCAGCCGGCGCAGCCAAAATAGAAAAGGAGATGCGCGCGCACCTGCTCCCTTCCGCCCCCTCTTAGCGCGCGCACATCTCGTGAGCAGACCGCGCGCGCGTCCCGCATTCTTCCCTAGGGCGTACGGGAAGACGCTGCCGCATAAAGCGTCCATCCTCCTCGGCTGACCCTCGCAGGCTGACCCTCACAAGTAACGTGTGATAATGCATAATTAACATACTCGTGTCGTCATGAGGTAATTTATTTAGATCTTTTCCCCTCTTACGCTCGAGCAGCATTCACAGTGGGAGCAACTTTCTTTTTTTTTTTGCAGGCTGTGGTCTATGGGTCACCAAAGATGTGTTGCACAGTTTCCCGCAAGAATGCATTGACCAGTTAGAGGACAACTGCGACAAGGCGGTCGCGGTGTTCGACGACGAAACTTGCAAGGGTGTGTTCGACAATATCTAGAGCACTTCTCACGCGCGTGTATCTTTATGAGCGTTCGGTCATTAGTACCGAATAATAAATTGCTCCATCACACGAAACATAACTCTCCCGTCGATTAGTTATTTCTAATCTGTTTCCCCCTTCTCCACGCAGTCCACCCAATCCCTAGGGAAAAAAAAGTGGCGCGCCTATCCAACGTGCTGTTAGAAACGAAATGACGCGAAACTTGTTCATATTAGCGAGTTAGCAGCAGGAGTGGGTAACACGAGCTCCAACACGTTGCTACCTGCCTGTGTTACGACGACGAAGGCGATCTACGATGCTTGCATAGAGAAGAAACATGGCACAGGGTACTATGACACATATATAAATATCTTTAAGGCTTTGGACATTCACGTCACTGTGACACATCCATTCTGGAGGTGTAGATGACAGTAGGCACATATGCATTGGCCAACATTGTATATAACAAGATGAATAAAAAAAATTAACTGAGGATTTATGTTTTCGTGGGAATAAACGAAGAGTGTGTCTGCGTGACGTTACGTCGCGCATAATTGGAGTGGCGTGAGCATTGGAGTTTCCATGATGGCCTTATCCAGTCCGGTGTCGCGTTGACAAGGGGTCGCATGCTCCCCAGGCGTTTCGACAAGATACAGCGAGTCGTAGTGCACTTTCTGTGGTCACATGGAGTCAAAACAGTGAGCACGCACCGTAGGCTGTAGGACCTTCCCCTTTGTTCCTACAGGCTGACCTAGCCCCATCGAATTACCAAACCTACCGCTTTTTCGCTGAGGCAGTGAATGGTCTTTGGTTTAGGTCAGAGAACGAGGTTCAGCTGAGGTGTGAACGTAGCTTCATGACCAGCCAAGCACTTCCTCGCGGATAGGATACAGAACCTGATCGCACACTACCAAAAGTACAATGCCACGCAGAAAGAATGTAAGAAAGAATTCATTTGTGTAGCTACTCTTCCTGTGTGTATAAAGAAAGTTAAGCAAAAATTCCCTCCGCATTTTCGTTTACCGCTGCATATCCGCAACATATCCGCAGGTGAAGTGACGAAGAACGCCAAACGCAAGGGAAGTGGCAAGCCTTTTAATCGGTTTCCTCACTATCCAAAGCACTTAAGCTCCGCATATGCGATGCGACAATGGCTACACGGTCTCGAGGCATCTCCTACTGCTCTTACAGTTATGCAAACTCTACTAGCTAAAAAGAAGTAAATAAAGTTCAGTGGACGGTTACAAATGTGTAACGAGAACGTTGTTTGTATGAGAGAATGGAACTATTTGGAGACATGTTTACTTTTGTGGCGTTTATGTTAATGTAGCAATGGCCGTCTGTCGATCCCTGAAGTGAGTCGTTATATGTTGGATGTGCTAGAACAAATCGTTGTTTTGAAAGCGAGATCGAAGGACGTTCTTATATATGTGATGACGGTTATCAGCTGCGTGGCCGTGGCTAAACTCAGAGCTGTTCGCGGAAGTCACTGTCTCGCCTATGCTGCTGAGATGAAGGAGGGGAGGAAGCTTGTGCGCTGAGTTCTAGGGATTGGTTGCGGACAGATGAGGTAGTTCGTGTTTTCGAATTGACTGCAGATACAGGAAGTACAACCGAAATATCGACAGGTCGCTTTCCGGAAACTCTAATGAGGGGAAACTCCAACGAGTACTACCTGGTCCAACCGATGCCCACCGAGCAACCGATGGCCCACCGAGCAGTTGCAGCCAAAGGGGTTGCCGAGAAACTGTTTGGACAGTGCCAGCGTTCAAGCGTCTGTTTTCAGTGGTGTAATTGTTGGCCGACTCTGGTACCTGGCTTCTGCATCGGCGTATCAAACCGCAGGATCTTGAAGTGTCGGTGCATGCTGAGGCCTCTGCGATTGACACTCCTGCTTAAACCGCAGGGTTATCGCATGTATGTCACTTTTTTTGTGTTGGCGGCTCGAACCTATCACTCATCTTGCTTACGTCAGCCTGCTGCTGCTTTCACGGCACGTAAGGCAGGACTGTTGTGGCAGGACAGGCATCTCCCCTCCCGATCTCGAACTCACTGGACCACTTGGAGGCATAAGGCTCCTGCTGCCTCCATGAAATTTGACAATACTGTGGCAACAGTCGGTTGGCTTGTTAGCGTGTTTCTGTTTACGAATTGCTAATACTAACTATGAGCAAGGCCATATGGTGGTGTACAAGGGAACCGAGCTTGGTGTTGCGAAATCCAAACTGTCCTTTTTTCATAGGTGGAAGCGCACGCGTCAATAAATGAAAGCACCTGATGGCGCTCTGATGAGCTACCTTCTGGCGCGCTATCAAAGCCTGCCCATGCGAACGGCGACATCTGCGAGCAACGCGACGCCTCATGCACTCTCGAGCACCTTTTCGCAGCAGATGGCGCCGTCGGCTCGTAACTGAGTAACAAGCTAAGAAAAACTAGTGCTTTCATAATAAGCGCTTCAACATTGGACCTCATTTATACTATATGGCGCTCTCCCTACACACGGGGTAAAGCTGAATAAGGGCGTCATGTTGGCAAAAGATCCTCTGCCTGGCTTACATTGCTGAGCCTTTGGCGTCTCTTCAGGCCATACGGCCCTTAGCCTCTGAGGTGCACAGCAAGGTTTGGCTTTGACCTGCCCTTCTCGCCCGCGGCTCTGCTACTACTACTGATTATGGCCCCAACCCTTGCTACATGTGAAGCGTATGCCTGGGAGAAAACTTATGATTCAAGTTATGCGCATGAGAGCTTATCACGGCTAGTTTTGTAACGAACAAATGATTTTGAATAGCTGTTGCAGACTTCCTTCGGACGAAAGTGCTGACGGAGACCCACAGGGAATCTCTAGCGACTGCCACTTGAAACATACGGATAAAAAAAACCTCAACTGGAGCACTTTTGTCAAGCCCATCGCGACATTCATCTAACAGGATGAGTTTACGGACATCTGCGCAGTGGCTGAAGTCTTCGAGTCTTTGTTATAGTGCTCACTCAAATCATCAGCAGGACTTGCCCTTAGTGCTAGCACTTCCCGTTGCTGGTTTTATTGTGCTAGCCAGTGGGAAACGTTGCGAAAATACCCTAAGTGTTTGACTATGAGCTGCTGCGTGCATAATTCATAGATGTTTCAAACTGGTGGGCTGCAAGTATGCTTCACTTTGTAAAACCCACTTTTTGCGTTCACGTGCAAGTGTAGCAAACTCGCGGCTTGACTGTGGGCCTCGGAGCCCTTGCTTGCGGTGTGCATGGCTCTTGTCAAATAGGGCGCGAACAAAACAGTACATAGTAATGCCAGTGGCAGACGGTAATTTGAGACCTCTTGAGTACGTTTGTATAACGGTTCGCAAAGCGCACCGTTCCTTTGCTTCTAGCAGGATTGATCAGAATGGTGCTTTCACTGAGGTAAGCAGATTCTGACCAATGACGTTTGGGCAAGCTCGATGGCATCCTTCTGAGCAATCATGCTAGGGCAAGCGAATGGTTCGGTTTCCGAAATGTTAGAAGATTGATACCCTGTTTGAGCTGTAGCGTAAGTGCATCTGTAAAACATGCAAACATTTTCACTCTCTTCCTGTGCAGAAAAAAACAATCATCGCTTTGCATGTATTTCTACCGTGACTTGCAGTCAATTAGAGCGTCATTAGCAGCCCTCCTCTGTAATAAGAGCTGGCAAAATGACTAATCCAAGAATATAGCAGAATTAGCCATTTCCCAGAGTCGCACCCTGAAGGTGACCACCCGAAAATAACGTCTCGGCAATCTGCTGCTGGCATTGGTGTTGTTCCCACGTACACTATCAATCTATAAACGCACAAACGTTATTGCGGAGTCGCTGTGTTTATACATGCCTCTGAGCGCAATTGAGGAGTAAACGTCAAGCTAGCGTTATCTAATATTTCACTGGGGGCTGTTAAATAAAGCTATTAGTTTTCCGTCACTCTCATCTTGTCTACCATCGAGGTGCGTATGCGGGCTTTCATAAACTCGCACTCAAGCGCTTTTTAACACGACAGCTATAAGGGCTCCGTGACCCGGACAATCCGGTGCCGGTGCCGGTGTCGGCAGAGCGGTCCGTGAGCGAGAATTGGCGCATAAATTTTGGTATATGTATATGCCACGCTTTGTTATGTTACATCTGGCATATGCGGGTTATACTGCCCCACCATTCTATCACTACTGTTGTCCATTCCTTGCCTTACATTATTGATCAAGTTATTCCTCGGAAAATTGAGAATGACAACCCAAAAACAATTGTAATGAAACAAAACACAGACAACGCATACCTTTTATGTTTAATGTTCTCATATTGCAAAAATAAAAGTGCGCTATAATAACAGAGTCCTGCAATTTATGTAATTATTTTTGGCACGCCTGTGCACAACCTCCGGGATCAGTCCATGCATGAGGCCGCGTTTATGCCGGAAAGCTCGCTTTGGTGCATAGCGTTCGCCGCCAGCGTTTTGCGGTAAACCTTGCTTGTACATAAGATGAAGTTGCCAGACAGCGTGAGAAGCAGTCGGGGATCTTTGAATGCTAACGCGTTCTACTCTTAAAGGCGAAGCTTAACCGTCCTGCAAGTTTTTCTGCTCGTACGCAGGCGATCCTTAGCCGTTGCGAGTCTCAGGTGTTGCTGGCGCTGATTCAGTGAGCAGCAGTTGTAACGACAGTCATTGGGATTCTGTACTAAGAGTCCCGACCATATCAATCGCTTGAATTTGAAATACAGCTTATTTCATGTTCCAGAGTTGTTGAACATCTGGTGGCTGCCAGGCCATTGTTCCTTCTTCTGGGTAATATGTCGTGGCCGCATTTCCTTAGAAAATCGGCCGTCCTATAGGCGAGATGAAGCGCCACGGTGAAGGCTTGGTAAATCTCATGATGACTGCTTTGGGCTTAGGATGAAACACCGAATTTTTACATGACACTGACATCCACCCTAAGCTATGATGATAAATAACAAAAAACGCATTCACAAATGCACAAATTTCAGGAGACTTGCAGAGGGAAATTATCGCACTTGGGGCAGCTTCGATGGAATTAAGGCATCGTGGGACCGTACCCTTTATTGTTGCTGCACAACTTTGTTTTCTCTCTCTATGCACGGCTGTTCTCACGTCAGCAACAAGTACTCACTAATCGCTTTCTTCTTATCTTTTTCACATATCTTTCTTTATGAGGGCGCATGGTGCAGAGATGGCTAGAGAGTCGCTTCAGGTAATTTCGTTTTATCTGTGAACAATGGGAAAATATATACGGCATTTCTATGAACTTCAGCTTCCATCTTGGATACTAAATAACTTGTTAAAATAGGTCGGAATGTGAGGTAAGCTGTCTTCCATGCCTCAAATGTTCATAACTCTTCTTGCCCTTCTTTCTGTTGTTCCCTTCCTTATTTTCTACCTTTCTTCTTTTTCCTCCTTTCAGCCTAACTTGCTTCCCCATTAGTCCCTTGGTATTTCCTGCTTTTTATTTCCTTCCGCTTTCTTCGTTTCTACCTTTCATTCTTTTTTCTTTCTTCTTTCTTTTCTCCCTTCTTCCTTTCTCCTTGGTTCATTTGTTTCTTATATTCTTCTAAGCTTGCGGGTAATGCACCAAAGTTTTGTTAGTTTAGTAACTTTATTGCTTGTGATAGAACTGGCTCGATGCTATAGCGTATTATATCCAATTGTAGAGGAGGATATTCCCTAGGTTGCACGCAGCGAGCCCGGTCACCACGCTAGCCGCCTGCATAAGGGCGCCCTGTTCATCGCGCGGCAGATACCACAGAACTTTGCTTACATGGAGCTTCAATTACCGTGAGAATACTCATCTAGCCAGAGTCAGGTATCTAAACGTGTTCTCGTCTGCTGGCTTCCTCGTCAGCAAGCTGGGGTTCGCCACATCGCCGCGGTGCGTGGTCGCCCGAAAACTTGTTCAATAAAGCAAAGCAATTCTACAAGCCACGACGGGCATACGTACTTGTTCTCGTAAACTGCAGATGAGCCAGTCATAAGCCGATGTGTCGTGATGTCCGTAATAGTGATGCCACTCATCACCTGTGTATTCTTGCAATACAGTCGTAATGCCTAGATTTATTTTCACAAAAGACGGCTGAAGTAGCGGGGACCCGCCTCATGGTCTCATTCGCGGAGATCACTATACGAAACTCTTTCACAGTTAGAGCACAATGGCTCGGAAGGCATGACTTTGGCAACGGTATGGCGTTTGGTATGGCGCTACGTTGCGTGCTCGCAGCCCAGCGTGGTTGCACACCCCAGGCGAGGTATGTAAACAAGAGAGAAGAATCTGCTCCGACAAAATGGCAGAGTAAAGCCAACTTCTGGCGTAACGGAGGCTTCACAAGGAATAGCGCGTCCGCTTAGATTTTCCTTCCTCCATGCAGAGCCGCAACGTCGACGCCATCGTGAGAAGCTCGAGCGCTTACCACGCCGAGCACACCTCTGCTCTATAGAGGCGCTTTAAAAACTTCCCGCCCGGCGGAAAAAAGGGAACAAAAAGACGAAAATGAGTGAAACTCAATAAATAGTTCCTTTATAACCCATTACATGGCTGTAGCAGCACAAGTGTACTGGCACCGCGGAATTATTGGGGACGAGGACTTACGGAGTCGCCATCTGTCGGAAACGCCTCCCTTGCGTAGTATGAGGGATCACGCGACGCGCTCCTCATAGATTTGGCTGTCGGCGCTCAACAAAAAGATCATGCAGGAGCCCTCCAGGACATTTCTGTAAGTACTCTCGGAACGGCGGAAGTTTTCTACCATCAAGATAATAATCTTGGGCAAACCGAAAACACATAATATGTTACAGACGCTACCTTTTTACCGAATGTGTTCAGTGAACGCCACTGCGTGCGGTCGCCGCGACGGAGTCTCCAGAGCCGGCTTCTTGCATGAAAGGTAAGCAAATGCTGACAGCAGACTATGTGAAATATGTTCTTATAGTGGGCAGTGTGCATAACAAAATGAAACATAACAGGATTTAAAAGAAGGTCTTGCACGTGCAGTACACTCTTCGAAGGAACATTATTTTAATACAGTGCTGCCAACTTTCATTGTAGAGGAACCAAAAAAGTTTTGGAATTATATAAGTGAAAAAAAGAAACCAGTGTCGCAAATTTTGGTTGATGGTTCTGTGGTTACCGATCACGGGGATATTGCTCACCAATTCAATGATTACTTTCACAGTGTGTTTTCTAAATCCGGTGCTTGTCCATCCAATGACGCAGTGTTTCACCCCTGTGATGTAAATTTTATTTCATACCCTGGCGTAGTTTCTATGTTACTAAATTTAAAAACTAAATCATCATGTGGTCCCGACAACCTTCCTAACGTGTTTCTGAAGAGATATGCGGAATCTATTGCAAAGTTTCTAGTTATTTTATTTCGTATTTCATTACTTCATGGGAAATTACCGAGCGACTGGAAGATAGCCAGGGTTGTGCCAATACACAAGAAAGGTGACCGCACATTATTACAAAATTATCGTCCAATATCACTTACATCATCATGTTGTAAACTAATCGAACATATTATTGCCAACCAGATTAATGAATTTTTAGATGCACACGCAGTCCTCTCTAATTTCCAGCACGGGTTTAGAAAAGGATACTCAACAATTACACAATTAGTTGCAGTAATACATTCACTCGCTTCATGTCTCGATAGGAACGGGCAGATTGATGCAATATTTCTTGACTTCAGTAAAGCTTTCGATAGAGTTCCCCATGACAAACTAATTTTAAAACTCAGACGCATTGGACTCCCAGAAATTTCAATCATATGGATATCAAACTATTTAACCAATCGCTACCAATTTGTAACAGTTAATGAGCAGCAATCAGGTTGCCTTCCGGTCGGCTCTGGCGTACCCCAAGGAAGTGTGCTGGGGCCATTATTGTTCTTATTATATATTAATGACATTGCTGCTGAACTTGATCCGAATGTCCAAATCAGGTTGTTTGCGGATGATTGTGTGCTTTTTCAAGAAATAACTTCAATTAACGACCAAATCCATCTTAACTCCTCTCTTGCTAAGATTTTTGAATGGTGTGAAACGTGGGACATGAAACTTAACACAGATAAGACCGTCTTTCTTCGCTTCTCTCGCAAAAAAGCTCCGCTTTCTTTTAACTACAGGCTTGGTTCGTCACCTTTGCTGGAAGAGACTAAATATAAGTATTTGGGTGCCACACTAACTAATACTTTATCATGGAATTTACATATAGATAACATCTGTTCTTCCGCATTCCGTAAACTGTACTTTTTAAGACATAAGCTAAGAAGTTCTCCCCCTAGCGTAAAATTACTTGCTTACAATTCACTAATTAGACCTAAACTTGAATATGCATGCGTTGTCTGGGACCCATTTAATAAACACAATATCACCCGCCTAGAAAAGGTACAGAGAAAAGCTGTAAGGTTTATTTACTCTAAATTTTCCCCGTATGACTCACCCTCTGAATTAATGCACATTAACGGTATACAATGTCTTGAACAACGAAGAAAAAATTTACGTTTGCAATTTCTTTTCTTGCTTTGGAATCAAGATCTAGCTATTAACCCTTCTCCATACCTGTCGCTTTCAACGTCAAGGCATACACGCCACCATCATCCTAATTCCCTGACACCATATTTTGCGCGAACAGATTTATTCAAGTTTTCATTTTTCCCTCGCACGATAACCGACTGGAATGATTCCTTATTGCCTTTCGCCACACTTTGATGTTTTTTTTTTTAGCTTTGTTATTATTGTTTATTGTTTTGTTGTCATTTGACCCACCCTGCTTGGACCTGTACAAGGTTTGCAGTATTGAATAAAGAAAGAAAGAAAGAAGAATGAAGCCTCCATGCATCGATCGCGGGGGTTCGCAGCACGGTGGTTCGCAGCTACCGACTACGCGTCTGCATGCATGTCGCCGCACAATATTTCGCTTTCGCTACAAGCGCATTTTCGCACTTTGACATGAGCTTTTATTTATGCCGCGGTATTTGAGTATTTGACAGCATAGAGTTTGCTACAAAAATTGCTAGATGGAACTCTGGCGCTAGTGTCTACGGGAGCTGCAATGGGAGGGGTTGTACCAGCATGGGAATTATGGGAAGTACATGGATTTGCCTAAACTTCGTCCTTTTGACTTCAAACGGCATTGTGACTTTGTAAATTCGTCATTTTCAACAGTGTATTGCGTAATAAATAATTAAATAAACATCGTTAAAATTGTCCGACGACAGGATTCGAATACAGGAACTCTAGCACAGAAGCCTGATATTGAAACCATTAAGCCACGGGCGCATGTGTCGACAAGCGAATGAAAGGACCTTATGAATTTATCGAGGGCATGCCAGTGCCGTGACACGCTTGGCGCCTTTCGATTTCGTCACCTGGACAAGCTCAATCGTTGCAATTAATAGCAATTGTGCGTGTTCCCGGCGTCTTCTGCACTTCGAAGAGCATAGATTGCGCTGAAACTTACAATAAGATTGATATAGCGTAATAAGCAAAGCCACAAGGACGTCTGAATCCGCAAGCACGAAGATCAGACAAATCCATGCACTTCCCATAAATCCCATGCTGGTACAACGACTGCAGCGCCAGAGTTCCCTCTAGTAATTTTTGTAGGAAACTCTGTTTGACAGTACACAAGTATTGCAGCCATTGTTGCGTGGACGCATAGAGTTTGATATTAGTATAACTAGAGAGAAACCATCATGGGATTGATGGGAAGTACAGGCTACGGATTGGCATTCTGTTGACTGACAAACTTGTCTACAAGTATTTTTTGGCAGTTTTGGTTTCGCTCCAAGCGGAATTGCTATAACCTGCAGTGTGACAGTGCAACGCAAAGCTTTGTTATGTTGTTCGAAGTGGCGATAGCGCGCTGGACCAGCGTCTGTGACGATGTTTGTGTCTAGGCGTTGTGTCAAAGCCCTGACGAGAAAGCGACGACATCGTAAACGATGAAAGAACATGTTTTGATCGTTTGGACCTTCGTTTGTTAGTGTGTTTGGTTGGTGCTCTAGCGGTACGTGCTTTATGAAACTTCAGAATAGGAAAAAGAAGGCACTACTGATACAACACATAGACAGTTGTACTTCTAGTGGCTTGACAATCAAATTTTATTGAGGGCTTCATTATGCATTGCTCGTTTATGCGCTCATTGAAATGCGTGTTTTAGGACTTTGAGAACAGAAACTTACTTGTGGTAGGAAAGGTTGCTGCTTCCTGGTTGTAGTCTAGTGTCACAAAATGGGTAAGTGCAAAGCAACGCCGGAACGCTTCAGCAGCGGTACGTCAATATAAAATATAGTTACGTGTAGAAAGACACAGATGAAAGAGGCTATTTACAGGCTATTTACACTGGAGCCAGACAGTCAGGCCGACACTCGCCCGCGCTAAGGCACAGACCAACTTCATCGTCATTCTCGCGGCGGCTCGTCACTTGAGTATCTTCCGATAATATCGTAATACTACCCCCTCGGCGGCAAAAGCGCCGTCACGGTGCTGTTAAATATCCAAGGCGCGCGGAGAGTCGGGCGACGTGGACAATGTCACTGGTTGTCACAGCGGAGGACGTAGTGGGAGTGGCCGAGAACGCCTAAGCCTAGCACGATGTAAGGGCTCGGCAGGGATGTAGGGCGGCTGCAGGTAGCCATCGGGGAGCTGGGAAGGCTTCATGTATCGTTGGCAAAGTTCACAAGCGGCGACGTAACGTCGTATGCAACGGACAAGGCTCGGCCAGAAAAAACGGCGACGTACACGGTCATAGGTTCGAGATACGCCGAGGTGTCTTGCCGTCGGTGCGTCGTGAAGCTCTTCTAGAACGGTTGAGCCGAGGTGTTAAGGTATGACAAGTAGGGAACGCAGAGACGTCAGGATGAAGGTTACGACGTTACAGAGTACCGTCGCGGAGGACGAAGACGCGTAGAGTGGCATCGGCCGGAGAGTGTTCAAAACGGTCGACGAGTGCTCTGATATAGGCGTCACGACGTTGCTCGTCGGCGAAATGAAGCAGCTGTGATACAGAGTATATGCGAGCAGCACTGGCAATATTCGAAGAGTCAGAGTCGTCAACAGGGTAACGCGACAAGCTGGCAGCGTCTTGGTGCAGGCAGCCAGACTTGTAGCCCACGGAATATGAAAATCATTTTAGCCTGAAAGGCCATCTACCAAGCCGGTCTGTATGATCTTTTAGCTATGAGAGCCAGCAGAGATCAGGATAGTCAGTGACTAGGGAAAAAGGGCGACCGTAAAGGTAAGGACGGAACTTCGCAAGCGCCCAGACAACAGCAAGGCATTCTCTTTCCGTCATGGAATAGTTGCGCTCCGATGGTGCTAGGAGGCGGCTCGCATAAGCAATAACGCGATCCTGGCAACGCTGACGCTGGGCTAAGACGGCACCTACACCATGACCGCTGGCATCTGTACGCAAATCTATAGGGGCGTCAGGGTCAAAGTAGGCGAGAATGGGTGGTGAGGTTAGAAGAGTGACGAGACGAGAGAAGGCGGCGGCTTCTGCAGTACCCCACGAGAATTGTACGCCTTTCTTCAAAAGATCAGTGAGGGGTATAGCAATTGACGCAAAATCTGGAACAAGACGACGAAAGTACGAGCATAGCCCTACAAAACTTTGGATGTCTGCGGCTATCTTCGGAACCGGAAAGTTTCGAACAGCGCGAGTTTTGTCAGGATCAGGCTGCACTGCGGAAGCGTCAACGAGATGGCCCAGAAGAGTAATTTTACGGTGGCCAAAACGATATTTGCGGCCTCTCTAAATACATCAAGTATAGTTCTTAGACGCTCAAGGTGAGTGTCGAACGTTGGCGTGAAGACGATGACGTCGTCGAGGTAGCAGAGGCATGTGGACCATTTGAATCTTTGGAGCAAGGAGTCCATCATACGCTCAAATGTGGCAGGGGCGTTGCATAATCTAAACGGCAGTACGTTAAATTTGTATAGGCCATCAGGTGCGATGAACGCGGTGTTTTCTCTGTCCATATGGGCAACAGCAATCTGCCAGTATCCAGAACGAAGATCAATAGAAGCGAAATAGCTGGAACCGTGAAGGCAGTCAAGGGTGTCGTCTATACGTGGGAGCGGGTAGACATCCTTCTTAGTGATGTTGTTCAGATGACAGTATTCTACACAGAAGCGCCATGTGCCGTTCTTTTTCTTAACCAACACCACAGGTGACGCCCATGGACTTGAACAAGGCTCAATGATGTTTTTGTCGAGCATTTTGTTCACTTCACTTTGAATTACTCGGTATTCCGACGCACAAACTCGGTACGGTCGTCGGTGAACAGGCGTAGCATCGCCAGTAAGAATCCGATGCTTAACCGCGAGCGTCCGGCCGAAAGGGCGATCATCGAAGTCGAAAATATCTCGGTGGGACGATAATACTTGGCAAAGCTCGTCAGCCTGCGTAGAGGACAGGTCCGTCTAAACTATTTTCTTTATGTTGGGATTGGCGCCCGAGGCTGGCGTGAGGGGCCTGCTAAGCACGCAAAAACCATCGGTTGATAACTCTGCCACGTAATGCTCGCCGAGACAGTGAAAGTTGGCAAGTCAGATACCTTGCGGTAAAATTTGTTTTGCCAATCAAATGTTAAAGATAGGTATGCGAGTGCGGTTCGCAGTAATAGTAAATATACTGTGAGGCACGGTAACGTCATATTGTAGTGAAATGTCGGGCAGAGCAGTGACGAGGTACTCGCCATCAGGAACTCGTGGGGAAGACAACAGTTCAATAAATGCTATTGACTTTGGCGGCACTCGAAGAAAGCCGGTGGGGCGTAAGCGGCACTGGTGTGCATCAGAAGGCTACGCGAGAATCGGCAACTCAAGGCGAAGGGTGCTGGCAGAGTAGTCAATAAGAGCAGAATGCGCGGAAAGAAAGTTGAGGCCGAGAATCAGGTCGTGGGGTCAATGAGCAATCACGGTGAAGAGGACAGGAGAGTGGCGGCCGGCGATGCTGACACGTGCCGCACACATGCCGACGACAGGCACAGGGCAGAATTTTGTCGAGTCTGAGTGTGAGTAAGGCACTAAGAGAAAAACATTGAATGGGGTTCTTTTTGTTTTCCCGACCTGTGGTCATGATAAGATTAATGGAAGATAAGCGCACAATGTAATTGCTCTACATGCCACAAACGTGTCGCAGGTGCGAAATCAACGGCAGCAACAACAACTGAGCAGGTGAGCCGGCAATAAATAACTGCGTGCACGTGTTCTTTTTGCCATTTATTAAATGAAGCACAACAGCAAGTTAGGCCACTTTATGGCTGACCCTCCCAATGTTTCACACACAACGCAAAAAAGACGAGAAGAAAAACATAAGAGAAAAATAAAGGTCCTAACAAATACCAATGCGTAAGGAGTATGCTAAAATAAGGTCACTGCGGGCAACATCACCATAACAAATTTTTGTTGTTTAGTACACGCGGAACATTTGGTGCAGCCGCAAGACACGCATGAATCCAAGTCGTGTAACCGTTGGCGCCACTATTGGAAGCGCGATTAAGCTACTTGCTATATTCTGCTACCACGTGATCACATGAGAATCCCACACGACCCGTGTCAAATATATTGTTATGGAGGGATAAAAGAAGAGAGAGGAAGAAAACGATCGCGAGACGCTGTCTGCTGCGTGTTGTTGTTAGTCCGTTATCTAAACCCCATTGATTCTGCTTCGATACACGTTGTAAATACAGTCTGTCTATACTCCCAACATCCCCGTAACATATTGCTGGGAGGTGTGGGGTACCACAGCTGGAACCGTAGCTCCGCAGTGGACGTCACATCACCGTCCTCACCATGAATGACGGTCAGCACAGGGAATCGAGGTCGTTGCCGCCTCCAACATCACCATCACCAGCTACGTCGCTGTCCCCTTCAGTTGTGGTTGTGCAACCCAAGGATCCCGGAACTTCCAGCGGTACTGATGGCGCCGACGTTGAATAGTGGGTGGCTATGTACGAATGCTTGAGTGGAATCAACAGATGGGATCCTACGCTTATGCTAGCTAACCTGTTGTTCTACGTAAGGGCCACGCCAAACATGTGGTCTGAAAACCATGAAGAGGAGCTGACCAGCTGGGACCAATATAAAGAGAAGTTAACGGATTTGTTTGGCAAACCAGCCGGCCGTAAAATTACCGCAAAGCAGGAACTGGCCTCCCGTGCCTAATCCCCCACGGAGTCCTATGTTTCGTACATCCAGGACGTGCTGGCGCTTTGTAGTAAAGCCAATCCCGACATGACAGAAGCTGAGGAGGTAAGGCATGTGCTCAACGGAATTGCTGACGACGCGTTTAATCTGCTCATATGCAAAAGCTGCTCTCCCGCAGCTTCTACAGCAGCATCATCAAAGAGTGCGGACAATTCGAGCAGGCCAAATGTCGACGCGTCCTGCAACCATTCGCGAGACTTCCCATACTGCCGCAACGTCGACGTGGGAAGATCATCCCGCACAGCAGCATGCATTGCCATCGGAGGACGTGGTGTGAATCGTTCGACGTGAACTGGACGCAATGGCGCTAGCAGCTTTCTTCTTGCGTAACCCTGATGCTTCCCTTTTTTCAGTTCCCCTCGTACAAGCCATCGTTCGCCAGGAACATGAAAACATCGAAAACATTGGCCTACATTTTGTCTGTTCTATCGCCAACACCATAGCCAACGAACGCCCTACTACTATTTTCGCTCCACTCCGACGCTTTTCTCTGTGTTATCGCAACCCGACTGAGAGGAGAACTGCGGATGACCAGCCGATATGTTTCACCTGTCACCGCACAGGTGATGTGTCCCCATACAGTCGCACCTCCTGGCCCTCAACACCTCGCACGCCAACCAATCTGAACCGTTTTAATGGAAATCACCGCAATGTTTCGCCCACCGCCGAGTCTTACAGCGCCGACAACTCTGCTAGGAACACGTGGTACAATCGCTCACCATCGCCGTACGGACACTAGTCTAGTTCACTGCAAACTCGTCGCCCATCTTCCCGTTCGCTGAAGCCACGTCGCCTTTCGTCCCCTGTGGCTTTTGGCCGCACCTTTTCGGAAAACTATTGGAGGAATTAGAGGGCAGTGAATGGGATATAATAGGGCTCAGTGAAGTTAGGAGGCCAAAAGAAGCATATACAGTGCTAAAAAGCGGGCACGTCCTGTGCTACCGGGGCTTAGCGGAGAGACGAGAACTAGGAGTCGGATTCCTGATTAATAAGAACATAGCTGGTAACATACAGGAACTCTATAGCATTAACGAGAGGGTGGCAGGTCTTGTTGTGAAACTTAATAAGAGATACAAAATGAAGGTTATACAGGTCTACGCCCCTACATCCAGTCATGATGACCAGGAAGTCTAAAGCTTCTATGAAGACGTGGAATCGGCGATGGGTAAAGTCAAAACAAAATACAGTATACTGATGGGCGACTTCAATGCCAAGGTAGGCAAGAAGCAGGCTGGAGACAAGGCAGTGGGGGAATATGGCATAGGTACTAGGAATAGCAGGGGAGAGTTATTAGTAGAGTTTGCGGAACAGAATAATATGCGGATAATGATGAATACCTTCTTCCGCAAACGAGATAGCCGAAAATGGACGTGGAGGAGCCCGAACGGCGAGACTAGAAATGAAATAGACTTCATACTCTGCGCTAACCCTGGCATCATACAAGATGTGGACGTGCTCAGCAAGGTGCGCTGCAGTGACCATAGGATGGTAAGAACTCGAATTAGCCTAGACCTGAGGAGGGAACGGAAGCAACTGGTTCATAAGAAGTCGATCAGTGAGTTAGCGGTAAGAGGGAAAATAGAGGAATTCCAGATCAAGCTACAGAACAGGTATTCGGCTTTGACTCAGGAAGAGGAGCTTAGTGTTGAAGCAATGAACGACAATCTTGTGGGCATCATTAAGGAGTGTGCAATAGAAGTCTGAGGTAACTCCGTTAGACAGGATACCAGTAAGCCATCGCAGGAGACGAAAGATCTGATCAAGAAACGCCAATGTATGAAAGCCTCTAACCCTACAGCTAGAATAGAACTGGCAGAACTTTCGAAGTTAATCAACAAGCGTAAGACAGCTGACATAAGGAAGTATAACATGGACAGAATTGAACATGCTCTCAGAAACGGAGGAAGCCTAAAAGCAGTGAAGAAGAAACTAGGTATTGGCATGAATCAGATGTGTGCGTTAAGAGACAAAGCCGGCAATATCATTACTAATATGGATGAGATAGTTCAAGTGGCTGAGGACTTCTATAGAGATTTATACAGTACCAGTGGCACCCACGACGATCATGGAAGAGAGAATAGTCTAGAGGAATTCGAAATCCCACAGGTAACACCGGAAGAAGTAAAGAAAGCCGTGGGAGCTATGCAAAGGGGGAAGGCAGCTGGGGAGGATCAAGTAACAGCAGATTTGTTGAAGGATGGTGGGCAGATTGTTCTAGAGAAACTGCCCACTCTGTATACGCAATGCCTCAGGACTTCGAGCGTACCGGAATCTTGGAAAAACGCTAACATAATCCTAATCCATAAGAAAGTGGGACGCCAAAGACTTGAAAAATTATAGACCGATCAGTTTACTGTCCGTTGCCTACAAAGTATTTACTAAGGTAATTGCAAATAGAATCAGGAACACGTTAGACTTCCGTCAACCAAAGGACCAGGCAGGATTCCGTAAAGGCTACTCTACAATAGACCATATTAACACTATCAATCATATGATAGAAAAATGTGCGGAATATAACCAACCTTTATATATAGCTTTCATTGATTACGAGAAAGTGTTTGATTCAGTCGAAACCTCAGCAGTCATGGAGGCATTGCGGAATCAGGGTGTAGAAGAGCCATATGTAAAGATACTGGAAGATATGTATAGTGGTTCCACAGCCACCGTAACCCTCCACAAAGAAAGCAACAAAATCCCATTAAAGAAAGGCGTCAGACAGGGAGATACGATCTCTCCGATGCTATTCACAGCGTGTTTACAGGAGGTATTCAGAGACCTGGATTGGGAAGAATTGGGGATAAGAGTTAATGGAGAATACCTTAGTAACTTGCGATTCACTGATGATATTGCCTTGCTTAGTAACTCAGGGGACCAACTGCAATGCATGCTCACTGACCTGAGGAGGCAAAGCCGAAGGGTGGGTCTAAAAATTAATCTGCAGAAAACTAAAGTAATGTTTAACAGACTCGGAAGCGAACAGCAGTTTACAATAGGTAGTGAGGCACTGGAAGTGGTAAGGGAATGCATCTACTTAGGACAGGTAGTGACTGCGGATCCGGATCATGAGACTGAAATAATCAGAAGAATACGAATGGGCTGGGGTGCGTTTGGCAGGCATTCTCAGATCATGAACAGCAGGTTGCCATTATCCCTCAAGAGAAAAGTTTATAACAGCTGTGTCTTACCAGTACTCACGTGCGGGGCAGAAACCTGGAGGCTTACGAAAAGGGTTCTACTTAAATTAAGGACGACGCAACGAGCTATTGAAAGAAGAATGATAGGTGTAACGTTAAGGGATAAGAAAAGAGCAGATTGGGTGAGGGAACAAACGCGAGTTAATGATATCTTAGTTGAAATCAAGAAAAATAAATGGGCATGGGCAGGACACGTAATGAGGAGGGAAGATAACCGATGGTCATTAAGAGTTACGGAATGGATTCCAAGGGAAGGAAAGCATAGTAGAGGGTGGCAGAATGTTAGGTGGGCGGATGAGATTAAGAAGTTTGCAGGGACAACATGGCCACAATTAGTACATGACCGGGGTAGTTGGAGAAGTATGGGAGAGGCCTTTGCCCTGCAGTGGGCATAACCAGGCTGATGATGATGATGATGATGATGATGATGATGATGATGATGATGATGATTTAAGAAATGCAGCCCTCGGAGGAGGTGCTGCTTTGCCTACTACTGCAGCAAATTCTCTGTTTGTGCCCACAAAGAGAAGTGTAATTGACGTTAAAATAGACGGCATACCTGCCCAAGCACTCATCGACACTGGAGCCCACGTATCTGTGATGAGTGCTAGCCTACGGAGACGTTTAAAGAAGGTCCTCAGCCCAACAGCTGCCCGATTGCTTCGTGTGGCCGATGGCGGTGTGCTGTTTGTTCTTGGAATGTGTACTGCGCATTTAAGTATAGCCGGCCTCCCTACTTCTGTTCTGTTTGCTGTGATCGACAACTGCCATCACGACGTTACCCTTGGAGTGGACTTTTTATCCCATCATTCCGCTCTCTTCGACGTATCCCATCATTCCGCTCTCATCGAACCGGCGTTCTTCAGTTGGAGCCGCCTCAAGTCAGCGATGCTTCGAGCACCGCTCCACCGCACTTGTTTTCGCTTCAAGATTTGCGTCTGTCCCCTGAGGCAGTCACTTACATCGCTTTGACTGCACAGCCAGATTCCCGACGGTGACTATGTCCTTCGCCACATCATTTACGCGCTTTTGAACCGGAACGTTGCTCTTCCGCATACGCTGGTGACGATTACTAATAACGGCGTCGTTCTTCCACTTCTGAATTTCAGCCTGTGCCCTCAAGTGCTTCCAGCCGGCATGTTCTTGGCCAGCGTTTCTAATACTTCCGAATTTGACACTGAAAGCCTGAACGCCAAGAGTAGCATCTTAGTGCCAATTGCAGCTCATAGCTCTGGTCCCATAACGGACGATTCGCGAAGATTATTGCCCCTGACCTCACCTCTGCACAGGCCACGGACATACGTCTCCTGCTCGAATCGTACAATGACATCTTTGATTTCGGCGACAGGCCTTTAGGACAAAGATCTGTTGTTTACCACCGTATCAACACTGGAGACACGAATCCTATTCGTCGGCGTCCCTATCGTGTATCGCATACTGAACGTAGAGTCATCCATGTCTAGGTCTGAAGATGTTTGTTCTGGGTCCAAAGAGTGCAAGCGTACCGTCGAACACGAAGAAGACGTCCAGAGCGCCATAACTAACTGGTTTGGAAACAGAGTACGCATCTCATTTCCCGCGTCTCACACCGATAAACGAAGTTATTGAGCCAAACAAACGGTCACAGCGGCTGAGAAACCTGTTCGAAAAGAGTCCGAAAAGCGCACCTATGCGGCCGCAGCAAACCGACCTCAAGTACCACTTGGCAACAGTAAGCAGGAAAACTGCCAGCATGTGATACGCGCTTTGTTCACGGCACTACGTTCCCACGTCGCGAAAATGCCTGCTAGTTCAACGAAGGATATGCTGGAAGCAGTGCTGGCTCTTGAGTCAGTAATACTCTGCTCTACTTCCACATACACTGAGTAGCATAATGGCAATGTCTCGCCCACTTGGTCCATTCCGTCGTCCAAAAGTGCCCTTAATAATGCAATGGAACTGCGCCGGTATTCTACAGCGTCTTTCTGAACTAAGCCTTTTCCTTCGAGACATAGCTATACCAATTCTAGCCCTCTCGGAGGCCGGTCTCCCAAATGGAAGGACGATCCCAGGGTACATCAGACATGGAAATCCGAGTATACCATCATTTGCAAATGGAAGTGTGATGATATACATCAGGCGAGAAATACCTCACGTCACCTTACCAGTGCAAGACCTTTGTTCTACCTCCTTGGAAGTCGCCGCTGTGCAAGTGTGCCTAGGAAAACGAAAACTCAGTGTGGTGTCGGTGTATATAAGTCCGCGCAGGAAGGTCTCCATGGAGGCGTTCATAAAGGACCTTTGCATTCGTTGCCCCTCTCCTATAATAATCTGTGGGGACTTTAACGCACATCATTCTCTTTGGGGAGATAAGACTGCAGATTCCCGAGGCAAGGAACTAGTCACAGCCGCGGAAGCTGCTGACTTCTGTATCGCGAACGATGGCAAACCGACTTTCTTCAGACCACCAGATTCATGGAGTGCCATAGACATCGTGATCCATTCTACAGACCTTGTCGTATCGTCAACAACGGCCCCAGACAGGATGGGCAGTGACCACTTTCCGATCTTCGCCAACATCACCGGATTTCACACTGCTGGGCGACAATTCTGTGCTGTGACCCGCTGGGACACATACAGAGAAGCGTTGGACGAATCCCCTGGTGAGCTGTTCGCAGATATGCTGCGGAGCAAAAGAGTGGCTACCTCAATGTTGAAACTGCCAGATCATTTCCCTACTACTGATTTGAAACTAAAGAACCTCTGCGCAGCGCGTAGGAGAGCGGAGCGAAAACTAATGAGAAAAACGGGAAATCCATCTGCGAAAACTGAATACAACAGGATAAACGCTGTCATCCGTCGTCACACAAAAAGATTCAGACGAGTTCAATGGGCTGCTTTCTATGAGAGTTTATCGGCGTTTACTCCCATGACAAGGATATGGGGACAGTGGGCACGGCGGACGCAGCCTGGCAATGTCACTGACCAGAAATCTGCTCTGTATTCTGCAGCTCGTCGCATCTACGGAAGCAAGTGGCTACACGTGTCCGCAAGCTGGTGGCATCATCGACACCTATCGACTACGTCCTGATTATTCCGCCTACAAGATTCCAACGACGGCATTACCTGACAACGTGACTCTGCTAACCACGCCACCTGGCAGTCATGGCGTGACGTCACCTCACTGTACAGCTATAAAGCAGGCACCTCACGAGTTCATCTTCAGTGGGCACGGCGGACGCAGCCTGGCAATGTCACTGACCAGAAATCTGCTCTGTATTCTGCAGCTCGTCGCATCTACGGAAGCAAGTGGCTACACGTGTCCGCAAGCTGGTGGCATCATCGACACCTATCGACTACGTCCTGATTATTCCGCCTACAAGATTCCAACGACGGCATTACCTGACAACGTGACTCTGCTAACCACGCCACCTGGCAGTCATGGCGTGACGTCACCTCACTGTACAGCTATAAAGCAGGCATCTCACGAGTTCATCTTCAGTGGGCACGGCGGACGCAGCCTGGCAATGTCACTGACCAGAAATCTGCTCTGTATTCTGCAGGTCAGTAGTCCTTACGGCAATTCATTGCGAGTGATTGTCGTAGCATTATTGTCCTGCCGTGCCCACGGAAATGTCTCGATCTAGCCTATGAGTGTGTTCATGTTTGTAAGCTACTTCTTTGTGGCGACATTGAGAGCAACCCTGGTCCAACACAGAAAGAGCTGTTTGAACAATTACTAGAGGGTCAAACTACTATTCGTAATGATATTTCCGAAATGAAAGCTCAACTAGTCAACGCCGAAAAAATGATTGGTAACCTTCAACAAATACTCGCTAAAATTGAAGAAAAACTTTCAGAAGCTTCTCCTGCTCATGATGATCAGGTTGAAACCACCCTTAAATCACTGGAGCATGTTATTGATTTCCAGACAAAAAAATTAACAGATCTGGAAGACCGAAACAGGCGGTCAAATATAATTATTCATGGCATAACTGACATCCCCGATGAAACTGAAGCGCTGCTTAAGGAAAAGATAATCACTGAGGTAATTAAAGATAAGTTGAAAGTGGAGTGCCATTCCATTGGCCGCATTCACAGACTTGGCCGAAAAGGTACTGACCGTCCAGTTATCATATATCTCCAGGATTTCAATGAAAAGAAAGTGATATTTGATAACTGTAAAAAACTTAAAGGAACGAGCATAAGCATTAGGAACGATTACTCCCAAGCTACACTAAAGAAAAGGAAGCTTTTGTGGGACAGCGCGCAAGCTGAGAAACTTGGGGGTAAAAAAGTGTACCTGATTCATGATAAACTTAAGATTGATAAAGATATTTTTTTCTGGGATGAGACAAAGAACATGCGCGTAAAAATAATGAATGAACGCTCTTCGCAGCAAGAAACCTGACGCTCCTCCCAAGAATGCGGCAAACACTTGCGTATTATTAACCTAAACGCTCGCAGCGTCCTAAACAAAACAGAAAATCTTGAAATTACTTTATTAGAGCACAGCCCACACATTGCAGTTATAACGGAGACGTGGCTGCGGTCCGAAATAAGTGACGAGGATGTGTTCCCACCTTGTTATCAAGTATTCCGCAAGGATAGGAATTCTAGGGGAGGCGGTGTTGCAGTCCTTATTAAACAACATATAGAAGCTGTTCTACTAGAAGACGATAAAAGTCTTGAATGCTTGTGCATAAAAATCACGTGTTGGGGTCACAAATTCCTTTTGTACGCAATTTACAGACCTCCCGATGCATCACCTGAATATCTAGTCAAGCTACAAGAAAGCATGTCCCAATTCCAGTCAAACAAATTGTTACTTGTGGGTGACCTGAACTTACCTGACGTCATTTGGGAGCGTTTGCAAGCACTTTCACGGAATAGTAAACATTTAAACAGCATGCTTAACATAATGCTAACGCATGACCTAATTCAGGTCGTTCAGGAACCCACACGTGTGCAAGGACCTTGCCAATCTTTGCTTGATCTGGTATTTTTGCCCAGAATGTTTACTGAATATACCGTTGCTGTTGTAGAAGGTATATCTGATCATCTACTTGTCAGTATCGATATATCCATAGTCTCTTCCACCCCATCTGAAAAACCTGTGAAGCGTTCCTTCAAGGACTACTCACGCGCAAATGATGCAGCCATAATAGAACATATGGAAACATGTCTCACCGACTTTAACGACAGTGATGTGACAGCACTCTGGCACCGTTTTAAGAACATGTGTAAGTTCTGTATTGATAAATTTGTGCCTGATAAATACAAACTAGTCCGCAAACAAACACCGTGGATGACACGTGATATTATCCATATGACCCGCAAGATAAAAAGGTTAAAGAAAACACGATTACAACCTGATCGAGTTAAAGAAATGAAAGAAAACCTTGCGCGTGCAGTATGCACCTCGAAGGAACAATATTTCAATATAGTACTACCAAACTTTATTGTTGAACAGCCCGAAAAGCTCTGGAATTACTTGAGCGAAAAAAATAAGCCAGTAGCACAAATCTGCATCGATGGTTCAATCATTACCGATCACAGGGAAATTGCGAGTCACTTCAATTATTATTTTCATAGTGTATTTTCTAACTCTGGCATTAGTTCATCTACAGACAAAACGTTTCACCCATCCGAAGCTAATTTTATTTCATACCCTGGCTTAGTTTCGATGCTAGTTAACTTAAAAACTAAATCTTCTTGCGGTCCTGACAACCTTCCGAACATTTTTTTGAAATGTTATGCTGAAACGATTGCAAGGTTCCTTCTTATTATATTTCATGCTTCGTTGCTTGCTGGAAAATTACCGGATGACTGGAGGGTAGCCAGAGTTGTACCCGTATTCAAGAAGGGCGACTGTTCATTGTTAGAAAATTACCGGCCAATATCATTGACATCCTCATGTTGCAAACTAATTGAACATATTATTGGCAATCAGATTAACGAATTTCTAGATAAACATTCAATACTGTCTAATTTTCAACACGGATTTAGAAAAGGCTATTCAACAGTTACACAACTTGTCACCGTAATTCACTCACTCGCCTCATGCCTCGATAAAAATCGTCAAATTGACGCCGTATTTCTTGATTTTAGCAAAGCCTTTGATACAGTTCCACATGACAAATTAACACTAAAACTTAGACATTTTGAGCTCCCTGAAATATTACTCGCATGGATAACAAACTACCTAACAAATCGCCGCCAGTTCGTGGAAATTAATCAGCAACAGTCTGGCTGTCTTCCGGTCACCTCGGGAGTTCCTCAAGGAAGTGTCCTAGGGCCGCTGCTCTTTTTACTCTATATAAATGATATTACTACTTCAATCCATCCCAGCGTGCAAATTAGGTTGTTTGCTGACGACTGTGTGCTTTTTAGGGAAATCACTTCAACCAATGACCAAACTGATTTAAATGCTTCTCTAGCTGGCATTACTGATTGGTGCAAAACATGGGGAATGCGGCTTAACGCTGAAAAGACGGTCTTTCTTCGCTTCACTCGTCAGAAAGCTCCACTAACCTTTAGTTACACGTTAGGTTCGTTGGCCTTACAGGAAGTAACAAAATATAAGTATTTGGGCGTCACAATTACTAACAACTTATCGTGGAACTTACACATTGATAATATCTGTTCTTCGGCCTTGCGTAAATTATACTTTTTGCGACATAAACTTAGAAATTCCCCACCTAATGTAAAACTGCTTGCTTATTATTCATTAATTAGACCTAAACTTGAATATGCATGTGTTGTTTGGGACCCGTTTACTAAACAAAATATTAAATGTCTCGAAAGGGTACAGAAAAAAGCCGTACGATTCATATATTCTAAATTCTCTCGCTATGATTCCCCCTCACGAATAATGCATGATAATGGCATCGAAGTCCTTCAGCAGAGAAGGCAACACTTAAGAATTCGATTTCTTGCCATGCTTATTAATGGAGACTTATCAATTAATCCTGCATCGTATCTGTTCAGTACAACGTCTAGGCTTACTCGACACCATCATCCGAATTCACTAACACCTTATTTTGCACGGACGGATGTATTCAAGTATTCTTTTTTTCCCCGAACTATAACAGACTGGAATAACTCGTTGTTGCCTGTTTCAATTGTTTGACTCATTGTATTACTGTTGTGTCTTACCACCTTACTTGATTGAATAATGCATTGTAATATTGTTGTGTTTAACCACCCTGCTTGGACCTGTTTTAGGTCTGCAGTATGAAATAAATAAATAAATAAAAAATAAAATGAATAGCCTATCCGGAAAGATTCGCCTACACAGGCCATTCGAAGCACTTGCTTTAAAGCAAGGAAAAGATTTGCAAACCCTTGCAGAAGATTTTGCAGACGTATACACATCTGGCAGATCAGCAGGAGTATCGAACCCTCTGTTGTCTGAAGCATTCCATACCATGGATACGCCGGTCACCTTTCGTGAGTTGGATTTGGCGCTTAGCAAATTAAGAAGACGCTGTGCTGTGGGTCCCGATTCGATCAGCAATCAGATGCTGACAAATCTGCCATATGAACGAAAACGAGCACTTCTGGACATATTTAATCACGTCTGGAGCACAGGAGAGATCCCAGAAGCGTGGAAGACAGCATGGGTGGTGCCAGTGCTCAAGTCCGGAAAGGATCCTGCAAACCTCACCTCATATCGGCCAGTATCGCTAACATCATGCGTATCAAAGTTGATGGAAATACTAATATGTACGAGGTTAACATGGTATCTTGAGCAAGGAAATAGACTGCCATCATGTATGACCGGATTTCGTCCACGGTTGAGTGCCCAGGACAGTGTCTTGGATCTACTAAGCCATATCGAGCACCATCGCGTAGACGGCCTTTCCACACTCGCCATCTTTATGGACGTTGCCAAGGCATACGACTGTGTGCTTCATACAGGCATCATCAACGGACTCCGAGCCATGGGCGTCTCGGGAAATGCTCTTCGATTCGTCCATGAATTTCTCAGTGATCGATGTGTATAAGTTAAGCTGGGAAGTATAATGAGTGTCAAGCGACGCATTTCCCTCGGCGTCCCACAAGGAAGTGTCCTATCCCCCTTGCTTTTTAACGTTGCCATGGCCAGCCTTCCAGATGCCCTGAAAGTAGGTCGGACGGCAGTTAAAATGTCCATCTACGCAGATGACATCTGCATTTGGATCTCGGGGTACCAACACAAACGTTTGGCCCGGATAGCCCAGGCCGCAATCTCCACTATCGATCGCCACTTATCGACGCTTGGCCTATCCTTATCAGCAGAAAAATCAGCCTTCATGCTTTTTCCGGGAGTGAAACGCAAGTCAACACGTCTGACGCTGAATATCAGAGGGCATTCAATTCTTCGTGCAACTCATGTTCGATTCCTGGGCGTCACCATCGACAACAAGCTACTATGGCGTGGTGCGGTCGAAAGTGTTGTGGCTGCATCAGTGCAAAGAATCAACGCACTTCGTCGATTGGCAGGTGTACGTTGGGGAAACAATCCTATATCCATGCTTAAACTGAACGCTGCACTGATAACAAGCCGCATTCTCTATCAGCTCCCTCTGATATCACCGTCATCGAGTCAATTCGAGCGCTTGGAGGCAGTGCACAGAAAGGTACTTCGCTTGGCGATGGGAGTTCCAACGGCGGCTTCAAACAAGAAAGTCACTAATGAGGCAGAGTCTCTTCCACTCCGCCTCTTGGGATCTCAGGCGTTGCTGACGCAGCTATTAAGGCTGGGCGAGTCACGCGCAGGCACGGTGCATCTCCGTCGGCTAAGATCAAGAACTCGCTCACATTTCCATGCGGCGCTGAACACCTTCCGATTTTTAGGATTGGAATGGCCTAAACGAAGTCGCCTTGACCCGCCATGGTCTTTTGCGGACGTTACCTGCAGCCTCAATGTACCCCACATACCGACGAAACGCACCATTTCAACTGCCGAAGCCAAGTTTATTGTGCTGGACCACTTGAGCACTGTGTTTCAAAGCCATCTACAAGTGTACACAGACGGTTCGGTGTGCGCACAAACAGATAGCTATGCAGCGGCATTCTGCATACCATCCCTTGATGTGTCATGGTCTGGCCGACTGGATCGCGTAGTTTCCTCTACAACAGTAGAAAGCGCCGCAATCACCGCGGCTTTGCGGAAACTACGTGCCTTTTCTGCACGAGATGTCATGGTGCTGACGGATTCGAAGTCAGCATTACAAAGATTACATCGGGGCCTACCTCTAGAGAAATTTACAAGGCAGTCTCTGGCACTGATTGACGACCTAACGAGCAAAGGATTTAACATAAGGTTTCAGTGGATTCCATCACACGTAGGAATTGATGGAAACGAGGAAGCTGACGCCCTTGCACGCCTAGCGCTGACATGTGTCCCAAAAGTGAAAGCTCCAAAAGCTTTTCAAAACCCTAAGGATGCAATCCGCCTTCACTTTAGACAGATGCACAAGAATCCACACGAATCCTGTGTGACTCATGGATTTACACGCGAACAAGCGACGATTTTATACCGCATCAGGACCGACTCCGCATACACCCCAGCTTGGTTATTCAAGACTGGGCTTCGCGCTTCCCCACTCTGTGTTTTCTGTGGTGACATTGGTGACATCGAACATTTCATTTGGCTATGCCCACAGTTTGACACAGAAAGAAAAGCGTTGGTCGACAACCTGCAAAAAAGCGGTCTCACGCACAGGACCTTTGAAGACGTTGTTTTCCCCGGAGGGCCTGCGGCATTCAGGAAGAGAGCGCAACGACTGCTGATAGCCTTCCTGCGAGACACGGGGTTCATCGACACCTGGTGACACACCCCTGATCTCAACTCGAAGGAGGATCAGGCGGAACAATTGCCGGCTATGTATGCCAGGCTAACCCCGCCTGCTTCAACATCACCGCCACCACCACCACCACCTAAAGTCATCCAATCAGGAGTGCTCAAAATGCTCTGCAAAGGGTTCATCGAACCATCAGCCAGCCCTTGGGCTTCGCCTGTCGTCCTTGTGAAAAACAAAAGATGGTACCTGGCATTTTTGCATAGATTATCGCCATTTAAACAAGATCACCCCAAAAGACGTCTACCCACTACCACGCATCTACGACGCCTTGGACTGCTTGCACAGAGCTAAATACTTCTCGTCCATTGATCTTCCGTCCGGCTACTGGCAGATATCAGTTCATGAAATGGACCGCGACAAGACGGCCTTCATCACACTTGATGGCTTACATCAGTTCAATGTAATGCCCTTTGGCCAATGCAATGCTCCTGCGACATTTCAACGTATGATGGACTCTTTTCTTCGATGCTACAAACGGACCACCTCTCTTTGTTAGCTTGACGACGTTATTGTTTTTTCTACCACGTTCGGCAGCCACCTTACCCGTCTCACTGCAATTCTTGTAGTCTTCCGAAAACCAGGCCTCCCATTGAACTCCACGAAATGTCAATTCGGGCGCCGTCAGATTACCGTGTTAGGACACCTCGTTGACGCATCCGTTGTACAACCTAATCCGGAAAATGGTTGCGCCGTTCGCAGTTTCCCTTTGCCACGTTCTGCTTCTGACGTGCGCTGCTTCGTCGGCAGATGTTCTTACTTTCGCCGTTTCGTCAAAAACTTCGCCGACGTTGCTTGGCCTTTGACAGATCTTCTTAAGAAGAACATGCCGTTCTTTATGGGGCCCTGAGCAAGCTCACGCGTTCGCCGCTCTCGTCGGGTTTTTGACCACCACTCCCATACTTGCCCACTTCGATCCATCTGTACCGACCGAAGTCCACACTGACGCAAGCGGCCCCGGCATCGACGCTGTTCTTGCCCAGCAGCAGAATAGTACCGAGTGCGTGATAACTTATGGCCGCCGCCTGCTATCACCTCCCGAAAAAAATTACTGCACCACCGAGCGGCAGTGCTTCGCTTTAGATTGGGCTGTCGCCAAGTTCAGGCCATAGTTATACGGCCGCATGTTTTCGGTCGTTACAGACCAGCACGCCCTCTGCTGGATGTCTTCCCTCCGGGACCCCACAGGACGGTTTCGTTGCTGGGCTTTGCGACTCCAGGAATTTTCGGTTATTATCTATAAGTCTGGACGTCTCCACAAGGACGTTGACTACTTCTCTCTTCACCCCGTGGATACTCCCGATCCTGCTGCACATGATCCGGTGACCTGCTTGATGGCATTTACCAACATGGCCGACATGCGCGCTCAGCAACAACGGGACGCATCGTTACAGTCCATCATCGTCGGAATGCAATCTGGCAGTGCCGACGGCACGTGACGCATGTTCGTGCTGCCCGACGATGCGACCGCGCACGACGCCGATTCTTCTGGTCGGGTCTCTACCGCTCTGTGCGTCGTCATATCAGAACTTGCGAATTGTGTCAGCGCCTGAAGAAACCTCCCCTGCCACCTGTCGGACGATGCCATCCAATTGAACTTCCCTCTGAACCTTTCTTTCGCGTAGGCCTTGACCTGCCTGGCCCTTTTCTGACGACTACTAGAGGGAATAAGTGTATCACTTACGCTACTGTTTACGCGACACGCAACGCGATAACAAAGGTGTTACCGACTAGTTGCTCCACAGACGTCACCGATTTACTCCTTCAGGACGTCATTCTCCAGCATGGTGCACCTCGACAGTTACTTAGAGACCACGGCATCTAGTTCGTGTCTCGAGTTGTGGAGGACCTCCTCCGCTCTTGTGCTACTGAACACAAGCTGTCTACCGCCTACCACCCACAAACGAAGGGTCTTACGGAACGTCTCCACCAAACAGTCACAGAGATGCTGTCGATATACGTTGCAAACGATCACCCCGACTGGGACGCCACGCTGGCCTACGTTAAATTCGCATACAACTCGTCCCGACATGACACCGCAGGATATTCACCGTTTTATCTTTTGTATGGTCGCAACCCCACTTTGCCGTTTGACACCATCCTACATTCTGTGCCATGCATTACCGCTGAGTACGCTCGTGAAGTCATCGATCGCGCGTACATGGCCCGTCAAGTCGCCCGATCTCGTTTATTAGCTTTGCAGCATATGCAAAAAGAGCATTACGACCGGTGCCATCACGATGTGTAGTTCGCCCCAGGGTCTTGGGTTCTCCTTTGGTCACCATATCGTCGGTTTGGCCTCTCGCAGAAGCTTCTCTCTCGCTACACAGAGCCTTATGAAGTCCTACTTGAAGTTAACGATGCCAATTACGAGATCGCGCCGTTACAGTTTCATTCATCCTCAAATCCGCCGCCTATTGACGTCATGCACGTTTCGCGGCTGAAGCCATACTTCGCTCGCAGTTCTTCGCCTACTATGCTCCGAGACGGCGCTTCAGCACCCGGGGGTCCTGTTACGGAGGGATAAAAGAAGATAGAGGAAGAAGAAGGTCGCCCGACGCTGGCTGCTGCGTGTTGTTGCTAGTCCGCCACCTTAACCCACTGACTTTGCTTGTATATACATTGTAAATACAGTCTGTGCATACTCCCAACATCCCCTTATCAATACTGCATTGACATCTGCCTACAAACTTAATGAACGGGAAGCAGTTCGAAGAGCCGGCACTCAGAAGGGCAACACTGATCGGGTCTTTATATGCAACCAGGGAGATCCCTACTTATGTTCTGGTCGTTCAACTTTTCACTGCCCAGAGTGTTCTTTTATTTTTTTCGGATATCTATAAGTCTATGCTATTTTAGAGCGCAGCCGTTAGGCACCCGTTTCTGCAGCGAGCGTCGGCGTATTCGGGGTATACTAACGAATGAGCATAGCGCAAGAGAGAGAGAGCGAGAGAGAATGAAGAGGAAAGGGAGGGAGGTTAACCAGATATGAGTCTCCGGTTTGCTACCCTACACTGGGGATGGGGGATAGGGGTTGGAAAGATGATAGAGAGGAAAACGAAGATTAAATCTTGAGCGAACGCGGAGCCCAGCGGGTGATAAAAGAAGGCAATAGCGAAGACAGCGCGAGAAGAAAAGCGGAGGAGTAGGGTATGGCGAAAGCGTTAGAAGGAAAGCGTAGTGCAGCGCAAGACGGACTGAGCACCGATGATCGTCACGAGATTGCGCCAGCTTAGCACGCGTCGTCTGTTCCCCGATCACGCCACCAATACAATATATATAAAGAAAGCGCTGCATGAGCGGAGGTCTGTCTGCGGCGGCTGCTGTGAATCGCATCCAAGCGTCACCCACGCGCTCCCATTCGTGATATCGTATCAGCGAATCAGTTGTGCCACACTTTGCTGCGATGGCAATGTGCCGCGTGACAGAGATTGTCCGCGCCAGCCAATATATCTCGAAATGAAAACACGTATAGAGCTGCGCATAAATTTCGCAAGAGCGAGATCGTAATAGTCGGTGCATTTTTTCCATATTTCAGTGCAGTGCATGGAAAGCGCACTCACTGCCATCTATGAAAACTCTGTAGGGCCGCTGCGACATTCTTCTAAAAACGTAACTGCCACCATTCGTGGCTCTGGTTGTCGCCATAAACCTGAGCTAGAAGAACACGCACAACAAGGAGGCCTCGACGGCAACGTCAGATACATGTTGGTTGCAGGGTTCGGGCATTCATATGTATATATACGGAGCAAATGGATATAGAAAATGTTATAATTGACATAAAGAGGAAAAAATTGACCCTGGCAGGTCATGTAATGCGCCGGTTAGATAACCGTTGGACCATTATGGTTGCAGAATGGGTACCAAGAGAAGCAAAACGCAATCGAGGATGACAGAAGACTAGGTGGAGCGATGAAATTAGGAAATTCGAGGGCGCTAGTTTGAATCGGTTGGCGCAGGACAGGGGTCATTGGAAATCGCAGGGAGAAGCCTTCGCCCTGCAGTGCACACATATATGTCAGCCTGTTTTATGTGCACTGCAGGGCGAAGACTTCTCCCTGCGATCTCCAATGACCCCTGTCCTGCGCCAACCGATTCCAACTAGCGCCCGCGAATTTCCTAATTATATATATATATATATATATATATATATATATATATATATAGATATATATATATATATATATATATATATATATATATACAGTGAAGTAGACGCGCGTATGAAGCGGCTTATTGACGTTTCGGCCGGGGTCCGGCCTTCATCAGAATACATTGCATGGTGTCAGTACAGTTAATATACATGTGCTTATCAACCAAATGAAGATACGTTTACATGAAAAACGAATAAAATGGGCGAACAAAATGCATCCGAATCGTTCAAAGGATAGCTGACACGTGTATAGACCGATGGCGATTGCAAACATATAATCTAAAATACAAAGCATAAAAACGGACCGAAATCAATTGTAAAAACCGATCGCCACGTGACAACAAAACGTCAATATGTGCTCAATATGTGCAAAGGGGGAATAGCGACGTACTAGTAGAAGAAGGGACAAGTGACGGGCTACAAAGACAGGCAACTCAATTTTCCTACACATTCATTCATACCACACGCGACGGTATCAAACTTGTAGATAAGGAAGGATTCGCGGGCTTCTCTATCATAATTTGAGCGAAATCCAGATTCAAGCAACGTGACTCTCAGTTTATCAAATGAGTGGTCAGGAAGATGTACGTGTCTTGAGATGGGCAGGTTTGGCAACGTGTTAGCGTGGGATTTATGATTGTTAATATATATATATATATATATATATATATATATATATATATATATGTGCAAAGGGGCAGCTGGGAGAATGCTCGCGTCCATCTACTCACCACCACACAACACTGCCCTTCCAGCTTTGCCGCACTTGCAACAGCTACAAGATCACGCTGCTCACTCTCGTATCTCGTATCACTCTCCTCCTGCAGCTAACGCAAGGAACATATATATATATATATATATATATATATATATATATATATATATATATATATATATATATATATATATGTTCCTTGCGTTAGCTGCAGGAGGAGAGTGATACGAGATACGAGAGTGAGCAGCGTGATCTTGTAGCTGTTGCAAGTGCGGCAAAGCTGGAAGGGCAGTGTTGTGTGGTGGTGAGTAGATGGACGCGAGCATTCTCCCAGCTGCCATTTCTTTGCGTGCGCGACCGAAGTGATACGACATGCCAGCGAACTGAGCCTTGTTTTTCCTTCATTTCTCCTCGTTTAGCCCAGAGAAACGTATAGTGCGCGAGCACTATAAATTCCTGGGGCACTATACTTCCTGGAGCCACCTGGGGTTCCTTAACGTGCACCTAAATCTAAGTACACAGGTGTTTTCGCATTCGGCCTCCATCGAAATACGGCCGCCGTGACCGCGATTCGATCCCGTGACCTCGTGTTTAGCAGCCCAGCACCATAGCCACTAAGCAACCTCGGTGGGTTGCAGTAAATGGACAACGCTGTTGATAAAAAAAAGAGAAAAAAGAGTTACGTAATAGCCCGGTAGTTAGCGTGCTCGACTCCGATATGCCGATTGCTCCAGTAACATGTAGTAACATGGAGCTCGAAACATAGTGGTGGCTGTTTTACATTTATTCGCCTTGTGGCAATGATGAAGCTAAGGATAACGAAGTGCCCTGATGAAAACAAAAATGGTCGTTGTGTGCCGCTGACGACAATTTTCGTAAGCGTAACGAAATTGACCGAAAAATAGGATAGGCACACAATCCAAGCATAACTTTTGGCGCCTAACTGCTGCCGCTGTACAAAACTTCCTGCAGTAAAAGAAGTCTTGTAGTTGCATTAGGCGCATTGTGTGCTTTAAGGGACACTAAAGGCAAATACTAAGTCGGCGTGGACTGTTTAAATACCTTTCCAGAAACCTCACAACGCTTGTTTCGTGCCAAGGAAACACTTAGTTTACGAGAAAATGTCATCTGAAGGGTCTGGATACCTTTATCGCAATTGAAGCCTCCTGTTGTCCAACCGCGCAGTGGTGACGTTGCATATGCAATCACTGCCATTTGCTGCCGTGGGTGAGTGAAACCGCTGCTGGGAGAAGGCAATAGGCTTTTGGTAGAAAACGCAAGCACGCGACCATGGAGAAACCGAGCCAAGACACCGGTGGATTCGCTACTGCAGCTGGTTTAGGTCTAGTGGCGTGGACCGGAAGTGGAATTCTATTCAACTTGCAGCTTGTGCGAGTTTCGCAAGCCAGCAAAACCAGCGCAGTACAATGCGATAACAAAACTACTAAAACGCGAAAGCGCCGACGGCGCTTACAGCATGAAGGGAAAAGGCACACGAACAAACCATTTGTCACACGCTTTCTCTCTTCGTCCTCTATGTGCCTAGCGATGCGTTTTCTAAATGAAGTACCAGCAAGCCCGCCAGCCTACACTACATCTTGAGTATGACAAATCAGTTCTGTCGAAGAGCACACGGAGGAGGAAAGCTCACGAAAAGGAAAAATTTTCATCCACTCCACTATAGCAGGAACCTACAAAGGCAGAAACCTATAGGGGTTTCTCCGAAAGAAGCTTTGCATTTGAGGAAAAATTTGTCCTGGTCCAGGCATTGAGCTTGGGGTCAACGCCTTTCTAGGGTGGCCGATCTACCATTCCAGCTCACGACAAAGCTTGCAAATCACAGCTGAGAAACACATAAATGAAATGTGAGGCATCGCTGTCAATTCCCGTGACTTGCAGCTGGCTGATCATCATCATCATCATCATCATCATCATAATCATCATCATCATCATCATCATCATCATCATCATCATCATCATCATCATCAGCCTAGTTACGCCCACTGCAGGGCAAAGGCCTCTCCCATACTTCTCCAACTACCCCGGTTATGTACTAATTGTGGCCATGTTGTCCCCGCAAATGTCTTAATGTCATCCGCCCACCTAACTTTCTGCCGCCCCCTACTACGCTTCCCTTCCCTTGGAATCCAGTCCGTAACCCTTAATGACCATCGGTTATCTTCCCTCCTCATTACATGTCCGGCCCACTGACCTGGAGAGGCAAAGCAGAAGGGTAGATCTAAAAATTAACTTGCAGAAAACTAAAGTAATCTTTAACAGTCTCGGATGAGAACAGCAGTTTACGATAGGTAGCGAGGCAATGGAAGTGGTAAGGGGATACATCTACTTAGGGCAGGTATCAGCCTGGTATCTACTACCAGGCTGATGATGATGATGGTGATAAAGAAGTGTCTTAGCTCGAGAAGAACTTATTCTAGGCTTTCCAATAGCTTGTCACCTGCGCTTTTCCTTTTTATTGGGCCCATAGTTGCCTCCTACGTTACACATTCCTTTATGGTTCTGTCTGCGCATTTATTTGAGCATACGGTGGTCCTTTGCATGTTAAAAATTCTGCAGTTTCACGCGCCAAAACCAAGATTGGATAATGAGGCTAGCCGTAGTGGATACCTCCGGATATTTGTTCTTGGATTCTTAACGATGCATCTAAGTGTAACGTTACGGGTGTTTTCGCATTAGGCCCCCTCGAAATGAGGCTGCCGTGGCCGGAATACATGTTTTTATGTATAAAGCATGCTAGTTGATGTCTAGCGCTCTCTCCTGTGCCACCTTGTTTTTTTCTGTAGTCTTGTTGGAGCTAGTAACCATGTCACAGCAAATGCACCAGCACCAACTAGCCCAACTTTCTGCGTGAATCAGCAATGACAGCCGACAACTGTCAAATGGGGCAACCGCCATGTCCGGTTGCGAGCTTCGGCTATGCTCTTTTCTTTATTGCGATGCAACAGTTCCCCCTTGCACGTATGTTTGACCAGGAAACTTGTTTGTCCAATCAAATGTAACAGATGGCAGCACGTATTAGACACATTGCACAATGCTTTTTTTCATATCCATGAAGCAACTTTCACTTACCTCTGTAGCTGGGACTTCATGTCACTCATTCTCCACTGCAATCAATTATGGCGGGAATCTACTGAATCCAAGTGCATGCTTCAAATTCGACAGACGGCTAATTGAACCAAATGCTGTATCAAGCGCACAGGATTAAAGCAGCAAAAAGATAGGAGACGTAGAAGGAAACTGTAGAGTAAATTATCACTCTGACGTCTAGTAGACATATGAGAAATTGAGCGCTTGTAATTGAAACTGTGTCTGTTGCTCAAGCTATCACGCAGAAAGAAGGAAAACGCTTCGCTGTGGAAATATATAAGCACTTGCCCTCAATCGAGGCGGCTGAAATTGGTCGTTGGTTGTTCGCCAGCCAAGCGAAAGACCTAAAGGGACGCGCGTTTTCTGTGCAAACATGCAGTCGCTGTTTTCTTATGTCTTACTCTTAATTTCAGCAGTATTGCTGGAAGTACCTATCGCTTCAGGCAAAGCAAAACACCAACTGAAACACGATGTCACGGATGCATTTAAGGTACGTAGGCAAGAAATCGGGCTACTGTAAGACTTTAGGATATCAACAGTAAACTGACCGTCTGTACTCGAATTATTGAGCTGAATAAACCAAAGCATAGATGTTGTTTTTGTTTGAGCCTTCCCATTTTTCATAACAATCCTTATTGTCAAGGGTAAAACACTGCAAGCATTCCGTTACCCACAGGTCCTGCATTCCTCATCGAAATGCTTATTGATTTTATTTCCTTCCTAGAAATGCCTGCAACTAAGCGTTTAGCTATATTGATCAATTGACACGACTATATTGAACAGTGAACAAGTTGCAAGTCCTCTGGCGTAATTGATCAATGGTGAAAGGCAGTACTGATAGGTAATTCCATACTAAAATTTAACGTTAGTAATAGAATTTATGCTGGAAAATACGCGCTTTTAAAACTGGATGGTTTAAGGTTACCGATCCTGTGAATTCTGTCCCATCCTGCAGAACAAGCTTCAAATACCAGATGATTTCCCATTAAAAGCAGAGGACTCGCAGACACCCCCGTACTTTATGCCCGGAAGTAGTGCCAAAAGAGCGGAAGGATTATGAAGTGGAGAAAGCATGCCGAAAATAGGGAGCACTGCCATGAATGAGTTTTTTAAAGTGCACAGTGACTCTAAGTTATTTAGTTAGAGGTTAGACACCCGAATTATATTTGTGGCCCGTGGTCCTATAAACTGCATAAAACATTAGAATAATGCGGATCCTGGCAATACATCTGTGAAAACATAAGTTTATGAGGAATGAAAGGTAATGAATATTGAGGTACCAGCTTTGTATACTATAAAGCAATTAGGTGTTCGGCTGTTCGGTGTTCGGTTAGGTGTTCGACTGACTATTTAGGAAGTCTCAGTGCAAGAGTAAATATTGCCATGAAAGTGAATTCTGTGACTCGTTGAAAATGACAAGTTAGTTTGCATGACCAGGAGACGAACAAACCGACATTTTCAGGGCCAGTCAGGGCAAATAATGGAACTGAACTCGAATTTCAGGCCAAATAACACAGGACATTCATCGTCCAAACATTCGCTTCTATGTGGAAGCGAAAGATCCTGTTCCTTGCATATACTGCTAGGAACCGCTGAGTGGAACTCATACCTTCATTCCCTGTCATGAGGCCGATGGTAATAGAGGAGAACATTAGATCGATACAGCTATCCTCATGCTATACCACTACGCCAGACCTAAACACTTTGCGAGTACTCGCAGGTATTTTTTACGTTGTATCTACATTTCTCGCCATTAGCAGGGGACAAAAACGCAGTTTGAGATCTGTAAGAATGAACATTTAAATCTTTTTAAAGCTCTGAGTAACATATGGAACACAGTTTGGTACAAGGTTTCTGCATAGCTGCTCTGTCACAAAATACAGAATATTCTTATTACTAGTACTCGCACATTCGGTTCAATGGCGCATTTGTCTTCGCTTGTTATTGCAGACATTTGAGGTATTCCCTTACGCCATCACCGCATTTGATTCGGATGACGATGGAGATCTGGACTGTGCGATGGTTGTGCGGCAACAGCTCGATGAGAACCAGAAGACTGCTACCTACGTATTTGTGCTACCGCCCGTCAATGGACATCAACCGTGAGTTCACATAGGGTGCAAATGGCAACCACCTTGCATGGTTATGTGGTAGTGGTGCTTTTAGCGAATGAAATTGTGGGAGAGGAGGTTTTTGAGATTCAACAACAAAAAGTAGGTGAGTTCGAAAAAAAAAATTCCAATAAAACTGAATTGCGATACCAGAAAAACGAGTTCTGCATATCGGATGAAATAATTATTATTTGCAATTCTAAATTGAAAAATGCAGGTTCAGTGAATGCTTTTAGGGAACCAAAGGCTTATTTACTTTATCTTATCACATTTATTGTCTTTATCAACTAAACACCACCTGCGCTGTAAAGCTTGCAAATGAGAAAGAAAGGAAATGTACCCGTATTTTGTGCACCACAAAATAAGAATAATCAAACAAAAGTAATGCCAGCAACCAGATTAATGCAGTAGAGCTTAGTGCTCGGTGAAAGGACTAAGAGCAATAGTACAGTACCACATATCGTTTTAAAGGAATTCAAGCATAATCACGATGACCAAAGGATAAATAGTTATGCCTAAATCCAGACAGACAATTCGTAAAGTGCCTACTTTCCGACATGAATATTGAAAAAATGGTAACTACTGTGCTTAAGTTATATCCTCCCTGTGCTCAGGAACTGGTGCGCCTGCACAACAACTGTCTTGCTTGTGCAATATAATCATTCGGGAAAGTTCTCACTTGCGTCAGTCTTTCTTCCTCTAGAATGGAAAAAGTTCTGTTGTCTCCTATAGCACTTGAACGCAGCGAGTATGCGACAAACCTGAATTATGAATTCAGGAATTTAATTAAAAAAAGACAGTAAAAGTATTAGATTTGTATTACAGGATTTTAATATTCGCACTTCACTAAAGTCTGCCAGCAATGAAATTACTTGTTAATTTTATTGAAATGTAGCAATAGCAGCTGACAGTTTCGCCGAAGGCTATAAGCATTGAAAGTGGTAGGGAGGTAAATATTTGCAATGAAGGCCTCTCGGAACGCTGGCCTTATGAGTGGTGTTGCCCTTGTTCCGCCTCGACTGTGTGCGGGAAGGGCCGAAGGAAAGATTTCGGCCTTTGTCATTGCCCAAAGGAAAGATTACAGATACGTGTATTTAGATTGACGTTTACTGTCTGTTTCACTAAGAACAGTCTACACCCGTGAGCAAAACTATACGGACCGTACGGTTGCCGAAAATACAGAATTTCTTCGTAATTAACACGCGTAACGAGTACACTGGAAAAATTTTAATGCCAACTTTTTTAGACTGCAGTCTCTAATTTCTAGTCGCGTTCCCTGACAAAGGAAAAAATGAGTTTTATCGCGCAATCGCTGGTCCGTAAGGTTTTGCTCATGGCTGTACATACCATGCTGCCGTATCCACACATGCTCACAGCTTGTCAACAGCAACACTAATTTGCGTTCGCACACTATTATTCCAGGAGCGGGTGCATTTTGATCACTTTACCGGGGATATGTGTACTCGTACCTTTGCTTCTGCCGAGCTGATTCAGTGGAGCCTGAAGGATGGTATACTAGAATTGGTCGCTTTTGCAAACAAATGCACTCCACGTCTTGGGAGGCCTTGTAACCCTCCGCCCGCAATCCGCGCATGTGCTTTCGATAAAAGAACAGCACAACGGTGCGAGCACCAATGAGTGCGCTTCGAGCACCCGTGTTATTGTAGTCGCAATTATAAAGAAAGCGGGAACTGAAAATGGACGAAGATACAAGTTGCAGCAATGTTAGCAAGCTGCATATTCCTCAATTTTTATTCTCATTTCGTTATTATTTTTGTCGCTCATTATTATAACGAATATTTTCCATCTATAATGTTCTTCGCTTCAAACCCGATTGACTTGATGTGGTTGCGCATACGTGCGGCTTTTGAGAGCAGGCGGATATTGTAGGCCGTGGGTCTGAAACCTGCGTTACTTGATGAGAACCTTGATGACAGCAAATTGATTGGCTTGCAGATAGGTCTGCTTTTTATTCGCTGAACAAATGAAAAGTAAAAAAGGACAGCAGACTTGTGTGACGTAGCAAAAAAAAAAAACCCAATTTCCTGTGAAGTGGGTTATATTAACAAGCTGCAATTAAATTTTCGAATATCTACAAGTCGTGCACATGATTGAAAATGATGCCCTTATGCAACTGGTGCTTGTGAAAGCTTTCCCATACGCCACGCTTGTGCGCATTCGTGAAGGATTTTCTGAAGGAATTCATCCACACACATTTCACATCACCAGAACCTTCGCCGATACGTCCCTGCCCCTTCTTCTTTTTTCTTTTTTGCGCGCGTTTATCCTGGTCGTATTCAGAGTTCTCCCATCACAGCGGAATCACTCGTGAATTGTTCGTAAAGCACACCTCTGACTCTCCGAATATATAATATTCTAATGAGGCCACAATTATTCCACGCACTTTGATATTAGCCGGCACATTAACCACAACATGTCACTAATTTTGAAAAATAGATATGAACACGATCGCTTGTTTAGTTCACCGGGGATGTCGGGCAAAACCTGTTATAACATATAAAAGGAGAAAATAACGATTCAGCAACTGTATGCAGTGATGTTAATTTTACCACTTACGTTAAATTTGCGCCACGAGTTGAACTGATGATGAGACTCATTTCCACGAAATATAAACTTGGCGTCGCGCATAATATTCTTTCGACAGCATAGCTTCGTACGAAACTTCGTACTCTTGATTAAGAAAGTGTTTGGGAAGGCTGTATTTAAGCCACACGCTTTTAATTAGCCCACAGATTTGCCATATCATTCTTTCCAGCTACATTAAACTTGATCTTAGTGGCACTTGTTCTTCCAGGAACCCGGGATCAATTCTGCGCAGAACCTAATAGAGAGAGAGGCGTAAATTAGTATTTGAGGCGCCGGCCGAAGAGGCAATGTAGCCTCGACGAGGCTAGACAATTCTGCCAGCATGATTTGTCATTCTTGGTCATCCTGCAAGTGTGCGATCAAGATGTTCCTTAAACACATCCATAACACTCCAAAGTGATTGCAAACATAATTTATTGCAGATTGCCTAAGTTATGAGCATCGAACTTGCACTTTGTCCACACATAAACTATAATGTGACCTATATTTTAACAAAATACAAATTTGGTGTAACGTTGACCTTCCTTGGAACACTGAGAAAGGCAGTATTAAATGCCTGTATAACACTTTCAAGCACTTGCTAAAGTAGTTTCTTAAGGTGGCTGTCTTTGACGCTCATGCATTTAACTTCGCAAACAAATTTGCTGTTTGTTTCCGCAAAGCCTGCTAAATTATATGTCTGTGGTGTTTGTATTTATGCCAGGGGAGCGGAATAAACCTCACGCTACTCATAATGATCCAGTGCACTTGCACTCGTGCTTTAATACAAAAGACGCAATTAACCCACGCACTTCGAACTATGCGTACACATTTCTCATAACGTCGCCCTTGTTTACGTGAAATGTAAATGACATGCCTTGTTCAATTCTCCAACTGCACCGTGGGAACCAACTACAAACCTCGTATACCACAAGAATATAGAAAAATAACTATTCTTCTGTAATTATGCTAACGCTTCTAATTAAGCGACAGACAGGAACGTTTTGCCACACATTATAGTTAGCATTTACCTTTGTCTGGCTAAATTTTAATTGTGTCCGGTGCTGTTTGTTGTCTTAGCACAGTGGGAAACATTGCGGATGACTCCAATAACAGTATCTGGAATTATTGAATAATTTTCCACAAAGGCTGGAAATACGTTACCCAGAGTAAGCCATCATGGTTCACGATTCACACGTTTCTCAATATAACGAGCAAATAAATAACTCGCCTCCTTTACTGCACCGTCGAACATCTGCAAAACCAACTACACTCCTCCTATAAAGCATGCAAACCTGGACAAAACGAGTAATTAGTAATTATTTTCGAAGTCATTATTGATCTACAGAACTCTACCTCTTCGTAAACACTGACCTTATAGTTGCCACATTTTCTCCAAATTGCAAATCTATGCCAATTTTGATCCTCCCATGGAAGCGGGGAAAATATAACTTTTCAGACAAGGCCTTTAGACGATCGAAAACGTGGTTTCAGCCATTTTTATTTAACCTTTTCGGCCTTGGCTGTATCAACTGACCACAGGACAAAGAACGTCCCACACAATTCTTGAAACAAAGTAAACAGAAAGAGTTAAGCTTTCGACGTGAAGATAGCAAAGTGATCATGCAAAGCTAGAAGTTTAAGTGGAGTGGTGCAAGACAACCATTGTTCTGTGGAAAACGAAGGAAATCAATAGTAGCATTAGCGCTCTTCCTTTCACTTAGGACGTCGTCAGCGCCAAACTTGGGCATCTGGCTTTACGATATTATTAGTAGAGGAGGATTGGAACGGTATAGTGGGTTGTCCTCTCAACCTCACGGCTTTCTCACTCAGAAAGGTCAGCTCCCAGGTTTTGCGACAGTGGACATTGTACACGGCTCCAACACCATTTTCATTTACAACCCGTTCCAATACCCCGTAATGCTGCTCCGAGGGGAATGTGTTGGTAATGTAGAAGCGATTGAGGACATGCAAGTTATGGACGTTCCCGGTGACCGTTACTGTACAAGTTTTAGTCGCTCAGTCCTGTTTATACGTGTTACCTATCGCCAGTGATGTGTTCGGTGCATCTATTGCCGATGACCTTACAGTGGTCCAGCGGTCACAGCTTTTGTAACGACGATTTACACGAATTTAATTTAATGTCTTTTCGACTTTGTAATGCGCCGGCAACTTTCGAACGCATGATCGACAAAGTTCTATGTAGCTTGAAGTGGCAGACCTGCATGTGCTGTCTTGACGACATTGTAGTTCTTGCTCCTGAATTCACCACGCACCTTCAACCACTACGGTGTGTTTTGACGTGTTTAACGAACATGGGCCTGTAACTAAAGCTAGAGAAGCGTCGATTCACAGCACGGCAGCTGACAATTCTAAATTACTCCACCATCCAGCCAATCTTCGGGCCCTCTCCGAATTCCCAAAGCCAACGCCCGTCAAAGAATTGCGTAGTTCCGTACGTCTCTGTTCTTACTTCAGACGCTTCATCCGCAATTTCTCCGCCACCATATCGCCCCTGTCGAAGCTACTTAGAAGCAACTGACGCCTTACTTGGTGGTCGTCCGAGTGACATGAGGCCTTCACAGTGTTTCGTCGTTTGCTAACGTCTCCACCAATTTTGTGCCATTCCGACGCAACAGTCCCTACGGAGATGCACACAAATGTCAGCGGTGTTGGCCTCGGCGCTGCGCTTACTCAGCGCAAACAAGGGTTTTCTGATTATGTCGTAGCTTATACAAGTCATACGCTTACGAAAGATCAGACCGATTCCACTGTGACGGAAAAAGAATGCCTGGCGATCATGTGGGCTCATACGAAGTTCCAGTCTTATGTATATGGCCGTGGCATTCCATTTGATGTAGGCACGGACTATATTGCACTATGCTGGCCGTCGTCCTTGAAAGAACCTTAAGGCCAACTTGCCCGATGCGCACTTCCCCTGCAGGACTACGATATCCGCGTGCTGTAACGCACCGGACGCCAGCATTCTGTCCCGACGCCCTCTTGCGCTGTCCCTTACCTGACGAGAATGCCTGCCGCTCACTATACCAGTTTACAGTTTTTTCGCTCGACTTTACCACCATCACTTCTCAGCAGCACAACGACCATTGAATTCCCTCCCTTATAGACTTGCTTTTTTATCAATTAACACAACCAAATACTTACACGTTCCGCTGTCAAGCTCCCCATTTCGCCATTCGCGTCAACCTGCTTCATCGACGCAATTATAACCCTGAATGGTGCGAGTGGTTGTGAGTAGTATATCGCAGTCTGCGTTCCGAGATATGCGCAGCTTTTCAAGTCGATCCACAGTACGCACACTCGGGAGTTTTCAAAACGCACCAGCACCTTCTACAGTGGGACTTGTTGCGAGGGATGTACAGCTATGTTAAGAAGTTCCTTCGCTCTTGCCCCGATTGTCAGCGCGTGAAAATTTCACACCGTCTCTCGCCAGCCATTTTGCAGCCATTACCTTGCCCTATCCGGCAGTTTGGGCGCGTCGGCATCGATTCGTATGGGCCCGTTCCTGTGAATTCGACTGAAAACTACTGGAACATTGTAGCAGTGGACCACCTCACGCGATACGCAAATACTGCCGCCCTAGCTGCCGTCAGCTACAGCGCGCGATGTTGCCTCCTTCCTGCTTCTTCGTTGCACCCTGCGTCATGCATCACCTTGAGAAATGCTCAGCGATCACGGACGTGTCTTCCTATCTGAAGTAGTTGAAGCCATTCTTAAAGAGTGCCCCGTTGTTCATCGTACACCTACGCCTTACCATCCTCCAATAACTGGCCTTACGGAACGCTTCAATCGTACGTTCGGCGACATTTTCGCCATGTATTACGCCTCCGACCACACAAATTGGCACGTCATTTTGCCATTCGTAACCTACGCGTACAACACCGCTACTCAGAGTACCACCGGCTTTTCACCCTTTTTGTTACTGCACGGTCGGCACCCGTCGCACACCACCGACAAAATTTTGCCCTACCGGCCGGATACAACTGAATGTGCTCCAATTTCTGCCACGGCAAGACATGCTGAAGAGTACCATGATCTGGCTCGGCAATTACCTCCATTCACCAAGTGCGCCAGAAGAGCACTCGCGGTGACACCGCTTCTGCGCCCATCTTCCTTCCTGGAGCGCTTGTATGGTTCACGGTTCTTTCCGCTGCACCTGGCCTCTCATCAAAACTGCTACACAAGTATGAAGGACCCAACCGTGTCGTCAAACGCGCATCCCCCGTAAACTACGTGATCGAACCCATTGAACCGTCTTCGGACATGCGTTCTTGCTCGGGAAACGCTGCTCGTGCTGGCAGTGCGTGCCCTTCTCAAACAGTTGGTCCCAAACGCCGCTGACTGATAAACGCTTCTACAGCGCAATAAAAATATGTTGAATACCGATTCAAGAAAAAAAATGAGCAAAGTGATTTTCGCTACCCATTCAACAGTTCATTTTGCGGTGTGTGAATTTCACGCCACCAGGACTTAGTGGTTGATAAACTGAGGTAGGGAGCAGTTATTTAGTTTTCCTTCGTGTTTCCCGCAGCATTTTCTACAAAAGCAATGGGCATTTTTGCTATTTTCGACATATTTACTCGTTCGGGAATGTTACGTGCTTGAAAAGCTGCAAAAAATATCGGCTTTAAATTCCATGTTGATCATTCTTCAATAACAACAAAGGAGAATCATTGAAATCGTGTGCCAAAGCTGTTCGCAAAATAAAAAAAAATAATCTTAAGATTCCTTCGAGGAGCCTGGTCTACGGATATCAAGAACTCCGCGCGAACTGTGACTCAGATCAGGACGTCTCAGCGCCTGCGATTCAGGCATTTTTATTTGGTACAGTTATATTTCCTAGTTTCAACATTACCGGGCAAGCACTACGATTGAAGGTAATAAAATCCAAATTTTATCCTACATTTCCAGCCCCTGCTATATAAAATATAATGAAGCTGTAGGTTTTTTGGCAGAATAGATCGGGTCTTGATTCACAACATTTGAGCCTTGGTGGTGTCATTTCACACAATGTCCGTAAATTGGCTAAAAATTTTAAAATTACATTATTTTCCTTTTGCATCATGCTTCTAAGAGCTTTGTCACCCTAAATATGCGAAAAAAAAAGATATCTGCCTGAAAGAAAAAAATTTTGGATATCTTTCAGAGAGAACCACACCTACTATGTAAAGGAAGGATCAACAACTGACAAACCTGTGTTCACGGTGGATGACGGTAAATATGAAATGAATAGTAACATACGACTACGAATATTTTGCATGAACTGGAGTAACCTAGAAAGTGCGGCGCTCAATATTGCTAGTGCCATCTTTATCACTTGGAAATGATCCCAGTATAGTGCAGGATTTAGACGTGTTAGGTAAGGTAAAGTGCAGTGATCATAGGTTAGTCAAGTCTAGGATTCTCCGCAATATGAAGAGAGAAAGAGTAAAATTTGTCAAGAACAAACAGGACACCCTAGATGCAGTAAACGCAAAAGCAGACAAATTTCGGCTTTCAGTTGCGAACAAATATTCACGCTTAAAACAGAGGGATGAAGATGGCATAGAGATAATGAACGAAACCGTAACTAGATTGTCTTCAGAAGTAGCAGTTGAAGAAGAAGGCAAGGCGCTAGAGGACCTGTAGACAAGCTCTCCCAAGAAATCAAGAACCTAATAAAAAACGAGAACGATCTAAACTGTCCAAATCAAGAGATGAGATAGAATTCACGTTACTATCAAAACTGATCAGCAAGGAGAAAGTTAGCGGTATTCGAAATTATAACGTAAGAAAGACTGAGGAAGCAATGAAACATGGACACCGCATGAAATCAGTAAGAAGAAAACTTTACATAGGAGAAGCTTAGATGCATGCACTGAATGACAAGCAGGGCAATATCATCAGCAATTTCGAAGATATAGCAGAAGCAGCGGAAGAATTCTATACTAACCCGTACAGTGCGCAGAGCAGCAATGATACCTCCATTCGAAGTAGTAATGAACAGGTTACAGGTGATTCATCAATAGCTAGCGGTTATGCTAGAAGGCCTTGCAAGAGATGAAAGGGCAGAAAGCGGCAGGATAAGATGGAATAACAGTCGATTTAACTAAAGATGGAGGAGACACCACGCTAGGAAAGCTTGCGCCCATATTTACGAGATGTCCCAGGACTTCAAATGTTGCACAGAACTGGAAGAATGCCAAAACTATTCTAATCCATAAAAAACGTGACGTTAAAGAACTGAGAAATTATAAAGCCATTAGCTTTCTTTCAGTATTGTACAAAATATTTCCCAAGATAATTTCCAACAGAATAAGGACAACACTTGACATCGGTCAACCAAGAGAACAGGCTGGCTTCATGAACGGATACTCTACAATGAATCATATGCCTGTCATCAATCAGGAAATAGAGAAATCTACACAGTACAATGAGTCTCTTTGTATGGCTTTCATTGAAAATCAAAAGGCATTTGATTCAGTAGAGATAACAGGAGTCATAGAGCCATTCCGTAATAAAAGAGTATAGGAGGCTTTCGTAAATATCTTGGAAAATATCTACAAAGAATCCACAGTTACTTTAATTCCCCGCAAGAAAAGTAAAAATACACCTATAATGAAGAGGCTCAGACAAGGAGACACAATTTCTATAATGCTATTGACTGCATGCATGGAAGAAGTATTGAAGCTATTAAACTCTGAAAGCTTCGGAGTGAGGATCAACGGCGAATATCTCAGCTACCTTCGGTTTACAGATGACGTTGTTCCGTCCAGCAACACTGGGGAAGGGTTATAAAAAATGATTGCGGAACTTAACAGAGCTAGTGTAAAATTAGGTTTGAAGATTAATATGCACGCAAGAAAGATAATGATCAATAGCCTGGCAAGGGAGCAAGAGTTCAGGATCGCCAGTCAGGCTCTAGAGTTTTTGAAGGAGGACATTTACCTAGGTCATTTACTCAGGAAAAGGAAATTTACTGAAGAATAAAAATTGGTTGGAGAGCATTCACCAGACATTGTCAGATCCTGACTTGAAGCTTACCATTAGCATTGAAAAGAAATCTGTACAATCAATGCATTCTACTGGTGCAGACATATCGGTCAGAAGCTTGGAGACTGACAAAAAAGCACGAAAACAAGTTATGGGCCTCACAAAGAGCGTTGGAACGAAGAATGTTAGGCGTAATGTTAAGAGACAGTAAAAGAGCGGTGTGGATCAGACAAAAAACAGGGATAGCTAATATTATAATTGACTTTAAGAGAACAAATGGAGCTGGGCAGACCACGTAATGTGAAGGTTCGATAACCGGTGGACCACTAGGGTTACATAATGGGTGCCGCGAGATGGGAAGCGCAGTTGAGGACCAATGAAGAGTAGGTGGCGGATGGAGGAATGAATTGATGGGAAAACGTGGTTGTGTTTATAAGGTAGCGCTAGTTTCCTATTTCGAAGCGGGCCGCTCCCACGATAGGACGGCAAGGCCAATTCTTCCGGCCACTTCGCGGGCCTCTTGGACTACCCATGGCTGTTCTTTGAATGTGAGACTGCGTAGGTCTGTGTCCCACCGCTGTCCAGTGTTGTCCTTGTCGCTGCGTAACGTGGAGCAACGCAAAAGCATATGACTAAGGTCTATGGTGCCGTTACAATTATCGCATGTTGTAGGCGTAGAAAACTCCGGATAGATCTTGATTAGTAGCGGGTTCGGGTAGGTTGTAGTTTGCAAGAGCCTTAGCGAAATGGCCGGACCTCTATTCAGTTTACTGTGCGGAAGGGGGAAGAACCTGCATCCATGGTAGAAGTGTTTGGTTAGCTGCTTGTGCGTGAGGAGGTTGTCCCTGCTATCTGGAACCTCAGCATCTTCTTGCCTTGTGGCTGCATGGTTGGCAAGTCCCCCTGCAGCATTATGGACGGATTCGCTGAGGTTCGCGGGAGCCCCGTTGATTTCTCACATATGAGCAGGAAACCAGATGATCTTGTGGGGTTCGAAGACCTTTCCGTAGAGAATTGCCAGGGCCTGCCTAGATATGACTGCTTTGCAAATGCTCGCACGGCTGCCCTAGAATCGTTGTGGATCCTGGATCTCTTTGGGACTAAATGTGCCAACGCGATGGCTACCTGTTGCGGTAGCTACCTGTAATTTCTGGTTGTGGGGTGTCCATGGAAGCCGAGTTGACGACTTCATTTTTACCGTTCAGAAGGACCGCTGTGAAGGCTCGTCTATTTACCGTGAAAGTCGCGTCAACGAACGAGCATTCTTCCGCCTGATTTTTAGATTTCTCCAGAAGGGCTTTTGCTCTGGTGTGCGTTCAAGCACATTATGAATGATGTGAACATTCTTTGGAACAGGCATGACCGTGACATGCTTCCGCATATCTTTGGGAAATTTCTCTGCGGTAATTATGTAGTACTGTAATTGGTATACCAATCCGTCTGAGGATATGTCTTCCTAATCGCTTGATGGAAAGTCTAATGAACTGAGGTCTTTCTTGTGCCTTGGCTATTTCCTCCACTATATTGCGCAGCCCTACTTGCTTGAGTCTTTCAGCTTCCGTGTACACAAGTAGCCCAAGAGTTATCTTGATTACCTTCCTTAAAAATGCATTGATTTTGTCTCTTTCGGATCTCTGCCACTCGTGCATGGCTGCTGACATAGGCGAAGTGACATAGCACAAAGACGTGAACTAGTCTAACGACGTTGTCTTCTCCAAGTCCATGTCGGTGGTTAAGTATTCTTTTGGTGAACCTGAATTAAGTGATGAAATTTGCAGGCACAAATGCGGCTCAATGGACGCAGGACAGATGTAAATGGAGATCGCAGGGAGAGGCATTCGTTGTGGCAATGGACATAAAATAGGCTGCTGTTGCTGCTGCTAATGATGATGATGAACGATAAAAACGCACCCTAATTGATACAAATTTTAATGATCGCTATAGAAAGGATACTTTACATAAAAGTCTATATGTCTAGGCATTTTACTACATGGTTTGACATGTCATCTGTTGTCGCGCAGCTATTGAGCAAAATGCTTTTCACTGCAAAGCTGTTAAGGGGAGCTCTGTAACCGTTTTCGTGCAGCGTTGGTGAAGGCCGATGACGTTGTGCGGCGGGGGGATCCACATCACGTGTCAATGAAAGAATAGGCAGCAACGTATCTTGCTTCGCGCAGCAGATTTGCTTCGGCAAGTAATCATCAAGAGTTTTAGATATGGGCGACCCTGTCTACACCTCAGACAGACAGACAGCACCTTTGCGCAGTTAATCGGAGCCAGCAAACCATAACTTCGGTATCGCGCGTCGTGTTTCACCGCCTTCCCGTTAGAGGTTAGCTAGGTGGAGCTGAAAGCGACAATTATTTATTTATTTACGCAATAGCGTTAAGCGGCCCATGTCGTAGCAAATGCGGCGTCGGCCTCGGCGTCCACTGTCAACCGTTGTTTGGGTAATAATCATTCCGAATCATGCAAACCCAAGCACACTTACACAACCACGCAGACAAAGCACAAAGAAGTTACTGAACTAATTGAAATTTTCAAACTAGAATGCGTGAGAAAAATCTTAAAGTATCACTGACACGCAACCTAGAGACGTCGTATCGTCGGATTGTAATTTGAATATATGAGAAACCGTAATTTTGTTGCGCAGCAATTCAAACACAAACACCTTGCCAGCGTTTCTACCATTTACAGACCGGCCACGGCATCAGAGGTTTGCGCCCGCCGGCGCGCCCAAATCTTGGAGGCCACAGAGCAGCGCGCCCGGTTCCTTGCAACACCTCCCGGCGGCGCTCGCCTCCGCTTCATCAGGGCCCACAGAAGAGGCAGTGTTTGTACTAGAAAGCTCGTCTTCGCGCATAGCGTTCGCCGCTAGTGTTCTCCGGTAAAAATTACGTTTACGTAAGGTGCAGTTGCATGGCTATGGTGTTAGGATGCTGAGCACGAGGTCACGTGATCTAATACCGGCCACGGCGACCGCATTTCGATGGGGGCGAAATGCGAAAACACCCGTGTGCTTAGATTTAGGTGCACGTTAAAAAACCCCAGGTGGTCGAAATTTCCGGAGTTCTCCACTACGGCGTGCCTCATAATCAGGAAGTGGTTTTGGCATGTAAAACCCCATAATTTAATTAAATAATCAATTTAAGCTGCAGTTGCAGAGAAACATGAAAAGCAGTCAGGGATCTTTGAATGCTATCGCGTTCCACTCTTAAAGGGGAATATTTATTGTTTCTTCAAAATTTTTGTTGTTCCCAGAGAGCAATGTTCCGTTGCTCCTCTTTCTTAAACCAGTGTACATTCATTGTTGGAGGCTTACACAAACATGAGCATATGCCATCCCTTCTTTTAACTTGCTTCTCATCACCAAGCATCAACGAGTTCATTGATCAAAGATCCATGAGATTAGCTGGGCAGCGCGTGGGCGAGCGTCTCAATCCGCGCTTTCTTCTACTCACTGATACGTCGCAGCCCCGACGCCGTAGCAGTAGTCTTCTTGGCGCATGTGCTTGCTGCACAGCCGAGTTGTAACCGGTGGCTCCTTGCCGGTTCTAAGTTTCGCGATCCAAGCTTAACGAGGCTTCTCGTCCTGTGGGTACGTGTGAAGACGGACACAGGGCTCTGTGTCGTACGTCCGGCACTGTGGCACCGAATAGTAGCCTACCATGTTGAACGCCTCCACAGGCCGCCAATACCTGTTATAGTGCTTTCGAATGTTGTCAAGCAGACACCCGAAGCGAGAAAACCTCCCCACTTAATCAAAACCACAGCGCAGGTGGGATTTTAAACTTTTGTTTTCACCTTGCTTCGGCGCTTCCCAAGCGGTCGACGCAGCCGCTATGTCCACGTGATCCCTAACACCTCCTGATCCTTCGCCGTCGGCAGCGCCGGCTTTTCCAGCGGTGGACCATGTCCCCAATAGCACCACACACTCAGACACAGACACGGGCGCTCATATATGTAGAAAATAAGGGCCAATGTTCGAATGATTTATAAGCGGCGGTATTTATGCGCGGTAACTTAAAACTCTTGTTGCGTCCATTTAATTGACATTTACGATAAACAAAAAAGTAAGGTGTATGCCGGTATCATATGTAATTGTGTTTATGTTCAGGTTTACTAGACGAAGTGCGGTTCACAATGACCAGTGGACGCCTCTACAGGTCCACCTAAGGAATGTTTTATAAATATATTGCATGAGCAAAACGCGTGATTATTAGTCATCACAATATTATAGGGGTATTTGCCAGTGAAACGTAGACTAACTTGCAAAACGTTTTGTCCCTGCTGCTTGCATGTGCCAGTTACCTGCAAGATGAATAAATGTTTCTTAATGAACTTCCGAGTTAATGCCCAGGAATATTGTATATGGGAGAATAGCGCGCCTGTTCGATGCAGTAAAAGGGTCAATCAAGCTCAATAGTTGTAAAAAAGTCTGTTTTTTTTTTTAAATCCACACTGGTCCTAATCATAGTTCCAAATCATCGCGCCAAGTCGCTTAATTCCTGAAGTTGAACACATAATTCGTGGACAAAATCCGCAAAGTTTTTGTTTGGATCGCTTATTGAATGCTAGCTCGTCGCCTTCGCTAATAATGTCTTTGGTATCAGGATGGCAGGAACTTGCTCTTACGAACAATGATTTCGTAAAAAGTCATTGCGAATATGAGCCGAGATTCGCAATTCTTTTAATGTTATCTTTCTATTGTTTTCAGGTGCCAATGGTGAGGAAACGGCGTATTTTATATATAGCAACTACAAAGATTGCACTGTAGTGGACTTCCCGTTCAAGGAGAGACACAGTAAGAATCTGCATTTACCTAGGCTAATAGGCACATATTGTTCATTCTTGAGGAGGGAGCACGTAGAGGTGGCATACTATAGTACACACTTTCCTTACAATAAGTTGAAGCCAACAAACTATGACCTCAGCGAGATGTACTAATTGGTCTAAGTGATTTGTAGAGTTATTTACGGGTGATGGTTAACTATTGCGAAGGACTTCGCCTTCCTAACAATGAAAAACAGATGCAGTTTCTACCGAGAGTCGAAACATTGATTGGTTTCGACTCTCGGTCGAAATAATTTTTTTAAATATTCTGAAAAAAATTTTTTTGAGATATTAGCCGTACGAAGTAAGATCAGTTGATTTCTTAATTGCTTCAGCTGCTATAAACGTTCGCTTAATAACTAAATGAACGAGCACGCTATCACACGCGAATACATCTCAATAGACGATCGCTGGCGTTGTGATCGGCAGCAGCAGTGGCGAGCAAATTTTCTTTCGTGTTGCCTCCCACTTCAATGCGAACTAGACGCATGATAACTCGCCCCATACGAAGCTATCAGCCACCTCGTGCCGCGAAGCCTTCCAATCCATCGCAGACGGCCTCCAAGGTATTGTTAGGACATCCGCGCTAATCCGCCGCAGCCAAATGGAAAGGGAGATGCGCACGAACCTGCCCCCTTCCTCCCCTCTCTTAGCGCGCGCACGTCTACATAATCCCACGCCATCTCACGCGCGCACGTAAGCTGATCGCGCATGCTTCCCGCATTATTCCCTTGCGCGTGCGGGAAGACGCTGCCGCATGAAGCCACCACCCTTTTCGGGTGGCACTCGCAAGCGCTCCTTCGCACTTACAGCATGCGGCGCGCGTCCGTGATGTTATCGCACTTGGACTTCATAAGGAACATCACCGTAGAACCTCACCGTAGACCGTAGAATTGCTATCGCAAGAAAAGGTGAACAAAATGGAAGAAAGTACATTTGCCGCCGCTGGAAGCAAATACCAGAATCTACTCACGACGATGGCAGCCCTCTGCTAATCGTGTCCCTGCGTCAACTTATTGGGGTACTTTTTCTACATGTATATAACATGTAATAGTATGTTGCTGCTTCGACGGCTAGGGGGAGAGAGAGAGAGAGCAATACAGGAAGGCAGGGATGTTAACCAGCCAATAGTCTGGTTGGCTACCCTACGCTGGGGGATGGGAGAAGGGGAAGAGAGAGAAAGGAGAAAGAAGGTGTAGATACGTGTACGGACAGCACTTGAGTTAAAGCCGCTCGCCCAAACCAGAAGTTCTGAGAAAACACAAAAGTGTCTTCACTGCCTTCTGAGCCGATGATCGGTAGGGACAGTGCTCTAGTATTGTCTGTTCACTCAGAGGACGATCATCTAATTTCCTCAATGTGTTGGACAAAGATTGTCTTTGTGCTTGAAATTGAGGACAATGGCACAATAAGTGGTCAATGCTCTCCTCGCATCCGCAAACATCACATGCAGGACTATCATTCATTCCAATTAGTGCTGAGTAGGCATTCGTGAAGGCAACTCCAAGCCATAACCGACACAGAAGAGACGCTTCACGTCGTTGGAGACCACCTGGAGGTCTGAGTTGAAGTGACGGGTTTAGTCTGTGCAGTCTTGTGCGCCTTGTAATTACGGTATTCCACTCTACTAAGGAGATCGTGCGTGCTAGAATGCCACGTTGTCTCGCGGCGTCAGTCCTTGAGAGAGGAATGGGGACGCAGCGGTCTGCTTGGTTTGACGTCGGAGCTGCCTTATCGGCGTCATCATTTCCAATGTTACCGCAATGACCTGCTATCCACTGACAAGAGATATCATGGCCTTTTTCTCTTAAGTGATGGACAAGTTCCGCGATTGCGAACGTAAGCTGATCGTGAGTTCCACGTCGGAGAAACGACTGCACACATTGCAAGGCCAGCCTTGCATCGCAGAAGACTGCCCATATTCTAGGACTTTCAGCATTTATCACTTCAAGCGCGTCGCGGAGATCCACGAGCTCTGCAGCTGTAGACGCAGTGACATGGGAAGTCTTGAACCGCTTGGTTATTCTCATTGCTGGTATAACTACAGCGCCACCGGAACTGGTTGGTGTAGTTGATCCATCAGTGTAGACGTGTGTGCAGTCGCTGTTTTTCTCGTACAAGAGAAGTAGAGTTAGTTGCTTGGGCGCTGATGATGGCAAGTCCGACTTTTTCTGAAGTCCTGGGATTGTAAGGTTCACTTGAGTATGGCGCATACACCATGGAGGAATGGAAGGCCTTGCCACAGGTGTGTAACCTGACCTGAAAGAGGCACGGTGCGCGAAGACAGTCGCACTGAATGTCGTGTGGGGCTTATCTACTGGGAGACTTGCTGGGTGGTGGGTAGGAGTCCGGTCGAAGTGTCTTATGAGCACACACATTGTTTGAATGCTAATGTGCGTTATAATAGTGGAATCTTGAGCGACTGCAATGACTTCAGTCGTTTACGCACTCCGCGGTAGACCAACACATATCTTGAGGGCTTGGGCTTGGATGCTTTGAATTATATTCAGGTTACTTCTGCAGGTGTTGGACATGACCGGTAGGCTGTACCGCAGGAATTCAATACAGACGACCCTGTACAGTTGCAGCATAGAGTGTATTGGCACTCCCCAGGTCTTTCCTGCAAGGAACTTAAACATATGGCAAATTCCTGTCAGGCGTTTTTTCACATAATTCACATGAGGGGTCCAGGAGAGATTTTTTTCAATGACCACCCCCAAATATATGTGACTCGTGCTGTACCAGATCAGCTGTCTGTCGACGGATATCACGTATGGCTAGGCTAGGCTAGCCATACGTGAGCTAAGACGGCTAGGCAGTCCAATAAAGACAAGGGCGGTGGAATAGGGAACATTGTTCATGCCACACGCATCACCTAGTACGTGACATTTCTACGGGGCAACAACATTGTCAATAAACTGTTGTGTGCTGCCTTCAGGCATCGACACTCTCATAGTCAGAAAGTTTGCTATAATGTGCAAGAATAAGGTACCAAAGGGCTCAATTTCAATTGGCTAAATTGTCTAGCCAGTAGAAAATAAACTCTGCAAAAGAATAGCGTAAATTTTCCACAAAAGTGGGACTAGTACAATAAAGATGTGCACTTTTTAATGGCCTAACTTCGAAAATTTTCAGTTAAGACGTGATCTAGCTGTGAAGTTTGCCCATTATCTACACGGGGGAGAGAGAGGAGGGGAAAATATGTGTAACCAGCTTGACGAGCCCATGGGCAACAACTACATATGCAGCTGTCGACAACATATTCAGTTATTATAAGATCATTTCAGAATCCACTTACTCACATTATGCATCCCAACCAGCAACAACTTAAATACAATGCACCTTATACATAATCACATGCTGATATGTAATGACATGAGTAAATCCAGCAGACCATGCACAAATATATGTAACAGGGGTGTAAAAGAGGGAGAGAAGTCATACGAGACAGGCAGCTGAGGGGTTGTATGAAAATCCACGGGAGCAACGTGTTATATAGACAATTCATATGTGCGTGTCGTCACGAGGTTGTTTATTTAGAACTTCTTTTTTCTCTTGCGCTCGAACAGCACTCAGAGCGTGAACAACTTTTGTATTTTTTGCAGGCTGTGGTCTATGGGTCACCAAAGATGTGTTGCACAGTTTCCCGCAGGAATGCATTGACCAATTCGAGGACAACTGCGACAGAGCGGTCGTGGTGTTCGACGACGAAACGTGCAAGGGTGTGTTCGACAATATCTAGAGCACTTCTCATTCGCGTGTATTTTCACGAGCGTTCGGTCATTAGTACCGAATAATAAATTGCCCCTTCACAGAAAACTATACTGGTCCGTCAATGATCTTTATCTAACCCCTGTCCCCCTTCTCCCACCAGACCATCCGCTCCCTCAAAAAAAAAAAAAAAGGGTGACACGCATATCCAACCTGCTCCTAGCAACTAAATGATGCGAAGCTTGTTTGAGTTAGCGAATTAGCAGCAGCAGTGGATGAATCGAGCACAACCACGTTGGCTCTAGCTGTTACCTATCTGCGTCGCGAGGACGAAGGCGATTTACGATGCTTCTATAGAGAAGAATGCTGATGAGAGGTACACGACACAGTGTAATATGACACATAAATATATTTAAGGCTTTGGGCCTTCGTGCCACTGGTGGACATCCATTCGGGAGGATTACCCGAAAGCGGGCACATATCGAGTGGCTAGCGTTGTGTATAAGGGATGAAAAAAAAACTGAAGGCAATCTTGTGTTTTCGTGGGAATAACCGAAGAGTTGGTGTGCGTGACGTCACTTCGTATATATTTTAGTGACGTGAAAATTCCAGTTTCCATGATAGGCTTACCGAGTTGAGTGTCGCGGAGAAAAGGGGTCCATGCCCTCCATTCGAATCGTCGAAGAACAGCTAGTCGTAGTCCACTTTCTGTGGTCAGATGGAGCCGACGCGTTGAACATCCACCATAGGTTATCAGTTTCCCCATCGTCTATACAGCGCTGATCATGTGCCACCGAATTACCACACCTTCGGCCTTTTGACTGAAGCAGTGCGTTTAGGTCAGAGAACGAGGTCCAGCTAACGGTGTGAGCATATATAGCTTGATGAGCAGCCAAACACTTCCTCGACGATAGGATAAAAAACCTGATCACACCTTACCTAAAGTATATTGCCATGCAGAAATAATATATTAAAGAATTGATCTCTGTATAGTTATTCTTCCTGTATGCAATAAAAAATCGCCTCCACATTCTCGTTTACCGTTGCATATCCGCAACATATCCGCAACATACCCGCAGGTGAATGACGAAGAACTCCAAACACAGGGGAAGAGCCAAACCTTTTCATCAGTTTCCTCAACGTCCAAAGCCTTTAAGCTCCGGACATGCTATACGACCATGGCAACACGGCCTCGAAGCACATCCTACCGCACTCACAGTTATGCAAACGCTACTCGATAAAAAGAGGTAAAAAAAAGCTCAATGAACGATTACGATTGTGTAAAGACAAAGTTGTTTGCATGAGAGTACGGAACTATTTGTAGACATGTTTACTTTTTTGACGTTTATTTATGTTAATGTAGCGGTGGCGGTCTTTCAATCGCTAATGTGAGTCGTTATATCTTGAATGTGCTAGATCAAATCGTAACTTTGAAAGCGAAGTCGATGCACGTTCTTATATATGTGATGACGGTTCTCAGCTGGGTGGCTGTTGCTCAACTCAGAGCTCTTCGCGAAAATCAGCCTCTCGCCTATGCTGCTGAGCGGAGGGAGGTGAGGAGGCTTGTGCGCTTACTTTAAGGTATTGATAGTGGACAGATGAGGTAGTTCGTGTTTTCGAACCGACTGCAGACACAAAGGCAGTACAACCGAAACATCGACAGGTCAATTTCGGTAAACGCCAATGAGAGGCAGAGGCACGGCGGAGATCGTTTTTGAACAATAAACGTTGGCCCACCAAGCAGTTGCAGCGGATGGATTGCCCAGAAGCTGTTCTTGCGTCTGTTTTTGCGTTTGAGTGGCGTAATTGCTGCTGGCTCCGGGGCCTCGTTTCTGCCTCGGCGGATCAAAGCGCAGGGTCTTGAACTCTCGGTGTGTGCTACGGCCTCTGCGATGGACACTGTTGTCCGAGCCTACATTGCTAGATCCTTTAAGTTGTCAAACTCCCCTTGCGGCGGTCGTCGATGCACGGACCCTTTTTATTTCCACTCAACAGGTGGCGCTGCGGCCGCTGTTAGCTCGGCCGGACTCGGGGCCCTACGCTGCAAAGCTCTGGTAGTTTGCCCAGCGAGTGGCGTTCGTTTAGTTGAAATCGCGAAATATGCATAGCGCGTTACGAATCTATTTGCAACTCAATTACGGACCTATTCCGAAGTTGGAAAAATGCCACGAGTTAGCCAACTGAATAAGGAAAGCACTTGCGCCCAAAGCTGCGACGGACCACCCTTCACTGCGACCGACGTTTGCATCTCCTAGAGCACGGCCGCTTTTTATCCAGCGGCCGTGGCTACTTACTAGTAACTAAAAGAGAAAGAAATAAGACAAGAGCGTTGTTTCTCTCAACGAGGTCAAAAGCTTTCATTCGAGTTCCACGAGTTCAAAAGCTTTGCGACGCAGCAACTTCAAGCGAGTAGCCTTCTTTTTCATGCTATCTTTTTGCTGCTTCGTCCACTGCAAGAAACGCTTCTCGAGAGTCCGGCAATGAACACACGTAGCATTAACACTCAATACCGTGCATGTGTTGCGCCTCCACGTTTCACCATGCTTTGATGCCACCACTGACGAAGAGATTTTCCGGTACTTCTTTGCAGGACAGCCCTTACTCAGCTTCAGCTGTTCCACATATAGCACGAGGCATATGAAGTCTTCCATACACTTCAACTCAGTGGTCTGCTTCCCGGCATACACACTGCGTCGCACAACTCGACCATCTGCGCTGACAATTAAATGAAGGCTGTCTGACAACACCACACACACTTCTAGAAGCGGGATACTCTTTCTTATTCCGAGCTTGTACAAAACGACCGTTGCCTCAACAACGTCAAGAGACCAACCTCGAATTTTTCATCCCTCTTTCGCCATGCGACTGAGCACGTGAAACACATTCTCCACCGGCACGCTCTCATCGGTTGACAAGCTCGCATCGTCGTCAGCAACTCCGACAGCAGCATGCACACACTCACCTTGTTTCTTGTGCCGCTTTTGTTTAGCTGGTTATCATCTGTGAGCTGGTGCTCTGCGTTTTCGTGTCGGTTTCGAGAGATAACTTGGGCAATTCGGAAACAGGCGAGGCACGGCGTCTTCTTTCAGCGTCCATTTGTCGCGCGGTATGACCAGAATATTACCACAAACGTTGTGTTCGAAGACCTTGAAAATGGCATCGTTAATGAAATGGAAGTCGCAGACCGAACACGAGCTTGACAGCTTTCTGTCCAGTCTTGGTATGGCACGCTCGCAGTGTTGAAGGCGCTCAGCATTGCGAGGTGCCCTGAAAAAATGTCTCTTGTCTACGGATCGCACGGAGTCGTAGCCGCTTTTACAGCCTGAACGAAGCAGCGTGGCATAGTTCATGCTATTGGCAGCGCGATGCACAAACGTGCAATACCGCGAGTGAGAGTGCAAACGTGAGTAAACGACTACTCCACACAGCGGCCACCTTCCCAAAACGCGCTGCTACGCTGCGCCTTGCCGGGCTAACTCCGTCGTGCACGCAACCTCATGGTGCGCAACGGGAAGGGGTCAGGCGGCGCTGAGCAGCTTGAGAATTGGAAAGAATTTAAGAGCGTTGGCATGAACTGCAAGGTTGCAGAGTCTATGTCGATTTGTTTGTGCTTCTATGGCTCGACACGATCAGTTATCCCGCTTAGGTCACTATGCGGCTGCTTTCGCAGCACGTAAGGCACGACTGTTGTGGCAGGACAGGCTCTTCCCTTCCCAATCTCGAACTCACTTGACAGCTTGGGGGTGTGAGGCTCCTGCTTGCTCCAGGAAATTCGACGATACGGTGGCAACAATCGATTGGCTTGTTAGCGTGTTTACATTTACGATTCACTCATACTCAGTAGTAGCAAGACCATCAGGTGATGTTAAAGGGAATCGAACTTTGCGTCCAGTGAACTAAACTGTCTTTTTTAATTGGTGGAAGCGCATGCGTCAATAAGTGAAAGCATTTCATGGCGCTTTGAAAAACTACCTTCTGGCTCACTAGCAAAATCTGCCCAAAAGAACTGCCAGATCGGCGGGAAACCGAGCAACGCGACGTCTCGTGCTCTCCCACGCACCTTTCTCTCACCAGATCGCGCCGACGGAACGAAACAGAGGCTCGAAACAAAAAAAAAAAAAAGAGCACGAAAGAGACCCAAGTGGAAAAGGAGCTGGTGCCGACAAATTTCAACTGGAAGAAAGTGGAAGAGAAAATTCTTAAGCCCACAGCCACAGGGGTAGACGAGGTTCCCGTTATGCTGAATAATGAACTAGGACCAAAAAGTAATGAAGCTTTGGTTATAGCAATGGAAAAAACTTTAAGACATAGCCGAATACAAGACAGTTGGCGAGAAAGTAGAATGAATTTAATTTATAAAGGTAAGGGGAGAAACATAGAATTCACTCGTATAGACCGTTGACCATTACATCGGTAATATACAGGTTAGCAATGCAGGTAATCAAATTAAAGCTTCAAGCATGGGCAGAGAATAATGGCATTTTGGGAGAGTTTCAGAATGGCTTCAGAATAGGTAGACGTTTGGATGATAACTTGTTTGCTCTTACTCAGTGTATTGAAATATCAAAAGTAGAAAACAGACCGTTGTACGTGGTGGCATTTTTAGACATTACAGGAGCCTATGACAACGTAAACCGCAACATATTGTGGGATATTCTGGAAGGACAAGGCTTAAGTGCTGATTGTCTGCAGCTTTTCAGAGAGATTTACCTAGAAAATATCGTTTGCATTGAATGGGAAGGGATGAGGAGCGAGGAGAAAGTTCATATCAACAAGAGACTGAGGCAGGGGTGCCCTATATCTACGCTACTGTTTATGATGTACATGGTGAGGATGGAGAGGGCACTAGAAGGAAGTAATATCGGGTTTAATCTCTCATACTCTCTTAATCTGGATCCACATAATATCCACTTAGTAGCTGGAACTTTTTTGCAAGAAAGTTCCGTTTATATATTTGGAACCACGTTCCACATACTTTAAAAAGTAGATGGAACAGTGCCCCACCTATTTTTACTCATTGATTATGTGGATCATCGTTCCACACAAGAGTATATGAAACCCTGTTCCAAATAAAAGGCTTCTTTCCGTTACTGGAACGTTGATCCACATAAAATAGTCATGGCTATATCGGGTGCGCTGTTCCAGGTATTTTCAGATCTGCTTTTTATATAAAACGGTGTTCTAATAGACAGGAAACTGTCTATGGGTTCCCACTTCTGCAATATTTCTGCTTTCCCCTGCTAGTACAAACTGAGGTCATATGCCAAGCTGGCTAATGCATTTGTGTCAGAAGGAAACCACCGACATTCTTTTGACAGCACAGCCTTGGCATGTGGCCTGCGGTGATACTAACAATTGGAAAGTAGAAATTTTAGCAGCAGTGTGGTCCCTGGCAGTTCCCAACAGTTGCCTATTAGAGCATAGTTCTATATAAAAGTAGGTTTGAGGTACCTGGAACGACACAGTCGAAACATTGGCTTCGCCTGCCGGATCCTGCTCTGGCCTTTAGCTGCATGTAAAAGAAACAGAGTGCCTAAATTAAAACACCTATGAAACAAATTATTACACCGCTTTTCAAAATGAGTAAACTTTATTGAGTGGCAGTATTGCATACACTAATGATATGTTCGTCTCAAGTTTCATAGAAACTGACTAGCCAACAAGGAACAAATACAAAAAGGAAAGGATACTAGGCAGTACGTGGCGTTCACACGTATGCCCCTATATTAAAAAAGTGGGTAATCGAAATGGCCCCAGACATAAGTGCACCACATGCAAATAAACTTGCACATTGGCTGTGGAACAAAGAAACATTAAACAGAGACTATAAAACATTCTGGTTTATCACAGGAAAATATGTAACTCAAATGCGCAAGTATCTGTCTGCTATTTACCGAGTTTACGCATCCCCGTTCCAAAAGAATTAAGCACTCTAAAATTATACGACAAAGGCATACAACAATGGGCTTGTACAGTTGAATTATCACAAGAGCAATGAAGAATGTAGTGGATGAGTTCTTAAAGGGAAAAGACAGTGCAAGCCAAACTAAACAATAGAACATTTGCAAACAAAAACTTAGCAGAAGCACGTGTCAAATATCAAAACAAAAAAAATGAACACTAGAAACAATACAGTTGGCAGATCACAGATGTACGTATAATACAAAGCTAATTGTGACCAATACACTTTATAAGCACCCTGAAAAAGCCTCCCACTTGAGGCAGGTTACTTGCCCCAGCATTATGTAGTTTGGTATACCTCATCCCAAACATTGCTATGAAAGCTAGTCTAAATATTTATAAAATAGTATGCACCAAACACATGGAAGCATGTTACACATTTTAAAGATTCAACAAGGCAACAGCGAAATACAATGGTAAGAAATTCTGGAAAACAAGTGAGAAATATTGAAATAACTAAATAACTCAGCCTTGAAAAATGCAAGTGAAATATCTTAATGAAAAAAAAAGAAAAAAAAAACAAGCCAGCATTGAAACATACAGCCGGCACTTTGCCCTGGTGATAAAAAATCGTAAAAGAAGGCACAACTTTGCAGTTTTGCAACTGACATGTTGCTTCAACCTACCAAACATTTAGCACGTGAATATTAGGCCTGACTGCTTCAGGTTTTTCACCAGAGACTACCTTAAACGACATCAAGCCACTGTCAAATGGCTCACCCTTCACAATAACTGTCTACACAAGTCCCAAACACTGTCCAAAAAGCGTATGGGTACGACAAGCTTAAAATAAAATATACAGTAAACAGGAGGCTGACTGCTTCTCAGGTGATGATGCAGGTGGTAAAGCCACAATGTTTTCCTTGCAGGCAATTTTGAAGTTGCCATTCTCTTTCAAAATGCATGGGCCTGGCGGAGACCTGTTGCCAAGCTCTTGTGCCTTTAAAGAAAAGAGAAGCAGCAAACTTTAACTAAACAATGGCTTTAAATTGTGGTCTTCGTGATAATACCCTTTTTATAAAACTAATGAGTTATTTCACTGATTTCTTGGTTTCTCTTTTTTCAACCCAGCAAAAGGTGCCAGTATGCACAAAAATTCTATGAGCATGCAGCATCGACGATTGCTTAGTGTCAATGGAATCGCTGCTTCATTTCTGAAAAAAGCGTTACGCTTTTCCAGTTGAATGACCTGAACATCAGTTGGCTTTCCAGCCTTGACGGATTTTAGTTAGCAGCAAAACAATATATTAATCTATGCGTACTTCATACTTCATGCACCTTCTCACTACAAATAAATGCCCTCTTTACTCCATTATGTGCTTTCTAGTGCTGTTATGATGCTTAACGTAAGAATGGCAAGAACCTGTACATAGAGTTTTGTTTCTGTTCGTTGTACTGTGAAGACAATACCTTCAGCTGCAAACTCATTCACTGTTAAAACAAAGTCCTGCAGCAATTCTGCTTGACTCAGTGGCTTTAGGATCGTTTGACTGGCCTACTTTAAGAAAGAAAATTGAGTTCGCTTGTGAACGCTTCGAAGGTGGGAAATTTGCAAGCATGATATAGAAGAGCGTCAGTTTTGCACAGGCCCCTCGCTTCATTCCCAATGGGTTAGCCATGTCCACATCATAAAATGAAGTACAAAATTTATTTTTAATTGAAAAATTTTGCAGCATTTCCATTTTATTTATTTCCAAGTACTTATATTTTCAGTTTTTACAAAAATTTCAAAGCAGATTACAGTTGTGAGTTTGCTTCGTAAGAGGGCTGGAAGATTTGTAATTTGGCTGCTCAGGATTCAGTAAATGATATACCTAGGAAACCTCGCTAAACCATGCGTCACAAGAAGGCAAGACTGTGCACAAAGCACTAATAAGCATAATCAATTATAATACTGTAGAACACCTAAAGAAGAATGAGGTGGGGGTGCTTGTGTAGGGGTGCGAGAGTGCTATTTTTTCATGTTATGGTTCACAAAGCGCAAAAAAAATGGGGATGAAAAGGAAAAGCGTACAACACGTGGGACACTCCCGTTTTTTTGCGCCGTTGTTAACTAGAAATATTATGCACGAACTTGCCCACATCAACCTTTTGCGACTTTCCCATCCTAGAAATGGCTAAAGAAGTACACAGTGACAAACGTTTACTGTATTTTTATTTCAATAACAGGCCAAATAACATTATTAATTCGACAAGGCACTGAAGTTTCCCGTAATTACAGTAGCGTGTTCTTCAACGTCAGGCGCTCTATTATCAGCAACAACGAGTCGCTAAGACATTCGCTCGAAACGCTAATAGGGGTTTTAATTTTTTGGGGTAATGCCGTTACCAGAGTGGTAAATCAGAGGATCAAAGATGATGTGTGCACGACTCCATCTTTTTCGCTTTTGCAGCATCAGCTTCAGTGCATGCTATGAAAATTTTTAGTATGGCCGCACTGAGCCTATATTGTAGAAGAATACGCTAAAGAAATAATCATAAAGCCTTCTACAAACGACCGAAAAGAGTCATGCTAATAAGAAACAGCATACCTGCTTGTTCCACGGTGCAACGCATATGACGCTGTAACTGATGGTGCACAAAACAAGGAATATGATTGTAGTTACAATTCGGTAATCTATTTTACTTTAGAAATATGTACTGGTTCTATTGTATTTCAGCACACAGAAAAACTATAAAAAAAGAGCAAGACTGAAAGCGAAGGAATGATATCCCACATGTTCTAGATATGTTGCTCCTTTCCATCGGCGGTGGTTTCAAGGCTTTTTTTTTTCGTTTGCAATACTCAACTGACTTAGTCACGACTCCACTGACCAAAATCGCTTAGAACGCTTGCTTATTATTCAGGACAGGTGGTTCAAACGAACTATAATATTGGAGAGGAGCCTTCTTACGAAACAAAAAAAGAACATCCACTGCGGTAGCCCTGGTAAGGTTTCATTGCTAAACACTTAGGAACATAAAAATATTTGAACACATTTTAGGCTCACCTGCAAATGATCCATGCGCGACTGGTGAATGTTCTCATATGCACCACCCAAGCGGCACTCGTTCGTGACTTATAAGTTCCACAGGAAGGCGGAACTCGTCGCAGTCGCACTGGTCACAACGACCCCTCGGTACGCCCGAGATGTCTTCGGCCACAATGGACGCCACAGCCATGACGTGAAGGGTTCGTGTAGAGAGTGGAAATATAGTTTTCATTTTTATTTTGCATACAAAAACAAGGATATTTGTCAGAAACTATCCAAGTGGACGCAGCCATATTCGGTTGCTGCACAGGTTATTGTCGAACGGAGAACGTAGCTACGTTTGCAGTATATTAACTTTCAGGACGCGCAGAAATGGCATAATATTTGTGGGCCCATCATGATGTAAGAACTTAATCAGCACGTACGCGTTGTAGGCAATTGTGCTGTCGTGCTACCAGAACTGACGTCCACGGCATAGAAGTGGCGGCACAATTTCTGAATACAAGGTCAGGCATGTGTTCTTCCCTTTCTTCCCTCCACGAATGAAATATTTTGTTAACTAATATAAGGTGCCGCAAAATGGTGATATTATAAAGCGACAGCAGCGTGAGCTCACGTTACTGCTAAGACAACCACTGTCCCTTCCATTTCTCTACGTCAGCGAGCAAGCTAAGGGTAGCGTGAACATACCATCTGAAAAGGCCGACGGCATTGGAAGAAACATGGAACAACTACCTGACGTACACAGCCAAACCTAGGCAGTGCGGCCGCCAACGCCTTGACCCATCATTAACAGTTATGCGGAATGGCATTTTACTCGCGCGCTCTCCTTGGTGCATTACGTTCGCGCAAAGGGCAAGGACGAAGATTCCCGGGACGAAGATCCCGGTTTCGCAAACACTGTAGATCCATGCTATCTTGCAGAATAAAACAACAGCGGGAGTAAACCAGAAGTTATAAAAAATACCGATAAGTCCAAGGACGCAAGCTCCTACAAACTTGCTTGGAAGTTGCTAAGCCTGTGAGCGCGAGGAGATGGCGAGCGGCAAACACGCGGTCGCAGGGTGCGAACATTCACACCCGCTGTCAGCTAAAGCGACCGTCAATATCCTACTAAGCAACATACTGTAAGGAGGCATAGAGATTACTGGGAAACTAACAAGCGAACCAGCAACGTGGATGGAGTCATAAATGTCGAGCGGATTCCGAGGCACGAGCACGCAAATTGACGCGAATTGCCGTTTACCGATTACGTTTCGCCAAAACAAAGTGAAGTTGCTGGCTACTAATAAATATTTCCGCGCAGAATTTAAGACAGCATAAATGACGAAGTACGCATTATAATTCGATGTGCCTAATCGACCTTTGTCTCGCGATGCGCAATTAGGCGGAAAAACTGCCATCATTCCGTCATCTAGATTGCCCTATTAAGAGCGCTGGAAACAAATCCCCCGGGATGGTACTCAAATTAAGCTATCGGACTATATTAGCAGTAAGAAGAAGAAGAAGAGCCCGGAACAAGCGCTTCTACCGACGCCCCTGCGTGTTCCACGTCGGGGACGTCCACCTCTCACGCCATGGCGCCTACAGCGTCATGGACTCCCTCGAAGGCCCACGTCTTCGATGTTGTTGTCCCTACGGGGAATGGTCCCGAGACCGTCGTCGACGCGACGGCCTCAATAGTTGGCCTCTCTGAGGTCTACTGCGTTCAGCACATGGGAGGCCTCAACTTCCAAGTCACCGTCAAGAGCATGGCTTCCATGACTCTAATCGTCGATGCTGGCTGCCTCGTCATCGGTGGCGAGCGTTGTCCCGTCGTCCCCGTCGGCCCGCAGGTAACCAACGTAACCTGCCTCTTTTTGCCGTCCTTCGTCCCGAACGAAGTCCTCGTCCAGGCACTATCACCATACGGCAAGGTTCTGTCTGTCAACGCTGGTCTTATGAACGGACGACGTGGCGTGCTCACGGGCACACGCTTCGTGCGTATGGAAATGAGTACCACAACCCCGGTCCCAAATTATCTGCGAGTCTCTGGTCATCGTGTGACGTTCGACTACCGCGGCTTGCAACGCGTGTGTCGTCGGTGCGGTTCCAGCGACCATTACCGTGCACAGTGCACCGCCGCGTTCTGTGGCCGTTGTGGCGTCCATGGCCACGAAAGCGACGGGTGTGACCGTCCTTGTCGGCGTTGCGGGGATAGTCACCCTACGGTCGCGTGCCCTGTGCGGCGTTCATACTCAGACGCTGCTGCTGGAGCCTTTCCCCCTTTACCACCGGCGTCAACTGCGGTTGCGACTGTGGGTGACGCCGTAACCAAAGAAATCGCACTGACACCGCAAGAAGCAGCGTCAAGAAATGAAAAAGAAGAGGCATGCAGCTCGGGAAGTCACAACGCGCCATCTTCGCCGGCCTCCTCTACTGAGAAAGAAGACCATGACGTGGCGGATCGCAACACGCCATGTTCGTTGGCCTTCCAAGCAGCGAAGGACACGCGTGCTGTGGCCGAAAGCGCCTCCACTTCGGCTGCTACCATCAGTCCTCCTGATCGCAGCAACGTTTTAAATGCAGATAAAACACCTGACCCTGCAATCACTACAGTCGATATACCCACGAAATCTGCTGTGGCTTCATCCGCCTCAATTACATCTCCTACAACGGCGCAACCATTACATCTAAACGAGCCCCCAGCTGCCGAAGTTGTCGGCGACGATGAAATCAATCCCGCCGCCCTACCGCTACCGACATCATCCTCATCAGAAAACAGCTTCAGCCTCGGAGTTGATAGCAGCGTTGGACTCTCGCCAAGCCTGGATGAACTCGACATAAAAATGGCGGCCCCACGAGACGTGAAGCGCGCTCATGCGTCAGCCTCTGGCTCGGACGGCGGCCCCGATCGCCGTGCCGAGTTACAGCGGCCCAAAAAACCTCGGCATTCTTCGAGAGGGTCGAAGAAGTGACGCGTGCACTGCTTAACCCCTGGACTTGTTCCCAGGGCGCCGACTTGAACAACACGACCAGGTCAGTTTAGTGATACATTTAATTAATTATGGCTGACACCCTGAAGATTATTTCATTAAATGCACAAGGGTTCCGAAGCCCTGTAAAACAAGCCGAAATTATCAGCGTGGCACACGCATAAAATTGTGACATACTGTGTTTACAAGAAACAAATTTTTTCACCATTGGACATGTCCTTACTTTCAAACGCACTTTTAACCTAGACTGTTTCTTCTCTTTCGCGACATCACGATCTAGCGGAGTTGGTATTATTATTTTCAACAGAGCTCTCTTGCGAGATCATCATGTCTTTTATGATGGGACTGGGCGAATATTGGCATTTGATTGTGTACTATCTTCATTTAGGTTACGGATTTTGTGCATATATGGACCCGCGCAGGCCATTAAGTGTATTGGACGTGTATTTCCTTGACGGTCGTCACGTGGTGCTCGTTGGGGATTTTAACTGCGTCTTAGACACGCGAGCAGATGTGCAAGGCCCGGGCTGGGGTCGCCCTGATTGGAACGCACGGGAGTTGCGTCGCCTCGTCCAGCATTTTTCGTCGCTGGATACATATCAACTTTTTCATGGTTCTTTATTTGCCTGGACCTGGCGACGCGGTGCGTCGTCAAGCAGGTTAGACCGTGCCTATGTGCCAAGCAGTTTAGCTCAGTATGTCACCCGGTCTGATGTGATAACGTTTCCTTTATCCCCTGTTTATATTTCCGACCACAAACCAGTAATACTTGAAATTCGTTCCCCTGCTTCCTCATCAGTAAAACCCTGGCGTCTGGACATCCGCGTTCTACATGACGCGCGCTCGCGCTCTTGTTTGTCAAGAATCTTGGGCGCCTCTGTTTCTAGATCTGACCGAGAGTCATGGGATACGCTCAAGGTGCAGTGGCGTCTGCACTGTTCAGTTGAAGGACGTGCACTCAGACGACGTATGTCAGAAGAACTGGCGGATACTGCCACGAAGCTCCGCATCGCCCTTCGGGTCAATCAACTGACTCCGTTGATGCGGTCCTGGCAGCGTGAGCTACGGAGGCGTTTCCAACGCCTCATCACGGCGTCGTCTTTGTCAGCTGCTGCTTGGCGATGCAGACGTAATCCGAGTGCACACCCCGAAGTTCTGCGTTTTTCAAGAAACTCGCTTTTTAGACAGCTGAATGCATTCGGTTCTGCGGCCCCAAGAGCACTTCCTGTTACACCACCTCCCACGCGTGATTATTCGCTCTTCGTAACGCACTTTGAAAACATGGCGCGTACGACCATGCAAATAGATTCTGGCTCTCGAGGATTTCATACATTGCTTAGTGGTCTGCCTCAGGTTCCACCTGAGGTAGCTGACCGTCTTTGTGCACGACCATCAGCCGAGGAAGTGAAGGCAGCATTATCTTCCATGAAGCGTGGCTCGGCCCCAGGGCCGGACGGGTTACCCGTTGAGTTTTATCTAACGTTCTGGGAAGATATTGGTGCCACTTTCGTATCTGTTATCAGCCAATGCTTTGAGAACTCTGATTTCCCGCTTAGTTTTCGGGACGGTCGCATTGTGCTAATACCTAAGCACGATCCGTCATCAGTTCGCCCAGAGGAATGGAGGCCAATCACGCTTCTCAACGTTGAATACAAAACCTTCACAGCTGTTCTCACCCGGCGCTTGAGAAGCCTGATGCCTTCCCTAATAGGACACCATCAGGCATGCTCAGTCCCTGGCAGAGAGATACACAGTCTTTCGTTCGTTACGCGTTACATAATGACATACACTCTGGCCAGGTCGGCACGTGGTCTCTTAGTTTCACTAGATCAAGAAAAGGCATTCGATCGCCTTGAACATAACTACATTTTTAATGTACTGACCTCGTTCGGCTTCTCGTCAAATTTTGTTGAACTTATTAGGAATACCTATTCTAATATCCGAAGTACATTGTTCCTGGATGGTCGAGAAAGTGCACCGTTTCCCGTTACTCGTGGCGTTCGTCAAGGGTGCCCTCTATCCCCAGTACTCTTTGTGCTCAGCCTTGAACCATTTCTGCGCTCAATAGTGAGAGACCCTTACGTATGCGGTCTCCCACTGCCTGGTAGCGGTGTTGTGAAGGTGACAGCCTTCGCCGATGACATCACATTATATCTCAGGAATGAAGATAGCTTAACCCGTAGCCTTCGAATTTTCACTGAGTACGGAAATACTTCAGGTGCTGCGCTAAACTTTTCAAAATGTCGCTATTTGTTCATTGGTTCACCACAGACACGCCTAAGTCCCCTTTTCCGTCTTCAAAAGAGCAACTCTCTTCGCATTTTAGGCCTTGACTACACCTCTAATGGCATATCAGACTCTGTGTGGCTCTCAATTCTTGAAGATGTAAGGCGAAATATTGAAGATGTGCAAGGGTATGATTTACCCCTATCAGAAAGAAGGTACTTAGCGCAGTCTGTATTTTGCGGCCGAGTGTGGTACGTTTGTCACGTCGTACAGCCACCATTACGGGTTGCTAGGTCCTTGCAGTCCCTTCTTGGTGCCTTCTTCTGGTCGGGCCGTACAGAACTAGTCTGTCGCGCGGCGCTTGGGCAACCACGCTCTCGCGGTGGGTTCGCCTTCCCATCCGTGTCTGTCCACTGCCGGCTGCTTGCTCTGCGATTTCTGCTCCGTCTGTTACAGCATGATCAGTGTCCAGCGCGTGAACTCGCTTGCTATTTCTTTGGCACGAAAATTCGCTACATGTTACCGGGCGTACACTTAAATCACGGACCACAAGTGTTAAACGCACCTACATTTTACTGTACGGCCGTGGCATTTTATCGCCACATACAACAGGTATGTCCCGATGTAGACGTTCTCCAAAACCGTGTAGTAGATACTATGTCAGCCTTACTGCTTCCTCTAGCTCCCCCAGCGCGCCTCGCACGTTCAAATAATGTGTCGTGGGATGCGATAACGGTGTCATTTTTGCCTGGCCACCTACGCGACTTCATGTGGCGTCTAGGGTGGCAAGTGCTTCCAACTCGGGACAGGCTTGAGCGGTGGGGCGTTGTCCGATCTTCGCAGTGTCCCAATTGCCCCCTTCAAGAATCCAATAAACATGTACTGCTGCAATGCGTCGTTGCCAGGATATTTTGGAGGGCCGTACATACTGGATTTCGTGGCCTTGGAGTTAACCGCTTTGTTACATCTGGTCGCTGCTCACGTGGCCGCTTCGCGCGACTTTTAATTGCTGCGGAGGCCTTCTGTCTATGGCGTAACCGGTGCGAGGCAGTTGCCATGGGACGTCGTCACCGCACTCTGTTTCCACTTATGGGGAGGCTCTACTCTGAGCTACTGTCGTTTCTGTCGGAGGAGTTGTTCTTCCTTGGAGAAGAAGAGTTCCTTCGACAGTGGTCATGTCGTTTCCTGTCGGTGGCTGATGGACGCGTCTGGCTGAATTTTCGTCCAGTCTGGTTCTTGTAGCCAGACCATCAGAAGTATTCATTGAGTGCACATAGGATGCAGGTGCCCGTGATTTCTGTGTGTGTGTCCTCTCGTATACATGATCATTTTTGTGTATACACATCTCGTGCACATCACTTCAAAATTGTGTAAAGTGTTCTATCACATCATCATTGTACATAACCATTGTGTACACTGTATATATTGAAAATCATTTTGTACATGTGGCATTTATTTAATGTGTAACTGTGCCTTTCTGTGGGTATACGTGTTTATATGTTGGTGCGTGAGCACTCGGACATTACTTACGTTGAAAACGTGCTGTGTTTCGTTTCTTACATGTTATCGTCCCGGTGGAATTGTGCCGTGATTATGACTCGGTGTTCGTATCGTCTCTTGGCGAAATAAACTTTTTCTAAACACAGAGTTTAGCAGGCATGCCTGAATTCAACTGAATACATAGGGCAGAGTAGCGGTATCCTACACAGTGGTATTCTTGGTTTAACTGAGCAACAATCGTAACGAGCACATAAATATGCAGCACTGACCTTTTTTTGCGCCTCCTGGCAACTTCCCCACTCCGCTTCGTCCAGCAGCGAATACAATGATACAGCCACAGGATCGGAAGAATGTGGCAGTCGTACGTCCACACAAAGTAACGGTTTCCGCGAAACTGGCCGACACCACACCACTTCCATTTCTAGTAGCTCAAATCAGGCGCGGCACGCGCCACTGTACTGCGCCTGCCACTGGTGGCGTTGGTGAAGTAGAACGTTTACAACTAGCGGAGGAAATGCGGAGAGATGGGGGCGCTGCGATCGTTACAAGTGTTTGCGAATTCCCGTTTTCGCACTTTGGTGTTGTAGCAGTTGCAGCCCCACTGTACTGCGTGTCACAGCGCAAACCGCGCCGGCGAGAAGAGCTCGTCAGACCTCGCGCTTGCGCACTTGGAAGTATACCGATTGGATGGGTGATGTGGGCCATGGCCAGCCCGCGGAGCAGTGCGTGAAAACTCCGCGGCCGTCAGCGCTTTTTTTTTAACGCGACAGCGTTAAGGAGCTCGTGTCGCAGAAAAGCCGGTGTCGTCGGCGTCGGCAGCATTGGCCGTGAGCGATAAATCCCGGGAGGCACTTCATGAATAAAAAACAACTCGCTAGATGGGCTGGAACACCGTGCCCTTGATATCGGTTATGCACAATTTTGCTTTCTTTCTCTGTGGACGGCTGTCCTCACGTCAGCAAGAAGTACTCACTTTTTCACATATCTTTCTTTGTGAGGGCGCATGGCTGAGAGATGGCTAGAGTCGCTTCCGGTAATTTCGTTTCTCCTGTGAACGATGGGAAAATATATACGATGCTTCACTGAACTTCTATCTTCCATTTTGAGTACTAAATAATTTGCTAAAGTAGGTCGATATTTGAGATAAGCCGTCTTCGATGCTCCAAATCTTCGTAACACATCCTGCCTTTATTTCTCTTGTTCTCTTCCTTTTCCTCTACCTCTCTTCTTTTTCCTCCTTTGTCCCTTCCTTGCTCCCTCGTTTGCTCGTAGATATTTCCTCCTTTCTATTTTTCTCTCAACTTTTTCTTTTTTCAACAATTCTTTTTTCTTCCTTCATTATTTTCTTCCTTCTTTCTTCCTCCTTGGTTCGTTTCTTTCTTTTATTATTGCAACCTTGCGGGAAAAGCACCAATGTTTGGGTAGTTTAGTAACTTATTTATTTCCTGTGAGAGTGCTAATACGATGCTATAGCGTATGATATCGAATTGTAGAGGAAGAAATTCTCTTTCCTACGGTACTAGTCCCCCACAACATGTTTACTGGAAAGACCATTGAAAAATACATTTGAACGAATAACTTTTAGAAAGAGAATGTTGCATGCAAACGTCAGTGTTGATTCGGATAGGAGAACAGGGAAAATGTCATAATATAGATTTCAATGCGATAAATATTTCCAATATAGCTGCAAATATGAGCTTTCTGTGTGCTAAATTTATCCATATATTTAAGAAAACATATGCCATAGTTATTAGGCCCTAGTGCGATTACGAGGTCGTCTTTCGTTTGTCTTCTAGCGCAAAAATCGACTATGTGCGCGACCGCTGGTAAATAAACCAGCCAGAAGGAGTTTTAAACATTAGAGTTGAGAACTGTGATGTTTGGAACTTGCAGGATATGTTTAGATCAGCACGTGGCAGCAATGAAATGCTTTCCAAGAGAAAGCGAAGGTCCGTGCTTAAATCTGGCAAACTGAAGTTGGTCTCCGGGCCAATGCTCTCACAATCGTCCTAAAGCTCGTGCGCACGACGAATCAGGATTGCCTGAAATGCGCTGTTTCTCGTGGATCAGAGGCGCGCATGGAGGAAGAAAAAACATTGAATAGAAGCTCTACCATGTGCGCGTGCTAGGACGAAAGTATGGTGCATACCTGCGTCTGGCCGTTTTACACGCAATTCCCCCCGACGTATATCGCGACGACGCCTGCCCGTCTTGTGGGCAGACCTCAACTCTAGCACACATGCTCTGGGACTGCGGGTCGAGATACCTCAAGTTCAGGAAGGAGGAGTGGGACTCGCTCCTGTGAGCACCCGCTCTAGACAAGCAAATCCCGGCTCTCCGGCATGCTGCTCCGTAGACCTCGTACCGTGGTAAAGGCGTCCTATGTGCAGATTAACGTTATTGTCCGTGTTTAAACGTTAGTGTCTGTGGTTAGTGCCGCGTGTTAGACCGTGCTCTCCCGGCTGCTGTTGTAGCCAGGTGGGATGCGTAGAAGAAACAAGCGTAAAGCGAGCGTGGAAACAACACTGTACACCTTGTACAAGGCCACGGTCAAAGGACGATCTATAGGAGTCCCAGCACGTCAGAAAAAAGGCAACGGAAACACGAAAATGAGCGAAACTGAATAAATAGTTCCCTTATAACCCGTTAGATGGCGGTAGCTGTCCATGCGGGCTCTCAGAGCGGTAATATACAAAACTGCAGCCATAGATAAGTGTGGACAGGAAGGGGTTGCGAGGCCAGCCTATGCACGCACGAAAGAAGTATAAAACGGATGACGGAATTAGTTTTCGTGTAGCGAATACTCCTCATTTGTAGTTTATAACTAACATGTGAAAACATGCCTATAGTGATTTTCTCGTTACATATAGTATGTAAGAGTTATCTGGGATCCAAAGAGTTGTCTTCTTGTGCGTAGTGGTGCGTCGCAAATTTCACGTTGTTTGCTTTCGTTTCATAAGCGGCGATCACGGAAGGGAAGGGGGTGGGGGGCTCGGGCCCCTGAGCCCCCTCCAGAGTTTACCGGAGGGGTAGGGCTGAGCCCCCCACTCCAGCGATGCCGTAGCCAACGCTCTTCCCCCTCTACAAACACACCTAAAATGGCATTACCAGAGTTTTGTCACACACATTATTTAAAAACTAAATTATGGGGTTTTACGTGCCAAAACCACTTTCTGATTATGAGGCACGCCGTAGTGGAGGACTCCGGAAATTTCGACCACCTGGGGTTCTTTAACGTGCACCTAAATCTAAGTACATGGGTGTTTTCGCATTTAGCCCCCATCGAAATGCGGCCGCCGTGGCCGGGATTCGATCCCGCGAACTCGTGCTCAGCAACCCAACTCCATAGCCACTGAGCAACCACGGCGAGTACACATTATTTGACGTTTCTTTTGACTTGCCTCGACCCTTTCATTGAAACCTTTATTGTGGATAGTAGCTCATTACATCATTGTTGACGCGGACGTGCATGGCTTTTAATTCATACTTTTCTTTATTTCTGCAAATCCTGCCAATATGACGACATAAGCATTAGAGGCACCAGCAGCGGCTGCCTCATTCGTATTTTCTCACTTCAAAATTTTTTTATGTTTGCACTGTAAACACTTTGCACGTATACAATATATTTGAATATGTACACTAGACAGATTTCATTATATTGAAAGAGAAGGTGGTTGCCAATTAACAATTATTTCTAAAAGTGTGGATAGCCTATGAATAGGGATTTAATATAATGCTATATATTCACCTGACTGCAAATCGATTTGAGTGCTTTTTAGACCCTGACAAAGCCTATAGACTTTAGTGACCCCTTCGGCAGAGTATTTTATCAATGGTGTGTGAACTGCACGTGAATGATATGTGTCTCAGTATTGCTTTTCTTTCCAGTAAACAATGTTAACGGCTCATAAAAATATTGTACAATAATTTACAAAATTATTTAGGGATTGAAACATCGTCATTTGCATGCAGAGGTCATAAATATATACAGGGTGTCCCAATGAACTGTCATTCACGGAGATTTAAAATATAGCAATGCGTTACTCTGAGAAAATCTAGTGCACATTGTTTCCAGTACAGTGGAGAGCTCGCAGTAATTTTTTCTTTACAGATATTTAATTAGGTCATTGTATTTATGTAATTTGAGACCTACTATGCTAATTATCAAAGTATCAGTGAGGAATCTGTAGGCACAGCCAAGGCACATCTAACTGCGGTATTTTCAGCGACCTGCTAATTCCGTACACATTTTTTTACGATTGATAAACAAACCCTGCGAAATATGGCGAATACCACGTGGCTGCGCTGACACGCCCATCATAAAGCAGTGTCTCCGAACATGCTCCCTGTGAGTTAGCCAGGACGAAATAAAGAAAATAAAGAAAAACATCGTGATCGAGCTCCTTATCTGCCGCGCCCCGGCCGAAGTAACACGTGACGTTTGGTGTTAGTTGGAAACAAGCTGTGATAACTGCTGTCTTAGCGTCGATAAAGTGCACGGATGCTTTCTTTTTGCCCAAAAAGCTATCAGCACAACAGCGAATTGACAACGTCAGTGCAGATGTCTCAGATACCAGTCGCTATGTTTTTCTCTTATGAGCAGAAGGAGAACATGATTCTTTCCTTCAGAGCTGCAAATGGCAACAAGCGGGAGACAGCAAATATATGCCATTCATGGAAGCGTGGTGGTAGACCAAACGCATCGACTATCATCAGAAATGATGAAAACATAAGACAAACCCCGCAGCTTCAAGAAACAGCGGCAGAGGACTCTATCTTTGAGTCCCAGCCTACGTACGGATGTTCTATCATTTATGGCCTCAAATCCTCATGCTAGCATGCGGGACGCGGTCGCCGAGGTACCAGTTTCCAAGTGATCAATTTGGATGATTCTAAATGACGGCCTTTCGCCCGTACTACCTTAACCAGCACCAATGCTTAGAACATAGGGACCTGTAGAATCGCCTAGATTTCTCGAATTGGATCCTCACAAACGCAGATGCGTCACCGGAACTTTTGAGCAACATCATGTGCACAGATGAAGCCAATTTTCGCAGAAACGCACAGGGTAATCTGCACTAGGTAAAGTGCAATCGGCGCCAATGTCAGTGGTCGTTCAGTGAGTGGTGCGGAATTTACGCCGGTGCTATTCTCCGTCCCATCTTCTTCGGTCACACACTGAATGGACAGCGTTACGTGGACTAAATCCTTGAAAGAGTAGTGGATGAATTTCTCAGCGAAGTCCCACTCACGTCTTCCACTGCTGTGCTACCAGCAAGATGAAGCACCAGCACACAGCAGCAGCCGAGCACGAAACTGGCTAAATGCGACTTTTTATGCCCAATAGATTGGAAGGCATGGGCCCATAAATTGGTCTGCTAGGTCACCTGATTTTTTTTGGTGAACTTAAACTGAGCTAGGGACGAGACAGTGAGGTAGACGAGGACAGCACGAAAGCAGCTAACAACTGGTTTATTGAAATCACACAATAATGCCTCTTCGAACTATGCGCATGCCCAAGCCGCGTGACCATTAACACTCCCTCGGCAAGCCCATATATACACCAAAAAATCAAGCGCTTTCTTGAAAACATACACTGACGGTTCGCTGCCGCATGTATCTCGGCCATGTCTTGCTATCAAGGAAGCTTCCATGATTTTACGTGTCCTTTGGTCCTTTGCTCGCCCTAACACCTTCGTTTTGCCAAACATCGGCTTGCACTTTTTCACACATGACCTACAATGAACTGGCAGGTACTTTCCGCTGCCATCTTTTAATGAATTTGCTCCATTAAACGATTGTTAATACATCTTCTGGATTGCCCCCACATAGAGCATTCCACAGTTCAGCGGAAACTCGTACATCACCTCTGTTCTACATGGTACATACGTGTGTCTATGTTTTATGCCACAACCATCACTCTTGGGTTTTGCTACGTTAGAAAGGGCGCATAAGCGCGCTTTTCTGACCTTTTCTTTATTGTGCGATTTCAATAAACCAATTAATAGTCAGCGTTCGTGCGGTCTTCATCTACCTCGGTGTCTCGTCCCTAGCACAGGTTAAGTTCACAAAAAAAAAAAAAAAATGTCTTACCAACTAGCCTCCGAACACACTCTCCTCTAAGTCACCTGAGCTCTTTCCACTCGACTGCTTTCTTTGAGATTACGTGAAATGTCGTGCTTACATGATCAAGCCGGACGTCAGATTAGCTCAGGGCATGCATAACAGATGCCTGCTATAAAGTTCCAGTGTCGGCCATCAAGGCAGCGACCGAAGATGTCATAAAGCGTACTTAGTACTGCGTAGCTGCAGGAGTCGACCTATTCGAAAAAACATCGTCACCAGATGCAACGAGGCTCACGAATTTTATAGATGATAAGGGCCCTCTGAAACCTGATGTAGTTGTTTGTGTGCAAGAATCCCGATTGCCAATTTGGCTGATTTAGAAGTGGTACATTTTCTTTCTGTACCGCATCAGATTCGCGTTTTCTCTACACGTGAGTAGCTTCTCGGTCTGTTTGTTTGGTTGCTATTTTTTTCCACGAACCTGTTTTTGCGGCACACATACACTTGCATGATAGATAAAACTGTCAATTTAATTTGGCTTTGGTCTGAAGCAAGTTTCTGGCGCGAAATGCAGCTGCGCGCGCACTCTTTCAATTCGGTGCGAGCAGAGCCGGGATATGGAAACATGCCATGTGTAGTCCATTGTTTCTCGCGTTTCGAGCGTGCTCAGAGTGGCGCGTCGGCTGCATTATCAAGGGGCTTTTTTCTATCAGTGTGATCAGTCGGCCTTTAGAGACTGATAAGAAGTGTGCCGTACAAATGAGAGGAAGGAATAGCTGCGGAACGCAAAATCTACTGTTGGTGCTCCTTCTGTGCCATTATCAAGGTGATGCGCTGTCTCTTCGGGTTGGCGACAGGCATGCAGTTGCGTTCATTCAGCTTATTTGAGGGCGCTGCTTTATGCTGTGGGTGGGGTGGGGGAGCACGGTCACGTGGTATTTTTCATATTTCGTGAGGTTTCTTTGTAAGATGAAAAAGAAAGTACGCAATTAGTATGTCACTAAAAACACCACAGTTACATGTCATTTGGGCGTGTCTACAAATTTCCCATTGACACTTTGATAATTTGGACAGCACTTCTCGAGTTAGACAATTTATTGCAACTGCTGAATTAAACAGCAGTAAAAAAAATTACTGCCGGCGGGAATAACGCTACTGCTCTTTTTTAAGTCTTAGTGCATGACAGTTGGAGCAGCTTGTATAGTTCACTCAGTAACCGAAATGAGGTAAAGTCGGATTTACTCGAAATCAAAATCAAAATCAGTCATGCGCGGCGGCGCTCATACTCGGACGCACAGAAAAAGAAAGAAAAGGAGAGAGAGAGAGAGAGAGAGGCTGCAGCATCGCATGAAAGGCAACGCAGTATTGGTGACAGCCAAGTATACGACGTGTCTTACCAAGTATACGTGCCTTACCAGTACTCACGTACAGGGCAGAAACCTGGAGGCTTACGAAAAGGGTTCTACTTAAATTGAGGACGACGCAACGAGCTATGGAAAGAAGAATGATAGGTGTAACGTTAAGGGATAAGAAAAGAGCAGATTGGGTGAGGGAATAAACGCGAGTTAATGATATCTTAGTTGAAATCAAGAAAAAGAAATGGGCATGGGCAGGACACGTAATGAGGAGGGAAGATAACCGATGGTCATTAAGAGTTACGGAATGGATTCCAAGGGAAGGAAAGCGTAGTAGAGGGCGGCAGAAAGTTAGGTGGGCGGATGAGATTAAGAAGTTTGCAGGGACAACATGGCCACAATTAGTACATGACCGGGGTAGTTGGAGAAGTATGGGAGAGGCCTTTTCCCTGCAGTGGGCATAACCAGGCTGATGATGATGATGATGAAGTATACGACAATTACACGAAGAAAGATCACACCAACCAGAGTCGCACATTCTTCGTCGTGCGAGAGGACTCAGGCTGTGAAACGGAACTGTCTTCTACTTTGAGGTCTTGCAAATTCTCATATTCTTATATTCTCCGGCAGGTGACCTATATATGTATATATACATGGGGTTCGGAAAGCTGGTCGGGCCCCAGACCTAAGCCCACAAAGGCAAGACTAAAGAACGCTACTCACGCAAGAATAAAACAGAAGAAGAAAGCAAACAAGAAGAAAATTGAGACACACCAATAGGCACACAAAGACAAGACACAAGACTCGTAGAACGTCGTACACTCGTTGGCTGCTCCACTGCACCACACGCTCTGATGTGTTACAACAAGTAGCATGTATGTTCAGCGATACGTGGAGCAGCACAGTAGGGCTGAAGCATTGCCGACGTCGGCCGCTAGTTCTGCCGCTAGCGCGATCGCAGAGCGCAGCTAAGTCGCGTCCGCGGAAGGCAGAGAACGTGGCGTACGTGGCGTTCGTTGTAAAGCAACAAATCAGCCGCCGGGGCAGTGAAGTTTTTTTGTTGTTGTTGTACAGGGAAGTTAGTTGTGATTTTTGTTGCAGAGGCGTTAACTGTGCACATGAAAGGTAGGATTTTGGCGGGGACGTAATAAATCCATTGTTATACCTGTCATTTCGTTGTATAAGCGTTCGACATCAAATTTGTCCGTTTTAGGAGCTCCAATAGCTGCAGTTTACAACACATCAATATCTGTTTTAGGTGTGAAGTCAACGGATTAGTAAACTTAGCGCTTGAATAATTTCTGAAATTTTCCTATTTCCGGTAAATTTTATAAAACAATTCTAGCCTCTAGATAAAACTCTGCTTTCAAGAGTCCGTCGGATTTAACTTACTTTTTCGATTTCAGCAAATTTTATTCAATTAGGTTCATTGCTTGTCTCACAAAAGCAATAGTATTTCTGCGTTTCACATGTATATGAATAGCATATAGTCGGAGTTGGCCCAGAGCTAAAGCCTGCTCTACAGTTTGACCTCCCTGAGCATTGGACACCTGTCATCCTGAGTACCAGGGCAAAACCACAGAAGGTGATTTGTCTGCACTGAACGTAGACAGAAGACTTCTAGCATGCCTAATCGTAGGCCGGCAAAACTAATCACTCAGTCTCACTTAGACTGGGACAGATCCGTGTGTCTGAGGCGGTGTTAATCCTGCTGAGTAGAATTTTGGCGAGTCTGAGTTCGAGTGAGCCCGACTGAGTGCTTGGTACTCGCGTTCAGCTCGATTGAAAGCAAATGTGGATGTCGGCAGTGTCACTGCTGGAAATATGTATCTTCATTTATTACACGTAGTGTCGGACAAAAATGGCTGTTGATTCTTTAGATCGACCAAGAAATGGGAAATTCTCAGCGCCTGAGCGCGACGTACAACTCGTGCTATCGTGAATCGTATACGTAAAAACGGGCGTTGCGTAAAGTCAAGTTTTTATTGTGCATTATTTTAGTAGCGTCCACTTCTATTTACGAAGCAGGCCTTCATAGCGCAGACGGGCGGAAAGAAAGAACTTAGTTCCACCCTGAGCTGCCAACCAAAAAAAAAAAAAAAGAAATTAGAAGAACGGAAGCGCTCACCACACAAACAATTGCGCGTGTGCACGCATCCCACACATGCACGAAAAAACAAATAAGAATCTACATATATTTAAGGATCTCCTTGGCACACTTTATCCTAACGTGAAGTACATCCACCAGTGTAAGTGTCAGGCGCCATACTTATTTGTTTCTCGCTGGGCATAGCATTGCAAAGGAAATAAGGAACTTTCTTGCGTGTTTAGGACCTTTATACAAACATTTGTCTACATGTTAAGCGTTTGTAATCACTATGTATGTGCTGTATATCTCTTATGAAGTTCTTTTAATCATTGATGTGTTCAATTTGCGAGAAAGCCTGAGTTTGTGAGATTCGGTAGACCAAGTCGGCCTGTCTGATTCCGGTGAGTGATTCTGAGTGAGTAAAATTTTGGTAAGTTTGAGTGCTAGTGAGCCCTGCTGAATGAAATTCTTTTTAGTCTGAGTGCGAGCGTTACTTAGAGTAGGCACTCAGAAACGGAATGCTGAACTACTTTTCATATGCAACCCGTGAGATCGCTACTATGTTCGGGTCGTTCAACCTTCCGCTGCCTGGACTGTTCCTTTATTTTATCGGATATCTGTAAGTGTATGCCATTATAGAGCGCGGCTCTTAGGCGCCCCTTCCTGCGGCGAGCACCGGCATCGGCGTCTTCGGTATAATCGAGCGAACGAGCATAGCGAAAGATAAAAGAGCGAATGCGGAGCGCAGCTGGTGATAAAAGATGGCAATTGCGACGAAAGCGTGGGGAGGAAAGTGGAGGAGGAGGGCATGGCGAAAGCGTGAGAATAAAAGCGTAGTACCGCGGAAGACGGGCTCTGTGGCCACCAAGGCTACGCGATGGTGCCACAGTAGCGAGCGTCGTGTGTTCACTGATGATGCCTCCGATGACGAACATGGAAACAAAGCGCTGCATGAGCGGAAGTCTGTGTGAGGCGGCTGCTGTGAATCGCACCCAAGCGTCACCCACGCAGTGCTCTTCGCGATATCCCGATTAGCGAAGCAGTCGCGCCATAATTCGCTGCGTTTTCAACGTGGCACACGAGAGAGGTTGTCTGTGCCAGCCAATCTATCGCGAAATCAATACACGTGTAGAGCTGCGCTCAAATTTTGCATTAGGAAGTATCGTAATCGTCGGCCAATTTTTTTACCAGTTCAGTGCCATGCATGCAATATGGCACTCAATGGTATCTATGAAAACACTGTAGCGCCGCTTAGGCATTCTTCTGAAAACGCAACTGCCACCACTCATGCCTGTGGTTGTCGTGATAAACGTGAGCTCGAAAAAAGAACACGCACGTCACGAAGGCTTCGACGGCAGCGTCAGATACATGTAGGTTGCACGAGCAGAACATGCATATATATATACATATTTCCATCTTTTGTTTGTGTTAGTTGCGGGAGACTGACACGAGAAGTAACAGTGGGATCTTGTAGCTGTAGGAAATGCGGCAAAGATGCAGGGAGGGTGTTGGGTGGTGCGGAGCAAGTGGAGGCGACCATTCTCCCGGCTGCCATTCCTTTGCGTGCACGGCCGAAATGATACGACACGCCGGCGGACACAGGCTTGTTTTTCCTCCATCTCTGCTCGTTTGCACAGAGGGGTGGTTATAGTGCGAGAGCACCCGTCGCAGCCTATACTCACAGCAATACAACATCGCTCGTGTGAGAGAAGCGTAAAGCAGAAGGTGCTCCATGCATGCTTACCTTGTTTGTCCGGTGTTTATACTACTTCGCGCGTCCTACTTTCCTTTTCATTTTCTCCATCTACCTTTCTAATGATATATCTACAACGCAGCAAGCAGAATTCCCTTCTTGTTAGGATCTTCTCTCTAAAGTTCTTTAACTTGCTGTAGCCATTGCTAAAACACACACATTAAATAACGACAATAATAATAATAATAATAACGTCCTCTCATGTAAAACATTTATTTCCTCAACGTCGCGTTGTCATTAACCCTTTGAGACGCTGTCTACACAATTGTGCACAGCAGCAGAGTGCATCAATAACAAAAGCACTGATGAAAGTAATGGTATTTAAAATGTGTTTCATACATCTGGAAACACTTATTATTGGAACTGTGCTGTAATTTTGAATAATGTGTAGAATGTTTTAGCAAAATGAGTGGGAAGGTGGACGGCTGGGTGTTTTTACTGTGTGTCAGCATGTTGTACGTAGCGGATTGAGTGCTTTGTTTTTCACAATGTCGTACACCAGGCATAATTTTCAAGTGGCTGGAAGCGCTTTTCAAGCTCTTAAAAACACAAAATAGTATATGGTCTCATATTTGATGTTCCTGTAGTGAGTTTTCCCAGAGTCGAAATTTCGTAAACTTGACGAACCTTGTTAAACTATCGAAAATTCTTAGTCTTTTCTGCAGCTGTACACTATGATTCTGAAGATGCAAGAGATGTGGTGAAAGCAAGTTTTCAATCAATTGGATGAAATAGCATCTGAAATGGTTAAGGACTTGTTGTTTTGATTCCACACAACTGAGTTTCATTACCACTCTACTACCGCCTGAATTTAACTGCGCGTTAAAGAAGAACAGGATGTCAAAATAAATTTGGGGTCTGCTATTATGCTGTGCCTCATAACCCGATTGCGGTTTGGTGCGTACAGCACTTATATTCAAATAAAGGTTAACACTTCTGCCAGGATGCGACAAGCCATGTGAGGCAATGCCAATGCTCAACCCTCTCAGAGATATATGAGCAATTAGCACAACAACAGCTCAAGAAAGCACGACTGAATGTGTGTTCTATTTACTACGCAAACATGAGTAGTGCACGCAAGGTAACGCCTAAAAGGAACTTACCACTCTCGTATTTTACTAAACGCTAAAGAAATTAAAGGTTTGCGTGAACATGACCGCTAATTATTGTCAAATAAAGCAACCAATTAAAATTAATTTAATATTGGGTTTTACGTGCCAAAACCACCATCTGATTATGAGGCCAACCGTATACAGAGGGTGACTCCGGATTAATTCTTACCACCAGGGATTTTTGTCCAACAGGCCACGATTCAAGACCACCACAGGTGGTAAAGCGCAAGTCCTTTCTAACGCGGTCGGATAGAGCCCGTGGCAACCAAACGCAAGCGTCCAACTCGCAAGAATTGCACGACCCGCGTCTCACGAACGAGCTTGAACAGCTTAGGCGTGCCAATGATAGTCTTAGGAGAGAAAACGCTCAGTGGCCGAAATACGAAGGTTGGCGCTCACACCGCCGGCTCCTCAGCCTGCCGCACGCTCGTCGGCCAGGGACACGGCGGAGCCTCCCCTCCCCCCCCCCCCCCTCCCGTAAGCAGTTGCAGTGAACCGTGGCGCCCTGGATGACTCGAGGGGAGACGAGATGGTAGAACTCCTGTCTGTGCTCAGGAACGCCATCTCCAATATACAGACAGGTCTCGCTCACGTACAAGAAATGATCGCGCACCCTCAGCTCAGCCTGGTCGCCCTCAGCGCGAGAATACTTAGGCTGGAGGGGACCAGCCACGGATTTTTGCCAAGCACATCTACAGTACAAGTTCTAAACTTGCACAGCTTCATTGCCTCACCGACGGAGGGTGCCATGCTGAATGCAGCACTTTCGCAATCCATCCACAAGCCCAAACATGGATAACGGACCTAACGTCATAACAATGTGGCAGTGGAATTGCGCAAGGTTGGTCAGCAAACGGGCGAGCCTGCGACAATACCTAAAAAGCCTAAAGGATAAACCCCAAGCAATCGCCTTGCAAGAAACGGTTACATCATCGCCCATCAAGCTCCCCGGTTTCCAAATGGTGGCTTCCACTAAAGGGGGAAGGGGGGTCGCTACTCTGATTAGTAAAGTGTTCACGAGCATTCGGTGAGACCCAGGTCCCGCGGACAATGGGGTCGAGAACATCATGGCCGAACTCCTTGTCGATCCCCCTATGCGGCACTTAAGAAGAAACAATATATTCATACTCAATGTTTACTGCAGACTCAGCGTTCACAGAGCCAGGACTGGTGGTATTCCCAGAAGGCCGTACATTTTGCCGGCTGTCAACCTCTAGTCGTCATGGGGGATTTCAATGCCCAGCATCAGGCATGGGGCTATCGCACCAATACGAAGAAGGGTAGAGACATAATGCACACGGCAACGAAGGAAGATCAGGAGAGGGAACTCGGTGAGCCTAGATACAACTCCGGATCTCACCTTTGTCAAGAACCTGGACAGCGTCAGGTGGACAAACACAGCCATGGACCTCGGTAGCGTTCATTGCATCATCGAAGCGGTCATCAAGGCTACCCTTAGCAAGACGACGACCTTTAAGTTCAATGACTGGGACATGTTCCGAGTAAACCGCTAAAAGCGCATCCTCACTTAGGATACGGGCCTAGACCATTGGTATGACGAGATAAACGAGGATGTCCCTAGGGCCACCAAGGAGGTGACAACCAATCTGGAGACAACACCTAGTCCGATTACAAGACAGCTTTGGCGAAAGCTGTCCATTTGGCCACCGACTCGACTCGACTCGACACGGAGCAGATCATAGACAAGCACCTGGCGGTAACGGACGATCCGGTGCGCCCCCCCCCCCCTCCCACCCAGTTTCCCGAGTACGAAGGGCGCAACGCACCATCGATGGACGAGGATTTTACCGTGGCTGAGGTCAAGCGGGTTCTCGCATCCCTCAACGGCAGATCTTCCCCGTGACAAGACGGGGTCACCAACAAAATGCTCAAGCATCTCGACGACGACTCAATCGAGTTTCTTACAGACAAGATAAACGACATCCGGTGCAGCGGCCTCATTCCCAAGAGCTGGAAAGCAGCCTACACAGTACGCATACCCAAGCCAGGTAAGGCGCCGAGAATCGAAAATCTAAGGGTCATCTGCCTGACGTCGTGTGTCGGGAAGATGGCCAGGAGTGTCTGAAGGAGCCCAACTTGACGTGTGAGGGAAGAAATTCGCCTTCGAAATTACCTTCACACTAGCAGGATGCGCCGAGTCGACACAAGTGAGCTATGGCGAAGCAAGTCAGCGCTGGAGATGTAGACCTCCACGCCGTAGATGACACTGTCCAGGGGAAAATACGAGTGGACCTTCATGCTGCCAAGTTCCGTAAGTTTGCTCAAAGTGCTCAGCGCAGTCTCATGTAAAACTTCGATATTCAGGACATTTTTTTGGTGTGTTGACTCTGACATCTGTGACTTGATTTAGCGTCACCGCTTCAGAGAGCACCGAGACAGATTGTCGGTTGAGTCGCCTCAGTTTGGCGGTAGCGAGTTTTTGTAAAAACACAATCGCGCTGACTGCAGTATTCCGAGTTGGTTCCACGATCGACCTGTTTAAAGACAGGTAGGCCCTAGTGTTCGTTTCGCTTTGCGGCTCCTCACAAGCTGAAAGTCATCGTCAGTCGCTATGCAGTCCTCACTGCTGAGCGAGTAGACACTAATATTGTCGCAGTCGGTGTCGCTCTGGAGGCCGGTCCGCCTCCTAGACGCAGTCGCCACTGATGTCGCCAACCCCAGCAGAGGCACGGGGACGTCAACTTGCATCCGTGCCACTACCCATTGTGGCTCCCCCGTGATAAACACAGAAATCAGGCGAGAATAACCGAGCTAGAGAAACAGCGTTCTGGCTGACAGTCACTTCGTTTCGTCGTGCAGCGCAGTGAAAATAGATAAACGGATGAGGAGGGTGTTGTCGGCGTCTGCGGTTGGTCCGCTATCCTTTACTTAGCTTGCGGTGGCGTGCAATGGAAGCTTGATAATGCCGTTAAAACGGATCCTCAGCAAGGAATAGTTCGCAGAGCGATGCATGCTCAAAAGGACTCGACAACGTTATACTGGCCCGCATAAACGTTTATTATACGCAAATAAATTCATGCTATCCAGCACGTGTGAGAAGCCAGTGTCCGAGCGATCAGTGGGCAGCCATCTTCCATTCCTTTGCTCCGGCTATTCAGAAAATCATAAATTTTGTTTTTCATATTAATGCATCGTTAACTTGTACACATCACATTGACGCGGTTAGTTTTCGCGGTATTGTGACATTGCATGGCAGAAAGACGAAGTGGCCGCAACACGAAAGCTTTTGACCAATAGCAGAGGGCTAATGGCAAGAAAGCGTCGTATCAGAAATGGTTATTTTCCTTTTGTGCAGTGTAATCATACGCAATCAGTGGTGCGTATCATATCAGAATGGGAGTTCTCGCGGTTTTGATGACGTCGAGGGACAGACAGGCGAAGCGGGGACGGTCCGAAAAGTTTTTGATGGATGGGGGATGACTGATCGCAGAACTGGAATAGAAAAGTTTGGAATAGCTCTACGTAATAGCGCCCTATAGGTGCGACGAGGGCTTGTAGCTTCGTGTGCGCTGTGTTCTCGCCGCTTAGTTCGCGTTGAAGCGAGAGGAAGCACGAAGGTCAATTCGCTCGATGCTGCTGCCGCGTTTCCTCACTCCATCGTTTCGATAGCGAGTTTCCACAGTCATCAGGTGAGATATGATCATGTTTGCTTGTCCGTGCGTGATGCTATGCTTGTTAATTTAGTTAGTAAGTGAACGTTTACATAATTATACGGCCGATAAAACTACTATTCTTACTTCGTATAGCTGTCTACTAATTTGCACTCGGTATGAATGCCTTGCCCTGCGGGCGAAAGCACGACTTATTTCTTCCTGCCTTTGGTAGACACTTCACAGTAGACCTGTAACACCGAAGCAATGAGAAGGAAAGCTTTATGGAGTTTGTTCCGAATGCTCACAGCGGGCTATGAGAGACGCCGTAGTGCAGGTCTCTGGATTAATTTTGACCTCGTGGGCTTGCTCAACGTGCAGCTAATTACCCGCCGTGGTTGCTTAGCGACTATGGTGTTGGGCTGCTAAGCACGAGGTCGCGGGATTGAATCCCGACCATGGCGGCCGCATTTCGATGGAGGCGAAATGCGAAAACACCCGTGTACTTAGATTTAGGTGCAACTTAAAGAACCCCAGGTAGTCCGAATTTTCGCAGTCCCCACTACGGCGTGCCTCAAAATCATATCGTAGCTTTGGCACGTAAAACCCCATAATTTAAGTTTTTTAAAGATGAAGCTGAATGTTACACTAGTTATCTTGCATTTCACTCCAATCCAAGTGCGGCCGCGGCGGTCGGGAATCGGACTTGCACCCTTAAGCTTAGCAGCAGAGCATACTTAAAAAGCGGCAACACACCTTTTAAATATTAATATTCACCGGTAATTTATCATGCCATGAAGGTCGGTCTATGTTTGTAGTCGACTTTCATTGAAGAGAGCCAACTGTAAAGGTGGGTTATGAATGACTGGAGCAACACAGGCTAAACCATGATTTCTTGCCTAATATACTGAGTCTGTATGTGCGCTATTATAATAGTGCAAGTGTATTGTAAATGTATTGTACACCATTATGATAATGTAAAGTGAAGAATCCTTCCGGTGCACAGACTTTCCATAACTTAGCATACGGTGCATCAAGCTCGTACGTGCCGAGTTTGGAATAATGCTTATGGCGGTTGGGAGCATGTCATATTTTACTCTAGCTTTAAAGGTTTTATCAGCGAAGCAGAGTGTGAGACATGGCTTGTTGGTATTTCATACTGAAGTGACTATAGCGCAAGAGTAAACACGGGGCACTAAAGGGCGACGAGGAGAAGCGCAAACACAAGCGCTTGTCCTTGTCGCCTTTCTGTGCCCCGTGTCTACTCTTGCGCTAATCACTTTAACAGCGAAGTTTATTACTCAGAAACAGTCGTTTTATTCACTCATCAAGGAAATGAATTTTACCATGCAGTGCTGTTACAAAACACTGGCCGTTTCTTGGAATGTTTAGCATAGGGTGCGCTCAGTGCCATATTTTATATCGTAACCGGGTCCTGCTAGTGTTTGAATATACATTGAATGAGAATATGTGCACAAGAGCCTTTATATGTAGCACACGCACGCACGCATGCACGCGTGCGTGCAAACACACACACTCATACACAGAATGTGCGTGCGTGTCTATGTACGCTTTTGAAACAAGATGGGTGAAATATTTGCGACTACTCTAGTGCGAGTGTTTAAAAGCGCAGTTGTTAAAAGTTCTCGCGCTGCGGTTGGTACCACGCTGTGCGTTACAACCTGAGAAACGCGTGAGTCTTTCGAATTCGTTTGCTTTCCTAAAAATACGCCCGTGCGATCTCCGTCTGCCGTCGTGGGCAAGCAGCTGGCGAGCCGAATCGCGCCGCCGCAAGCACTCGGAGCGCATTTTGTGGGCCCGCCGAGAACATCTGCTTTGAGCGACAACGCATGTTGCGGGGTAAAAAAAAAAAAAAAAAAAAAAAAGAAGGGAACAAGCAACTGTGTGCTTGCGCCTCTCTCGCTGTCACGCGGCATGCACCCTATTCCCACTCGTCTGTCAGGAAACGCAGAGCGCAACGAAATTAGTTCGTCAGGAGAAACGACAGCAGCACCTGCCCTCCCGTATTCCTTCTCTTTTTTGGTCGTACTATCATTTTATTCCTTCTCATATATTACGTAATATTTCTATCTACGATTATTTTCCGCGGGTTCTGGAATTGTGAATGAAATAAATTACTCAACGTATTCCTTGAGAAAGATCACAGTGCCTCTATAAGCAGCGACATGGCGAACCCTCGTTCATTCATATATAAGAGATGCTTTGGGAACTTCTAGGTTACAACTTTTGGAATATTTTTCATTCGAAAATAAAGGGAACTCTCGCGAACACAGGCATGCGACTGATGTAGGAGCTTCTTCCAAACATGTGTTCACATTCGCTGCGGTGCCAAAAAAAAGAAAAGGTCTTGTAAAACAGCGTATGAGATACGTTGACAACGGTTTCTAATAAATTCGCCTTGTGTGTTTTAATCTTAACTGCTAGAGAGATGCATTTAGAATAAACTAACTTTTCATTGTTGGAACAAATATTTTTTCGGTATTTTTCAGTGCCACAACTTTTTTCAGCTGCAACCGAGCGGGACGTTTGCGTAAAAGCCGTAGAGCTTTTACGCAAACAATAGAAGCCGTAAACAATAGAAGAGAGAGCTTGATCGACCAGAAATTTTTTTGAGTAATGTTGGCTACCTGGATTTGTTTGGGAACCACTTCAGCGTTTCTTTCTCTCCTTTTTTATTTTTGTCCTTGTACTTCAAGAACAAGGGCCTCTCCTACCCCCGCTTTGAAAGAAAAAAGAAAAAAGAAAACACTCGGAACGTATTCTTGATTTCTTCATAGCGCCCTCCGGCACTGACAGCAGCATATCGCTCGTCGCGGCGACCTCACTGTTCTCAAAGCAAAATTGGTAACTTATGCTGAATGACAAAATTTGGGCTACCGTTATTAAACTAAGCCCGCGGCACGTAAGCAATCACTTTCTTAGTTTCACGTGACGCACAGTATGCGCAGCTGTTATAAGGTGATAAGTTATAGCATGTCATATTGGCCGCTAATAAAGACGAATGACAGGGGATGAGAAAACAAAACGTCGACACGGTCGGTAACTTTCAACTGATTTATTCACGGCATCATGTGGCAATATATATACAAATGTGACATGCGCAGAACACAGAAACAACACTACTCATCAGCCTAGCGCCGCAACCACTTCTAAAAAAATCCATCTCCAATTGAAACTGCCTAATGGAAGTATGACTACCACAGACATGGCCTTTCTTTCTCATGTTATATGCCTCCATCAGTTGGCGTGCATTCTGGTCCTGGCTTCTCCCCAGGATCTTTTATCTCCTTGAAACGTGGCTTACAGGGACAGGCATTGAAGTGCGTAAGAAAGTCCGCCAATTTGTCTTTATTTAACTTTTGTTCATGTTTCCTGGCTCGATCATGCCGGCACCATCCCGTGCGCCCTACGTAGGACTTTCCACACGCCAGGGGGATTTCATACACAACTCCTACATTGCATTTGAAATACGGCTTTGCATGCTTCTTGCCACAGCATTGCCTTCTTTTTGAATCTCCGGAGGTGCGAGGGCGGAACCGCGCAAGCTAAAAAGGAGCTCAAGAGACAAGGGGAACTCCAAACCTACCTGCAACCTTCCTTAGGTTGTGAGTGACCCTGTGAACATACGGTATCACTTCTAGTCTTGCGGCCATAATAGCGAATAAATCAGTTATATTTACAGCCCGTGTCGTCGTTTTGTGTTCTCTTCCCGTCCTCGTCTATATTAGCGGTCAGTACGGTATGCAGTAAATACCAACTAGGCCAAACTGAAGTTTTTCTAATAAGGTATAGCCTTGTAAGTTCTAAGATTATAGGGGCAGTTTTGATATACTTCCTATGTTACCAGAGAACCTTGTAACGCTTTGCACTCATAAGGTTGTCCCTTAATCCGATAAAAAGCAGACATATAAGCGAACGTATGCTGGCACAAATTGGCTATAAGACACTGAACTTCGCCTGTGCAAAGTTGGAGGTACTGTGGCATCTCCTTAGGATACCATAGTGAGATTGTATTTTTTTATTGTTTTCCAAAACAAAAACACTGGTTACATTTGCTAACATCCCTAATTATGCAGCAGCTTTCTTAGCGGTATATGTTAACAATTGAAGCTCTAATAAACCTGACGAGCCTGAACCTCATGCAGTCGTATTACAAAGCCGCGTCTAGTTAACTGCCCTCCTCAACAACCACCTTCATCTGGAGGTTTAAAGTTGTCTGATTTGCAGGTGTAACACTCCATACGAGCTGATTATTGGGCGCACTTTTGTTTCCGTAAAGTAATTGAGTAGTCCAGCTGTCTTGCTTCGGCATCATTCGCAACGTTTGTTTGGTCGTCCTCAAGCAGCGTCCTGTAATCCGGCTTTGCATTTCATCTTGCATATCTTCCTGCAATGTATATTCTGCCCAATTTTTTTTCGTGGGATATTTCCGTGTGAAACTCACGAATGATCACGATTTCACTGTCCTATAGCCGATATGTGCGAGTATAAGTTTGCTTATATGTCCGCTTTTCATCGGATGAACTCACACCCTTCTAACTGCTACACGTCTTAAGAATATTTCGCAACTTAAAACTTATACAATAAAGCTGTCTTCGTAACCTTATAGCTTACAAGCTTATTTTTATCTTATCACGTTATGACTCTCTAGCTGGAACCTCAATGGCGGCAGTCCTCCCTACTTCGTCGTCAGCATGGGCGTTAGCTTTGGCGCACATGTTTGAACGCACCAGGAACGAAACGCACCCTGCTTCGGTCCGCTCCGGCTGCGACAAATTCGTTCCTCGTTACAGCTTACATAAGCCTAGCGAACACATACGTGACTCTATTCTTGTATTTTTCTCGACTTCGTTACCGCTGGCGATCTGTAGCTTTCGTAAAATTTCAGTCTCCCTCCAGTTGTGGTGCTTGGCGTCGAATTCGCAAGCGAGAGTCAAGGAAGATTGGCTCACTGTGGGGTGTCGTCGTTGCTATAACGCTCTTTTTTTGATGAATAATAAGGCAGCAGTCAGGCGCAGATCCTTGCGAGGCATGCCAACAGCCGCTTCCAACGCGCTGCGCCTGTATCATCTAGAGGCTGACAAAGAAGATTGAGCATGAAACGACGGGTGCAACTCATGACTTGACGCCGTAAGAGAGGGAGAATAGAATGGCAAGCCGTAACGAAGTTGACGTTGCAGAACATATTTTACTATATTTAATGCACCATGTAAGTTCGTCGCTTCACTCCTACGCCCCGCCTGCAGCACTCCCCAGTCACTTAAAGAAAACGTCAGAACTTGTGCACAAGCTCGGCATCTCTGAATGACTTCAAGACGAGCCGAGACACTTCCCCATGAAGGACCAGTGGCCATGCAGCAACGCTGCATCGCGCTCATGGTAGCATGCAGTGCCACACTACGCCTTCCTTCTTGCACTATTTAACAGCGCCTGTGCAACCTGGAAAAATGTTCAGAATGCTTCCGCTAAACTGAGTTCCTTGCTCACACAAGTCTCATGTGGCAAAAAAGTAGCGGCTTCCACCAAGTAGAATGTAAGTGACTTGCATGAAACCTTGAATAACTTTTGTTCTCAGGACTCAACACGCGAGCTTCTCGGCGGTATTGTTGCCCGAAGCTCTTTCATGCAATCTAAATAATTAAATCATATCACCGAAGCTTTCATTCCTTTTGACCTACTTATAATAATGCGTATAGCGCATTGGCAGCTCTTATCATGAAGAAATATCCTCACTGCAATACCCGGAGTGCGGATTTGCAGTTGGAAAACGGGGCAATCTGCAGTGCTACCCAAGACACAAACTTCATAATGACACTTCAGTGGAGACAAATTTGCTCACTGCCGGCATTACAGAAAAATCCAACCGGCCACTACAAGGACCATGAAGAACTGCTTAAGCAACATCGGCTTGGCATGCTTCGTGGCCTGGGCGATGAAGGTAACATTTACCCAGAGCGAAGGTGTTTTCAGCAGAACAAAAACTATCGCAGTTCTATGAGGACTGCTTCTTCGATGCTATATCGTGCCTACGTCTCCACCGGCAGACTTTCTCATGTCACCTGTTGAAATGCTAAAGCAGTTATTACGATAGTGTGCGCGTACCGACAGGTGTCGTACTTTATACTTTTTTATGGAATTACATTTCACCCGCTAACAACTTTCGTTCAGAGCAAAACGCGCCTGCATGATTTGCGATTTACTGGAACGTTGTATATGATTCTATCTGTTGAGTACGTTCTCACCCCTAACTTCGGATTGTATGCGCGACAAGAACTGCGTAGCACTTTCTAGAAGACACGTGGGTACCAGCGATTAAGCCGTAACCTTGGACGAGTCATGTATAAAAGCCCACACGCTTGACCCGCAAATCAGATACCGACGATCGCCCATTATGTTCGTCGTTATCGTGTGCTTTGAGTGCTTTGAGTGCTTTGAGTGTCACTTGTTTTGCTGGGCACAGGCTCGCCCAATAGAGAGTGAACGTTCTGAAGTTGCGCTTTTCACAGTGCGTTATTCAACGCCGACACTACAATGTGAGAAAGAGAAGAGAATTTATTAGAGGGAAGGCAGAGAAGTCGGCATGAGCTAGCGTGCTCTGGCCTCCGACTCTGCACAATGAAAAAAAGGGGAAAAGAAAGGGTGATGAATGTTCTCAATGAGAACAGGAGAAATGGATGTACATATACAATAACCACGCAATACAGCTGGTTCCCTTCTGCTTATTTAAATTTTTTAGAAGGGTCATATAAAATCGTACGACCGCTTTCAATTTCAATTTTAAGTTATTTCAAGGCAATATACTTTCAATTGTGACACTCGCTGGCTGTTTATTTCTAACGTCTCAGGTGGTTCGGCTGTACTTGGGTAGAACAGTATCATCACATTTGTGAGATTTTTACTGCGGCAGAAATTAACAGCTCTGAACTGGATTTGAAATATGTGTCTGTCCGTTCCGTTAAGTCACCGTTGACCTCGTATCGTCGCCTTCAGGCCACATACTCATCCTCGCCTTCGCTATATGCCCCAGAACTATGGATCGAACTCATACTATCACGGCAGTGTAAAGTTATACGAGCCGGTTGCATTACCGACTACGCTATGGGGCAGCTTTGTCGCACGGCAACTTGTGCAGGATTATGAGCGTCACTTATAGCTCGTGAAGCTATAATTCGTGAGGCTTTTGTTGAAACAATGCTTCCTGTCCGTGTTCCTTCATACAGAAAAGGCTTATATCACACAACCTGGCAGCGCAAATACGCTCTAGAGAAGATGCGTAGAAAATATTTTAGCACCTGCAAGAGAGTTCGTTTGTTCCATGGTAACAACGTTTTCTTAAGGCTATAAGTTTTGCTGTTACTGGGCTTAAAAGCAAGCGCAAGGTAATCATGCGACGAGATAAACGGTAGTTGAAGTCTGTGTACTAATGCTCACCACCTTGTGGGCCCCGAGACATCTGACACGAGAGTTTGACAGTGATAGCTATGAAAGTTTATTTCATGCCAATTTGACGTTGTCTTTTTAATGTTTAACGTAGTTATCGTGTCGTGAGTTTATATTTCGTCGTGCTTGCTTCCCACAGAAGGGCGCAAAAGAAAGTTCATTTGTCTACTCTAACGAAATTTGTTATGAAATTAGGTTGTGTCTGTATTGAGGTTTCATTGCCTTTCACAGCTTCATTGTTTTTTAGATTCGATTCAATGCAACGCATAATTTTTCCTTGAGCACCACCAATTCCATCTTCCCCGTGAATTCCATCTTCCCCATGATAGGGCGCTAATCACAGGAAAAACCACCACCTTCAAGGGTGCGAAAGTTTTTACTGTGTCACAGTGCTTAAATTACTCGTATAGCACGCCCCCCCCCCCCCCCCCCCCCGCACCCCTCCCCGTGCTCCTGGAAAGTCGCCGACCGTTCGATCCACCGTGTTGACGAGAAGGCCCATCGCGAACGGTATCGCCAAATGGCTCGAAGAAAAGCTACATTGCTTTAGAGGGTTTGAAACCACGCGGGCGCGATATAGAGAAATGCAAGTTCGAGGCGTATACAGGTTGAAACGCGCGATCATGCTATATGGGCCGTAAAATTCTCATTCGTTTCCCTACTATTCCGAGGGACGTCATTCGCTCAAGACTAGCGTCTCCCTGTGCTGTTGCTATCGGGGTCCTCACCTGAAATCTCGCACATCGGTTCTCTGTGTAGCACGCGTCTGCTCTGACTTTGAACTTCTTGTTCTGTTTTATCTGCTTAAACTTACAGCTATGTTTGTTGTTACGGTGCGTTTCAAACTTTAATTTTTTTTTAATCATGAGACTACTCTCAAATTCGATACTCTACCATGGTCAACTGTACAGCATGACGCTTTCCGTGAAGGGTGTCAGGGGACGGCCCCATGTCTCGTCTTCCTTTCGTAAATCAGGCTATTTCATTCGCGGAAAGTAAATAACGTGGGTTGTTTCATATAAACTCGGAAACAAAACTTGCCACCCGCACTGTATACCTGCAGCCTGTTTTTACTCCACATCAATATTTAGTGTGTTTCTTGTTTATTAATTTATCCACCTAGCATTTGACTTTATAGTGCCTCCCCCATGGTGCTATTTTTTATTTATATTTACTTAAACATAAGCTTTGTGAGGTTCTTTATGCCTACGGTTGACAGCCCGCAAAACCTGTAAGCACAGTCTTTCAGACGAATGTGATAATATATTATGTTTTTGCAGCCGAATTTTTCTGACAGCGCAATTCTTTCGAAGTCAACATGTCGACAAAAATTGCTGAAATGAAGTGCGTCGTAAACAGAAGAATAAATTATAAACTGTCTTCTTGTTCTCCTTTTCTTCCGCTTCACGTGTATTTTTAAATTTGCATTAAAATTTATCTCGTTAGTGTGCCAGTATTTTCTACACGCCATGCTTTCACTCGATCTAGAGCAAATGACTGTAATTCACATGGGGCAACGATGGCGTAGAAAACAACTGCGTAATGTTTTGGCTAATTCCCCTCTTCTCACTCCTTCGCAAAGCGGTAGGTTAACTTGAGGCCAGAGGGCTATCACTGCTAAATATAGCACTATGCCTAAAATCAAACAGAATTATGTTGTGGAATCCTTTACAAATTGTCAAAATGATTTCTACCATCTTATTGCAGCTAATAACGCTCAACGTAATAAGCCTTTATCATCATGCTCCTTATGTTTGACACTGTATGGGTGCCTCTGCCAGTGATCTCCAGTTGCCCCGGTCTTATGTCAGCTGGCAGCCATCTTACGTCTGCATATTTCCTAATTTCTTCACCACCTTCTAAATGCAAGGCATCTTTTTAGCCCCAGGGTTCACCGAGAAGAAAAGGTAAGGAAGATGGTTGTGATGAAAGAATCAACGTGCATTAGTGCTTATAACGACTGCTCGACGAAAATCATATCGAGATGTTAGTAATAATACTACCCACTCAATTTTGTCTTCTCAAGCAATCTCATGTTGCTGCGAGAAAATGACGCAGAATAAGGCGGTAATTATGTGGTGATAACGAAGTTATAAGCATGACGCACACCTATAAAAAATATTGTCAAAAAATCGGGTGCCGCAACCCGTATGAATTAATCGAATAGACTTTTAACGCATGCTAAACGAAATGAATAAGAGCAGTAAATAAGCAATGTTTCAGAGAAAAAAAAATATAATAAACGAGATACAGAAGAAAAAGAAAACACATAAACGATCAGCATTGTCAACAATTTAGTCGGAGGGATTCCCAAATAAAGTTTTCTAGGACGTTGCATACACTTGAGCCTCTTGAGCTTTAGGAGGCGAGATAGTCTGGTCAGCAGTGTCAGCACCACGAGAAAGGCAGCGATTCTCAGACTGTGTAAGGATCTCAGTGGCATAATGACCCCCAAAACCGGCACAGCAACAAACACGAGATTTCCATCCTCCTGAGCTATGGGACTGCAGCAAGTACAGCATTGTAACAGACATGGGGCAAGCGGTTCACTCTCCATATTTATTAGATTTTAAGCTAATCCTAATTCTAGGCTCAAGGACAAATTGGGAAGGCCTGAAAAATAACCAAGAAGATGAAAACCTTTCTCCAATATAAGCCAAACCAAAATATGGGCAATCGACTGCGAAAAGAACATGAAACGTCGTTGCGATGTTGCACGTTTACAATGATCGCATTATCAAATGGACATGAATGTCGTTCCAAGCAGCCACGACAAAGTTTCCCACCTGACTGAAGCGAAGTACGTATGCCAAACGAGACAGGCGTCTGAAGTTCTGAGCGATGCCACTAACGTTTGCGACCTCCTTCGTCATTACCTGTACAATCTACGTTAGGAAAATCCCGCTTCTCTTTGCGTCATGATAAAATCAGCAGCATCTTTTTCCACCTTGTGACCTCGGCCTTTCTGGGGTTGGCAGCGCCTGGAGCTTGCGTCCAAACCGCTATATCACATTTAAGCTGATTACCGATGATCGCAAATTACTTTTCAAAGAATGTTAGGATTCTTTATCTGCGAAAGGCAAGCGGTACTGGCAAATTATAAGTTCAGTAGGCACACGCAGATTGCCAGCAATACAGTTGCAATGATAAATAGCAATAATCTCTGCTATCTGCCATAGACAGTGTTTCCAGAGTCTCAGCTGGACCCAAAATGGAGGCCACACCACAAACTAGAAGACTCTTGACACGGGAAAGATGTGGAGGAATAAAAGCACTCACTTTTAATGATCCAAAAGACGATCACTTAGAAGGATCGTTCACGCAAGGTGCCTCTGGCGATGGGGAGCCAATCCCAACGTGGACTATCTGGCAGGTGTCGGTAATATGAAGGAATTAACGTAATGACACGTGACCGCTTGCATTTCCGCCTCTACCGCTTGAGGCTTGGTGAGCAGTGTGGCAAGGAAACCATCGCCAAAGAAATGCTGCTCATTCCACCGCAAAACAAAGTGTACATGTATAAGCGTGAAAACAGGACCAGAGAAGCCCACCAGCTGTGAGAGAACTCATGATCGTCTCCTGAGAAACTTGTCGACACCAGCAGCGCTGACTCGCTCATTTGCCAATATAAAACTACGTTAAGACATAGACACCGCTTGAAAGAAAGTAAAAGTAGTTGAAACCACCCGATACTTAGCCAAAACCGTGAAACCTCCTGAGAAAGCCGACAGATGACCGCATACCTCATAGGAATCAGTTCTGGCCCAGAGTATCACGGTCAGTATATCAGGGTCGTTTCTAAATCGAAGTTATTCTGCATGGGTTCGCATCTCGTCTCATTTCGGGCCTTTTCAGTAAAGAAGAAAGAAAACGAAAGAAAAATCGAAAAAAAATGACCGGTGGTAATTTTCGAATCAGGGTCCTCCACCACAATGGCAGGATGCTCTAGTGATTAGGCCACAGTCGTCTTTATATTTTATTGCGTGCTTGGTATAAAAAAAGTACAATCGCAAGTTCTCCAAACAAAGGGATGAAATTGCACCCCAGCGCAGCGTGGATAGTACTAAATAGCTTTAAGTTTCCAAGGTATTTCAAGTAAGTCGACTGGTCCGGCTTCTCCTTCTGGAAATTACGCACTTCTCTGAGGTTAACACTTTCCATAAACTATCGTCTAGCGGGTGTGGGCAACCTACATAATGCGTACTATTCTCGTGCCAACGCGAACTAGCGCTTTCCGAAGATTGACCGATGCGTCACGTCGCATGACAAATATTTACGTCGAAAAACGAGAGCGCGCGGGGGCGTGCCAGTGTTCATTAGAAGCCACATACGCAAGGAAGCAAACGTGTGGATAAATGTCAACTTTAGCACTGTCCTTTGCGTTCGTCGCAACACATCGCAACAATTGTTATGAATGCTAGAGCGTGCCAGGTTTCCCTACGCTTGTCCCTTGTGGCAGCTAGTGCTTTGAGATGCCACGTGACACTGCTCCGCGCCTTTGGGATCGGTACGGAAAGCCGTAGTGGTGCAGTTTGTAGGATTATTCACTGGACTTAGCATTTCTTGGTCGGAATAAACATCTGTCGTGTTGCCATTGCTGGCGTCATCAAACTTTCGTCGTCGTCGTACGTACCCTTGCTGCGGTCGTCGCACACACAATTGTACGACCTACACTAACGTATTGGTCCACCTGGTAACGCTTAGCGGAAGAACATGCGATGTCGGTTAGCCAGTTACTTGAAAATCGCTTCGTGCAACCCCGATGCCCGCTGTGCGCGGTATCTGCGCCAATATTTTCTTCATTTTCTGCGTTGTACTGTGCAATAATTTACACCCGTAAAAATGAATAAGGCTGTAAATAATGGAAGACGGTGTAAATAATTTGACAGTGTGAGAAGGAGGCACGGCTGGCACATTACCTTGCCTACATTGATTAACTTACATTACCTAGTGCTAGTGCTTTTCCGAAAAAAAAAAAAACATTGCTATGAAGACCGTATTTCCTACGCATAGATTTAGAGGAAGAAGAAAAATCTAGCCTTATTTAGTCTAAGAACTTTCCTCGTTTTAATTTATTCATCAAAATTATAAATATTCAGCTTGATTCCCTTAACACATATGTAAAATCTGCTCGACTCTTGGCCAATCCCCGTGAGTGGGCATACGCCAAGCACATCTACATCGTCATCATCAATACTTCGGACGTGGTTTTTCAGTCTCCGACGTACCGCGCCTCTCGTTCCGTGGCACACGCGCTGTCGGCGGTCGGCCCACTGGCTAGCTCCACTCTCACTACGGTGGCTAGCTCTGCGAGCCACCGTTTTCTAATTAGCGGCAGCCCAACCGGGGAACACAGCCGTGACAAGGCCGCGAGCGAGTTTGAGAACTGCCGGCGCTCCAAGGATTTGTGAAGATTTAGGTCGTCAGAGCTTAGTGGGCTGAAAGGCATGCACTGGCATTCACCGCTGACACCTTCAATATATATGCGCATCTCCTGCAAATTCCACAACGCATGCGCGTCGATGCGCGTCGTTGTAACTCCCTTTTTGCACAATATCTGCCCTTCCAAGGCGTAAGTCTCGCGTGCAGGATTGAGAACACGGGCGTTCTCTGCGCATCCGTCTGGCATGACTCGCTTCGCCATCATCCTCCAAATCTTTTTTTTCACTCGTCCAATTCCTCCCCTCACCCTTTCCATTTCGTTGCACCAAGCGTTCATAACCGAAGTGGCAGCTACTCGCGAGGCCAGTGAAGGATGGTGAAACGTGCAGGAATGCCTCGTCAACAATAGTGTTAGTGTCACATCCAACAATAACAGGTACTATATATATATATATATACGCCACATAACGTGTTCCAAAATTTTAAAATGTGGAAGTGCAACGTAGCTGCCCAAAACAATGGCAACAGTGTTTGGGTTCGGTTGGTGCAGGTCAGACAATATTATTGTTTTTCGCCTAATCACGAAATTTGTTATGTATTTTACGCAAATATTATTTCATGTGATCTAATATAACATTCAGAGCAAAATTGTCAATGAGAAAATCCTCGACCACCCTGAAAAATTCCCGATTCAGCTTTCTGTTTCTCAAGAACTGTCACAGAGAATTTCTTTCCAAGATTGCAAAAAATATAAAGCCCCGGGAATAAGAAAAGACGCCTTTTGAACGCCACTAGAACACCTCAACATCGACTGGGGATTGAAGCAGAGTCGCTCAGCTCAGAGTCGCAGAAACGCCACCTTGCAGTGCGACTTCTCGGCGAACCCCGGATGGTCGCATTTCTAGAGACTCTTCACTTTCCTCCGTCTCCCAGACCTGCCGTTGCAACGGCTCCTTTTAAAGCGACCGGAATCGATCGAGACGCCTCCAATCTCGTTGGGAAGGCATGCAGAAAGACAGGAAGAAAGGAAAGGCGACTGCCAGTCGCGCGTATAGCCAGTCAACGCGGCCCGTCAATCGGCCTGTATGCTTTCGCGTGAGGCGTTCGCTGAGTTTGTCGCAATGGCGCAGTGGACTGCGCGCATGCCGCGCTCAATTTTAAGGTCCCTTCTTACTCACTCCAGCTTTACGACGACATCGACGATGGTGGCTGCGGACACTCGAATTTTATGAGCGTCCTTGAGAATCCGTTCCGCGCATCCTTGGCGCGCGTGCGTGCTGCCGTCCACGAGCTTACAATGCGCCTGCACGTCTTTCAAAGCCCCTTGCATTGGTTTCAGACACAAGGGCCTTCGGTCCTAATGAAGTACTATTCAAGCCAGCTCCAGAAGCTGGTGGGAAGGCTGCAGTCACACTACGTACGAGAACTGCACGCCGTTAATGTAGAAGGTTTGCAAGTTCTATTGGACGATCTGTAGTCTCTCTCTTATTCATTATCTTTTTTTGTTTTCACGTTACTTATTATCGTCATACAATGAATATAATATAATAAAGGAGGGGGTGGGGAAGAAGCGATAGAGAAAACACTTTAGGTTTGATGAAACTGGTGGGGCTTCAAGCCCTCTGTCCTAGCACTTGATGAGCACGCTTGAGGAACCAGCATTCATTCAATCGGTATAGAATCGGTATATTTGGTGGAACGGGTGGGTAGGGGGAGGGGTCGGGCAGAATTAGCGCGCACGTATAACGTATGGTGAAATGTCAATGCTTCTGGCTTAAATATCAGCTTTGTAAATAGTTATTGAACCATAGCTCTGCACCTATTTTCATGCGTTACACGAGGTACGTGCGGTGTTGTGGGTGAACTAAACGTGTCACCTTGTTTATATTTTTGTGGAAGCAGAACGCAGGCTATGGGTGATGTGTAGGCAATTGTTCAATTTGTGTGGGTCAGTTGCGGCAATTCCAGTAAACTATTTTTTCAGGTGCCCTAGGGCGTTATAAGTTTGTCTGGTGTCCCCGAGTAGAATAGCCGTCGCGGCAACGGTTCATTTGAGCGAGCCAGCGGTGACGATGATAAATGCCAGGGAGCGGCAGGCAAACGCGACCGCTCAGGCCGGGCGCGCTGGTGTGTTCTACTAGCGTGCATGCCTGTACGCGGAGCTGTGCCCAATTGTCGCGCCGTAATATAGAGAGGTGAATGTCGCGTCCTAGCGCATATAACGCGTAGTGCGACCGCAAGAGGTGGGTCTCACAGAATGTGTGATTATAGTTTCAGTTATGTGTGGGAAAAAGTTCTGTTTTTTTATATTTACTTTTTCACCGCCCCCCTCCACACGCACACACAGACGAACAAACGAACGAACGAACGAACGAACGAACGAACGAACGAACGAACGCAAGCAAAAACAACATAGTGGTCTTGGTCTTGCGAAAACGCTGTTTTTACACTGACGGAGTTCAGAGCCAAGGGGATCGCTGGCCTCTTGCCTGTTTTTATGTGCGCATTTTCATTTACTTATGCATACTCGTAGTAACAGGAAGGCTGCTAATTACGGGCGGCTTCGTATTTTTACCAGAATATTGTCACGTGGTGGTGACGTTAAGAACACAGTAGCAATACTGTGAAAGGCAAAACTAGATTTTATTGGGCGAACCTGTGCCCACAAAACAGGCTACACTTATAGCACAACGAAAGCAGCGAACACAGTCGGCGATCGTCGGAAATCTGATCAGCGAGGCAAGCGCGTCGGCTTTTATACAGCAGGCGTCGAATGTTCCAGACTAATCGCTCGGACCCGCGCGCCTTCCAGAATGTTCTACACCATTCGCGTCACACGATGAAATCAGATAACACAACGTTCGGCGACAACAGACAGCCGGGTAGAAGCATCGATAACTTTCCAGAAACTTCGGATACATGCAGGCGCGCCCCGCGCTGTGCGATTACATTTGTTAGGTGGCGAAACGTGGTCGCCAGATAAGTACACGTGTCAATATCCCCCTCTTAAAAAGCATCGACCCGATGCTGCAAACAAACGAAGTTAATAAACAAAAGCACTCATAGCAAAGAAAAGAACAAAAATGACGAAGTTCGTCAGCGTCCGTAAAAGGGTTTAAGGCGCACCACGTGGACCACTTCAGATCGTGCGCGGCGCCGCTGTGAATGCGAAATGCCGTCTGGCACGACCTCATAATCCAGAGCGCCAATACGTCGGATGACCTTGTAGGGTCCGAAATAGCGTCGGAGTAGCTTCTCACTGAGTCCTCGTCGGCGTATCGGGGTCCAGACCCAAACACGGTCGCCAGGCTGGTACTCGACGAAGCGTCGTCGGAGGTTGTAGTGTCGGCTGTCGGTCCTCTGCTGACTCTTGATTCGCAGGCGGGCGAGCTGTCGGGCTTCTTCGGCGCGCTGGAGATAGCTAGCGACGTCAACATTCTCTTCGTCAGTTACGTGCGGCAGCATGGCGTCAAGCGTCGTCGTCGGGTTCCTGCCGTAGACCAGCTTGAACGGCGTGATCTGTGTTGTTTCTTGCACCGCCGTGTTGTACGCAAAGGTTACGTACGGCAGGACCGCGTCCCACGTCTTGTGTTCGAAGTCGACGTACATTGCTAGCATGTCGGCGAGGGTCTTGTTCAGGCGCTCCGTGAGACCATTCGTCTGCGGATGGTAGGCAGTTGTCCTCCTGTGGCTTGTCTGGCTGTACTGCAGAATGGCTTGGGTGAGCTCTGCTGTAAAAGCCGTTCCTCTGTCGGTGATGAGGACTTCTGGGGCACCATGTCGCAGCAGGATGTTTTCGACGAAAAATTTCGCCACTTCGGCTGCGCTGCCTTTTGGTAGAGCTTTAGTTTCAGCAAAGCGGGTGAGATAGTCCGTCGCCACGACGATCCACTTATTCCCGGATGTTGACATCGGAAACGGCCCCAACAAATCCATCCCAATCTGCTGGAATGGTCGGCGAGGAGGTTCGATCGGCTGTAGTAATCCAGCTGGCCTTGTCGGTGGTGTCTTGCGTCGTTGACAATCTCGGCATGTCTTGACGTAACGGGCGACGTCGGCGGTCAGACGCGGCCAGTAATACCTTTCCTGTATTCTCGACAGCGTACGGGAGAATCCGAGGTGCCCAGCGGTTGGATCATCGTGTAGGGCGTGCAGTATCTCTGGACGCAGCGCTGACGGTACAACAAGGAGGTAGCTGGCGCGGACTGGTGAGAAGTTCTTCTTCACGAGTAGGTTGTTTTGAAGCGTGAACGAAGATAATCCACGCTTAAATGCCCTAGGGACAACGTCGGTGTGCCCTTCCAAATACTCGACTAGGGCTTTTAGCTCCGGGTCCCCTCGTTGTTGTTCGGCGAAGTCTTCCGCGCTTATTATGCCAAGGAAGGCGTCGTCATCCTCGTCATCTTGCGGCGGTGGGTCAATGGGGGCGCGGGATAGGCAATCGGCATCTGAATGTTTTCTTCCGGACTTGTATGTTACAGTGATGTCGTATTCTTGTAGTCTGAGGCTCCACCGCGCCAGCCGTCCTGAAGGGTCCTTTAAGTTAGCTAGCCAACACAACGCGTGATGGTCGCTGACCACTTTGAATGGCCTGCCATAGAGGTAAGGGCGAAATTTCGCTGTAGCCCAAACGATGGCGAGGCATTCCTTTTCGGTTGTAGAATAATTGCCTTCCGCTTTTGACAACGACCGGCTAGCGTAAGCTATCACGTGTTCATGTCCATCTTTTCTCTGGACTAGGACGGCACCGAGGCCTAGGCTACTGGCGTCAGTGTGTATTTCGGTATCGGCGTGCTCGTTGAAGTGCGCAAGTACGGGCGGCGACTGCATGCGTCGTTTGAGTTCTTGAAATGCGCCGGCCTGCGGCGTTTCCCACTTGAACTCGACGTCACATTTAGTTAGCTTTGTCAGCGGCTCAGCGATGCGTGAAAAGTCCTTGACAAAGCGCCTATAGTAGGCACACATGCCAAGGAATCTGCGCACTGCCTTCTTGTCGGTTGGCTGCGGGAACTTTGCGATGGCAGCTGTCTTCTGTGGGTCGGGGCGTACTCCTGATTTGCTGATCACGTGGCCTAGGAACAAAAGCTCATCGTAAGCGAAACGGCACTTTTCCGGCTTCAGAGTGAGCCCTGATAACTTGATGGCTTCTAACACTGTCGAGAGCCGCCTAAGGTGATCGTCGAAATTTCCGGCGAAGACAACGACGTCATCCAGGTAAACAAGGCACGTCTGCCACTTCAGTCCGGCTAACACCGTGTCCATGACGCGCTGAAACGTTGCAGGCGCCGAGCATAGTCCGAATGGCATGACCTTGAACTCGTAGAGGCCGTCTGGCGTGATGAAGGCAGTCTTTTCGCGATCTCTCTCGTCGACTTCTATTTGCCAGTAGCCAGACTTGAGGTCCATCGACGAGAAGTATTTAGCGTTGCAGAGCCGATCCAATGCGTCGTCTATCCGTGGAAGGGGGTACACATCCTTCTTCGTGATCTTGTTCAGTCGCCGATAATCGACGCAGAAGCGTAGGGTTCCGTCCTTTTTCTTTACCAGGACTACAGGAGAGGCCCACGGGCTTTTCGACGGCTGGATGATGTCGTCGCGCAGCATTTCGTCGACTTGTTGTCTTATAGCTTCGCGTTCTCGCGTCGAAACTCGGTAAGGGCTCTGGCGTAGTGGTCGAGCGCACTCTTCGGTTATTATGCGATGCTTTGCGACTGGTGTTTGTCGAATCCTCGATGACGTCGAAAAGCAGTCTTTGTATCGTCGAAGCAGACTTCTGAGCTGTTGCTGCTTAATCACAGGGAGACTTGGATTTATGTCGAAGTCTGGCTCGGGAACTACGGTCGTCGGGGTAGCTGCAACAGAATCCGAGAGGACCAAGGCATCGCTGGTTTCCTGAATTTCCTCGATGTATGCGATCGTCGTGCCCTTGTTGATGTGCTTGAACTCCTTGCTGAAGTTTGTCAGCAACACTTTCGTGTTTCCTCCGTGGAGTCGAGCGATCCCTCTTGCGACGCCAATTTCACGGTCGAGCAGTAGATGTTGGTCGCCTTCGATGACGCCTTCTACGTCAGCGGGTGTTTCGGTGCCGACCGAAATAACGATGCTGCAGCGAGGCGGGATGCTCACTTGATCTTCGAGCACACTCAAGGCGTGGTGACTACGAGGGCTCTCCGACGGTATCGCTTGATCTTCCGATAGCGTTACTGACTGCGACTTCAGGTCGATGATTGCGCCGTGTTGGTTTAGGAAGTCCATGCCGAGAATGACGTCGCGTGAACACTGTTGCAGGATAACGAAGGTGGCAGGATAAGTCCGGTCATGAATGGTTATTCTTGCCGTGCAGATTCCAGTCGGCGTGGTGAGGTGTCCTCCAGCGGTCCGAATTTGAGGGCCTTCCCATGCGGTCTTAACTTTCTTCAACTGGGCGGCGATGTGTCCACTCATTACGGAGTAATCAGCCCCTGTGTCCACTAAGGCGGTAACTGCGTGGCCGTCCAGAAGCACCTCGAGGTCGGTGGTTCTCTGTCTGGCGTTGCAGTTAGGTCTTGGCGTCGGATCACGGCTGCGTCGCGTTGACCTGTGGCTGGTATGTGACGTCGTCAGGTCGTCTTTCGTCGTCGCATTCTTTCTTTCCAGACTTCGTCGGGACGGCGGCGTGTCGTTATGTTGTCGAGGTAGTTTCTTCGGCGTCTTCGTCGGCGGCGGACGGTCTTCGTCAGTTCGACGAACAGCAACCGCACCTCCATCGGTTGCTGCTTTTAGTTTTCCGGATATGGGCTTGCTGACCGGCCCCGGGCTGGGCCAGTGAATGGTCGGCGCTGCGGCGACAGGTAGCGGCCTGGTGATGGCAAACGCGACGGTCGTCGAGAGCTCCACTGAGTAGCCGCGAGGTAGTCAGCGATATCGCGAGGGCGTTCACCTTGCTGCGGGCGCGGAGCGTTGACGGCGAAACCTCGCAGTCCCATCTCCCGGTATGGACATCGTCGGTAGACGTGACCCGCTTCTCCGCAGTGGTAGCACAGCGGGCGGTGGTCAGGAGCGCGCCATACGTCTGTCTTCCTCGGGTAGCTGCGCTGGGCGACGGGTGGGCGTGCTGGCGGCGGGGGTGGGTCGGCAGTCCTTGTGGTTCCTTGGCAGTCCTTGAAGTCTGCGGCTAGCACGCTGGTCTTGGGCGATGTTGGTTTTGTCCTCGGGCTTCGGGCTTGGATCGCGGCTTTGCGGGGGCGTTCGGTACATGAACGCACTAGCACCTCCACCAGATGTCACGTGGTGGTGACGTTAAGAACACAGTAGCAATACTGTGAAAGGCAAAACTAGATTTTATTGGGCGAACCTGTGCCCACAAAACAGGCTACACTTATAGCACAACGAAAGCAGCGAACACAGTCGGCGATCGTCGGAAATCTGATCAGCGAGGCAAGCGCGTCGGCTTTTATACAGCAGGCGTCGAATGTTCCAGACTAATCGCTCGGACCCGCGCGCCTTCCACAATGTTCTACACCATTCGCGTCACACGATGAAATCAGATAACACAACGTTCGGCGACAACAGACAGCCGGGTAGAAGCATCGATAACTTTCCAGAAACTTCGGATACATGCAGGCGCGCCCCGCGCTGTGCGATTACATTTGTTAGGTGGCGAAACGTGGTCGCCAGATAAGTACACGTGTCAATATGTTAATGTTTTAGAAAGGACAAACAAGGAATTAAAAAGGGGGGTGGGCAAACGTTATGCCAACCAATAGTTTCTGTAGTTATATAAAAGACCGTGGCAGGGCAGTTTAGCTCATAATACAAGAAATAGGAAGGTTGTACAGGAAATAAACATAAAGGAAGGACTAGCCTCTGAAACAAAAGTGAACTAATAGCAAAGAGAAGTAACTTTCAAAAATGCACAGAAAGAAAAGAAAACAAGCACAAAGAAAGGCCTTAGAGCTTCCTCACTAATGCGACAGGATACACAGCACGCAAGCTTTTGTTTCTCGCAATATTTTCTACCACCATCATGCATACAGACCATTTGCACTGGTTGCAAAGGCGAACGGAATGATGTCGTCCCCACCTCGTTTTCTTGCTTGGTTCTTTCCACCTTTCTTTATTGCTGTGGGCCTTATGTGTGTGGTGGCCTGCGGCTGCCGGCAAAATTAAAGCGTAATTTTACATTATTTCTGTCCCTGGTATTAGTCAACTCCTGGCTCAAGACTCTATACCACGAAGACCTCTTTCCCAGCCATTCATACATACTTTTAGTTGGACGCTGTAGAGCCGTTAATGTCCAGCCTTCTTTTATTTGCCCGCTCTAGTGCACTTCACATCGTCTTTGTGGCCCGCCCCTGACGTCTCAGTTTTTGCATTCCGTAGAATCAGCCCGAAGAGACGGGCGCGCCTGAAGAGACTGGGGAAAAATTAATTCCTTCATCCCAGCTAGCTGCTGGGCGGACGGAGACATAGTGTATACGTCGCGTAATTACAGCAGCGCCCGCATCTTGCTCATTAGCGTAGCGATCTGTGTAATGAGGGCACGCGATTCCAGCTTCGCAAAAGATCACTCAGCACTGGGATATCGGCATTCATGCTTCGTGTGGAACAAGTTCTTGTGGACCATATACGCAAGTGCGGCGTGTCAGCACATGCGAGAAGATTAATATTACATGGGTCATGCAAAAGGTGGACCTGAAAACCCGTATTAGAGTTATATCAATAATAATTACCGGAAGAGGAACCAAACAAATCTTCGAGAAGCACTGACATTGCAAGCTAAACACGGGAACAAGAACGCAAATAAATAAGTCTACGGGTATGCAAAGAAAATTGTGCACTGAGAACCAGTAAAATAGAAGCCAAAACGATTGCTCACACATAATTGCATGTTTAATACGAAAATCATGTAGTATATATGTCATATGTAGGAGCCATGCGGCGCAGAAAGAAAGGAAGAGGACGATTTGCGCGTGTCGGTCCGACCGGCACAAGCCCTCGAGGCAAGTGGCCCGAGCTGTGATCGAGAGAGAAGCGGCGCTGAGCTGGCATTAGCGACGTCGCTCTTGGCCAAGAAGGTTATAGCGTCAGCATTGCACTGCCGACGGGAGCCATGGAGGTTCGGTCAAGTCCGTGACGGTGGCGGTCCAGGATGTGACCGTCAGCCTCGGCGACGTTCGAGCGAGGCTTCTTGGACCTGCTGCAGCCTCTCACGGCAGTGCCGGGCGCTACAGGAAGGACCCCCCTTCAGACTCAGACCAGCACGTATGATATTCCCCGGGGCGTCTCGTCGGCACTCGAAGAAGTTAGGCCTAACCAGCGAGGCCGAAATGCCACGTCACCGAAGCAGTTCGGGACACCGGCATCAGAGACGGACGAGTTGACTGGCCAACACCAAGGCGGCAACGTTTACGGCGTCGGCGAGAACACCGACTATGATGAAGATCCGACACGCATCGGACTGGGAAGAAACGTGCGACGACAAAAATCTCTATAACCTCTCTTTTCTGATAGCGGCACAGCCATAGGCTAGGGTTGCCTGCCTTTCGTATAGAAAAAGCCTAGGACTATCGTAGAGGGGGATAAGGACATGTTTGGGTTACATAAGTGTTACCATTCCTTCACTGAGTTTTGTTTTGAGTCAATTGAGTTTTGAGTGCAATTAAAAGATGCTTGCGGTTCCAAACCCCATCCCTCGTAACATCCGCACGCCCCCGAGATCGGTTACACACGACAATAAATATGTATGTATGTATGTATGTATGTATGTATGTATGTATGTATGTATGTATGTATGTATGTATGTATGTATGTATATATATATATATATATATATATATATATATATATATATATATATATATATATATATATATATATATATATTATTTATTTCCATTTTGCAGTCTTTAATTTTGAACTAAAACAGACTGGCCTAACTTGCTGTATTACTACTATAACTAGCACTGTATGGTGCGCACTTTTGTACGGGTCGAGTACATCTGCTATGTACACATGCATCGTGCTTTGCAGAGTAATTGTTGGCGCTCGCTCGCATTGGAGAATATAGGCGAGTGATAGAGACCCTCTCGCAGTCTTGATTAGACGAAACTCTCTCGGCATATAATCGGCCACAAGATTGAAAAAAATGTCGAATACAGCAGGTGCACCTCAATCTGCTGGGCGATAACTTGATAAGGGAGACAATACGCTAAAGAACGGTCTCCTGAAAAAAGGTAATGCAACGTACCAGTGAAAATGTTGCAACTGCATTATGAAGGAAGATGTTGCTCACTCTGTATGTAAAGGAAAATGGTAGTATGAAGGGTGTTTGATTTAACTTCAGCCAAACATTAAACAATATGCAAATGCCACGTCGCTGGACAGAACCTAGGTAATATTGTTTGCCGTCGCTTGGAGATACTCAAGTTATTTCTTGCATTCCGCCTAATGTGATAATTAGTTTTTATAATTAATCAGCTTCTCAATTATTGGGATTAGATTAAAAGCGTCAATGACAAAATTCTAGAGCAAAATGAGAAACTCCCCATACAGCTTTATGTTGCTCAATAGGCGCTACATAAGTGTGTTTTCGCGAGTGTGAAAGAACCGAGAAAGAGAGAGAGAGAATGAAACTTTTATTTGAAGTAGTGATTTGTCAGTCGACGTGGGAGGGTCCCTTATTCCAGGAGCCCTCTGGCTTGGATCGCCCTCCGGGCCCGGGCGACTAGTTCGCGCTGGTCGACCAGGTCCGGCTTGGAGATCGCAGCCTCCCACGTTTCTGCGAGGTGGTTTGGATCTGCGTCTGCTGCTATTAGTTGTGTCGCTGTGATGCTTTCTCGGGTGTTCTTGCATTGCAGGAGGAGGTGCGCCAGGGTGTCAGGCACGTTGCAGTGTGGACAGGTGTAGCTGTATAGCGTCGGGTGGAAGTGATGCAGCAAGATTCCGTGGGTAAATGTATTGCTCTGGAGTCGCCTGTAGTCGGTGCCTTCGTTTCTTGTTAGTTTGGGATGTGGTGGAGGGTACACCCTGCGTCCAAGCCGATAGTGTTGTAGTAGTGCTTTGTAAGTTAACGGTATTGTTTCCGTTTCCTCCGCTGATTTGTGTGGGTGGGACCTTTCTCGAATACCGTGCGGGGAAGCCCGGTTGACGCTTGCGCGGGCCGCGGTGTGTGCCGCTTCATTCCCCTCGAGTCCCTCGTGTCCCGGAACCCACATGATGCAGGTGTAGGGGGGAGGAGTATCGCCACGTTTCAGTAAGTTGATCGCTTTGGTGGAGACCCTGCCTTTCATGTAGTTGCGTGCCGCTGTTTGAGAGTCGGTGAAGACCACTATGGCATCCTCGCTTGTATGGGTGGCGAGTGCTATAGCGGCCTCCTCAGCTGTGTCCGCGCGTTTGGCGAGAATTGTCGCCAACGCCAGTGTCGCCCCCCTGTAGTCTGTGACGCTGATGGCGAAGGCGTTTCGGCCAGGATACTTGGCTGCGTCCACGTAGCGAGCCTGCGGGTCGTTACGGTGCTTGTGTCTGATGGCGTTTACCCTGGCGAGCCGTCTGCCTCGATGGTGTTCTGGATGCATGTTCCGAGGGATCTGAAGAACTTGTAAACATTCTCGCAGCTTCGATGTGATCTTTTCTTTACGTTCGCCATCGTGTTATATGCTGGTTACATATCCTGTGCGGCGGAGGACTGCTCGGCCTGTGGTTGTGAGCTTGAGTCTCTCGATCTGGTTGATGAGGTGCGCTTCCGCGAGTTCTTCCCAGGAGTTGTGAACTCCCATGCGAAGCAATCGGTCAGTGGAGGCGGTTGTCGGTAGTCCTAGGGCGAGCTTCGTGGCCTTTCGTATTAGAAGGTTTAGCTTTTGTTTCTCGGCTGTCTTCAGGTTGAGGTAAGGAGTTCCGTATGTAATGCGGCTGTAAAGGAGGGCTTGTACCATTTGCAAAGTTTCGTGCTCTTTGAGGCCATTGCGGCCATTGGCCACGCGTCGTATCAGATGAGTAAGCTGTGCCACGGTGTTGTGTAGCCTGGGGAGTGTGGCGGAGCCAGACCCGTCCTTGTGTATATGGACTCCGAGGACTCGAAGTGAATCGACCTTCGGTATCGGGACTCCCTGGAGAAGGACTTGCGGGTCCGGTGCGTCGTGGCTTGGAGGCCGGCCCCGGGTGCGTGCCCCGAGTACTAACAGCTCGGATTTATCTGGGGGGCAGTGGAGGCCGCAGGTGTTGAGGTACCGTTCGATGATGTTGACTGCCTCCTGAAGACGGGTCTCCTGTTCGCCCGTGCTCGCGCCTCTCGTCCACAGTGTGATATCATCTGCATATAGAGCATGGGATATCCCTGGGACGGTGTCTAGGAGGCGGGGAAGGTTGAGGAGGGCCACGTTGAAGAGGAGTGGCGAGATTACCGAACCTTGTGGCGTACCCCTGTTAGGTAGGTGAAATGACTTGCTTCGGAGGTTGGCAATCCCCACCGTGGCCGTACGGTTGGTGAGGAAAGCGCGCATGTAGGCGTATGTTTTGGCACCGCAGCCGATATCTTCTAGATTACGGAGAATGGCTTCATGGCTCACGTTATCAAAGGCGCCCTTTACGTCTAGCGCTAGAATGGAAGACTTGCTGTGTTTGCTCAAATGGTCAAGAATATCTTCTTTTAGCTGGAAGAGGACGTCCTGCGTGGAGAGCATCTGGCGGAAGCCGAACATGGTGTGCGGATAGCGATCGTTTCCCTCGAGATGTGTGGTGAGCCGCTCGTTGACCATGTGTTCAAACAGTTTCCCGGCGCAGGACGTAAGGGAGATGGGGCGGAGGTTTGCGATGGAGATGGGTTTGTTTGGCTTGGGTACCATGGTTACCTCCGAGCGTTTCCAGGCTGTTGGTAGCTCGCCTTTAATCCAGCAGTCGTTATAATACCGAAGGAGAGCCGTCAACGCCCGAGGGGGTAGCTGTCGAAGGTGCTTGTTGGTTACTCTGTCTTTGCCCGGGCTCGTATTGCGTGTTATCCTAGAGAGGGCCGCCTGCAACTCTGCCTGTGTGAAAGGCCGATCTAGTTCTTCGTTCGGCACTCCTTGGTACTCTCTGGGGGTGGAAAGGTTGGTGGCTGTGGTTTGCGGGTTAGCTGAGCCGTGTAGCTTCGTCTGAAGTTCTTGGAGTAGCTGATCCTCTGTGCCGCCATAGTTGTGGATTAGTCGGTGAATTGTATGTCTTTGTTAGGTTTTGGTGTGGGTGTCGTCGACCAGGGATTGAAGTATATGCCAAGTCTTCTTTGTGCTGAGGGTTCCTTGAAGTTGGTCGCAGAAGGATCGCCAGTTCTGACTCACTAGCTGTTCAGCGTACTCCTGTGCCTGCATGCTTAATAGGGCAATTCGGCGCTGGAGCTTGCGGTTGAGCTTTTGGCGTCGCCATCGTTTGAGGAGCGATCGCCGAGCCTCCCATAAGTGCAGTAGGTGGTTATCGACCGCCGGGTTGTCCTCGTCTAGTTGAATCGTCCTGGTGTGGCCGTCAGCCGCACCTACGATACCGTTTAGCCAAGATTCAACGTCTTCGATGTCCGAATCGTTGTCAAGCTCATTCCTATACGCATTCCAGTCAGTGAGTCGCGCCTTTCCTGTCTTGTGCGCGCGGTGAGATTGTTCAACCTCGATTTGAATTATGTGCTGATCGCTCCCTAGCGTGTCCGGGAGTCGGGTCCACGTGGCCTTTCGCACGTCTCGAGTGAACGTGAGATCAGGATTGGTGTCCCGGGACACGCTGTTGCCCACTCGGGTGGGTTGGAGCAGGTCATTCCATAACGTAAGACCGTGCTGCTGTGCGGCATCGTGAACCCGTGCCCCTTTCTTGGTGGTATTGGGGTAGCCCCAGGCCGCGTGTGGGGCGTTATAGTCCCCTACCACAACAAGCCGGTTGCCGTTTACGTTCTTGCGAAGGTCCCGGACGAAGTGGTCGTAGTGGAGTAGCTGCTCCCGCGGCGGGCTGTAGAGATTGGCCAGGTATAGGCTCTGTTGATTCTTGCGAGTCGGCAACACCTCCACTATGGTGTGTTCGATTTCAGTGTCTTCAATTTCGTGAGGCTGTGCAGTTAGTGTCTTCTTGACAAGAATTGCAGTGCGGGCAGTCTGTGCCATAGTGTTGTAGCCGGGGAGCTTTATTTTCATGGTGTTGGTTTCCTGTAGCGCGATTATGTCAGGATTGTTTGCTTTGAGATATTCTTGCAGGTTGGCCGAGCGGGGTCTATAGGATCTGCAATTCCAGTGCCAAATGCGGAGGGTGGGAAGCGGCTCGGTATGTCTACGTTTGGGAGCCGCCATGTTGGTGGTTGTCCTCCACCTGGAGTAGGTGGTTTGGCGTTGTGGAGCTAGAATCCTCCGCGGATTCCCCTCGTACGGTCCTTCGTCCTTTTCGTTTGGTTCCTAACTGCTCCGCCAGATGTTCATGAGTAACAAAATTCTTGTAAGCATAGGTCATGAAGTTGTGTTGTTGTGCCATGAAGCCATCCAGTTTGGCGTCGAGTGTGGTGACCGTACGGGTTAGTGGCTCTACCTTGTCCATGATTTTAGTTATCACTGTCTGTATGGTCCTGTCTACTGATGCGAGAAGTTTTGTAGTGAGGGTTTCCTCGAAGACTTGAAGGCGTCGTTCCACAAGGTCGAGAATCTTCGCTTCATGTGCTTGCAGCCGCTCGTCTACCCGCTTCATTATTCTGGTTTCTACATGTTTTAGTATGCTTTCTTCTACTCTCTTCGCTACTCTTTGCTCGAGTTCTGACATGTCGCACTCGGCTACCGGTTGTTGTTGTATCGTCCTCTCTAGATCCTGTACTTTATGTTCGAGAGTCCGTATCGTCGCTGTTTCACCCGAACTGCTGGGGTTGCGGGAGGAATTCGAGGCGCTGCTTCCGTTCGCCGCGGCGACGTAAGTGATTCGCCTAACGGAGCGAGACCGTGACCGAGAGCGGGATGTAGAGCGCGATCTTAGGATAGAGCGAGAGCGACTCCGGCCAGGTCTTTGTCGAGGCGAGGGCCCCCGTGAGCTATCTGATGTGGTAACCAGTGCGGGGAAGTCTTCGGTGCTCGAGCTCCAGTGATTCTGTCGGGCGCGAGCGTTGTCAAGTTGCTGTCTTCATACTTGGTAGGGAGGCGGGTTGTTACGGAGTTTCTTCTTACATTCCTTGCCTGCCGTTTCGTGGTCTCCGCCGCAAATTTTGCACTTCGGGTGACAATCGTGTTCTTCCGTGACCCCATCGCGCCCGCATGTGTAGCAGAAGTTGGCTCTCGGCTGAGGACATATATCCTGTCTGTGTCCGATGGCGCCGCAGGTTCTGCAGTATTGGACGGATTTTCGGTAGGGCTTGCATCTGTAGTCACCGCTCTGGTACGTTACGTAATAAGGGACGTGCTGTCCGTCGAAGGTGATAACCGCGGCTGTTGAAGACCCTAGCATGCGCGCGCCGAGAACCGTGTATCTTGAGTCCACTCGAAGGCCGGCAACAATCCCCGCGGGACTTGTACCCGGTTCGAGGCCGTATATCACTCCGCGGCACACATCGTCTGGGTGCCGGATGTGGGGATTTACTTGATAGACGGTTCCGCCGAGTTGTATGGTGTTGATATGCTGCAGTTTGGAAGCTCGTTCCGTACTTGCCGTGCTCGCGATGATCACATTCTCTAGTTTCTGCACTTGTACTCGGACATTATCGTGAAAGTCTTGCTGGACCAAACCACTGGATCTTCCGATGGCTTGTGTCACTGCGATGAGTGTGTGCTTCGAGAGGTCAAGACCTGCTTGAGGGCGGAAGACGATCTTGAAGTCGTCAGTAGGGAAGGGGCGCATCTTCAGAATGCGTTGACGCTGCGCCAGTGGTTGTGCTTGAGGCTTGGGGTCTGGTTTCAGGACTTCCATGGCTCTTTCCTCGGTGGATTTATTGTCTTCTTTTGCTGATCTGCCTTTACGACCAACTTGTAGCCACTCGATGTGGGCTTTACCCGTCGTTTTGCCGCTATTCGCGTCGTATGTCCACTGTGGTGTGGTATCGGTGTTAGCCCCGGTCACCTCCATTCGCGCCGTTGTCGGCTCTTCTTGTAAAGCGTTCGCCATCTCTGTTTCCAGAAAAGCGGGCGCGCTTCGCCTCAGATGCTGGTTCTGCGCGATTCACTTCTGCTGCGAGAGCGCCGTGCGCGTGCACCGCGGGCATGCAGGCGCGAGCCGCTGGTCTCCTGCTCGTGCCACGGGTGCCCCGGCGTTAGGGTTATACTGGAGCGCACGGTCACACAATGTTCAGGGTTCGATAATTCGAGTAGAGATCCCCTCACTGCGTCGTGGCTGGTGTCAAACGATGCCTTGCAACTTCAGGAATCCGAGGTTACCAAATTCGCTGAGTTTCCAAGCAACGTTCCGCACAAAATAGCGAGAAAAGCAGGAGCCCATGTCAGGTACGACTGTGCTCCTCGGCCCCCTGGCGGTTTTTTCAACCGAGAAAGTACGAAATAAAAATATAGACGTTAGGGTCTACGTAAACTTAAATCTTTGAATGAATTGGTAAATAAAATGTTTGAAATTGTTAATCTTGCTCATTATACACTGAAGCCAGGTGATCCACGCGACCGTGCAATGTGTCTCCGGGATTGGCCAAATTTATTATTCAAGAATCTGCAGGACCTGTCAATTTTACCTTTCGAGGAAAGAACCAAGCAGAAGCACCAAACATTGAGCAAGAAGGTATAAATATATCCGCATTAGTTTAAGACATTATGCGCTTTAAAGCGATTGCTTCTGCCAGTTGCGACATTTTATTACCGTTCGTTGTTTCACTACGTTATTCCGGCCACCCTAACACCTGTAAGGGTAGTACAAGTGGTAATTTACTGGGTGCATCAACGAACACTTTCAAAAATTATTTTTAAAGATGCCGGTAGCAGCAACCACAATTCTAGCCCATAATCTGGTCTACTCAAAGTGGCGGACATTATTTCCACAAATAATTGAAATGCATAATTGAGTCATTGACAAAAATCACCTATAAATTTTTGTACTGATTACCTTATGGCACACATTGAAATTTACAAATGATGGCCACGGAATCCGCAAGGCAGATCCACTTGGAACGAATTCTCAGCATGGCACCTGTTTAGAAATATTAATTCTCTAACTTTACGGAGAGATGCGTTGGCATTCCAGCTACTTTTTCGCTTCAATGCATATAACAGCGTTTTGTTCAGAAAGTAAGTGGAATGACAGTGCATTTTTACCGCATGTTTGACAGCGCATATCTCGTAAATGGTGCAAATTCTCATGAATTCCTTTCGAGTGGATTGCAGCCTTGCAGCCTCACCCGCTAGAATCTGCAAAGTGCATTATGTGCCATAAGGTAATTAGTTGAAAACTTAAGTCGTGAATTTTGGTTAATTATTGAACTATGCGTTTCAATATATTGTGCAAGTAATGTCTGCCCCTTCGAGTACACCAGCTCATGGGCTATAATTGTGCTATAGCTGCTACGCGCAGTTTTAAAATTCGTTTGAAAGTGTTCGCTTAAACATCCTGCAAAAGCAGATTCGTTATACGAGTGCTGTCCTGGGTTTAACTCTGCCACTGTCAGAAGTGAAGTGGCAGAGTGTGCCATATTTGTGCCGTGACTTTTTTTTTTTTTTTTGCTTCACGCGTTAAGAAGAAAACTACACTGTCGAAGGTCGTGAGCCATTACAATATAATTACATCATTGCCTGAAATTTTTTATACGGCCATATGTCACTTCTGAAGTTGTCTATTAATGTTATTTTAGGCTGTTTGAACATAAGAGTTACACTAGCACACGTTCCCTGGCAGAAGCAAGAAAGATGGAGATTTAATATATTGAAGAAATGGTGACTACTTCTTGGGTGAGGTATATCAAGAGTTTCAACGGTGTAGGGTTGAAACTTTACTATTTACTAAATACCTGCTTTCTCCCTACTTTTATGCGTTATACAAGACATTTAGTTGCTTTTCCTGGTTCCTTTGGCAAACTATGTTAGCCACGGTGTTTACACTTCGTTGAAATAGGAATCGTGTTCTGTGTGACGAGAAATAAACGTTTAATCTTTGTGAGTTCATTGCAGCCTTTGTAAGAAGTTACTTATTCAAGCGTTCCAAGCTGTTAAACTATACTGGCGTTACTCCAAATGTTTGGCAGACCCCTAAAACAATGGCACGAGGTACGAACTTCAAATTCCGCAAAAATAAGGGTAATTCTTTGTGTAATGCACTGCAAACCTTTCACGTACATGTTTTAAATGTACCGTTGTAAATATTCACCAAACCCTCGTTTTTCCCCGATTTCTGTTCATCATACGAGACTCGCAGTTTGTTTCCCCAGTGTCTTCGGTGAAATAAAAAAAAACAAGGCACCTTGTTTATATTTGGGGAAAACTAGAGGCACAGTATGTGTAATGTGTAGCTTACGTTCTAAATAGCTGGGTAAATGCGCCTTTTTATAATAGATTACGTACGCAAATAGCGTGGAGCATTATTAGCCTGTTTAACGAGCGGCGTAAAACTTTACAGCGCTGCCCTGGCATAATAAAGTTTACAATAGAGGCGAAATTGTGATAACATATGGAGAACGCTACACTATCTATGTGTTTTACGAACACACCAAAATTGATCTCGCTATTCTCGGAGATCTGAGAACGAAACCGAGATAATATCTAAAAGCAATAGGGTGGGTGCTATGCCATCAGTTATGGTAAATGTTCTGGTGAAGTAAAATGTGTGGTGATGAATCACCGGTTTCCAAAATTTTCTAGCACTAAGTGCTCGAAGGTCGCACATGCAGGCATGTTTTCAAACAGGAACGAGCAACTCTTTAAGGTGTTATTGCAGGAAACAAACTCTTATTTCAGCAGCTAGAAAGAAATAACTTTGCCGGACACTAGTTTGTAATTCTGCAAGGTCGCAAACATCTTCTGACGTTCTGTTTTCTTTCTTATGACTATTCATTAATTCATTCAAATAACTTTATTCAGTGCCCTGCGATTTGGTGGGGTGGGCCTGTACCCCGCCTAGGTTTCGGCCAAGGGTTGTTGGCCCTTAGCGGCTTCCTCGGCTCGCTGGACGGCCCAGAGTTGGTGCTGCAAGTCCGAGCTGAGCAACGCAGATTCCGAGCGCGCGCGGAGGCTGTCGCTGTTTGAGGTTGCATCACCGTTATCCTGTATTACAGCCGTACATTCCCATACGATATGCTCCAGGGTGGCTCTAGAGTTACAATGTCTGCACTTGTCCGTTGGGTATAAATCTGGGTGTATTAGGTGCATAATAGCTGGACTCGGATAGGATCTGGTCTGTAACTGCCGCCATTCTACAGGCTGATTTTTGCTTAATTTTGGGTGCGGCGGCGAAAATTTATGCCGCTGCAATCTATGGTGTGGTGTAATTTCGTGAAATCTGGTCATTCGATCTTCCCACTCCCACTCATCGGTATAGTCGGTGAGGCGGGGCTAACCGAGGCTGGGTCCGTAAGTTCTCGAGCCATGTGGTGTGCCACCTCATTGCTACCATCTGGTAGTGTGTGAGCGGGTGTCCAGATGGGATCGACACTTTTGTCGCGGTTATTAGCTAATTTTAGGAGTCGTAGTGCCCCTGGGGAGATTCTACCGTTGGCGAAGTTTCGTATGGCTGTGTGGGAATCACTAATGATTACGCCCGCTGGTGTAATCATCAGTATTTCCTCTGCGGTTTCTGCATGTAGGGTGTTGACTGTAGCGCTCATCGTGCATTTTCTCTCGTAATTTATCTCCACTGCTGTGTAGGCGCGCTTGTGTCTGTATCTAGCTTCGTCTACAAATGTGGTGTCTTTGCTGTTACCGAATTTCTTCTGTATATTGCGTGCTATGCTTTCGAGTCTACCCTGATGGTGGGTAAATTGCATATTCTTGGGCATTGGAGGGATGGTTATCATGTCTCTGATGTGTCTGGGCATATCTACTTTGACCCCATGTTGGGTATGATACCTTATACCTAGGCGATCCAATATTGGCCTACCTGTTTTAGTTTTGGACATGCATTCGTATTGTGCTATTTGTTGTGCCTCGATTAGCTCATCCAGTGTATTGTCGAGACCTAGCTGCAGTAGTCTATCGTTGCCGGTGGTGATGGAGGGTCCGATTGCTTGCCTGTAGATTTTTCTGATTAAGCAGTTTAATTTGTATTTTTCTGACCAGTACCATCGTAGGTACGGTGCCACGTATACTATTCCGCTTATCACGAAGGCTTGGACTAGTTGAATCAGATTGCCTTCTTTCATTCGACTATGTTTGTTGGTTATTCGTTTAAGGAGCCGCATAATTTGAGATGTTATATTGTCTAATATGCGTATGGTCTCTCCATTGTAGCCGTTACTTTCAATGATGAGGCCCAATACTCTGATCTTGTCAACCTTAGGTATGGGCGTACCTTCTGCCGTAGTTAGGTGAATTTGCGGATTGTTTCGATCCTCGTAGTTGCGTGGTTTTCGGCCACGTCGCGATGGTACATAAATGAGGAGCTTAAATGTCTCTTCCGAACACGCCAGTCCGGTTCCTGCTAGGTATTGTTCAACTGCTTCTGTTGCAGGATGTAATGTGTTTTCAACCTGTCCATCATTGCCATCGCTCACCCAGAGGGTGATATCGTCGGCGTAGATGGTATGATTGAGGCCATCGATTTCGTGTAGCTTTGCTGGTAATTCAATAAGAGCCAGGTTAAGCAGCATCGGTGATTTTACTGAACCTTGGGGGGTAACTGAGCTTCGGATCTGTAGTTCTTCGGAGTTAAGGTCTCCTATCTTAATGTGTGCCTTTGTGTTGGTAAGGAAGTCGCGTATATAACTGTATACTCGCTGGCCTAGGCATAGCTTATTTATTCTGTTTAGTATTGTTTCGTGGGTAACACTGTCAAAAACTTTCTTTAGGTCCAATCCTAGGATAGCTTTGGTGTTCCGACTTGTGTTCTCTATAATTTGCTGCTTAAGTTGAAGCATTGCATCCTGTGTGGACAAATTTCTCCGGAAGCCCAACATTGTAGGGGGAAGAACGTCGTTATCTTCGAGATAGTTGGTCAGTCTCATTAGGACAACGTGTTCCATGAGCTTGCCCACACAGGACGTGAGTGAAATGGGTCTCAGGTTCTCCAACTGTAGCCGCTTGCCTGGTTTAAGTATTAGAATAATCTGGGCCGTTTTCCATTGTGGTGGTATTGTACCGGATTGCCAGCATTCGTTCATATACTTGGTAAGTTGTTCTAAAGAGGCATCATCGAAATTTCGGATCGTCTTGTTTGTTATTCCGTCCAGTCCCAGCGCGGATGTAGTGTTAAGCTTTTGTAGAGTTGCTCTCAATTCCGCCTCGCTAATCTCTTCGTCTAATTGTCTGTTTTTGGTGCCGGTGTAATCTGGGTGAATTGTTGGCTTAGCCCGAGATAAATACCTTGCGGCTATCTCATCGATAAAAGCTGCTTCAGTTTTGTCATATGCATGTCAGATTTTGTTTATGTTTTGTCTGTACGTGTCTTTTACTTTCCTCAGGATTCAAAAGGTGCTTGAGGAAGTTCCACATTCTGGACAATCCTAATTGATTATCCATATAGGTGCATGTTGCTTCCCATTGTTCGTTACAGAGCTGTTGTCCGTATGCTCCTATATCTCTGTTACGCCGGGCCAGCCTGCGTCGGAGCGTCCTGTTGTGTCTCTGAGTTTTCCATTTCCTCAAGAGACCTTCTTTAGCTTCCCACATATGTAGGAGTTTACTGTCTGCCTGTTCCATTTGCGCGTCCTGGAGGATTACTTGTGTGGCTGCGTTAACATCCTGCTTAAGCTGTGTGCTCCAGTCCACGATGTCTGTGATAGTATTGACATTTTTCATGCGAATTTGTCTGAGTATGTTGCAGTCTACAATTTTGAGTTGTTTGCCCTTATAGCTGCGTGGCCCTGCTTTAACAGTGATTTTGAGGATGTAATGATCTCTGCCTAGATCCTGTTGGGTGTTAATCCATTTTGCATCCTTAATGTTCTTTGTAAAGGTGAGATCTGGCGTAGTGTCCACACTAACACTAGATCCCCGCCTCGTAGGTGTTGACGGGTCTGTGATGACTAGATGACTACGTATGACTATTGTAAGTCTTCTATGTTGACTGCATTTGTATGCGTATAACATCGAGAATACCGTTTCCTTAACTAGCAATACATTTGTACTGTAGATTTACACACCAATGGTATTAGTTGCTTAATTATTAAAAGTATAGCAAATGTATATTTTTATAAGCACGGTACTGCTTGTACTGTGCGGAATCGGGGACTTCCGTCATGCACTAATTGCCTTTTGTCACTGCATCATCTAGAGATCTCATATAATTCAGGGAGGCCCGCAACATCGCTTCTTGCCTTCATTTCTGCACTTTTCATTCCTTCTTTCCTGGCAAAAATACAGTTTCGCTTTTCAATGCATCCCGCTCCTCTAACATCAATGAAGCTTCCTTTTCTTTGCTTCTTTTTTCTCTGTCTCTTCTATATTGTTGTCCACAGGACTACATCATGTTGCAGCCGCTTAAGGACTGATTCTCGTAGCCGTCAACCGTCCCGTGTAGTCCCATCACTACAAAAGTACAAAGCGTACAAGCCCGAGTACTTCGCGTTTGTGTCGGCCTTGGCCGATCTGCATCGACCGTCGAAGCGATTGCCATCAAGTGTCTACACACATCGCCGTCGAAGCACTTAGCATTCATACGCATCACTTATAGCGCATCCAAGCTCACCACCTAGCCTCTCTGCCAACGCAAAGTCCACTCGTTAAATTTTCCCGTATTGCGGCTGCTCCCAGTGTCTCACTGCGAGTGACCTGTTGTTCGCTACTCGGCCGTGGACTGCAAACCCAATGTACATTTTGATGTTCATGGAATTCGAAAAAAGGAAGACTTGCCACTATGGAATATGAAACAAGTCATCTTACATCGCCTACATCAGACATACTTCGACTGCGTGCATGGGGATACAGATAGCTCGGTTGACGACCAGCTCACACAATGCGGAATCAAGGCCAGACGCTGTTGCATCAGGCGCTGTTAACTTTAAATGTGCGTCAGTAGTCCCCTAACCGGTGGGTCATATGTATAGCTTCGAAGGTGGCTCCACATAATGTACGTTTAAACCTACTTCACCGTTCTCATCAACGGTTGATATTCAAAATCAAAGCTTTACCGCCGCACTTTTTGAAAGGAACATATAACCAAATTTCAGTGACTGCTGTGCCATTCCGGCGTCATCGGTAATAAAAAAGCCCACGAAGCAGTGCTTTTCACCCCCAAAGTCGATTGTGGGCCTGTACCATTGTCAAGGCCTATGCAGCGCAGGAATTTCGCTGACTTACTCGTCGCTATCCATTAGAACATCGCAATTCACCGTAATGTACGAACTCGTGACTGTACTCCCTTGACGCTTCAAAGTTTATCTTCTTGAGGCTTCATGGCGCCTTCCACTACTGCCTGGAGGGGGGGGGGGGGGTGTTATTCTGTACGAGTCGACCTAGTGGACTGTTCATTTCAGTCACCGCTGATCGGCTGGAGCTGAAAAAGTGAGAAGAAAACTGTCTGTGGGCACTTGTTTCTTTCCTGCTGGTACCCCGGTTGTCAACACTTCAGCAGCAGCCGAAATGGTGGACTCTTATAGAATGTATTTTTTTCTTGACTGCCTCCTTTTTCTTTCAAGCGAGTTTGAAAAGGCATACCCAGTGAATCAACAAACCTCAAGTGACGAGAAAGGACCTTGAGTTAAAGACAACGTTCAGCTTCCTTCAGGCAGGTGCCGGCCTCCTACGTTCATCCTCACTTTCTTGTTTTCCTGCTTCGTCTTCTCGATGCATTTTCCTTTATTTTATTTGGCTTAGGCAAAACCAATTTAGTCTTCCTTGCATACCCATGGGATACACCCGTATGTGAATCCGGATACGTGCACACGCGCTAAGGCAGCGGAGATAGTCGCCGTCGGTGCCAGTGGAGCGATTCCTGTCACGTAAAATATGTGGCGCGTCAGACACCGTTTCGGAGCAACGCTTGTAGAACTACTGGTGTAACTGCTGGTAGAACTGCTGGTGTAGAACTGGTGTAACTGCTTGATAGTGATCTTGAGGTTCATTGGGAAGCTTGTCACATCCAACTGGCGAAGGTGAGTGAGCGAGGCTCCGCTTTTATGTACGCCATGACGCCGGTCTGAGAGCCTGTCTTCTTTTTTTTTTTCAGTCCGGTCCCTAGAATGTGTTTTTTCCGCCATATTTATGGATCCCACCCGAGTTAGCGCGCTTCCGAGAACAACGTCATGACTCATGCTAAACAATCAGTCACAAGAGATAGGCGAAGCAGGACAGAGCACTGGAGAGACTGAAATGGTTTTTGTATTTACGTACGGTAGGTGACATGCGCATATTGGCTACTGAAGTTTTACCTGCTTGTAAGATGAGGTACAGGGGCAGATGACTTGCGCCTAACTCAGTGGAAACGAAAAAAAAACAAAGGCATAAAAACACATTTCAAGCAAGCAGGCGATGCTTTGACACGTGTAACGTGGTCGAGAGGTCACTTGTCCCATTTCTCTTTTTTTTCAGCTATGTATTTTGTAGATGTAGGGATCTTGTAGATGTCATCGCCGAGTCCATTTAAATTTTCCGAAAACTCATAGAAAGCGCTGCCACCTTGTGGAAGCAGAGTCCAATCTTAAGTTTACAGACTGAACTTTAAAAATGAGCCATTGCGCCTATAACGGGATTTCCTGTAATATAATTTCACGTTCAACTGAATGCAACATAACTCCGAACTTGATTGTCTAAATTTGTTTTCTAAGGATGTATAGAGCAGTCAAACTACGCGGCCATTGAGTTTCGGCTGAACTGATGTGTCGTCCTAACGTAGTTATGCTTCAAACAGCATTTATTTAAAAATGGTCTGAACAATGGTAAATTATGAAAGCAACATTTTATTTGAGCGCACACGAGCACATTATTCAAATCTTGATGAGCCCACGAAAATAAATACTGTTACTTTTATTAGCTGGTTTCAGAAGAGGTCTCGAATGGGTTAAGCTTACCTAACAAAACCGGCTTTTCAGCTTTCGGAAGGTCCATGGTGGTTATGTAATGGAAGTGTTTTATGGATTTTGTTAGATATATATGGTGCAGCTAATGAAAGAAACTATTACCCGCCGCGGTTGCTCAGTGGCTATGGTCTTGGGCTGCTGAGCACGAGGTCGTGGTATTGAATCCCGGCAACAGCGGCCGCTTTTCGATGGGGGCGAAATGCGAAAACACCAGTGTACCTAAATTTAGGTGCGCGGTAAAGAACCCCTGGTGGTCGAAATTTCTGGTATCCTCCACTATAGCGTGCCTCATTATCAGAAAGTACTTTTGGTACATAAAACCCCTTAATTAAATTTAAGAAAAGGAAGATAGTCCAAGAAAAAAGGCAAGTAAAAGGAATGTTTGAAAATTTAAGGCAGTGGCGCCGGGAACCGCCTTCAATGTAACAGTAAAATAATTGGCTAGATTTCATCCAAATTTTATTTTAATAAAACAACGCTAATGACATTCTATGAGATTATTTATGACATTTGGCTTCTGAGTGCAAGAGGGCATGGTTTGATTCCCGTATACGTAGCGACCACATTCCGACGGCTCCCAATTGGAGAAACGTCCATATGCTGTGGCTACTGTAAGCGGCTAAAGGATAATAATTCGTCCAACGTAATCCAGATTACGTCACCACGACGTCCCCAATATATTTTTCTATCCACACTGTGGCAGCAGTCTGTTCTTGACTTCAGGATACTATCGGTCACGAGTTTTAAAGCGAGACTTTTTTTACAGGCTCACGGGTGTCTCGTTTAGACCTTCAGTGCAGTGTTACCGATTAAACCGGATTACAGCCTCTTGACAACTGAAGATAGTTTATTGGTATATTTGCCTTTTAAGTCAGTTCCTATTACTAATTGGCATGATACGAACGCGAAAAAGCCATTTCTTTAATTACCACTTTTAGATACTGGAAGAAGCATCTCCATGTGCGTGGATAAAATAACTCTCTTATCATATTTGACGCGCTAAAACCTGTTTTTCTTTTTGTCTTTGCCAAAGCAGAGAAGGGGAAGACGAAACGTCGTATGACTAGTGGTTGTGTTGATGCCGCCTTCTGTATTTATGCGTCAACTTCGTGGGTTCCTAAAATTTGCTTCAAGAGTACTTTCCGTCGTCCGTGATGTCAAAATGATCTCGTTTAAATTGGCATCAAATTTCTCCACAGCTGGTAACGAAGGAAGTGAATAAACCACTTCCATCTAGTTTCGCATGAATCATACATCATATCTGCGGTAAATATGCTGCGTAACCACGCTTACGAGATAACATTGAGAAGGATCGAAGTGAATGCGCACTATAATGTATAGGGGACTTAGGAGGACGTAGCACTGAGCCCTGACCAAGAAAATAGTGTCAATGAGTGCACCTGTGTTCTTTGTTATAAAACATAGCGTCACAACACAAATCACGTATACGTATGTGGTCGGCTAATAGGATGAGTTAAAGCACGTAGATATCTTAATGAAAGATTTCGTCATATTCAAACGGCTGATTTCAATTAATTCTTGTTTAAAAGCTATATTACGACAAATGACGAAACCAACACTGCCGGAAATCACGATGAAATAACACTAGGACGATATCATATTAGCAATTGTGCACTATACATACTAGCACTGGACACACAACACGTGTTCATAGAAATGTTAGGGTGCAGGGCCGCTGTTTTCATTATTAAATTGCTATTTAAACCAACAGAGAACACCAACACAGTCACGTATTAACAACTTGTCACATATGCATACATAATGTTGATTGTGAATGAACACTTGAGAGCTGCGTACAAATGATGATCAACAAAAGGAGTTTACATAATTCAGTGATGACATGAGATTTGACCTCTGTCATTCTTGTGCAGCTGACTATCGCTACAGGATGCTACGGCTTATATATCATAAACGTCACAGAACCTGGTCAGTCAAAGTAATGTCGTTAAACGCATTTTCGTTCCGATTTATAAAGGAATACATTACGACATAAGAACAATGTAGTCTGGCAGTTACCTCTAAAGGACACGGACCTCTTAATGGACTAGTGTGTAAAAAGTATTTATTCTTTGCTTCTCTTAATTAGAATTCTTATATTTGGGTTGCCTATTCTACGCGCATGTGATTTTGTGCCTCTGCTCATGAGCCACTAAGTATGTTTCAATTGTCGACCAGTTCGCTATCATGGATGTTTGTCCGTATGACACAAAAAGGTAGACAATCCATAAATGCAGTTACTGTGCGTGTCGCACTTCTTTGTGCAAACATTGTTCCCTCCATGAACACTACTCATCGCCATAGTCCTTGTGATATCGCTACGTCAACATTGCACGCATCGCCTTTGGTCGTATTGCATTTAATGAACAGTTTCAGTAACACCTTCACCTCCCACAGATTGTAACATGCACGTTGGATCTGCATAATATTCTAACACCAAAGTTAGCCAACAAAAAGAGTATTTTGTCCCGTACGGTCACATTTTCTTGGTGGTTTCAATTATAAGAAACGAGCATCACCGTTCGAGCTCAAACCTCCTTGGTCGAGCTCATGTACGTATTTCTTGTGAATTTTTCAGCAAAATTTATTTTTCTTTTGACAGCAACCATACTGACGTTCGAATCGTGTTCGAGCCGTTGGCACCACCGAAATGTCGCACTTCCTACTACACCGGGAACAAATAAAGAAAGAACAAAGCAATACAAATACAAATAAACATTTACGAAGTGATTTTTATTCTTAAAAAGCTGTTTTGTGACCAAACAAACAGGGGTGAAGAAAAGGAGCAACACAAGGACGAGCGCTGTCTAACAACTGGTTTTATTTTCGAAGAATCATCTGCTTAAATACCCACAGCAATGTGCGATCTAGGCAACAGAGCAGATGGTTCTTCTAAAATAAAGCCAGTTATTAGGAAGCGCTCGTCCTTGTGTTGCTCCTTTTTTCCGTCCCTGTTTGTTTGCGCACAAAAAGTTTTGAAAAAAATGAATCTGTTCCAACTAGGCCGACTCGCAGTTATGGTTTTCATTCTTACAGATAGAATGTCATACATATATTCGTGCGTGCGTGCGTGTGTGTGTGTGTGTGTGTGTGTGTGTGTGTGTGTGTGTGTGTGTGTGTGTGTGTGTGTGTGTGTGTGTGTGTGTGTGTGTGTGTGTGTGTGCGCGTGCGTGTGTGCGTGTGTGTGTGCGTGCGTGCGTGCGTGCGTGCGTGCGTGTGTGTGTGTGTGTGTGTGTGTGGGTGTGGGTACTCGTGCACTGATGGAATATACTCCGCTGTGATTTAGATAACCAGTCGTTGCCATAATTAAAGCAGGCACTCTATATTTCCCGAAGGGGTACGTGAAAGACTGGTCCCGAATAAGCATAGAGTGGCATGGCGGGGGCTTTCGTGAAAAGGGATCTGTTCAAGGCCGGGGCATTCACGAGGACAGGCAATTTGAATATGCCGTTATATATGGGTTATATAATTTGAATATGTCGTTTATGGGTCGATAATGGGCCAACGAGAAAGCGAGAGTCCAATCGCCGGGAATAATTTATTATGCGTGTCGATTACCGGTGCATAGTTTGCTTTTTTTTCGTTTCCAATCTTCATCACAATCCTTCTCCCTTTCCTTCTCTCTTTGACATGGCAGAAAAAGTCCACCAGTGAAAAGGTTCCGGACGACGAGAGCGTAGATGTCGACGCGCTGTAAAAGGGTGGAATCCGGATTCGGCAATGAGTTGAAGAGGTCCCCGACCGCGGCCTTAAACGAAAAGCAAAAAAAAAAGAAGAGATAGAGAGAAAAAGTCATCGTAGGCATGAAAAAAAGACCGCTCGAGGAAAAATTAAAGCCTAATGAGTTTTGAAAAGGCCAGATGAGAAGTCGATAATGATCGTAATACGTGCAACGGAGTTTCAGAGAGGGAAGGAAGGAGAGGATGAGCGGAGTGAAGGACGCTTGCGCAGTGTATGTGTGGCTACCATAGTTCGGCCTGTCCTCCGGGTACAAGTGAAACGCAGCAGCCATGACCAGGCGCATTTTCGCGTAATAACGAATAGGCTACAGTGGTGTAGGTGTACTCAAAGCCGGCGTATTTAAGCCAGTTCAAGTTCGAGTGTGTAATAAATCACGAAGTAAAAAAACAAGGCAGCAGACTGATGCAACTTTGCAGCACTCCAATTTAATTCCAGCTAAGGCAGTTGTGTTAATAACTTGAGTTGCCCGTAATTAAAGGCGCTCTGAAACACTTTTCAAAGTATTCATAGAATGGCGTCACTAATAAAGGACGTCTTCTCAAGAATTTCATGCCACGTGAATGTTTGGAATCCTTCAGCTATAAGTGGAGTTATCGCACCGATGCCCGGCTTTCTCTCTCTTTTCTTCTCCGCTTGCGCGCCGGAAGCTGCGCACGTACAGTGCTGCCCACGTCCGAACCCAGTTTCCCACTAAACTGGACAAAGAAATTCCTTTGATTTTCGTAGATTTTTGTTTTTTTTCTCGATGCAACTTCATATATTTATGTAGCTAGTAATATAATCTTTGTAGAAATATACATTTTTGTTATGCAAATAGATATAATTTTTTTCCTAAATTTATTTCCAAGCTAGTTTTATAAATTTACATAATGAACTCACTGCACGCAAACTGAAATGTTGCAATGCAAAGGGAACTAACCAGAGTTCTTCGTGCTAACAACACAGCCTCCTTGTCTAAACTATGTTCAGAGAGCAAAACGTCAGCCCGTTTATACTCGCTCTACATGCAAAAGAAATTTGAACAGAAAAATTGCCCAGATGGACGCGGAACCCTATTTGAATTGTATGGAAGCTGGTACCGGACTACAGAATACGTAGCGATGTCAAAAAAGTGTCCCTTGACGACACCCTTGACGACAATGATACATAGAATGTGGAATAATTTTTTCTTACACTATGTGGACCGAAGTAGCAGCAGCCAGTTTGCGCCCTTACAAGTTATTTGCAGCGAAGCACGCAGATGCGTGTCCAATTTTTTTCCTTCCTCTATTGAAAAACTCACCCGAACGCGTGACCACTGGGATTCTACAATGCGACTATGTTGCTCTGCCCATGGACTGTAAATTTGAGTCCATAGTCGGATATGTACGCAGCACCCCGAGCTCCTAGTCATGCTCAGCGCTACGAATATGTTTCCGCATACGGGGGGGGGGGGGGGAGGGGGGGAGATTTACAGGTGCTGCTTTGTTTGTTCACTGAAGCATAAGTCTGTTTTGCCGGTTGCAGGAAATATTTCAATTAAAGGGGGGCATCCACTTGTTGCTCACTTGACAAAAGGCGTTCACTGCGCCGAAGTACGACTACAAGCTATACTTCACGTGCTGATGCGAAATTAACTTATACTGACTGATATCGAATGACGCCGTCAGATGAGCAGTTCAGTGTACCGGTCATTACGGCGTCACAGCAGTGGTTTCTCAAGTCTGAGAGTTTTTCTTTCTTTCGTGTCGTAGTACAATATTTTTCGGGGATTAAGAAAATTTTAATAAACAAGGCCTACAATCTCTAGATATAGGGAAATTTCCCTAGGGTTGGCAGCTCTGGCTACACAGCGGAGGAGCCAAGAGAGAAATGCCCCGGCCAAAAGTTGAGTGTCGTGGCGGCGAAAGGGCTCGTCGCGGCACCGTAGACTACATTACCATCTCAGAGGCTTACGCGCAGCTGAAGCAGCTACGCACAGGGTAAAGATGAAATGATTTTATCGCGATAGCAAATATATGAGCACTCCAATGGGGGCATTCTATAAGAGTCCACCTAGTGGACTGTACATTTCGGCCATTGCTGATTGGATGCAGCTGTACGAGTTACGAGGACACGAGCGGTCCCAGTCAATCAGTAACGGACAAAATGGACAATCCACTAGGTGAACTCCCACAGAATACCTCCCCAGGCGCATTCCTGCCGTCGCCGTTGCCGTCGCCTTGACGTTAGGCATAAAGTCCAAGGGCGACAACACCGTCGCCGCGCGCCGTATGCCGTATTTGCGAGTGAAAGAGCGCTACGAGTGCCGAAGATCGAGACTCAATCTCGCGCACGCAGGGGAGGAAAGCGGGAAGGAAGCCCTCCTTCTTCCGTCACAGGCTGGGTTCCGTAGGGAGGGGGGACGGCGCTGTACTGCGTATTCTGCGGCCGCGCGCGCCATATCTTAAAGGCGATCTGCGTTCAGGGCAGAGTCTAGGCGCTTCGACGGCTCATACCTTAGTGCGTGCTGCGTTCTCGCCTCTCAGTTTGCGTTAGAGGGCTAGACAGCGCGGAGGTCACTTCGCTCGTTGCTGCTGCCGCGCTTCCTCCAGCCAGCGTTTTTACAGCCAGCATCCGCGCTCATCAAGTGTGACGTGTTCATGCTTGCCTGAGCGCGCTGACACCATGCTTGTTAATTCAGTTAGTAGGCGAATGTTTGCAAGTTTATGCGGCCGATAAAACTATCATCCTTAAGTTGTATAGCTGTCTATTGCGGTCGCAATCCATGTTTTGCCTTGCGAGCGAAACTATTTTATATAAAATTAAAAAAAATGTCTAGTTTTACCCATTTTGCTCAAGATTTGAAATTATGTATTACTGAGAATGTTCTCGCGATCACGAAATCAGCCACTAGCGTTGGTGGAAAAGGACCGTGGAAGAAGCTGTGGAAGAAGATGATGACGAGCACGCAAGCAGTGGCACGAGCGCGTTCCAGTGGTTCCGCCGAGGGATGCCAGCACTCAACCCAGGAATGGGCACCTAAGACCTGCGCTCTAAAAGTGCTTCAGGGGCCCCGTAAGCTACACATTTTAAAACGTTGCGCACGTGGAACGGTTTTAAATGCTTGCTTTAAAAAAGTTTAGCGAATACCCTACTTCCCCCGCAGACAGTTAACTTGACGTGCATCACATCAGCTATCATCAGCATATCGGTAATAATAGTGCCCCTTTTTCAGAAATTCATTTCACGGTGGCAGTAACAGTTCCCCCAGGAAAGCGAGCTGAATTATGCATCGTTTCGTTAAAAAAAGACACTTTTTAAGCGATTTGTAGCACTTGCATACGGAACTTACGGATAAGGCCTACTTCACCCGAAGGCTTCAAGCTTCGCCTACTCAAGAGTGATAACATGCTCGGTATTCTCAATAAATATAAACCAAGTGTCTCGTTTTGTTCGCCAAGGAGATTAGGAAAACCTGTTGCATGCCTCGTGAAGGGGTGAAAATGGCCGGAAAATGAGTATGCCGTTATTATATGCAAAATTGATAATCACTCCATAGAAGCTAAACTTTCTCCAGGCATAACACGTAGCATGATCACTGCTTAATCTAACGTGACCTTGGTGCCACGTTCAATTCTATACACAGGCTACAATTAAGCTATACAGGTAGCTTTTGATTAGAAAACATATGATTCTTACTTCATCGAAATGTGTACGACGTATCTCGTAGGATGCATGGAAAACGAACTATGAGGATTGTGCAATGTATAGAAATATGAAGAACACGAGTATTGAACTCATAATTTTTAACCGAATAATGAACATGCATATTTCAAGCTTTGCTAACACCTCACCTTATCATAAAGTGGACCCATTTCCTACAAATATAATATTGCTGCCATCGTTGGTTCTTCGAGGGCAGCAGGAAAACCTTGTAAATGCTTCATAAGACGCACCTACGTAGGCCGAATTCTAAAGTTCATCAATTTCCGGTTAGCCCCTACTCAGCCGGCAGATTTCAATTTTTTTCTGTACATCACCCGACTCATACACTCTTTCGTCATGTGCCATATTGTGTACGTCGCGGTATTCCGCACCTGGTACAAGGGAGAAGAAGCCAAGATCAATGTCCTCATCTGCAGGGTGTACAAGATAGCTCCGGGTCTACCCGAGTCATCAAGCAAGCACCGCTTTCTCTAACTCGGGCTTCACAACACGCTGAGCGGAATCGCCGATGCGCACCGCACTTCACTACTAGAAAGATTAGCGGCACGAGAGCGGGACACCAGTTCATGAAAAGTCTCGGCATCTGTTACCACACACAGCAAGGCTAGAAAGTCGCCATTCCGGACGCGATCAGATAAACGCTAAGAGTCGATCCGATTCCAGGAAACATCCACCCGGAACACAACTGGGGATGAAGAGTAACCAGGGCCAGAGCTGTTCTCTGCACCAACGGAGACGAAATGGGGATGCGCTTCGTTGACGCCGCGGAATACGCAGAACGCTCGCGATTCGCGATTGCGGTCATTGATTCGAGAGGCAAAACACGCATATCGGCAAGTGTAACCTGCGAGCGCTCAGAAGAAGCGGAGGAAACGGGCGGTGGCACTCGCCCTCACGGATCCGGCGTGCCGATGGTCCTCCGCGACTCGAAAGAAGCGGTCAAAAACTTCGCCAAATGATGGTTCTCAAGGAGAGCGGCCCAAGTCCTGGGCAACCGCCAAATCCAGCGGGAGGTAGAATTGCAAACCAGAATTCATTGGTATCCGGCGCACATGGGAGAAGTATCAGAGACACATCGCAACTGAACCGAGATGGCACACGCCAAGGCGCGCGAGCTCGCTAACCGCGCCGGCGACCGTCGTCCATGGGACAGCACCAATGACTGCTTGGCGAGCTACAACGAAATTACCAAGGCCCTCTGCCTAGCCCACCAAAACTTCCCTCCACCCAGGGCAAGCTGGACAGGGTGCAGGCGGCGGACCTCCAGAAAACTGCAGACGCTCGCGTACCCTAACACGGCACAATACCATGGGCTCTAACCCAGTACATAGCCGACAAATATATGCAACGTCTGTCACACTGATAGAGCCACTTTAACTCACAAGCTCTGGGACTGTAAGAAAAACCCGCACGGTGCTAACTCAGGAACGCTTCCGCCGTGGTGGACCGCAGCCTTGCGCAGCGCCAGCCTCGGCGATCAACTTTGGGCCATCCAGCAAGCCCGCGAGGCGGCGGCGAGGCAACACCTCGACGTCATCACATGGGAGACATAAGGCCCCGTTGACGAAAGCTCTGCAAGACTATAAATAATGTTGTTACCAGCCAATCAGCCTTAACATGTCCCATATTCCTTCTAATTATTGACTATATGGATTGTCTAATTCTGCAAGACACCATGAAAACGTGCCCATAGCGTTGTCGAGCACTTCTAATTAATCTAATAGCTTCGCTGTAAATGAACTTGCTTAGGGCTGCAGAAGCTCAAATTTAAGCTGAATATGGGCTCCGCATGCAGGGAATGATGAATTATATCTCAATGTTTACCTATAGAAGAAACACCATTAGGGGAAAGTTCATATGGCCGGGTTTCCCATACGTAAAGCGTTGGGAGGGAAAGTGGGACGGCGAGGGCGAAAAGTGGTTGTCAACGAAATCACAGTTGACGTAGTTGCACCGTATGTCACCGTTTCCTATGAGATGTTTGCTTCCAACGGCTCTGGTTGTATGTTTTCTTTGATAAGATAAAGAGAGGAAAGGGATAATTTTGAGGAGGTGGAGGGCGAGGGTGAGGACAACAGGGGGCAATTCTTCGAAGAATATTCCGAGGGACGAAAAATAGAAATGATTCCAGTAGCTTAGTTTTATACTATTACAAGACATTTATTCACCGGTGTTATACTGGTTAAGCCAGCACGAAAATGATTGAGTAAGTGGAAATTCATGAATTTGTAGAAGCTTCTTCCTTCAGATTTCGAACATCTTTAAACTTCATATATTAGCTGCCTTGAGGCTAATACATCAATGCTAATATATCCTGTGGCAGTGAGAAATAACGTTATTCATCACCATATTGCGATGTCTCATTTCCAAATCAGCAGTTTGTACTAGCTACAACGTTAAAAAACATTACTCGAAAATAGCTACTTGAAACAATTGCTTTCGTTGTTGTAAGCGTATTCTGTTTTAATGATCTCGCTGCGATGGCAATTATGCGGTCCCTCGAAGTCTCTTTGTGTCGTCACCATTGGCAACATTGTCGGCGTTGTCGTGCTGTCCCCAAGGAAGCTAAAAAAAATAATTTTGTTTAACCCTCCTCAGCATGTCCGGTAATCGACGGTGCCGTTCACATGGGGACAGCTAGGAGGTCTGTAAAGACGTTCAGTGAGTGTTGCTGCAAAATCGACGTCAACGCTCCGGTCAGTTGCCTCAGTGGTGGAGCCCGCAGACACTATAAGCGTTCCTGTTGATCTTCTCTGGGTATGTGCTGGTCTTAGCGAAGCGGACGGCAAGTACGAAGCTAACGTTATCTAACATGTTTCTGGGTGCTGACTAACACCGATGGTCTCCCGTCGTTCTCATCTCGCGCACAATCGAGGTACAATGCCTGCACTGCGGCAGTTCACGTCAAGCCATTGCTGTCGGATTCCCGGTAGCTGCGAGCTCGCCGTTGCTTTCTGCCCAGCTCAGCAGCAGTCGCCTTGCAAGCTGTGTCACGCCGAGACGCACCCGAATATAGTTAGAACACCGTACGAGAAGTTCGTGCGCACTGCCAAACAGGGATATTGCTGTGAATGCTTGAGTCTTCGAGTGAAATTGCCAATTGTTTTAAACAACACCATTGGAGTGTATCTGATGCAACTGCCAACTCCATGAACGGACAGAACATGCATTAACACGTAGCAAAGTTTCGCCGTGATTCTTCATTACATTGTTTAAGGTGACAAAATCGGTTCGAATTATATAAATCAACGGAAAACTGCATGGAAGAATAAGAATAACAAAACAGATATATACGGTACATCATGACGACGCCGACAGCGAAGACAAAAATTCTCTTGGAGTGTCGATATCGCAATAAAGGAAACAGCACACGCGCGATTAAAATGACTCGCTTTTATCTCCCACAGCACCGAGAACATTTAAAACGAACAGCGATCAATCTTAAGAACCTGGGCCTACCAGACAACTTGTTCATCTGCGTTCACTGACCATTGTGGGTGGTCGTTATGGAGCCTGCGATAAATAATTATCGCAGTAATGAAGCCCCAAAGGGCCAGTTGTTTTGCTTCCGCTGCCGCTAGTATACAATTTGAATAAGTCTTTTCAACCCATATGGATCAGTCTCGTACTCTCCGAGGTCAATTAATCGCTGTCCATTGCAACGGAAGATGTAGTGGTCCTTGCGCGCGTTGTTATCATTGGGCTTAGATCTTACTAAAACGGATTTGCATATTTTACGAAAGACAATTTTTTCCGGTTTGTTCATTTTAATAAAATAATCAATCAAGTCAAAAACGAATGAAATCATCAATTTTTTTCGCCGAAGCTGCATGGCATTCGACTGGGAACACTGATATTCATAAACGGCGAATGAAAAACTTACTACAAAATTTAACTTCGCAGTTGCAACTGCAGAGATATCAATCTACGGCTCAAGGACAGCCTTTAAAAGACCATTTGGTGTCTACTCGACCTCAACAATTTCGCCGCGTCCAAATGTGAGGAAGGTATCGTTACATATTGCCACAGGAAGTTGACGGGAGAACTGGCTGCAAAAAAAAAAAAGAAAAAAGAGCCGTTAGGGATGAGAAACCGTTTCTTCGGATGGTTTCTGTTAAGTGGACAGAGGATTTGAGGCCGACTTTAGTCAAGTATTGTTGACGTGACACGCTTGTGGAGAACTTGCCTGTTCAGCAACCAATTATTCTCTGGAAGCAACATTATTTCGTATATTGTGAAAGATCCGGTTTTAACTTTAAGGCACATTGGTTTCGCAAGCACCAATATTGGTTATACCAAGAGACTGGACGAAGAGCTTGCGCACATTCTGCTTTTTTTTTTCAACGTTTTTCAATTCCGTCATTTTGAGCAAGTGAGAGAATCAATGACCCAGTTGGTGGAAACCCCTGAAAACAAACTTTAAGACGCCTTCCCTCCTTTTATTACGGGGAGTACCATTAAGTTGGGAGAAAGGATTGCGCAATTGGTAGCTCTCTTAACCAAGCTTTCTTTTTTCTTCCCTAGAATGTCGCAATTTACGTGGGCCCTGCCTCTGTACCGAAGAATGCTTGCGCGGTGCCGAGCCCATTTAAACGAGTGCGCGCAATCCCGAATTGCGCAAGACAACTGACAGGTCGGAGCCCACATTCTCGAGTTTGGATGGCGTATAGGCAGACGCACCGAACAGGAAAGCTTTTTTCCCTGCCTTCCGGGGGAATCGGGGAATTTTCAATCGAGTCGCCCGGGCACCCCCACTGCAAGCGCTTATCGATCGCCTCCTATAGGAATGTGCCGCAGGAAAAGGACGGTACTCGTACACCTATTAAGGTGCAGCTCTCGATGCCTCTACGAATCTGAGGCTTACGCTTACCAATTTCTTCTCTCTTTATGAGTGTTTTGCCGGTCTTTTCTCCGCTTTGCTCAACACTTAGTAGTTGTCTTCGACCTTTCGGGGAATGGCTACGACGACCAGCAGCTTATCCGTACCTGCGCCGGGGCTTTTTCTCTTTCGTGCACTAAGTCTCCTTTCTCATTTCAGGTTGCCGCGTTAGCGCTGACGCTTTAGTCATAAATTGGCTGAGGCAATTTATTTTTGTTCTTGTTTATCATCGCTTATCTAGTCCTCCTCGACCTTTCGTGTTATTTTATTTATTTAATTATGTTGGAACTCTATGCACTGTTCGTCGCCAGCTATTCCACAACATTTTGTTAAATGAAGAGATATAATACATGGCATCCTCTTCCGCTTCATCTCTAGATGCAATGATCGCGTTTTGAACGTGTGGCGGTTGTTCTTTCCGTGTAGCGGCACACTGAAGTTCTGCACGGCAAGTACGTACCTCGAAATCGTTCAGAGTAGAACTACACAGGAGATGTAGCCGCTGGAAAAGCTTTGTCCTGATGAAGGTTGCGAGAGAACAAAGTGGCGGCGGAAATATTTGCCGTACGATGGGAATTCCTTATTAACTCAGGGCTGGGACATATACAGCAGTAACATAGGCAGCTGCAGTAAATATAGAGTAGGGCGAAATGAGTAAGGAAAACAAATGCCGTTTCACCTCGGACTGTTTAGTTTCACATCTGACGTCTTGCTGAGAGCATTTTCACGCTATTCTTGTTTCTCATAAAAGTCTAGTGCAAAAGAGAACCGGGATAATGCATAACGATTCCATTCCAACGCTATTACTTCTCGCTCTTCGCCAGTGGCCTGCGCGGCGCTTGCCCACGTTATCACCGTGATTGAACAGCCGTGAACGACGGATGATAAAAATGGAATATAGAGTTGAACGAAAGGAATCAATTACAATATGCCGGCTTTGGTCTTCCGCTCTGACAGATCAGCTTGCCTCTCGTTTTGCAGAGCTTTGAGTCATATTGAGAAGGTGCGAGCACGCGCGAGGATGACAGTACACGGCGCATGAAATACGGTAGTAGTGCGCGTTGCTATGCCCCGATTTTCTGAGATATTGTTGGAGAGAACGATCGCGGCGGTAGCAGATTTTAGGCTACTCGAAAAAAAAAAAAACATTCGTAGTCGTGCGACGACTGCGATGTGACCGAACCAATCTTCTTAGAGCTCCCCTAAAACTCAGCTGCTAACCGACTCACTGAATGAAATATTACGTCCAAGCGAAGTTTTTGATGGCCACCGGATACTATAAGCAAGCTATAATAGGCATCAATGTTAAAACATCAAAAATGAAAAAAAAAAAACTTCGTTTGAACTTTCTCTGTCATTGAGTAAGTTAGTTAGCGGCTGAGTTCATGCCGAAGCCTTGAGCAGGTTTGTTTCAATGGTAGTATAGAATATGCACTACGACTCAAAATTGTTTTGAGCTTTGGTTGGCTAAATTGGAATACTTGCTGCCACGCGATGCTTTCAGCTGTAGTAATTACCATTTCGCAAAAAGGACTTCGTGTATAGAGCGATAGAGTGTAGGCCCTCACTCGGCAAGAGCTTTCTGTGCGACCGTGAGTTTCTGTATTTTAGTGTGTGATAATAAAATGGCTGATTTGGAGACCTTACGGTTGCTTTACGTGAAGCCTCCTCACTATGCATTGCGTGCTTATCGGGTCACAAACATGGGGATTACTTTTGTTCTTAAGTGTTATGACGTTTTGCAGCTTGTTCATTGAACATAGCAGCTGATCACATCGAACGACCAACTTTTGCTGAAGCGCGAAAAGTAATTTTTTTTGTATACATCACTGTTTCCGCTATCGTGCAAGTAAAGAAACCAATATTATTGAAAATTCACAATGGAGGAGGAGGAGGGGACAATTTTATTGAAGAGAAATTTCAGGGATTTACGATGCAACGAGCCTCACCTTGTACCGTAAACACTGAAACATGACGAATAATCCACTCACGTCACTTAGTCGGAAACATTTGTCTATGAAGGGAATATACGTATGCATTCCGTAAGGACACGCAGGAATATCCTCGCAAAGTTAATCTAGAATTTCGTTTCACGTCGCTTCCAACTAAAAACAAGAGTGCTCGATTTTCACTGCCCCATTTGGCGTAGTGACGTTACAATGAAAGCACAATGATAAGATAGAGTGCTTTGTCAACTTTCTCGAATCTAATTTATTCGTTCCGTCAGTACAGCATGGTTCCCGCCGTACTCACGTGAGACGCAACAGCTCTAGTTTACACATAATAAATTAGATAAATCATCTTGTGTGGATGACGTTTTTTTTTTCGTTTATTCTAAAGCATTTGATAAGGTGAGCCAGGAGCTCTTATTGTATATATTTGGGCTTCGTATCTTTGATTATAACCTTTTGGATCGAATGTTTTCTAACTAATCACTCAGAATTTGTCAGCTATAATGGTTATACGTCTCCTTTCTTTAATGTGAACTCAGGTGTACCACAGGGTTCAGTACTGGATACCCTTTTATTTTTCATATACCTTAACAAACTTCCTTCTACAATCGCGTATAATGTTCAGCTGTTCACTGGGGATAGTGTAATTCTTCGCGAAATAAAAACATGATGACATAAAATTGTTAGAGGTGGCTGATAGTTAATAGAGCTTAATACTAATAAATGTGAAGCATTAAGAGTACCTCGTACAAAATGTACGTCACCTACATATTAACTAAACAACAGTGCTTTGAATTTGTCAACTCTTACAAGTACCGTGGTGTTCAGATAAGGAATAATCTCATTTGGAATGTGTATACCGAGTGCGCAATTAACAACGCTAATCGCGCATTAGGTTACTTGCCTCCAAATTTTTCTTCCGCTCGATCTACTTTAAAGCTGTTGCTTTATAACATACTAATACGTCCGAAACTAGAATATGCAATGGCAGTTCGGGATCCATATCGCGAAAATCTTATTACATTAATTGAACTAGTTCAGAATAACCCTGTTCGTTCAATTTTATCTAACTTCAATCAGACTGCAAGCATACGTTCCATGAAAACTGTGATCTCATTGCCATGATTAGGTCACAGACGCAAGGTATACCGACTAACACTATCTCATAAGTTACATCATCAAGCGCTACTGCGAAATAATAATGATCTCATTCGTCTACCCATATACGCTTCACACCACATTGATCATTACGCAATTTTAGTTGGGCGTCCGTAACCACCCACGTACGCAGCGCGCGAGGTCGTGCGTACGTAGCGAAGCGAGCGAGCACGAAACGGCAATAGTTGAGAGGACGCAAAACTTGAGAAGGGGATTGCTGACTTGCGCGCCCAGCAGCCGCTAGTGTGCTGCTCAGTGCCTCCGCATGCCAGCTTCTGAAACTGTGTATCAGCCGCCGCGGAGTCAAACACCAAGCCAGAGTCACATCTTTGGCCGGGGCAAAAGAAAGTCCTGCAGGCCGCGCGGCCCGCAGCGGACGCTGCGCAGCTTTTGAAAAGCTGCCGGCGCACGCGCGTAACTGTGCGTGCTACTGCGTACTGCGCATGCGCACTGGCGCCTCCGCCGGTTTCCTGAGTACGCAGAGCTGTTGCGGACGCCAAATAAAACTGTCTAGTGTTACAAGGCAGAGATTACTTTTTGTGACACGAAAACTCACTCAATGCCTTTTCCTCCTCGAATGGAGCCAACAAGGACGCTACCTTCCTGCTGGCATTGTTTAAATAAACGATAACCATGCCTTCACCCAAGCATTAGCTGACATTGCGTTCTTAAGATTACTTTCATCTATTACTTTGTTGATTGTATAACAACTTCCCCTGTAATGCCTTCGGCCCTAATTGAACAGTAAATAAGTATACTAAATAAATACTGAGGGCCATCCCTCAACAACATTTTGATTATTTTGACAGGGACGTCGGTAACAAATATTTTGTCAAATAAACGTAGAACTTCACACAAGCTCATGTTGCAAAGTGTGCAGTCAAGTTTCAGAGGGCAAAAACATAAATGTGTTAATGTTAGTTCATTTTCTAATTACATACAATTTTCTGAAGAAAATACCTTTTGTCAGTTGGAAACAGCACAACTGATACTATCAACATATTAGCTTAGTTGACACAGGTAGCTTCCGACAACATTGAGACAACTTTCTTGCTTCCTGCTTTTTGTCTATATTCGGCATAACCCGGAGCACGGCCCGTTTGTCGCCACTTTAGACTGCCAACTGCATACTGAATATCAGCATGCCTTTGATCACTGCAGTGCTGGTTGTGCAGATCACTGCAGTCTAGTTTTTCTTTGCCATGTGTATTTACCATATGGAGAGTAACGAGAAGGTGGCCTGACAAGACAACGGTGATAAATAATAACTAAGACTTGACGATGTAATTGAACGGACGAAACCCTGTTTCGAAACTTCTGTCGCTGTAAAAGAGCAGACATTGCGCAAGAAAACAAAGAAACAAACAGACACGGAAGAAGGAAGCGTGCATGAAAAGAAATAAGCAAACAGGAAAAAAAGAAATGAGCCCGCAGTTCTGCGGTATTCGCCTTTACAACTGTTGCTTCTGCAGCAGTTGTGCCACGGAATGCACAGCAGCGGATAGAACGAGTGTCTGCGTGTGCCGTCAGCACAAAACATAAACGTCCTTCCAGGACAGGCGGCGTGAGGGCGCGGAATGTCATGGCAGTGGCGACAACTTGCGTCGTTCCCCCACAGTCGGCTTCCGGTCAGCGACTGAGCTCGCGGTGCCTCCGACGCCGCAGCGGGCAAATCATTTGTCTCTCCGAGTCCCAGAAAACAAAGCCAAGCTCGGCTCAATCATGCTCTCTCTTTCTTGCCGGAACTGTGGGGAACTGACATTGAGATGCTGCTAATGACGCCTTTATTCTGTTGTTATTCGCCCGTTTGCGCCCGCTAGTTTCGACGCCACTCCGCGTCGCATCGCTAAGAGAACGAAAGCACGAAGATGATTTGAGGTACCTCCCGCGTTAAGAGGCACATTCCATCGGAGTGCCAGCAACAGCGACGGCGCTAGCCAGTGTTTAGGTATACGTTCTTGTATACGATTGTGTTACTTGAATTCGACATGAATCAATCCTATACTTCACTTGTGTCGCTCATTATTAAAGGTCCCTATCAGGGCTCGTATGTATGTATATGAATATATGCTCGTGAATTGAATGCTATAGAGAGGAAAGGAGGAGGAGGAGGGTGTACTCTGCACCCAACACCTGCAGGCCGTAGGTGGAATAGACTTGAGAGACCAAAGAGGTTTAAAAAAAAAACTGGAGTGGCAGCTCCCGTAGTTTCTTACCAGCACAGGCGAAGACAAAGTTTGCTTATACTTCTACTCTAAAAGAGGGCCGCGAAAGCTGAAACTCCTCACAACTCAGGTCATTTTGGTCAGTTATTGCGAATACTAGGGGTACCTGAATATAACATGTCGAAATTATTGACTGCAATGTTACCTTTGGCTGCATGTTGATATCGTAATGTGCCATAAAATTTGAAAAATAAATGTCTAGGCTTCCTTTTGAGACCTGTGACAGAAATAAATATATCCAACGATATATGTACGGCTAAATTAAGCATCCTAAATAGCATGGAGTGGGAAGAGAGCGCTGCGTATATTCCCCGTTATTTGCTAACGTTACTTCTTGCCTATGGCAAGATGGCGGAGGTTCGGCTTCCCTTTTGAGATGGCTTCTCCAGTCCAGCAAGTTTTTTAAAACCTCTTTGCGTGAGACTTGCCGCCATTGCTTTGCCCGAGCGTTTTTTGTTTGTCTTTATCGGGCGACACGTTTCACCGCCTAACAAATGTTATCGCCCAGCGCTGGACACGCCTGCATGTATCTGAAGTTTCTGGAATGTTATCGATGCTTCCATCCGCTGTGTGTGACCGAACCTTGTGTAATCTGATTGCATGCGTGCGCGACGCGAATAATGTAGAGCTTCGTGGAAGGCACGCGGGTCCCAGCGATTACTCTGGAACGTTCGACTTCTGATGTATAAAAGCCGACGCGCTTGATCCTCTGATCAGATTTTTCGACAATCGCCCACTGTATTCGCCGCGGTCACCGTTCTTTGAGTGTAGTCTGTTTTAGAGGGCACAAGTTCGCCCAATAAAACGCTAGTTTTGTCTTCTCTAGTCTGGCTGCTTTCTTCACCGTCACTACCACGTGACAAGATGCACGAAGAAGGTCTGAATTTCGAAAGATCAGGCTACCGTTCATGGACAGTATGAACACCCAAGAGCCATGAGACGCCGATCCGAAAAAGCGTACCGACGGAGCTGAAGTTTAGAAGCATACAAAAACGCTCTGAAAATTCTGTTTAATGCGCAGGCACGTGGAAAATTGACGAAAACGGCGCTGGCGCGATTTCTGCGGTACGCTGTCTCCTGACACATCTGTCCCAAGAATTTTTTTTAGTAATTCGTTCTGTGAGCGGCCTTCTAACACAGAGCTTCCCATTTCGTACTCTCGCTGTAGCCCGGGACACGCGTGAGATAATAGTTGCAGATGAATTTCGCGAGCTTAGTTCCAGACCGGAGACAGACAATCCGGAGAATTGGATAATTCAGTAGTGTTTTCTAAGCAGAAAATTAATGCTTGCTATTGGCCTCTACATTGTCAATTAGATTCCTGCTTTCTGATTAAGTGAGCTTCATTGTGCAATAGCATTATGTCGCCAAAAGTCTGCTGCTGGACCCGACGGCAGTATGTACAACATGCTAAGAAACCTCGGGCTGACATCTACAAATGCTATCTCAGACATCTACAATGATCTATGGTTAGATAAAACTGTACCTGATTCTTGGAAAGTCGCTCGAATCATCCCAATCTTTAAACCGGGTAAGACACCCATGTGGCTTGAATCCTTCCGCCCAGTTAGTTTGGCAAGCTGTTTGTGCAAAGTAATGGAGAAAATTACTGACACGCGACTTCAATGGTGGTGCAGTGAAACAGATGCATTGTCGAACTACTCAGCGGGTTTTAGAAAAGAGAGATGCACAATGGATGCAATATCGGATATAATAACTAGTGCGGAACACGAACGTGTATGTGGAAACTTGACGATATCAGTATTCCTAGATATCAAGAGGGCATTTGATACTGTTAGTCACGTTCATGTTCTGCTAAGTATGTTAGAACACGGAATTTTCTGGCAGGTCCTTGCGATGAATGTCTGAATTTTTATCAGTTCGCAAAATATTTGTTCAGACGGGTAAGGGAAAGAGTGCTGAACATGTCAAACAGGGAGTGCCACAGGAAAGCGTACTCAGCCCTCTTCTTTTTAAGTGTGTGATAGCTGATTTAATTAGAAAACTACCATCACAGTTAAGATTCTCACTGTACGCAGATGATGTGTGCATTTGCACATCTGGAACTAATATTCAATTACTGTAGATGGCATTGCAAGACGGCGTAACCATCATCAACCAATTTTTGAGAGAGAGAGAGAGAGAGAGACAGGAATGGTTCTATCACGTGCAATGACAGCTGTATTGCCTTTCACTCGGCGGCAGTTAAAAAGTTCCCTCTTAATCTTGAAGGACAACCTTCAATGATTGTCAGACAGCATTGATTTCTTGGCAAAATACTTGATAGGCAGCTATCCTGGGCACCCGACATAAAAAAAAGTCGAAAACGAGGTCAATACGATAGTGACTGTGCTTCGCAGGATTTCAGGCACATCACTGTTCACACTGCATTAACATCACAAAAAAGTGCGCATTCCACGCCCATGTTACACAAGCTTTAGGCTACAGGACAACGCTTATGTCTAGGAGTTCCACGAGCGACTTCTAGCTGTCCTGTAATAGCTGAGCCTCCACAATTACCGTTTCCAGTTATGAGAACTACAGAAACATGCTGACATTATTTTCGTCTTCAAAGAAAGCATAAAAGCCATCCATTGGCTTTAGACATAATGAAACGAGGTAGAAGTTATGTTCATAGAGAAATCCAAGCAATTCTCCACACATTGCTAGGAAATGAATTTTGGAACTCAGACGTTTAATAACTTCCATGGCTGCTTACACTTAGAAAAATTCGATTTGTCAGCAGACGGATAGTCATAAAAACAGAAATATTCATTCAAGCTGCTCAAAAACTAACACTTTACGAGATATATAAGTGGTATTTAGGACACAGACACTTCTACACAGCTGGCTCCAGTGCGGCAACCTCTTCAACTTAAGTATTCGCTCGCACCTCAATTAACAAGAATCATTTAAGTTTTCTCATGCGACTTTGTCCACAACGGCTGAACTATTGGCAATCCTATGTACGATGAAATTCATAACTTCAGTAAGAGATGCGCAGAAATGAGTAATATTCAGTGATTCGCAGGCAGCACTAACATGACTCTGCAGCATAAGAGGAAAAACAATCGGTGATAGTATGATATACGAAACACTTCAGAAAGGCAAGCCAAGCGAAGCATGAAATAGCATTCTTATAGCCACCTGGATATTGCAACATTTCTGGCAATACAACAGTCGATGAAGCAGCACGGCAAGCACACATCAAAGTTGATGTGGCTCCTATCCCAATATCAAAGATTGAATTATCCTGCGTTATAAGGGCAACGTCTTTCAAAATTTGTAGAAATACTTGGTTTGACCATAATTCTAAGAACTCTAAGTTGTACAGGGTCATATCGATCTGTTTATTGAATTCAAATTTCCATTTTCATTAGACAGAAATATGGAAACTCTTATTCATCGATGAAGGCTAGGCACTGCCTACACAAAAGATTTCTTACATAGAATTGGTCATACGCAAGGCCTCCGAGTGTGATTGTGGATTTGCAGATGAATATATACATCACCTCCTTCTAGAATGCCCACATCACGACACAGCAAGAGGCCGACTTAAATCAACTCTAATGAAATTAGACCGCACACCTTTGAGTTAAATGAAACTTTCGGGCCCTTGGCCAACAACGGCCTTACAGAAGAAAACCAATGAAGCTTTTCTCGAAGACAGCGGCATTGTTGGCCATTATTAACGCTTTTAATGTTCCTTTTATTTCAACGTCGCTGTATATATGTATGTGGTTGTGAATTATGTTATATTGACTGTTCTGCTCTGACTATATGTGTTAATGCATTTACAGGATGTATGCAATACCCACTGACAAGTGACTATTATTAGGCGACAGCATGAATTGTATTTTTGAGACGTTCTCTTACAGTACTGTGGAGTGATTTAACTTGTATATTGTATTTGCCATGTATTTTTACGTCATAGTTTTATTGTGAAAACGTTGCTTGACAAGTTGTGGTGCGTGTATGAAAAGGTTATTTGATATGTAATCTTGAACCCTGTATGTTGTAGGCTAGACCCATTCAAGAACTAAGGAGTAGCCGGTGCCTTAAATTGTGCGCCAACATATCCTTATATTATACCAATACAAATAAAACGGCTTATAGGAAAGAAGAACTTTGTTGATTCTGCCCCGGTTCGTTACGGCCATTCTTTTTCCGCTGCCGCCAGACAATCCCCGCTCTTTCGCTGCAGCTCCAGGGGAAGGTATACGACTTGAAAGACAGATGGCAGCACTTGTCCATCTTTTGCCCTAAACTAAAACATTTTTTTTTTTTTTTTGCTGAGATGGGAAGGGAAAACGAATTCGTTGTGCGCATTCACAAGCAGGCCTTATTGAGGTAGGCGTTTCGTAGAAATTTGTCAGAAGCGCTTTGGCTGGTATTGTGCTCTTTATGCCGTGTAGTGCGGTGCATCTTAGCCTGAGATAAACACACTTTGCAGATTTCAGCGCCGAGGGTGAGGCCAGTGGATGACTGCGACGAACTGAATCGCGGCGCTTCTTTTTTCACGCTCTTTTCCGCCTGCCAAAAAAGGATAAGTATGGTCAGCTAACGTTGGAAATGTTGTTTCTGACAGTTTATTTTTCATTATTTAGAATAAAAAAGAAAACACGCTTCTACGTCTCTCCAAGCCGTAAATGTTTGCACTTGTGAGGCACGAAATTATGCTAAATTTTCTTGCGGTCCGTGACTCTGTTAAAATCCGAGTTTCTTACCAGTCGAGCGAACTCGGGCGATGCTGACTTTTAGCTAATATGTGGGAATGATGGTTAGTACATGGATTTGATCGATCTTTGGGTTCGCAGCTTAAGATGTTCTTGTGGTTTCATTTCGCGTGTTTATCGACCTTTGTTGGCCTAAAGCTTCGATCACATGTCACTTCTGCTACAGCGCTTAGTGAACTGCAGTATTTACAGATAAATAAATAAATAAATACGTGTCACGATACGCTGCAAGTGGAAACTGGAGGGTCTAAAGCACTCACTCGGCAGGAACAGTAAAAAATTGTGCGTGGATCTGCTATCGCAAACACCTGAGACCAGCGGAGCTGGGGAAGGCCAGTAAGGTAGTGCCAAACCGCACACTTAGTCTAACTTTTGCTGGGCTTCACCCAGCTTCACCGGTCTCTGGACTTTGCGATAGGAGAGCCACGCATAATTTTTTTCCGCTGCGATGAAGAGGACCGCCAAAGCGAGCGCGCGGGTTTTTATCGGAGAGCAATGACGTCACACCACGTGGGTCCCTGGCGCGCCTATCCGGCTCCCCCCCGTTAGGCTCTACCCACCCTCGCCGCGTCGCTATGCTGCGCGATGCTATATTTATACTCTGCTTTCATTCTCTCTCATCAGCTCGGCGAAGCTGCGGATGTCAAGAGAAACCCGGCGGGGTTCAAACAGCTCCACTGTAAAAGAACGGACTGCTTAATACTGCGTGCAAGTCACTTCTTGTTCGCTATGTTTCTTCTAAATGGCGACATATCTTCTTTCCATCATAGTCGTTGTCGCGCTAGAGACGCGGCGTTTTCCTCCCTTTGAAAGGGAGGAAAATCCCGATGTTTCGAAGCACCTACATGCACAGAACATTAAAACTCGAATCACTTGCACAAGTATGTCTTTGTTCGCACTGCAATATGTAACTGCAATGCAAAGTGAGCATGCATCGACGCCACGCGGCGCGCCAACGACATCGTGTGGCTTGCAGACACCATTGCCAACCGAAAGGGCTATTGGAATGAGCCCGTATGAGTTTACGCTCTAAAACTGAAAGAGCTGCCAACATGGGGGATGGAAAGAGAAAGAACTAGCCGCAGCACAATTGAAGCCTAACGAGTCGGCCCAGCACGTGGTCGGCATGTGAGAGTGCGTGGGGTAGTGCGTGCTCGGTAGGCAGAGCCACGACAGAGCAGACGAACAAATGCACACCGATCAAAACTACCGGGAACCAAAGATTCTCTTCCCATATGCCGAGTCTCAGACGTCACGGGCTGGATTGACTTTTCGAGGGAGAAAAAATAAACAAAGGGAATGGCAGCACGCCGAGGCTGGCAGCGTGACGAAATGCTCCCTCCTAGTTTATTCCCTTCCTGAATGTCTGTAAAACTCTGCCGGACTGATTTGGGGCAGTGACACAGGTGCAGAAGCTCCGCCCCTGCATCTTTCCCTTCGAGTTTTCCGAAGGGAAAGTTTTCCGTCAGCGCAGCAATATTGAAGGAAACCCTATGGTGAAAAGTGCCTGTATTTTAGCAGCACAGAGACGGCGTCCCGGGAGAACGAGGTGCATGGCGCACCGTCTCGGTTGCGTGCGGATATTTGCATGGCCGAGTGGTCGGAACGAGAGCGGACAAGCGGATTCGCCCGCGTTTTGTTTACGTTCACCGTCGCTCGTCTTTCCGAGAACGAATGAGACAAAAATACAGATTGGTGCCTCCTACGCCAGTCGGTATTGAATTTCTATACAGGCGTCGCGACGCGCCATTGGCCGGCGCCGGTTCTCGCTCCGGTCTTTACGCATTCTGTTGGGGGTTCCCTTGTGGCTTTGTGTTTCCTCGCTTTTCTCTGTTTGCTATATTTGTGTCGTTGGCATCAGGCCAGGTGGCGAAGAAAAGATGGGTGTCTATGCTTCGCCAGTGGCCTCGAGCGCCATGCGACTCACGTTTCCGCGCGAAAAATGTGTGTGCACGTCGGGCATAGCGTGCCATGAATTTCGCCTTGTCCCCTTGCTCTGAAGAAAGTGTGACTTTACCTCTGGTGGGCCGGTGGCCATGTTTCTTATGCTTTTGGGCCGAACGGTGCTGTTATCCTGTGCGCATGAAAAAAAAAAAGACACACCGACTACAGTTATTAAAGAAGCACTGCGCGCGTAGTTTTAAGAACTAGAACTGGTAATTTCGGGAAAAACCTTCCTGTACTGAAACAGTCATAGAGTTCTTGAGAATACATGCCTTACTACGGAAGTGTTTAGATTTGCGTTTTTGTCTATAGATGCAACAAATATTGCGCATGCGTATTCATTCATATGTTTGCGTTATATCGTGTGAAATCTCCCTTACAATGGATACATGAAAGCACTATTTAGCTATGTTAAATACACGCTAACTATATGTTTTATTGCGTATTCGCAATATCTGCTGTCATGTAAAAGCGGGGCCGCACGCCATTAAAGGGATGTGAACATTCACTTTATGTTTTTGCTCATTCTGGTTTCTTTATGGGAGCCTAATATGACGGGATAAAATATGAAAGTGACGTTTGACGCTGTACGAACAAATGCTTCTAGGCACTAAAATTCCATATCTCGGGCTCTTCATTCCCTGGATATGCCTGAAGATTACTCAAAGAATTCGTTGCGCAGTGTATATCAGATATATTATACCAGGTATCGTTCTTTATTGTAAATTGGCTTGCGAACAATTTTCTGTGTTATATAGCGCAATGTTGTCACGTCAGATGAATGACTTGAAGACGGAAAAATTACTTGCCCGAGAAACTGCAGTGTGACACTGACTAATTAACTGTGTATCACCAATTAACCTTGCAATTCCTCATTTTGATGCATATGTTCTAATTGCACAGTGGATCATAGCTGTAATAACAGTCACATCCATATATCAGGAACATTGCGCTTAGCACCAGCTTCGACAAACACGCCTTAAATTCTGTGGCGAAATGCAGTCATTCCAGTTAAAATTTCTTATCCCTGAAAGACCGATGCATTTTGCCACAGATATTAGTCGCTTATTTCTAGAACGTGGCGCTATACGCATCTTTTCTGATGCAGAAATGTGACTTCAATGCAGTTAAGCCTGAATTACGTTCTTGGTAGGTGTGTTCTAAAGCGAATGTTTAAAGGTTAATTAGAAGTATTGGCTAATTAGATAATGTTTCACAAGATGAGCCTAAATTATGAGCAAGTGAGGTTCAGATAGGAGGTCACAGTATCTATCATAATCGTTGCTTTGGTTATGATCAAGATTTTGAACACCATTAGCCGGTCAAAGGAAAACAGCAGTGGGCTCCCTTCTAGAAAATACGGTTCATAACCAAAGAACAGTAAACCATTTGCTTGCAACAGCTGTGACGTGCTATAAACTGAGTTTGCTTTGTGCGTCCGTACATTTCGTTATGCTAAAGACGACCGTTGCCGTCACTAACGCGCTTTTTTCGTCGTCCGGCCGCTTCTTCCTTCCCAGCTCCACCCAGCATCAAAGGACAATGGTGAAGCAGGAGCGCGGTGATTTTTCTGAACTGGCACCGCTCCGATTCGAACCAGAGTTATGGCAGCGATGTTGATTTGGGAGTTGGGCGCGCTAAACACTGAGCTGGCGCATGACCACGGCGATGGGCAATTCCCACAACTATCTGTCTCTTTCTACACGTACTCCGAGAGCAGTGCTGCCTGCGCGTGCATTTCGGAGGCCACAACAAGCAATACTGTGCGAGGATGGCCCTACTAAATGATACTTTTGTGTTTATTTGATCTTTCTTGCAATAGTACGCGTCTCTACACTATATTGGCCTTGTCTGTGTAATGCACTATCCATTTCTCAAGTATTACGAACCGAGTAGCCCTGTAACAAGTTTTGTTGAAACAAATGCTCCGCATAGAAATTACTCTTCACAAGATGGATGTAAGTCGCAGTGCAATTGTGCGTTGTCATGCTCGTGCTTGGTCGACGGCAAAAAATACGCGTACGTGACAATCATGATGATGTCACATAATGAAAAGAGTGAAAAAAGAAAACATCAATGGCGTCATCACCAAAAACGATGTCGCAAATTCTTTTACATTGTAGCACCCATGATTCACAACCACGAAGTGTCTGATGCAGTGGCTATAAAAATTTGCAGAAAAAAAAGTTTAGCTCAAATCTCGTAGATGGCACAGCGTTACTTCCCTCGTGACATTAGCGGCAGAAAATGTTTTGGCATAAAATTGAATAATCCCCACCTGGGGCCTTCAAAGGCGATTCACAGAACCTGAAAAGCGAGCAGTCTTTAATACTGCGACTGACAGATCATCTGCGGCTTGAAAATTGATTTACAGAAACATTGACGTTTCCAAAATGACGCTGGAAACTTCGTATTTAATGGACATCTGAAATGCCGCGCTGACGGCACGGCGGGCAGATAGTTGCTCGGACGTTGTCCAACTGAATGCTGAAAACAGAAAATATGACTGTTTTGCAAGATTTCTTGACACTTACTGCACTGACCACAGAGCCATTCCACCACGATAGCGCACACAAGACACGAAAATAAACATGATGTACCAAGATTGCCTGAATCAATATATTCCAATAGTGAATGTTAGACTGCCTTTGCTGGACCTCTTTTCCACTTCACCGCGATCAAGAACTGACTTCTGTTCTTTTAGTCTCACAATCTGTCAGCTCTGTTGCCCGCATTTCTGACCCACATTTTAGTGTTTTATTTTAGTTGTCATAGTCTCGAACACAACAGCTTGTCGTCACAGGAAAAATTACTTTTGCGAAGTAACGATTGGTTCGCGAAGGAGGACATAGGAAAGAAGAAGCGGTGGCAGCAGGAGAAACGCTGACTGTAACGGAAACAACAAACAAAACGCATTACCGGTAAAGGACACGAAAAGAAAAGATCTAGAGAGATGGATGCAACGTGCCAACCTAGAAACTAAGGGAAATCAGCATGCCAGGTGGCTAACAAGGCCAAAATAAATGTCGCTGTGCCAATGAGGACCACAATCGGAAGTAAGTGACACAGCAGACGTGGCGAAAGAGGAAAGTAAGGAAGACGCCCGCCACTAAGGCTAAAGGTACATTGAGAGAGTCCTCATGAGTTTGCGGTATATTCAGCGCCACTTCGCGGGAGCCTGACATAGTGCGCAGAATCAAGCTGTGTAAAACCCGGGTCGCCATATGTCAGCTCAAAGATTTGTCATTTTTCTGCACAAATTATCATATATATAGGGAACTCTGCTACTAGCGCGCACAGTACCTGCAAGCCTGGTGGTTCTGCTAGCATGCATGAGAATGATGCGCAGGCTGTACATGGATTTGCCTGAGCTTTCTCCTTTAGACTTCAAACAAATTTGCGACCTTGCAAAAATATCATTTTCAACGAAATATTGGGTTATAAATGCAACAATGCGCCATGATAATGCATGTGCGCGGGAGTTTATTCGCTTCATGCATTCAAAACATATTTCCTTACAAATTTGCTTAGATAAAGAGTAATAAGTACAACGTTTGAAGCCACAAAAGCAAATAATACAGAAATCCATGCACCACCCATCATCCCCATGACAGCTAAACAATCGCAGTGCCAGAGTTCCCTCAGGTAACATTTGCAAGAAACTCTACCTCCCTTCCTTCGTTCCTTAGTGTGGGCTAGCAAGCCGGAATTTTCCTTCAGATTACATTGTCTGCTTTTCCCTATTCTTCTGTCTCTCTTTCTGCGCAATCAACAAATTAAAATAAAATACTGGGGTTAACGCGCCTAAAGCACTGTCTCATTTTATGAGATACAACTGCGGATTAATTTTGACGCAGAAAGTATGGGAGAATCGCTTTTCCCTCTACAATCTTATTGTTTTTGTTTCATTCATTATATTCCGTACCCTGCATCGGCCGGCAATATAGGTTGTTTGGTATTGACTGTCCAAGCAAGCTGCTGTCACACTTAGCGATGGACGAGCAAGAAATCGCACGAGCAGCGCAAGCGATTCTCTGGAAAGCTGAGCACTTTCGCTTCTGTCGACGCGGTCCTTTTGCCCTCTCTACGCCGAGAAAAAAAGTAAGACCGATAGAAGAAGTGGCACCCAACTGCATTGGCGGCGACAACTGCCGTCGCCGGTTCGGCTGGACGGGGATCGTTCGACGCCGTTTGCCTTCCATTGAAGCGTTCGAGAAACAACGCATGGCGCCGGCGTGCTGTGCGATGCTGTGAATCTGACCGCCAAAATGGCGCCATATAAGGCATCTTGGACGAAGAGGAGTCAGTTCTGCTTGGAAGTAAAAGGCAAGAAGTAAAGATAAGAAAGGATAGCAAAGAGAAACGGCGCGATGGTGGAAGTACAACACGCTAACGACAATTTACTTTGCCATCTGCTTGCTCGTAGAGCTTCTCTGACGTGTTCACTGGCGCCGACAGGCCTCTGAAAGTGGTAACAGCCCGAAAACAACAGAGGATAGAGAGAAATTGACAACGACAAAAGCTGGACCAATTGGTTACAAGGAGACCTGCTTTTCTCTTTGTGCGCGTGTCACACGACCCTGGCCGTTGACATTTCATATTTTAACCAAATGCTAACATGCAAGCCAGTATTTGTGTGTTTTTGTGAGTGGCTAGGTTGAATGTTCTGTAATTTCGAGCCTTTTTGCATGTACCTGCACAGATTGTATTCAATCTTGCATTCCTAGCTAACGTTGAACGTTCTATTTAGAGCGCTGGATAAAAATTCGTGAATGAGTGCAAGAACAATGACTATCATTGCATTCACGCAGTCAATTGATTTTCACGAGGAGAAACTTTTGCACACGCAAAGAAACGCTGCAGATGCCTTTGTCATGTGGTATTTCTTGTTACGTAACACTGATACAAAAATCGCTTATACATTCTGCATCACCTAATGCTTTGTGCTGGGTTCGTTTACGTCTGCAGATAATCAGTGAGCTGAACTCTGTGGTGCCACCACCTTAAAAGTAAACCCGAGCGGATTACGAAAAGGCTTCATCCAGCGATCTCATTTTCCGCGCCGGTAATACCCGGACTTTATAAAACCCCAATGAAAAGGATCCGCATTTTGGCCTGCACACTGAGTAGCACAGTGCTCTTTTTAGGAGCTTAACGAAGACGTAATCTCCAGCGTTCCTGTCCTGTTCTGGCCCTTTCTACAGTTAATTAGACAGGATTACGAATTCTTGACTTGCTTCTTTTATGCACAATGTTCTGTTCTTGTTAATGAAGAGTGAGTGATTATTTTAAGACTTAATGACGCTCAATGGATTACGGATGGCGAGTGTGCAAAGATAAAGCGGGCAAAAGCAAGAAATCAAACAATAAAAAAAGAAAGATAAGAAAATAAAAGAAGTATTTAATTAAGGCATTGCCTGTACTATTTTGATGTTTTGCTTTCCAAGAATGTCCTCTCGAGCCGAACGTAAGCTAATGCGATAAGATATGATATCTATATATTTAAAACATCTTGCGTTCAGCACAAAATGCTGGCACTTCTTCTACGCTAAGCTGGCCGCTCTTATGAAAGAATTTATACGGCAGGTCCTCCACAGTCTCACAGCTGCCACAAGAACACATCAATTTTTCAGTTCACTCCGGCCATTGCAATTGCAATGCAACTCCCGAAGATACATGGAAATGACCTCCACTGCAGTCAAGCACTAGCGAGTTTGAGGTGACTGTCGATGCTAAATTACAAGAAAAAGACTGAGAAACAACAAAAAGCTAGGCTCTGACGAAGGCTGCACGTCTGAGCAGGATATCCTTTAATGCTTTAGCCTACCTCCTAAGGGGTAGATCAAACGTTTTAGACGTCCATTTGACATTGCCACTGTCCGAATGGCCTCCAAACGTCCCTATGTATATATCCTCGCAGGGCAGCCATGCCCTAGAATCCCTAATCAGGCACCACCACGATGCTAACGGCAAGAAACACTGACTGTCAGAAACCATCAATGGCGAGCGGTTGCGCAGTACGCACATGCGTGTCGATCGGTGCAGGCGTTGTTTTGCCCAGTTAGATCGAACGCAATAACTACTTGGAGCAGCGGTAATACTGAAGTCTTCTAAATTTCTTCTAAAGCTCGAAAAACTTTGCAAAAGAACGTAGCTTCGTTTTTAATTCATTCGTGAGAAAATCTCATCTGTACCTCTCAATTCCTGGGATCCTTGAAAAGGCAGACCTGTCACCGCTAGTCTTGAAGTAGTTGCTTCTCCTTCTCTTTAACGAGCCCTAGTTTGACTACGAAATTTACACGAACGATTGCACCACTCCCGACAGCTCTACCATCGAACGCCGTCTCTATGCAGTTTAAACTCTCTCACATTGCTTTAGAGGCAACAGCAGAACTCAGGTGAGTTGCGAGCTCCTGCAGCCACTTCATCGCTAGCCGTTTTCTGAGATTGAAAGGCAGACTTGGAAACTCTGCAGTTTACCCTACATCATTTTTCACACGAGCAGCGATTGTACGAAGTGATGCATTCTCACCGCCACGATTTTGATAATGGATACGGCATTCTATTACGGTGGCTGCCGAGTCACCGGGAAATTGTCGACAATGACAATGCTGATGAAGCTGCGTGCTCGGCTAATCAACACTATCTACGGGTGCTTATACCGCTCTTGAGAAAGGATGCCACGCGGCAACTCTAGTGATTTGCTCCCCACATCACACTTCCACATTGCGATTCCCTCAGTGTAACCAACTTTGGCTTGGTTCCACTTGATTCTTGCTCGCGACTTCAGCTGTCACCTGAACTCTCCCGTTGCGAGAAAAGTCTATTTCGCGTGTGGTTGGAAATCTCGCTTACCAATGCTTATCTGTTCCTCATCGGAATGACAGACAACGCCGCATGCAATTCTTGCGGATGTTACGAAACAACTCAAAACCTTCTGGACCACTGCTCATCGCTGGAGGTTCAGCGATATGATCTCTGAGCAAGCCTTAGTCGATTAGATAAGAGCCCTATTGAGCTCTTTGAAGCACACTCGACTGCGCGACAGCTCGGAACTGTTACCGAACATGCCTTTGAGAATGTGCTTACACTAGCTGTATCTTTTACAGCGCAGCTCTAAGGCGCCCGTTCTTGCGGCGAGCGTTGGCGTCGGCAGCGTAACCGAGCGAACAAGCTCAGCGAAAGTTAAAAGAGCGAATGCGCAGCGGGATATGGCAGACGCAAGCTGCGAACGGCGGAGACCAAAGAGAACACCCTCTTCAGTGACGTGCGCGCGGTGGTGTCATGCGGACTGGCGCCACTACTCGATGCGCACTCTTAGCTCGTCCAAGCCAGACCACTCGTTTCGTTCTATCATCTGCTCGCGACAGACCTCGCTCGCGCTAGCTTGGCTTGCTTGGTTTGGTCTGGTTCGCACTTATTTCGATTGTCATGGTTGGCGATTCTTTTGCAATCTCATTGCATGCGCGACGCGAATTGTGCAGTACTTTCTGGAAGACACGCGGCGCCTGAGATTACACTGGAACGTTGGACATGTGGCAGAAGTTACTGACTGAAGCCAAAGTTTCGAAAAGGTTACGAATGAATACAATTATGTTTGTAGAAACCTTGCTTTCAGCAACTTGTTTACTGTCTACAACCAAAAAAAAAATAGAAAGAAAGGAACGGAAATCGAAGGTGTCGAATTTGCTACCTATTTCGGGGCTGCTTTCATGCAGCACCTGCTTGAGCCAACCTAATGATAAGAGCATGCAACATTTCTTGCCCTGCATCCTTGCGGGGCGACGTTCAACTCAAATTGCTTGTTTTCTGGTCGCATTTGCCTCACGCAGTGTTGACGTGAGACGTTGACGGGCGTGACATGAGAGCGTGAATGCGAACACTGGCAGCGACACGCCAAGTTTTCGGAAGTTAGTCCCTCAATCCCCCTCACTCTCCTTTGTTTTTATAGGTTTATGCCAAGCGGTGTTCCTCTCATCATTCTCGCAGCGGGATGCTGTGAAGTATTGACTTGCTTTGCCAGCCGACGTTGAGATGCTGGTTCGCCCACCTGCAACCGTGAATGCGAGGTGTGACGTTGGGCTTTGTCGTCGAGCATGTCAGATTTGATGTCGGACGTGGTAATGATTACGGGTTCCCTATGCACGGCGCTCGTAATTGCCGGCGCCAATGCATTGCTCACTGCAATTAGTACCACGCACTGCACAACCTACAATTGGCAGCTGTTGAGTAGGAAAATAAAGAACTTGGTCATTCAATCTCGCTTGTCTAACAAGGTGGCACGAAGATTACGAGGAATGAAGAAAAGATAGAAAGTGATAAGACAAAGGCAAGACCATACATTAGGAGGCTCACACAAGAGTGTGGCAAGCCGCGGCCATGCAATGCAGATATCACCCGGGCGCAGACCTGACAAGATATCCAATTAGCAGCCAGGGTAACGTGCTATTATTACAAATTTAGTAACAACAAATTATTCTTTGGTTCTTTGGGGTTGTCAGTGATGTTGATGTTTTTCTAGATATATGTAGATTATGCTCTTCGTAGTGGCTGCCATTGTTGTAGAGGAGCGGTGAATTTGTGTGATGGCGCGTCCTTATGGGCCATTTCCCGCGTCCATGCGTACACCTATACCGCGTAGATAAACTCCATTCCTGAAGTTTAGTGTTGCTTATAACTTCTTGCCTTCCTGCGGAAAAAAAATATAAAGATAAACTTCTTGCTTGCAACTTAGTACGAATGATTTATTTACACAATAACGGCTTCATTTCTCTTCACGCCACATCATGCTTTTGTTCATAGGACAATTTCATATCGAGGTGAAGTTGCCTAGACATTCGTTGCCAACATTTTGAATGTCATAATAAATAAACTAATCGAAGCTGACAACATCTACTGTTTGTATAAAGAAAAAAATAGCTGGAAATGTCCATAATACCAGCCGCTCCTAAAGATATCCTTAATTAAAAAAAACAAAATAAAAAAGAGAAATATATAATAACTAAAATTGACGCACTTGATGTACGTCATAGATCTCTTGGGAATTCTTTACTTGCCTAGAGGCTTAGAGGCGCCAGTCAGTTACAACGGCGATGTCTGGCTAGCAAAGGGACCCCACTTTCAGCGGAATTCTTTCTTCGCATTGCCACGGAAGCGATACCTCTTGAACACAATTCCGGCATGAAGGGCACCCGAGCACCGCTGGACAAACCATGAGTGACTCGTCGCCGCGGATTGCGAAAACAAATATACACAGAAGGACACGTGCTCGTGTTTACAAGAGGCAAGAGAAGAAAGGGGCGTGTGGAAAAGGTTAGCGTGGCTAATCGGAAGTGTTCAAATAGGAAGGCTTCACCCTCATTCTCTAGGAGCGTGCAGGGAAGTGCGCTATTCCAGCTGCTGTGCACGCGAAGCGGCGTCCCAAAGGGCTAACCCGATCTCCTCTTGCTTGGGTCCGTGGTCTCCTCAACATTCCTTGTGACACCGTACTTGCTATTGGTTGTTTTCAACGCACGTTCTTTCAGAACTGCTTGCAGGTTTCCCATAGCCAAACACTCCGCTATTTGTGAGACGAGTATGCGATGTTTCTTCGTGTGTACCTTCTTATCCGGCTGTTCCATCTTGGGTAATGATTTCCTCAAGCAGAACAACAGCTTGCGTTACGGCTAAACTTATTACCAGAGCAGTTCTTAGGGCTTAGAGGATGCTAGGAATAAAATGAATGAATGAACTTTATTCCCCTTTTAAGAAAGGGGAGGGGCCGACGGGGGAGAGAGAGGGAGGTCTAAGTACTCCAGTACCAGCAGGCACTCGTCACCACATTATGTGGCTAGAAATCCGTCTGCCGGTCATGGTAGGCCTCCGCTACCTCCTCAGCCCACCTCAGTACTCGGTCCTGTAGGGTGGGACGGGAGCTGCGCAGGGCAGTCTCCCACAGCTCCTCGCTACTAATTATTGATTTAAGCGTGCAGGGGGGGGGGTTGATGGGGCATCGCCACATGATATGGGAGAGATCTGCTATCGGGACAGTGCAAAAGCGACACTTGGGTGCCGGGTATGTGGCGGGAAAGAATAAGTGCAAAGTGCGCGGGGTAAGGAAAGTGCGAGTTTGTAGTTGTGGCCACAGTATTTCTCTCTGGCGCGTTCTAAGCACAGAGAGAGGTGGATACATAAGGTGTTGGGGTCCGTAATGTGTGCAAATTTCATGAAATGTGACGAGTGTGTCTTTATTGCTGTGTTGTTGGGAGTCATGTGGTTCTAGAGTTAGGCCCATATTTGCGGCCACTCGGTCCGTGAATCCTCGAGCAGCGGCATGAGCCATTTCGTTGCCGTGGAGTCCTTGATGTGCTGGAGTCTATAAGAGAGCGATGTCGTTTTCTGGTGGGTGAGCTACCACTAGAGAGTGCGCGAAGTTGTTAACGTAGCCGTTACTGAAGTTCCGGATAGCAGTCTAAGAGTCACAAATCATGACGTCGCAATTGGGTAGCCCCGATGCGAGTGCAATGGCGGCCTCTTCCGCGTCGCCCGCCGAGGTGGTCTTGGCTGATGCTGAACAAACAGTGTTGCCCTGGTTGTCTACGAAAGCTAGAGCATAACAATGTATAGGGGTGTAGACTGCAGCGTCCACATAGCAGACTCCTTCAGCCTGTCCATAGCTGCATTGTACCGCCTTGGCTCGAAGTTTGCGGCGTTTGACGGGAAATTCGGGGTGCATGTTTCTGGGTAGGGGCTGGATGTGGTATTGGCCATGTTCGGAGGAAGTTGATGTCGCTTGCTCTCGTTGAATGGTGGAGCATGATGAAGTTGTCTTAGGATCTCACGCCCAGCTTCAGTGGTGGTGAGTCTGTGGTATTGGAATGATAGATGGGCTTCGGTTAATGCTTGAAGGGTATTCAGTGTGGCCGTGGCCATCGCCCTTTGTGTGGATGCTCTAATTGGAACACCAAGAGCGACTTTGTGTATCTTGCGGATCAAGCAATTCACAGTGTCCTCTTCCTGCCTAGAGAGGGAGAGATACGGTAGTGCGAAGGTGATTTCGCTTAAGACAAAAACCTTCATTAGTTGAATTAACTCCTTCTCTCGAAGACATCCATGTTTGTTGGAAATCCTCCCTACCAGGCGGAGCGTATTATCTACCGTTGTTTGTAGTGCTTGCAAGGTATGCTCATTTGTTCGGTTACATTGGAGGTGTAATCCTGGGACCCTTATCCTGTCTACTTGGGGTATAGGGTGCCGTTCACTCGTGAGTTGGATATTCGGGGATGAAGTCCTGAAGCGTCTCGTGGGGAGCAGAAGGAGAAGCTGTGATTTGGTGGGGGAGTACCTGAGATTCAACTCATGACCTACTTGTTCGACCTGATCAATTGCTGCTTCGAGGATGTCTTGGATGGGCCCGTCAGAACCTCCGGTCATCCACAGCGTAATATCATCAGCGTACAGTGTGAATCGGAGGTTAGGAATCTTCTTGAGAGTGAAAGCTGAAGGTCGCATAGCCAAATTGAAGAGGAGGGGGGAAAGTACTGCCACTTGGGGCGTGCCAGTGCTTCCTAAACTTATTTGGCCAGATTGTTCGCTGCCTGATTGTAGCGTCGCAGTGCGCTTCGTGAGGAAGCTGCGATTATATCGCGATAGATCCCCGCAGTTTATACTGCTAAGTTCGCGTAGTATGGCCAAGTGGGACACGTTGTTGAAGGCACCCTTGAGGTCGAAGCCGAGCAATGCTTGTGTGTCACGTGCGTTGCTGGGTTCGATAATGTCTTCTTTGAGCCTTAGCATGACATCCTGACAAGAAAGAGATTTGCGAAAGCCAATCATTTCGGAAGGGAACAAGTGATTATGTTCGATATATTTGGAGAGGCATAGGTGGATTACGTGCTCCAAGATCTTCCCTATGCATGAAGTGAGAGAAATTGGACGAAACTTATCAATGTGAATTGGCTTATTCGGCTTTGGAATGAAGATAACTTTGGCTGCTTTCCATTGTTGGCGTATCTCCCCCTCTTCGAGACACTGGTTGTAATACTCGGTGAGTTTGCGTATGGATTGCGCATCGAGGTTGCGAAGCGTTTTATTGGTCACAGAGACTGGGCCTGGTGCCGTGGTGGTTCGCACTTGGTTGAGGGCATGTCGAACCTCCGCTTCTTTGATGGGACTGCAAAGCTCCTCATTGGTTTCACCAGCATAGTCGGGCATGGGTATTTTCGTAGGAGCGGGCATATGTTTGGAGGCCAGGTTTTGAACATGGTTGGTTGTCGGCTGCATGTTCATGCAGCAGTTTATTCACCTGGTGGTTATAGTTCGTCCTAGAGGTGGTGGGGTCGAGCAGGTGCCGGAGCAATTGCCAGGTCTTTTTAGTGCTGAGATTACCATGCGCTCCTTCGCAAACCTGAGTCCATTGTTGCGCCGCCAATTTTATAGCGTATTGTTGGATCTGAGAGTCTAATTTGGCGACTCTGATTCGGAGTTTGTTATTGTAACGTGATGTTAGCTATTTCCTAAGTAAAGCTTGCTTCGCTTCCCACATGTGTAGTAGCTTGGAATCAATTGTGGTCAAGGGTGTGTCTAGCGGGAGAGCGGTGGTATGGGCCTCTACGTCTGCCTGCAAGGCGTTTGCCCATTGCTCAATGTCGGTAAGGGTTTCTTCGTTAGTGCTGCAGCGAGATTTTCTGGATTTCGTCCAACTGGTAAGCCTTAGTGGTTTCGTGGCCAGCGGTCTGTGCTTAAAATCTACACGGAGTTCGAGGATGTAATGGTCGCTTCCTAAGTTGTTTTGGAGGTTTTGCCACGTCGCCTGAGTGATGCGAAGGAACAGAAACTCTGAGAATTGTCTACTAAAGCGTAAGCATTACTTGGCTAGGCTGTGACTTCGTTTCTGCTTAGTTTTGCTTACTTGCTTTTCCTAGCTTATGCGCGTCTTCTAATAGGGTTTCCGGTGGCAAATAATTTTTAGGCTTTAGTAGATGAATGTCAAATTTTCTCACCGCATCCGGTCCCTTCGATACAATTGTATCAATTGAGCCGGAACGCCGGGCACGAGCGCGCCTCGATAGAAGAAAGCGGTCGAAAGAGAACCGCAATCGCCGCTTTAGTGCGTGAGTTCTTGCGTGAGGTCTTGCGTGAGGAGAGAGTGGATCGCCGCAATGCCCTGTCACCCTCGCTTTCGCTCTCGCAAGCCTGTCTTATGCGCACGTACCTTGTCCACGTAAGCTCTCGCCTGCGTTCTGACCGCGCCTCGGTAAGGCCCAATAAAAACGCACTCGCTTGCCCGCGTGCTCGTCATAACTCGAAGGACGCTCAGCAACGTTCTATAGGACATTGGGCCACCTCAAAAGCTCAAGTTGACCACGCCCAAATTTCAAGTTCAGACACACCTAAATTTTAGTTAGCCCATGTATAAATTTCAAGTTGTCCCAACTCTAAATTTTAAGTTGGCCCATCTCACATTTCAATTTCGCCCATCGCCTAATTTCGAAATTTCAAGTTGGCTCAGTTGCAAATTTCAAGTTCGCCCAATCCCAAATTTAAGTTGACCCACCCCCAAATACCAAGTTGGCCCACATCAAGATTTCTATTGGCCCACCACCGAATTTCAGTTTACCCGCCCCTACTATAAGTCGCCTTCTACAGCTTTCTGTCAAATGGACATCCTGTGCTTGAAGACGGGTAGCGGACTTGTGAAGACGCCTCTAATCCTTCCGTAAATTTCTTACTGAAGTTCGCTTCTTCTCATAAAGACTATCATTGTAGAAAGGCCACACTTGGCGGTGGTTGTATCGTAAGCTGCACATGCATGCGCTCATGCATCAATGCGTGTGGAGTTTGTTATTGAGCAGCACATGTATTATATAAATGTTGTCACCTTTACAAAGTTGGAATTATTGCTAGTGCTTCATATGATCGTAGGTATTTCATATGAGTTAAAGAACCCGAGTCTGCTTTACAGGTTTAATGCGGAGTTGTCTGGCTATTGCAGCCCAAGCATCAATGTAATATGAACGCAAAGCAACTGAAAAAAACAAACAAACAAAAGAACGAGGAAAACAGTAATTTCTTTCTTCACAGCTGCTAGCTTCTAGTTTGAAATTTTAGCACTAGAAGCCTCATTTTATGCGCTAATCTGCAGTATTCTGCATACAAATGCTTGTTGCTTAACACGAATGAGAAATTTAGACACAATAAGATAGCCTGTCGTTTTTTGTTTCTTCATTTGCATCAGTTTATGTCATAAATTTGATAAAACAGCCTGAAAACAACTACTGGTACATCGGGTGGAAATCCCGAACACCCCAGCAGAAAGACAAGATAAATGAAAAATTTTGAAGAGCTCAGCCTGTTTTACTTCGAAGCCTCACACTGAAGGACCTGCAGATAAAAAAAATATTTACTACTACTACTACTACCATTGCTTCTACTAGTACTACTACTACTACAACTACTACTACTGCTACTACTACTACTACGGCTACTACTACTACTACGGCTACTACTACTACTACTACTACTACTACTACTACTACTACTACTACTACTACTACTACTACTACCACTACTACTACTACAAGCAGTCGTGCAGCGTTCCCGATCAATGCCGTTTCGATGGACATGTAAGAATTATAGTGCCGCTTGAAAAGGTCCGTCTAAGCTGCTGCAAAAGCCGTGTGCGTCAGATCATAAAGTAATAACGTAGGCCGGGATCAGTGACAGAGGTTGTACACGAGGTCAGCCAAACTGCATATGTGGAGTCTCTCGCTGATGCAGCGCATAGTCTTCGTTGGTGCTGCGTAACGATGTGAAGTGCGTGGTCGAGAATTAAAAAGATCGTTTCCTGCAGTATACGAATGCACCCCATATGCAATGAGAAAACTTCTTGTGCTTAGAAAGAGAAGGCCTGCGTTTACTATGGAACGACAGGATCAAAAAGACAGCAGACTTGCGCAACCTTGCATAGTTGCTGCCCTATTTGCAGTGAAGCATTTCCTTTAGATCAGCTGCAAGGGAAACTTGCGTGTAGTAAATCGCATATTGCAATGTTATATTATTCGTGGAGTAGCAGACTAAATTTTGCACAGCAATTGAACCACACGTTTTCATGTTTGCCTACAAATAATTAATAACGTCCTTCCTCTTTCTACAAAATATTAGGAAGGTGACTGGTTTAGTTCGCTGTAGCACGTCGTACAGCCCATAACTAAAGGAAAAAATCGAGCGTTCATTATTTACTTGCAACAATCATAAATAGGCCAGAAACGCTATTCTTCCTCTGCTCACCCCCCCCCCCCCCCTCCCCAAGCCCACCTCCTTTTAATATGGCTTCAATTTCCACCAACTGTGAACTCGGTGTTACATGCAGCTCTATTAGGACACTGAGAATAAACTTCAGGACAATTTATCTACACTGGTTTTAGTTTCGCATGTACATAGATGATGATGTTCTTCCCATTTTCAGCAAATTTTATTTCAGGACAGTGCGTTAAATTTTGTGCATTCCGCAAAAAACCACCTATAACGTTTTGGAGCACTTCTACGTAATGTACTACAGATGCTCTAACTTTACTACACGAAGAATACATCAAGCATCATACATCAGCATGCATCACACATTTCACCTACGACCTATATGGCCCTTCCCCAACGACAGCGGTGTCAAGTTAACAACGCCGGTTGCGCATTTCACATACGGCCTGCAGGACGTATAGGTGAAATGTGCCACCGGTGTTGTTTAGTTGATACGCCTTGCGCATGGAAGGGCCTATATATGTCGAGCGCGGGACGATCGATTAATTACCGAGCATGGCAGCACGAATTTTCAATTAAAAATAAAAACAATTCGCATTTTCCTGCGTACTGCTTGATGTTCAACCGCGCACCTCGGTTTAGCGATAAGCAAGAAACTACTGCACGAAAAATTTTGCAAGCCTTCCTTATCAAGAAACGAGGTGCAGGTTGCGGCAGTGATACTTCCGTGCGTCTATATGGAAGCGAGATGCGATTTCATTTTTTTTTTATTCTGCCATGGTTGAGCAGTAAGTATGCGCTTCTGTTTGAACTTCTGGATTTTCAGAGAAGTGTAGTAAATAAGTTGTAAGTATTGTGCCGGTGAGATCCCGACTTGTGTGCTTTGTGTCTGTTTTATTTGCGCTACAATGTCTCACTGAGGAAAGGATGCGAGGGCGGCTGACGAGGCGCGCGGTCCTCCCTATACATGTCGTTTGGAAGGCGGAGGAAGGTTACATCAAGCCACGTGCACACATGCACGGCGTAGATCATGATCATGAGAAGCTCATGATCATGAGGAAGTGCGATGGTGAAGATGACTCAACAACATTCACCAATTATCAACCGACTAGACAAAGAACAAGTTATTTCGCTTATATATAGTCGTACTAATAGCTTGACTTTAAACTGACATGGGGTGCTGGAGCTCTAGGTAGATTTATTAGACATTTTTGATGGTTATATGGCAAATGTTGGGACAGCTGTCGGATCAAGTTTCATTTGTATAATTGGAGCATTTTTATATGCTTCTACAATTAAAAGCTTTCGCTCGCTGACGCACGCGCTTACACTGACGTTATGGTGCCCGGATGCGTTAATTCAGTCACACGGCTTTGAACTGCTTATATGCATTCGGCAGCTCCGCATTTCCCTAGAATATCAAGTGCTGAAGCAACACTTCTTTCTCACCTGCGGCTCGGCGTGGCATTAAGGAATTGCCCATTGGAAAAGCCGAGAGTTCCACACGTGAAAACCATGACAATCGCACATCTGCTTTGAGACGGTCACCGAGACAGTGTGATTAGAAAGGAGGTTCTGACTGCGCTAAATTGGCTCTTGTAGGAGAAACATAGGTATCTACATGCTTATATTTAATTTCATGCTGACGTTATGTTGCGTGGCAACTCCATCGAATAAAAAGAAGAAATGGTCAAAATTATGCTCTGACAAGAAGGCTTCAAGTGCGCTTGTCCGCTTTTTCACGTCATTCAGGCATGATAGTGTTTAGTAATCATCGCGCAATTTAACGCGTTTCGGTGCACAGATATTTTTCTTAGCTCCCCTCAGCTTGCAGCATTTTTTCAGTGTATCTGAGTACCCACTTCTCCAGCACACGGTAGCCAACCCGGCCTCTCGTTGGCTAGCCTTCCTGTTCTTTCCTATGATTTTCACCTGTCTCTCTGCTTTTCTTACATTTTTGCAAGATTACCTACGCTGCATTTCCTAAATTCAACAATGAAAATGTTCGCCTGATCCACAAGGTTTTGCTGAACTCTGCAAATAACGCACAGAGCATCTCGGTTGATCCAAAAGCAAGTATCGTCAGTGCAGCTTTATAGACCGACAATACGTGTCAAGGAAGCCCATGGCGCCGGTATATATATATATATATAGCGCAGAGCTGAACTCGGCGGCATCTAATATTTTGCATTGTTTTAAGCTCTTAGGCTTCTGTAAAACTGCACAAATGATACCTAGCATATTCAAACTTCACCTTCGCTCACTGCGAATGTCAAGGGTGAAAGCACGGCACTTGCCATCATTCAGTACAGTTTCATGTTCTTTTTAGATCTGAGTGTTACCCTTCTGGAATGCTTGCGGTAACTCGCAAAATACATCAGTGTTTAGCATGTCGTTTGCCAGTCTCGTAAGTTCTGAAGCAGACTCGAGTGCCGTTTTTCGACGAAAAAATGCTTTAAGCTGTATGGGTCTGAAAAAAACAACAACGCCGGACCACTAGTTACATTTAGGACTATAATTTTGGATGTTCTGCATATAATGACGATCACTGATAAGGAAAACGTGGGCGAATACTTTTACCTTTTTTTCTGGCGTGGTGAGTACAACACGCTCACAGTTTGCGCTGGTGATGTATGTGTCCTTGCGTTACGCTTGGTGTCCTTTCACTTAATGTTTCTTTGCGGAGAGGATGCACACTTAAATTATTCGAAGAACACAAATGACTACAACAACAACATTACGCAGTTCTGTCGCTCTAATGAGGTTGCAGCTTTTACATCTCGTAAGTGAAGGCTCCTTGCACAACGATAATGCTGACAGGTTTAGTAGTGCAATTTTACTCGTGCTCACATGAAGACTGTTTGAAAAGGGCGAATTGCATATTTTGGTTTTAGTTTTCTTGTTGGTTCTGACGAGAGCCCGGGTGTTTCATTATGGCTGTTAGTGTTTCAACCACACTCTCGTGCCTCCAGCCCATGTGCGTTTGCTTAGCCATCGAGGCAATGCAGCCGTCAAAGCGTCAGCACTGCATTTCCTTTTTCCTGGCTCCTGTGCAGGCAATGCAGGAAATGCGCAGCTACTAACCTGCGCTGGCAAGGAGTCTGCCAGGAAAGCGTCATACGTGGCTTTCCACCTAATAACTGAGGTATTAATCGCCAGAATCAAGAGAACGCAAAGCCGCTATCAGTTGATGTAGCCACTAGCGTCAGTGCCACCATTCTTCCATCTAGTGGCACAGCACATTTCTTGCCTTGTTATGCGCCGCACTAGAATTTGTAACGAGATCGCAATAGGGGCACGTTCTACCGAATCGTCGGAACCGCGACTGCTTCTTCATCGTCTCTGCACCACCTGTCCTCTCTATGTTAGGGATTAGCAAGGTCCCCTAAAAAAATGTCGTCTGAAATTGCGTTATTGCGAAAGAGCATGCATCGATTCGAATGCGTTGGGCGGAGCGAAGACAAAATACAGTATTGAAGAAATTAATCGGAAACTATAGTAAGAAGACCGGCAAAGTGAGAAGGTTACGCTTCGAGAGTTCGCAAAGTTGCTAATGCAATCCTATCTGCTGATAGAGGGCTTTCAAGCACAATCCCTTTGAAACTTAAAGCGATGCAGCATGACCCCTAGTGTAAAGCTGCTTCTTCCTGGCTGCGAAAAGAAGAACTGAATAGAAGCCGAACCAAGACCTGACAGAATACAGATATATAGAAAAAAAAAGCAAGAGAATCGAAGAGGTTAAGAATAGAAGGCAAAGGTGAAGCAAGTTATGGAGAGACACGCTTTAAACAAAATTGTTTCTATCGACAGACAGAGAAAAGAAAATCAGAGGTACAGAAAAAAATGTTAAAAAGTAAAATGGAGGTTGCAAAAGTAAGGTGTGCCGAACGATGTTAGAAGCACTGGTGATTTTCGTCTTGTTTGGCACCAGGGGTGCCCCTTTCACTGAGCACGTATACCAAATATATTTTCTGTTCTGCGCACTTTGTGAGCCAGTCGCGGAGGCGTTCTTCGTGCTTTCAAAATACGTAGCTCCTTGTCGTCCCTCCGCCAGCGCATGTCTGTTGGTTTGGCCCATGTTTCTGTACTATCTTTTGCACTTCCTTCTGTACTCCGCATGTTGTCCATCTTGTGTGTGTCCTGCTGGGGTGGGAGTTTAGATTCCTCATGAAGTGCGCCCGAGGCACTGATACGCACTCGCATGCATAGTTTGGAATGACGTGTTTGTACGGAAACGTATTTCTAGATAAGAAATAAGCCAGAGATAAACTAAAGCGCTGAACCAAGGCATAATCACACTGATATATACCGCATAGCACGAAATCCTTGTGTTGTTTGGCGTCATTAGGAAAAATAAGAGAATGAGAGTGGTCGAAATCGGCATCCTTCACGAGAATGTCGCCAGGTCTCATTCAGTGTTAAAGATTCCCAGCGCAAAGCATACACGAACAAAGCATACACAAAGCATACACGAACCAGCGCACCTCGTTCTGCGACAATTCTTGTTTGCCAGCCAGCGTCAGCCGGATCATCGCTGCCACACACACGTGTCTTTGAACATACGGCTGACGTCGTACGGGCGCAGAACTCTGAGCAATAACTCCAATATGAGACGGCAAGGAAGAGGCGACGGCGATGGGTGAGAGATATAAAGCGGGCGTTTCCTAGGCTTGTTATCGTTACTTATTACCCCGCAGCCGTCATTTTTCGCATCGCTTGAACTACTCAAGGCGAAACCAGAATTCAGGACACGGTCAAGAGGGAAGGGTGCCTCCTTTATTATCCTTTTGATCTGCCATCGTTGAAGCGTGCTTGTCTGCACGCAGCAACTCTACCGCACGTGGAGGAACGAGAGGAAGGCAGAGGTGGTGGAAAAAGCAAGCCGGTCTTGGCGATTGCGATGTCTTATTGCTTGCTGCTCGCTGCTTCTTTCGTGAGCCTCTCGACCAATGCAGCCGCGCATCCAGCAGTGAACGTCGGCGACGGCGAACGGTGCTCATAGTGATACGTCTCTGCCTCCCTCTTTTCCCGGTGGATCCTTCATGACGAACGCGTACGGTTTGCAGGCGTTGTGGGATAGACAGAAATGCCTTCCGAGGAATCGCTTCTTGGAGTGCGCTCGTCTTTTGCTTGCGCTCTACGCAGGCTTCGTCGTTTTCTGCAACCTTTTTTGTTTCGTTTCTTTTTTTTATTTATTTCGAGCGTCACGAAGGAAATCGACCTTGCACCGCTAGAAAAGCGAAGAAAGACGACGTCGCATGTTGTTTTTTATTTCCCGTCGACGATGGAAAGAGAAATGTTGCGCTATTTTGCGGAGTAGAAGAACGATACGTATATATAAACAACAACAAGAGAGTTATAGAAAGAAATACACAGACACGCGTAGGAGAAAACTTATAAACTGCCCGCTTAAAGCTGTCGCTGTGGCTTTCACGCTCGATGGGAAATGCTGCCGTCACAGCCACTGCCGCAGTATACCGACGATTGGAAAGAGCTTTGGAAAGCCCACGAACAAACAAGCAAACGAGCAACACAGGATCGGGAATACGCAATATGGAATTGGTGAGCGCCATGAAGAAAAAGGAAAGAAAGGGAAGTGGGATAGCTACATTTGCAGAAATCGGATGAAGAGTTGGTATAAGTCAAGGTGATATTACAGAAACGTAAGGGGAAAGGTGCTCGACGTGACTTTAGAAAAGGATGAAAATTTTGACCACGTGTCTACGCATTCGTTGAGTAGCTTTCCAACTTTAATCAACCAAACTAATTTAGTGTATTTTTATGCAAAGCATTCTTTGGTTCATTCCAGGCACTTCTCGGTAGGTAGGTTCCCGTCTCGCACCAAGTTCGGGCTTTCTAAAAAAAAAAAAAAAAAAAAACAAAGAGCGAAAACTCAAGTGTTTTTACCGGAAAAGCGTAAGTTTCTAACCATTGGGCCAGGGCCACTACTCTATATTTGCACTCAGAATCACGCTATGAAGGAAAGATAATTCAGCCTCTGTAGCACATACTTAATGACCGGCATAAAACAGGTTATTGATATTTGCAAAGCAGTTTCTTCACAGTTCACTTTTCACCAGGAGGTTCGAAAGGATAAGTACTTCTCCAGTATTCGGGTTTGGTAAAGCTGCCACTAGCACTTCTTCCCCCACTTTTTCTCCGCACTACTCTACTTCGTTTTGCGGATTTAAACCATACCAGTCAGGTCTTCAGAGAAACCTAAAGGACGTTGATCTTATGACTAACGTGACATTGGGTCACAATCGCACACACAATTCTGTCGCACCAACGGCCACTGGCTCACTGAGACGAACGGCTCGTGCGTCCTGGCGCATAGCAGAAGCAAGAATATGCGCGCGCGTTCCAGTTTCGGTTGGGCTACAATCCATTTGTGTTTTTGTGTGTGTCACACCACATACTAAAAAGCCAGTTGTAAAAAGGACAACATGCCAGTTGTTCCGATTCTCATGTAACCCGTCACGGCGAAGTGCACGGCCCCCGGTTGCCAACCACACCCCCTTTTACCTTAAGTTCTGGGGTTTTACGTGCCAAAACCACTTTCTGATTGGCACGCCGTAGTGGAGGACTCCGGAAATTTCGACCACCTGGGGTTCCTTAACGTGCACCTAAATCTGAGCACACGGGTGTTTTCGCATTTCGCCCCCATCGATATGCGGCCGCCGTGGCCGGGATTCGATCCCGCGACCTCGTGCTCAGCAGCCTAACACCATAGCCACTGAGGAACCGCGGCAGGTCCCCCCCTTTTTTTTTTAATTACCTCCCCACACCCTTGGGTAACGGGAGAATAGACGTTTCAAGCGACATCATAAGCGCCCCAGATTGAGAGCTTTTGCTTCCATAATAAAGTTTACTTAATAAAGTAATAAAGTTTACTCCCTCACTCTCCCTCGTAGTGGCTAGCATTTTGAGATGCCGTGTTGAACTGTACCGCTTTCTGGAATGGTCCACACACCACAGTCCTTTTCTCGCAGTAGCTAACGCTACGTAGACGATGTGCGAGATGGTGCTGCCTTTGATATCGGCTCAAATCGCAAAGAAACGCGTAACCTTTTCTTCACCGGAGCTCAGAAAATCAGACATCGTGCCATCACCGTTATGCTATCGTCGAAGATGCCATGTTGCTGCTGTCGTCACACAAACGCTCGCGTCACACACAATTGCTTGCCTTACACAAACACGTTGATGAATCTGGGAACGCTTTGAGGAGCGCCAAACAATGGTCGCTAGCCGCTTAGCTGCATAATGATTCTCAGAGGATCGATTCCTACCATGTGTGGGATCGTCAAAGCGACTGTATTTTTAGGTAGCTTCTCCGCATCTCCGTCGTCGATATTGTCCCAATAAAGGGTAGTTACCGTTGCGCGTGTTATTGTGGAGACGGACGCCATGCCTAGAGAATCACTGACCAGACATAGACGATGTGGAGGAGTGTACCAAGCTAGGGGAATAATACTGGTCGCCATGTAGGTGGGAAGATATAGAATGAAAAACGCCCTCACGAAAGAGAGCCGAAGGCTCCAAAGCTAACAGCACGCAGAGAAGATAAGCAGTTGTTATTACTCGCGATTGGAAGTGCAATTACTACTTTACGATCAAAGTGATCGCTTTTGTTTGGAGCCTCTTAACTCTTCCGTCGAACTCAGCTCAACAAGAGGCCGTTAAAACCTTTGGCCCTGCTACTTCTATAGTAAGGTCATTGCTAAATTTGTCTGGGTGTTCCACTCTCGTCAACGGGCCTACCTCTCCGTCTCTTTCTTTCTTTGTCTTCTTCAGTTTATCGTCAATCATTTTCCCATATTGTTTAGGGCCTTTTTGGTCGTAATGCTTTATCATTGCGATAGCTTGCCTTGCGGCATAAATAATTAATTACACTTCATTAGCTTCCAGTTTGCTCCGTGTTTGGTGACGTGTTCTTCTTCCTTTCTTTCTTCAATTTTGCAGGTTGTGCATGTGTTCCATCCTTTCAGCGCGAACATGATTTTAAGAAAGAATGCATTTTATTTGTGCCGCACTAGCCACTGAACCTTTTCAACTGTAGTGAGTGTGTTTCGGTCTCGCGACATTAAGAGAGAAACACAAGAGACGTGGCACTACCTCGCTGGAGGCATGAACCACGCCACCCTCTCAGGTCGACGCCCCACGAACTATCAACTTTTTATCGGAGTTGGTGCGTGAGGCCGCCTTGACCGTCAGGTAATGAACGTGTAGTTTCTTTTATATGTACTTGTTTATTTCATGAACCCCGCCATTGATCCTCTTCCCTGCTTATATAGGCTACTGAGCCATCCTTTTCATTAATGTTCATTGTCTCTTAATTCTGGCAAGAGACTCTAAACCCTTCTTGCCATAACCAAATGCTGTTCGCCCCCTTTACATCTTTAACCAAAAGTAAAATAACAAATAAAAGCAAAGAAATATAGGCTACTATCCTTGCTGCTGGCCAAGGCAATGACCTAGTTAGACACCCAGCTTCGCCTTGATGCCTAGCTATAAATTTAATAAAAGCGGTTAATTCTTAAAGAGGAGCAGAAAAGCTTTATAAGAAACGAGCACAAAAAAAATCTGGCTTTCCTGTAATCGAGAGTAGATGTAAGCATGAAATGGCTACCGGCAAAGCCGATTGGTTGGAGATGATACTAGCCACAATCTTAAAATATAGTGCATGTTCACAAAGGCACACCCCACCACACCACACCACACCACACCACACCGCACCACGCCATACTGTGCACTGGTCCATGTGGTCCCAATTGCTTCCTGTAACAGACAGTGACAGGAAACAATTGCGTCTATATGGCGTCTTTTGCTGCCTGTGGTGCCGCCACCTTCAGCAGCTTTTTTTCTTCTAACAGTGCAGTACGCTCAGCGTCTGTCGCTGCTGTTTCTTCTTGCCTTGTAGAAGCGGTCGGCTGCAAATGTGCGACCATAGGTAGGTGGCCGCGGACCGTGGCAGTGTTGTCACCTTTGTGAACGGCCGCAGAACTCTGGCGTTGCCGGCACAGACGAGCGGGCTTCTGCTCTGGCATGTACCTCACTAAGCGATCGGTTTCCGCAACACGCTTCCTACCTCTACTTTTATTGGCTTTCATTGCTCGGCTTAAGAGAAAGCTTTAGCTCGGGCCCAACTCTGACGCGACCCATTCAAATATACATGTAAAACGCAGAAACGCATTTCTGAGATAACCCCTGCACCGATTTTAAAGAAATTTGCTGCATTTGAGAAAGTTACATTTTAGTGACTGTTCCTGCGGAAGTTCGATTTTGGGACAGAATATTGCTTAAAAAGAATTCAAAATTTTTGAAATTAGGAATAAATTGAAGCACGGAGTTTACAAATGAATAGCTCTGCATGAATAATAGATGTTGCGGTTCTGTAAACGGCATCCATTATATCATTCAAAGCGGACAAATTGGATATGTCAATTTATATTTCACGTGAATTCGTTACGTTTTGTACAAGGATGTTGTAAAAGCTGTATTTCCATATTACCAAATTTTTTTTTCAGATTCATGTGTCGCATATCAATTTTGTCCACTTTAGATCAACTATTAGGTGCAATTGATGGAATTATCATATTTTTTGTCGCTGAGTTACGGAGTTGTAAATTTAATACTTTCGTTTTCTGAATATTTGCGAGTTTTGCCAATTTTTGATGAAAAATTGACGACCTAACTCAAAAATTCAAAACAAACAGTCACAAGATTTTAGGTGATTCTTTCAAATGCAACAGACCTCGTCAAGTTTGGTGCAGTGGTTTCTCAGAAAATCGAATTCGGCTTTTACATGTATTTAAAGAGTAGCACCTGAGATAAGAAGTTTGCAGGGACAACATGGCCACAATTAGTACATGACCGGGGTAGCTGGAGAAGTATGGGAGAGGCCTTTGCCCTGCAGTGTTCGTAACTAGGCTGATGATGATGATGATGATGATGATGACCTGAGCTAAAGTTTCCTCTTAAGCATTGTGACGGCGACCTCATTGAAATGAAGCACGATGCAGAAGCCTATGCGGCCACGATGCGACGCAGGCCTGAAAGGTTACTGTGCCGAAATGAACTTGTTTTGAACTGAATCTCGTTGCAAGTCTCGTCGCGCTAAAACAACCATCCGCGGCGCATTGGACGCTACCGGCTTGGTCACGCAGCGTGGCACCACCTCTCGAGGCAGCGGAAAACCTGCGCCGCGGAACTCACGAACCGCTGGGGTTGAAAAGAGCGCATGCAACCTTGTCTCAGCTCCAAAAAATGACAATCGAGTTCATGGAACCCTGTATCTGCCTTTTGAACGCCGCTATTAGAGATGACAAATTGAACTTCAGCGTTCCAGAAGTTACAGCTTCAGTGATATTGTGAACAGACATTAGGGAGAAATTGGAAGCAGTACTTTATAACTTGTTTGGGCTGTAACTATCGTATGTAATATAGTCCTGTACAAAGCGTTGGGTGCCAGAGACCGCATTTTCTTAAGCTTTGACTGGTCGCCCGAATGACCTCGTATTGTTCGCGCAACGATTCGCGGTGTTCTCGTTTCGTTCTCGCCCTGCTCTAGTCTTGATTGCTCGGATAACGGATCTGAATTATGGTTCGAGGTTTCTTGAGGGTCACCGACAAAGGGAACTAAAATCATTTCATGCTTAAAAGATTTCTCTTCCCGCGCTCATTCAGATTAAGTGTCAGTAACGCTCCTGAATATCACGCGGCTTCACAAAGTTCCAAAGAGACGGCAGATAATGGAGGGCCCTCAGGGCCAATGAAACAGGCATCCATTCTGCATATAGGATGCAGAAGTGTATGAGGCCAGGCCGCGAGGCAGGCTTGAAAGCTTACTGCGTCGCGTACTACACCAGCACAACACCGCGGGTCTAGATGTGGTCGACAGATTGATGGGAATTAGGAATAGTACAACATGAAGGGTTGCAGCATATGTGACTAGAGCCAGTGGTGTAGGGGCGGTACAATACTGCCTGATGGCCAGGTGCTCGATGGGTGGCTAGTGTGTGACCCCGTGGCCGAAATACCCTCTCACCTCCAAACAGCCTTAACAAACTTCTGGGCTACGAGCTCGTACATGATTTGCTAATAAAGTTTTCACTCCCCGTCACCACACCATGGTACGTAAGGAAATCATTAAACCAGCAACAAGGTGAACAAAGTGAAGCCTTGCAGCTGTTCGCTATGTCTAATGTGTTTGTAACTGCTGAAACTACCGCAGATATCTCCAGATTTTTTTAAAATCTTGCATCACTTCCTTATCCGCAGTGTTCGAGTGATGGCAGTGCGCGGCAAGGGCCATGTCAATGCCCCGTTGAGTCGACGAGTGAAGCCGATTAAATTAAATTAAACACGTGCCAATTAAATTGTTCAGCTCGTGCAGGGCATTTTGCCGCAGTCTGTCAAGCGGGAATTTTTGTGCTCTGTAATCGCCGGCTGCCTTTCATCTTCAGTGGCTGACGTAGTGGGCAGGTCTCACGTTCCGCTCTGAGGCGACAGTATTGTGCCGCCTCTGGCTCGGGATGGCATTTACGAAGGCGTACTCGTTCCACATTGGAGTGGGCGATACGCCTATGTGCAATACTTGCGGAACCGCAGAAACGATTGAACATATCCTATGTAGCTGTTCCCAATACAACGTCGAGCGCGGAGTTCTCCGGACAGCACTGAACCAGCTGGACGCTATACCATTTTCCGTATTGAAGATCCTTGGACCCTGGCCGTTTCCGTAGATGGCACAGAAGGCCATGAAAGCGCTCTTGAAAAAGTCGGCAGGGCTTGGCAACCGTGTGTAGACTCTGTGCGAACTTTGCACTGTGCGGGAAACTGTGCTCTCTATATCTCCTCACTATATCTATCTTCTTCCCCATATCACTTCCCCCAGGGCAGGGTAGCAAACCGGACATGCGTCTGGTTAATTAAGCTCCCTGCCTTTCCTGTCTTCTATGTCTCTCTCTCTCTCATGTATATGCTATTTATTATTATCAACACATTAGGGCAAAATGCGAGGCTGCTTTTCTTTTTGATCATTTTGATCGGAAGTAATCTTGCTGGAAGAATGATGGGTGTAACGTTAAGGAATAACAAAACAGCAGATTGGGTGAGAGAACAAACGCAGGTAAATGGCATCTTAGTTGAAATCAAGAAAAAGAAATGGGCATGGGCAAGGCATCTAATGAGGAGGGAAGATAACCAATGGTCATTAAAGGTTACGGACTGGATTCCCAGGGAAGGGAAGCGTAGCAGGAGGTGGCAGAAAGTTAGGTGGGTGGATGAGATTAAGAAGATTGCAGGGACAACATGGCCACAATTAGCATTTGACCAGGGCAGTTGGAGAAGTATGGGAGAGGCCTTTGCCCTGCAGTGGGCGTACCCAGGCTGATGATGATGATGTTTAATCTTGCTGGCAACTATAAAAAAAGTGGAATTGGAAGAATGAATTTGAATGTGTTGTTCTCAGCAATGCTAAGCAGCTGAGCTAACGAATGCTGTTTGGTGCGTTAGATTAGACCGTAATGTTTTCCGGGCAGTTTTAACCTAACCCTGTCGGGGTGGCCTCTACTATGTTGTACCCCCACGAGCAAATTTCCGGAGTGCTCGGTCGTTTTGCTTTAGTCTTCCGCACAAATTACCCTCCTACGTAGAGAAGCGCTCGCGAGACACGTAATTCACCCTGTAGCTTCCAAAACATACGCGAGTTCTTGGGAGAACAGGCTACAGGCTTGACGCAGCTGTGAGCGCTCCTGTTCAACCACTGAAATTTGCGATAATATTTAGGGCCACTTCAGAAACCGAACAAGCAAGTCAGCAGACAGCTTTGGCAGGCTGTATTGGAAAAACTACAGAGGGGTGAGGAGCGCCTTCTTGTGGAACCAGCGCAACGTTTAGCCCACAGACGTTACCAGCACGGATTATTTGGACACGCGCGATTTGGCTACGCACGCTGCGTAGGCCTGCTCGCAGCGCTAGGACTCATGCTGGTGTAGTGTATGTGAAGTTCTCACTAGGTTTGGGGCACCCAGTCAGTGATCACTGCTTGAAGGCGGACATCTAGAGAGGAACAGAGCGACGTGGACATGATAACTACACGTCCTCAAATATATGTCACAGCCGGGTATTGTGCGAACGTTTGCCACTGCTGAAAGTACTCATAAGCCACCATGGTGGCTTAGCAGCTATGGCATTGGGCTGCTAGTCGCGGAATCAAATACCTGCAGCGGTGGCCACGTATTGCTGTGGGCGTAATTTGCAAGACTTAATTTGCTTATATATGTGGCATTTCGTTTTCAAACAAATCCTGTTCAATATTTTCCTAATAAGTAATTCTGAAAACCAGATTGGAACGAGTTGGTGAATAGTTTTTCTTTCAGAATAAACGTAGGCTTCGGGAGGCTGAGTAAGGGAGTTCTAAGAGCCCTTTCTAGAAGGGACTCTCTGAAATAACGAATGGTCTATATTCAAACATACACAAATACCAATCAATAGTGTTTCTATTGCGTTTACCAGCGTTTACTTCCGCAAGCGCAATCCCCTGCTGTTATTAAATTAAAAGAACACATTCTTTTATTTTCGAGGAAATCCCATTACTTCCTTTCAATGCCGTATCTCAGGCCGGCTTACTTACGAAACACAGAGGTGGAAAAATAATGAGGATAATGAAGCCACGCCGAACGACCATTCAACACTGTTTATCTTTCTGTGTCAACAAAAATTCGATCTTTCTCCCGATCGGAATGGTGTGACTGGCCACAGGTAAAAGTGGGTGTATCGCTCACAAAGTTTATGGTAAGCCGAAAATGATTATTTTCTTTCTCCTGTCTTTCTGCTCGTATCGCAGCTAACTCGCATACATCATAAGGTTATGCTAAAAACTGATTTGCCGCAGGGTGTACTCAGCTGCTGAACCGCTGAGGGGAAGGCGCCTAGCGTAGTGGTATTGATGGATGTAGTGAATTGAATTGCTGTATAGGAGTGAGGAACCATGCATGGTAGAATTGGAAATGAAAAGACACATTTATAGTGCACACCATGTAATGTTAACGCAATGAATGAACACTGGCACTGCGTTTCAGTAGAGAAGCAACGTAGCCAGCCATAACAACAGGGGCGAAAATATTCACCATCGTTTACGATGGTGCCTAGCCAAATCGCGCGTGCGCAAGACGATCCGTGCTGGTAACGTCGGTGGGCTTAAAGTTGCGCTCGTTCCGCAAGAAGGCGCTCCTCACCCCTCTGTAGTTTCCACCTCTGTGCTTCGAAAGTAAGCCGGCCTTAGATGCGGCATTGAAAGGGAGCAACGGGATTTCCTCGAAAATCAAACAATGCGTTCTTTTAATTTATTAACAGCAGGGGATTGCGCTTGCGGAAGTAAACGCTGTACTTTCTCCGAAACACTATTGATTGGTATTTGTACGATGGGAAATTTGAGCACCCCTCTATACGTGTTTTCATTTCGCGATATATTGGCTGGCGTATACAATCGGTCTCGTGCGGCACGTTGCAAACGGAACGAAGTGTGTGGCGCCACTTGACTCGCTAATCTGGAGAGTGAAAAAGCCAGCGCGTGGGACAAGCGCGTGGCTGACGCGTGGGCGCTACTAACAGATGCCGCCGCCCAGAGACCCGGATGACGAGCGCTACTCTGGCGCCATCTCGCAGCCACCGTCACCACATTACGCTTTTCTTCTCACGTTTTTGCCATACCCTCCTCCGCGTTCCGCCTTATGGTTCCGCCGCACCCTCCTCTCCGTTTTTCTCTTCGCGCCTCTTCTCTCTCGCTGATTTTTTCATCCGCCGCTGCGCGCCGCGTTCGTTCTCATCTTTCGCTCGTTCGCTCGGTTACGCCGTAAACACCGATGCTCGCGGCAGGAACGGGCGCCTAGCTGCGCTTTAACAGCTGCATTACGTCACAGAAGCATGTAATGAGGTTGATGTGCTAAGCATGATAAAAGAGAAAAGAAAACATGCCAAGAGGTGAAAAAAATGAAGCCGGTTTCAAGCATGTGCGCTAAAAAGACTGCTTCAAAGAACAATTGATTTAAAAGACGGCGTGCGAGGGAGACAGAATGGTAATAGCAATGTCATTTCTAATGTGTGCGGATGACTATGCAGGAGAAGTGGCCTTGCGGAATTTTTTGGAGGCTACTATGTGCTTACTTGCACAAGCATAATAAACGTACTGATTGTATTTCGCACTGCTATGCGTTCATTGAAGAAAGTAATCCGAACTGTTGCACAATTTTTCAAGCAGCTCAGTAAGAAAAGGGAGGAGCTCCATCTCCTCCAGATTGTTTCCACCTATCACTTAGACATCAAGATGTTTACGTGGTAAAGTAATGAAAGCAATATAAAGGTAAAAATTAAGGCCAAAAAGACAAACTTGTTCAGGTGGTGCACTAATACGCTGAAGTCACATCGGTGCATTGGTGAAGCTTCGCTTAGGAGTGCATTTCGTGACCTATCTGGTTTGATTTGATTAAACACTGGACACCACTAGATAATACAGTCACCTTGGTCTTCCAATCCACGTAGCTCTAAGCGCGAAACCTCATAATCATGTGACTGACCGACCATGCAGGACTTACCGCGCGAGCAAAGTTTTTGTTGACGTTTGATTTTTTGTCACAATGCGCATGAACATTTGAGAGTAACATCACGGAAGTACAGAGTGCCGAAAGGAGGATTTTGGAAAGTACACCTCTCTGGTACGTTTGGTAAGGGGCAGGTATATGCAGGGTGTGTATTTTTTTCCTTTAGATACAGGATACACTTAGAAAAAGCAGCTTCGTCGTATCTAGGTCTCTGTCGCTTTTACGGGTGGTTTACATAGTAAGCAGACTTTAGGAAAAAATAAACTTAATTTGACTAGTGACTTATAATGCGATAATTAACTTTTTTTATTATTCTCTTTAGGCGCCGGCCACATCTTGAAACTGCGAAACTGAAGCCTTACATAAGGAATTTATATATGTTTAGCAGAAATCGCAAAGTAGCGTCCCTTTGAAGATATCTGTCCTTGAAACTTGCAACTAAATACATGGGTACTCACTTCGTTTCCGAAAACCGTCCATATCGTAGTTCAGGGACGATCGTAATTAGAACGTCAATGCATTTTTCAGCATATCATTCATGGCTGAGATTTCTAGGCCTTCTCTTTATCTTTTAGATTCCGCTCACTCTGCAGAGATTGTTCCGGCACATTGAATTGTTCCTTTCTTGGGTACAAAACTCGTCAGCGTTTTCGGCGCACAGAGAACTGCGAAAGTCGTATAAATAATACTACTGATAAGATGTGCGGTTTATCAGCCCTACTGCAGCTCGTGGTGGCGTTTGGGCCAGGAAAACACCAAGTTCACTGATGAGCACGTCCGCTGGTAGGAATGGAGGGAAAAAATGATTTTACATTATTTGCACTGACTCCAGATACGGAAGCCCATTCCTTGTAGGAACATTTTAAACGTCTGAGTTCATATCACTACACGTCAGCACCACTGCCTCACTGCACTAAGGTCCCCTCTTTTAATACTGTGGTATTCCCTAGGAGGCTAGACTAGGGAATCAGATTACTGTATCTCGACCAATAACAATCATCGAATTGGTCGCAATATCCCTGCCAAGAGACCGCATGGACCGCCGGCTCCGCCTTCTACGATGCACCTTTGCCCCCGCATATGGCGCAAGCGCTTAGCAATCTTAGAAATCGAGGTCGACGCTGTTCCCTAGGTAGCCTTCGCCGTTGGCCCCTTTCATCAATCAGTACAGCTTGTCAGGGTCAGGTAGAGTGATCTTAGCAGTAGTTGCCACCTCAAAGTGAGCTCCTTCATTTGCGCGTTACAGTCTGTTTCGGGCCCCGGAGTGGGCTAGGCGCGCGCTGAAGAAAGGACTGCCTCGTGGAAAACGTCTAAGGAACGCTCCTCGTCGTATTGACATGTAACAGCCCCGTAGGTGACGCTAGCATTGAATCCATGGAGATTTCCGTACATACCGAGAACATGAGCGGCTCAATGCGTGAACGCCTGTGTTGGTGATGCGGATGTGGTGATCTCCAGCGGCAGCAAACAACCACTACACTTTCACCAGGGGGAGACTCAGTTCGAGGACTTCGCTGACTGCTGGATAACAGGGATCTTCACTGAGTGTTCCTTGCCCTTTCACGCCACTAAACTGTCTTCTGGAAGTGTTGTTTACAAGCAGGGTGCTTCTTCCTCTGAACAACTTTCGGAGAGAGATCGAGCGAGACCTGTCCCCACGTCCTCGTTCCTCCTCGAAGTGCTGACGTCAGCCGGTCAATACATTTCAAGTCAAGCACAGTATTCGGTGGTGCACTGCGGTCAGTAACAGTAGCTTGCGTCGGCTTCCTAGATGAGATGTTTTGTTGCTCCAGCGCGAAAACTACACTTTGCAGCATTGGTTGCATTATCTGGGTTTCTTAGCTGCTTTGACGCGTAGGAGTTCGCTATTCATGCTTCTCATTGCGCTGGGCTGCCACTGATTCTTCTTTTTTTGAGAGCTCGAAAAGACCTCGCATTGAGAGGATACCGAAGTACCGAAATATACTTGTGCTTAAGCACAAGTACTTTGGTATTCATTTTATGTTGCTCAAGCTCTGTAGAAGTAGAATATTCAACTCACCATCTGATTGCATATTACTGTAACAACCGTTAGAAGGAGTTATACTGCTTTGATACGGTTACGTTTTGCACGGAGCCGTTATTAACCGTTTCCCTAAACGCATAGGACCAGACGTAGTAAATAAGTCAAACGCACACGTACATACACCGCGGAAGGAAATATACAGACAGGGGACAAGTGTTGCTCTAAATTGTTTATTTCATAACTTCGTCACAGTATTGACCCCTCAGATAGTCGTATTTTATCTGTACCTATAAACAAAGAGAATGAGTGAATGCCTTGAGCGATTTTCTTGTGGACAATGATCTCAATACTTCCTTGTGTATAATGTTATTTACGTGTCGTAAATTACGCCTTGCAACACTTCCATGATGATTTTGTTGTATACAATTGACATTATTTGCGCTAGAGCGATTTTCTCTATTTTACCCCATTTTATTGTCCTCACAAGTTTTGCGCGTTGCAGACTACTCGTACGCTTTGCTTTGAACTCGTGTATTTAATCATGAGCATTCATGAGAAAACATGAGCATCATTTCCTGTTCATATCAATTCGTATGTGCAGTTACAGAGTGTATTTACGGAGGTTTACACTATGCGATTGCAAAAAACTTTTGTGTCTCATTTTCGTTTTCTATTCATAGTGTTCTCGTGCAGTGTTTTATTATACGTGCTCTGTGTGTATGTATGTCTGTGTGTTGATCTACAAATTCGGAAAAGCAAACTCATCAGTAGCCAAATTTATCCTATTATTACAGTTAATAAACAACAAGAAGCTACGTGTTCAATTCGCCCACTGCCTCTGGGATAAGTCCTTATATATGCTGTGGTAAGCGTAGGTTTGCGGTACGGGCCTGAGCTTTATGCCATACTTCTTATTCTTTATTGAGAAAGCAAAGCATTCACTTTTAATCACTGGAACTGGAAACGATAGAATAACTTTTTTTCAAGGGAAGCTTGTGGTTTAGCAGAAAAAAAGGAGAAGCATATATCAAGCGATAAATAAATGTTTCTTGCTTCTTGCGCATCACAACTCAGACTCCGCCCAACTGCTTCCTTGATGAACATGCAGTTGACTCGCGTTGTTTCGACGGTATTTTTTTTCCTCGAAACGAACATCAGATTTCGTCGCAGAAAATAAAAGAAACGAGAAGTCACTGCATGCAGGGGATGTTTCAAGGCGAAAAAAATTGCAGCCCTCAGTTGTGAGTTTGAGAGTGGTAAGAAAGAGCAAGCAGCGCTCGATGAGACGCCGACAAATTCAGTCTACGTGAGTGCGTTTCGAAAAGTACAATCTGCGAAACATCATTTTGATTTGCGAGCGTCAGAGATGCTGGAGGAGACGAATAGTAAGGGCGTAAAACAAGGAGTTGCGCAAACCAAAGAAAAGTCGAAGTACTGCCTAAAGAACGCCGCGTCCGGCCCTGCATAAGTGTGCCGTGAACGTGCTCGAAATAAAGGTCGAGACCTTGGACAGGGTAACTACATCCTCGATTACCTGCGGATGAATACTGCAACGCGCCAACGAAACCTGTTGGTAGGATCATATGCATGTTTACGCAATTCGCAGCTGTAATGTTTTAATAAACACTGATAAACACACTTGTTTTTTGTAAAAGAGCATTAAATTTTTCAATCAATTCGAGGCGCGCGAAAGTCAGTCATGATTTACCACCATCTTCCATGACTCGCTATGTTTTATTGCGTTAGCATTCATATGGACACTGCAGACAAATTTCCACCGTCGTCAAAGACAAAGTGCGATAATATTGCGACCACGCGTTGTATGCTGTAGCGGGGAGTGAAAATTTGCAAGAGTGAGCCGAGAAGGATGGTTGCTTGACGCGACCGCGTCTTTTCGCGCGTGCCAAGGGGGAAGGGGTTGAGAGGGGGGAAATGTGCACGCTCTAGGAGGGGAGGGGAAGAGGGCAGGGTAGTGCGCATCTGCTCTTTTACACCAGCTGCGGCGGGTGAGCGCGGCCATGCGTCTTATCTGCGGAGGCAATCTACGCTGTGTTCGAAGGCTAGCCAACCTGAAATAGCTGGTGGCTTCGTGTGCGGTGCGTGCTCGCACGTACTTCCCGTAGAAGCGAGGGGCAGCACAACAGGGAATTCGCCCGCCGCTGCTGCCCCTCTTCATCACGCCAGCGTTCTAAATGCGAGTGTCCGCGGTCATCGAGTGAGATGTGTTAGTGTTTGCCTGTGCGCGCGTCACAACGTGCTAATTTAGTTAGGAAGCAAATGTTCACGGTAGTTTACGTAACTCATAAAACTACTAACATTACTCCTCATAGCAGTCTATTATTTTGCTAGAGCATCAATGCTTCGTCTTTAGGGCGATACTGACCTCTTTCTTCCCACAGGACGCGAAATAAACAATGCAACAACAACAAACAAAACTTTGCCTTAATAATCAGTCGACTTCAGTGATTGCACTTCCCCTGAACCGATTTAATCGAGACAGCAGCAGACGGTTACAACAGACATCGGCATCTTGGAGGCTTGCTTGCTGCTCAAATAATGACATCACCTACCCAAAATCATCATCCTTGCTAGTCGCACAACGTCGTCTTCATCGGACATAATTGTTCGTTTCGACCTGCGAAATAAAGGCAGAAGCACAACCAATTCTGAAAGTTGGCGTGACGAATAAAACCCTGCAGAAATGGCTGAACTGAATAGTCGCAGTCAGAGCGCCGTGGTAGTGCTGTCTGAAACCATGCTGCGCTTTGCCGCATGGACGTGACTTCCGCTTACGATTATCTGCTAATTGTTTCAAAGGGAGCGTTTATTGCATTTGCTATCATGTGTACATCCTACGTACTCTAGATTCGCTACGACGTTTCATAAATGTTATGCAAAATGTCACAATCCCATACATCATTATACAATCACATAAGCCTGTAGCGAATACCTTACAAATTGGTACCTCTTTTTTTCCAATACATTTTGGTCATGTGCCCCCATACAAATATCATAAAACATACAATATTTGTATCGCACTCTTTCTAAATCCCATTTCCCTGCTTTTTATTCGCGTCATAGTTTGTGCATGTGCCTTCGTAACTCGAAGCGTTACGGCGGTTCAACTTGCGACTTCCTTCGTACGGTGGACCGGTTAGTATCGTTAAACTGACCAACAACGTAGTGCCAGAGAACCCGCCTTCATTATGCATAAAAAACAGTAAGTCATGGTATAAGACATTAATGTATAATGTTGCGTCGTAGTTATATCTCTGAAGTACACATACATTTTAATGAAACCATTACGATGTATGAAACCAATAATGTCCTTAGTGAAGGACAATACGCATGATTGGAGCTCAGTTTATTTGTGGTTTATTCCACAACAAAATCATGTGCCACGCTCTCGCCGTGAGAAGCACTTCAGCACAGGTAAAAAATTATTCATCGTGCTCGTTCTTCTGCAGAGGTCAAAACTTTGGTATTTAAATTCGGTCTCACGGTGCCTTAGGTGGGAAGCGGGGGAGGGTGGGAAGGCGTCAAAGTAGTGGCATGTAAAATTGCTCTAATGGTGCATAATCGATATCTGGCAGCGGAACAGACCAACTGGCGTAACCATTGACAGGCTGATACCAAACGTCGTCGTCGCAAGTGAAGAGGAGTGAGAAAGAGACAAGTAAGACTATAAGGGGAGAGTGCTCTCGATGCTTCGAGAAATGAGGAGGTTAGTTGATGAAGTGATTAGTCAGATGAAAATACCTGAGATAAAAACGCGCTGATTATAGTTACCATTGACTTTGTCATCGACATTCCTAAGCAATCGATCAAAAGGCTTCCTGCTTTCGTAAAGGGGTCACTGAGAGCGGACCTGTGTATTTGGACACAATACCTACAACACGCACAGGTGGTGCCATTGATCACTTGGTTGCAAGGGGACTTCAAAATTTGTGGATCTCCTTCCTACACGCGCATAAAGGGCGTTTCAGTACAGAGCGTGCATTACCTCCAAGTGCTGGAAGTTGAACAAAGTGTTGACTACATTACTCCTTGCCCTACTTCCATGTCTTCCGCAGATACCACAATATTTCATATCTACGTAATATATGTTTAATAGACATTTACTCAAATGAGTTGTCCCGGCAAATTGTTTTGCCACCGTCTCACCTGCAAACGGCCATTACATGCTTTACTAGCATACTTTTTTTTTTCTTTTTAACCCTATGCCATGTGATGATCATTCCTAACATACTTTAAGCATTTTCCGGTATGTTCGTATGATGTGCTGAGGTAAACGTGTTCTATAACAACTGTTGGTCCAATTTGGGACACTGAGTATCTGACACTCTGTATGGGCCGCTTCTCAACGAACTTTTTTGACGCAAGCTGTTGTCACTGAGTATGTGTCTGGGTAGGCACGCACGCACACACGCACGCACACACGCACACGCACGCACGCACGCACGCACGCACACACGCACACACGCACACGCACGCACACGCACGCACACACGCACACGCACACGCACACGCACCCGCACACGCACACGCACACGCATACGCATACGCACACGCACACGCACACACACACACACACACAGAGGGGGCTATACCAGTAAAATACCTAGAATACCACCGTCGCTGTGGCTGGTTTCTCCCATTTAGACGTGAAGAGGAACCCATAAGCCTAGCTCCGGACGTCTGACAAATGAACGCGCCGTCCCGAACGGTAGTGGCTGCAAACAGCGCACTGACGTCGTCACTCTTGGTTGGTTAGGTATCAGCTTGCGCGAAAAGCCTTGTGTCCTCTTTCCCGCAATCGTCCTTTCGGCGCAGGCAACCCGTTGCCAAGATCGGGCACTATTAGATCGCCTGGTGTGGTGCGCAGAGGGCGAGAACGCAGCGTGCGGCGCCGCTATGTCGGCGGCCCGGATAACGAATCGAACAGTTGCGTACAACTGGCAGAATGGGCGGGTACGGCGGTCGCCGCCGAATACCCCAACGAGGCCGGCCAGCCTGGCCGGCTGTGATAGATGACGCCTGACAGCCATCTCTCTATGCTCAACGAACCCTTAACGTCCGCGTTAACTCTTGCTTGACTGCATCTTTCTCAGACATACGGAAGACACACACGCAGTATAGTTTCCTATAAAATTACACGTGGAAATTCTGGCATTAGTTTCTGCGAGAGTTGCAGGTATGATGGTTATGCCAGCATAGAAGTTATGTGCATGTAATATGATGATTCGCCTGATGTTCCTCTTTCTGGATTCAAACGAATTAGCCAATTTTCAACTTGATGATATGAAATAAATAATGTCATTTTAATGGTGTCCATTCGCAATGATTTTTCGAGCACGCAAATATGCGAAATATTGCTGTTTAGAAAGCTCCCATTGCTTCAAGGTTTCGAAAATTAAAGCAAAATAAGTCAGCCCACAGTAACGCCTGAAGCCACAAGCAATAATATTAGACAAATGGATGTGCAAATTATAATTTTCATTTTAGGTGAGCGTTCTCCATTTCAGAGCTACCTCCAGTAATACGTAGAAAGCTCTAAGACATAGCATTTAAAGTGCGATTTTTTTTAATAATTCGAAGGACATTGAAAAAGAAAAGCTCGCTAAAAAATGCCGCAAGTGATATTGGGTAATAAGCCACTCGAAGTGTGCCTCACAAGGTTTAACTCGGGTACTAGATTCACTGTGTGTGCCAGCAATATACATTGATGTAGTTGAGAAAGATGACGTGCTTTGAATTGCAGATTGATAAGCACGTGACATCGGGGTTAGAGGAAACTGCATATAGATGATATTGAGCAGGGGAATGCCGGTGAACAGTTTAAGATACTGGAAAACGGAGAAGGGAAGGAATGCATATCGACCGTCTGACACCACAGTTCGCGACCACCCCCTGCATACCCCCACTATTCCGCATCTTGGGATAAAAGCCCCTTACGTGGCACCCAACCACGAAATTAAGCTTCTTCCTTTGATTTAGGGCATAGCAGTGATTTTTATATTTATATTTATTTATAAATACTACAATCCTTGGTCGAGATTTTAGTATGGAGGGAAAGGAGCGATACATGTATACAATATATACAATGCAATCTATATACTTACACATACATACATACATACATACATACATACATACATACATACATACATACATACATACATGCATACATGCATACATACACACAAACACACCTATATATTTATATATATATATATATATATATGCACACATTTACATACCTTATACACGCCCTTGGTTCATATAAAACCATAAACATACAGAGCAGGCTAGCGAAGCACAAAAGTATATATATAAAGAAATCACAGATCATTCTCGCAAAAAGGGAATATTTCAAACAATTATTACGTATTTGGTTTAGTGTTCATGTTCCATCATGCCGTTGTCTTGTGTTATAACTTGAAGAGAATCGAATAACTGTAGATGCATCGGCCTTAACATGTCCCGCTGGTATTGGATATAGAATTTTTAAACGTGAATGATGGTTTGTCGTGACTAGAAGGCTTAGATTAGCTCTGGTTAACAATTTTTTATAGATGTGCGGTCATAACGATTGTATATAAAGCAAACTGCTCTTTTCTGAATCATTTCCATCTTTTCAATATTCGTTTTTGTGAATGGATCCCAGATTACCACGGCGTAATCTATCCTAGGCAGAATGCCAGATTTATACGCAAGAAGATGGACTGTAGGGGTGGAAAGTTTAAGAGCCCTGCGAAGTAAAATTACTCATTACTCATTCAAACATGAACCAACTAGCCCAAGCAAGAGTTTTACTTGAAGTAAAAACAGTTTGCGTTGTGTGTTTGCTACGACTTGGCCGATGTCTTTATTTCATCTGAGATCACTTGTTATCAGGAGACCTTAGTATTTGTACTCTGTTACTTTGCTAACAAAATTGTTTTTGAGGCCGTATTGATAAATGAGCGGTATAGTTTTTGTGATTAATTTTAATTGCAACTGTTTTTTCAAGATGTAGGGATATTTGACAATTTTCACACCATGACACAACCCTTTGAAATGATTCATTTAGGTGCACCTGGTAAGATGTGCTTTTAACCTCGGAGTATAAAACGCAGTCATCTGCGTAGAGTTTAATTTTAACTCGGATGTCGTCAACAATTTCGTTTATAATGATGAGAAAAAAAAAGGCGGGGGGGGGGGGGGGGGGGTCCTAGAACCGAGGTCTGTCGGACACCGGACGACACTGAAACTTCACCTGAGCAACGCTGGTCAAAATTGATAAATTGTTGGCGGTCAGTTATATATGATGAAATCCAGGATATTAACTTAGAGTTTCGTAGTACGAAGTTCAATTTATCAAGCAATTTATTGTGAGAAACCGTATCAAGGACTTTATGGAAGTCTAAAAATCGCAAATGATTTGGAATCCTCCAATCCCTCCACTTGACAAGCCTCCTTCATCTGGCCACACCATCCTTTCTTGATAGCTGCCCTTCCAGCGTTGTCTTTATTATTCTATTTATTATTCCACTTCTGGATTATAACTGGGGATCAAAGAGTGAAAGAAACCTAATATATTGCTTTGTTCAAGAAACCCATGCAAGCCGCGGCCCGTAGGCCATCTCATGAGATCGCCACTGATCCGCCCACCTAAGTTTAACCTCTGGTCCAAGACCTCTTCTCTGCTGTAGTTAATCTCGGGCATGATGTATCAGCCCCGGGGTTTTTCTTGAACAGTCCTCCGGCAAAAACGCCAAGGGAAGTGGATTTCGGAGCTCGTGCAAGTCACTTTATCTCGCTATCGCACCATCTACTTCGTAATCTGAAATGCCGCCTCGCTGAGCGCTCAGTCAGATAAGCCAGTCGTTGGTGTTCTCCTATATGCTTGAATTCCTTGCGTTAACCACAGCTTCTGTGAATCTTGCCGGGGCATCCTTCATTGTTGGCCGAAGGGAAACCGCAGTTTGAGAGACGTTGTTGTGGAAACAGTGTTTAGAGTCCTGGGGTTATTATTTTTTTACCCAGTTTTTACACAACACGTTCTTTAGCTAGAACTGTTTTCAATAGTAGTTGACCCTTAAGCTTTATGTAAGGCATTATCAGAGAAGGCAACCGACCAATGGAAACGATCGCTTACGAAAGATCTTAGTGACTTCGACCTCAGGTGTTGGATAATGACGGAAGAAGACAAGTATCACGTGTAAAGTCACTGAAACATGTGCCTTTGCCGAAATAAAGAATAAAGAGCACGCGCACGTCCTTTCTCTTTCTCTCTTTTTTTGTTAGTACAGTCGTACGACTCGCATCCGAGCGTTCGTGCTTGTGCGTTTGTCTGTGTTAGGAGAAGTGCTAGTGCTTGCATTCCCGCGTTCACGAAGTGCACGTCGATTCTATTGCCAAGGCTTCGTGCCTCAAATATGCGCTGAAAGAGAGCTTTGGGGCTTAGCAAATGTAAAAAGAATTATGAGTCTGAAGACGTTTGCACCTTGTACCAGAGTCTAGCCGACAGAGAAATTGCACCTTCGGGATTTGGCGGGCTCATCACATCACGTAACGAGCCGAATCATTAGCGAACCTCGTAAACCTAGTGCGTGAACATTAGATTAGGAGTTAGGACGTTTGCAAAAAACGCACGCAAGAAAAAGCATATCTACATTTGAATTCACTGAACCTTTAGAGTGCACCTAATTAATTACGATAAAAGAATAACGACAGCACACTATGCACAATTACGAGTGCCAGGAGTTCTGGTTGGTTATGCTCCTTGTTTAAAGACACGTTTATTTATGGCGCGCAAAACGCCTTCAGAGATAAATAGAAGTCACATATACCATCCCTCATATTCGTTTCCTGTCCGTTCGTGCACCGGTGCGGCGTCTACTTACGGTGTCACCATCTTAGCAGTTTTGTCGCAAGATTTCACCCCGTACTCATCTCTTTAGCGTCCATTATTCAATTCAGTGACCGGCAGATATTTCTTTTTAGCCACGAGACAGAACAACTGGCGACTTAGTCATCTTAGTCACCTGAGTGCTTTCGAAGTTAGAAAAAGTTGCATAGAAAATGGCCTTCCATAACTCAATTTATAATTGAAAAGCTACATCTGAGTGGAGGAAATTGATTGTATGACACTTAGGCTCTGGGACTATGCTGAGGCAATGGTTGACTTCACAGAATTCACATTGCGCTAAAAAAAAAAAAAAAAAAAAACATGTTTTCTTCAAAATTGTCTACAGAACCGACTTAAATTACTCTTAACACCCCGGTTTCAGCAGCTCTCACTAAATACGTACGACGGGTGGACATTAATAATTTTATTGTGATATATAGAACGCATCTGGCGAATAATAAAATAGATAGACTGTAGAAAACCGTGTGCATAGCAGCAGCTGTGCTTGTTCGTGCGAGCCTGAACACACTGTTGCATTATCTCACGGCGTTATGACAACTTACAATTACAAAATATTTTCGGCATACCAAAAGCCATAGGTTTTGTATTTGAGCTGCATAAAGCTCACGTTATTGTCATATATTGTCATAGCTGCGTTAACATGCGACCTTGCCCGTATTGCAGAAACTTCGTTATCTTTTCGAGAGAGCCGAGAACTACAATAACATTTCCAGGATAACGTAGAGCACGTAACTTAGCGTGCTAGAAAAAAAGCAGACTGCTTGTTGTTCTGAATTGTGGAGCATTTGTAACTTCACTATCTTAAACGCCCAATGGCAGCTGTCATCGTCCTTTGTTATGTCCGTTTAATAGTACAGTAAATGCGTACTGCACACTACTGGTAAATTGAGTGTTTTTTTTCCTCACTCACAGGGACCTCAGACGAACGCGAGACGTTTCGGTATATGATTTACGCCATGATAGCGTATAATACATTGTTCCGAAACGACTACGTTAGCTTCAATTTGCTCAATAACTTCGGCGACAGTTTTTGCTGTCTTGCAGATAAGGTTAGCGGAAACTTAGCGACTTTTCTAACTGACTTTAGTGAGAGCTTAAACATATTGTGGCAACACAGTCTATTTAAATACACCTCCATAAAGAGCTGGTACCATGGCATGTATACGTGTACATTTAGAGATTTACCAGGATTCGGCCGAAAATAATATACTATTTTCAACACTGACTCAGAACGCCCCTGTACCTTGTACTAATTACGATCATTGAAAATTTGATGTAGAAATATGACGCTTACACATAAAGTGGGGTGCTAAAAAGTAAACCCTACTTGGATGTGCCTGGCTTGCGTAACATGATTTTGATATTGAAATACACTTGACAAAAAAAGTGACAGATATAAATTGTCTCTGTCTCAGAGAAAAATGAAACTTAGAATACGGAATATCTTCTCAGCGCAGACACGTTGGCTGGAACTATCGAAACGTGCCTTATCATTGATCCCGAAGCAGGTTCCTTTGAATTGCTGGTAAAGCGCTACGTCTCTCTGTGCCATGTTCAATTCATCATGTCAGATGTAGTGTAATATACATGCAGAGCAACCTGAAAGAATGATGAGTGTCAAAAGATACGTGTCGCTGCATAAATTTTGAACAAAATATATATGCTAAAATGTCACGGAGGAGAAAATATATGTATTTACAATATATACAGTTACGAGGTTGTAGCTCAGTAGTCAGGGTACCACCATCTACCAATCGTGGAGCCACTTCAACCTCCTCTTCAACTCACAACGTCCTTTTGTCCACAGCGGCACAAACTCGTACGTGACATTATATATATATATATATCTTGTATACTTTTACAAGTACTACATTTCCATGTGCATATATATATATATATATATATATATATATATATATATATATATATATATATATACCTATATATATATACATATATTGTAGTGGGTAATATGCATGTGGCACTGTGCGGACTGCCACCGCTGCGGCGCGAGACACGAGCGCGGGTTGTTGATGCGAAGCGCTAGGACTCGGGATCTAGAGCTACCTGCGATCCCTCGAACGAGCTACAATAAACCCCATTTCATTTGGTGGAGCTGCGGGGTAACCTCGAAAACTGGAACTCCGAAGCCGGACGCTACCGACTGCTGCGACCATGCCTGACGAAACCACCCAGGAAGATGCACCACAGCCTCCGACGATCATCGTTTCCGGTGCATTGCGCCAGCGTGATCCTGCCATCTTTAGCGGCACCGATGATCATGACGTGGAGGATTGGTTGTCATCTTACGAAAGGGTGAGCCAGCATAACAAGTGGGACGACATCACGAAGTTGCACAATGTGCTGTTTTACTTAACCGGCGTCGCGAACCTCTGGTTCCGAAACCACGAACACGATTTCACAACGTGGAGCAGATTCAAGACAAGTTTCACAGAAGTGTTCGGGCGCCCCGCTGTGCGCAAGCTTCGCGCAGAACAACGCTTACGGGGGCGCGCGCAACATCACGGTGAAACGTTCACAAGTTACATCGAAGATGTCATTGACCTGTGTAAGCGCGTGAATCCGTCAATGGCGGAACAGGACAAGATAAAACACATTATGAAAGGCATTGATGAGGACGCATTTCAAATGTTGCTAGCGAAGGATCCGCGTACCGTGGCCGAAGTTATCAACTTGTGCAAAGTTTTGACGAGCTACGGAAACAACGCATCTTAGCTCGGCGCCCATCGCCTACGGAAGATTCGTTAGCAGCATTGGTTATTGGCGACAACCACACAACTTTGCTGACGCAAATAAAAGAATTTGTGCGCGAGGAGGTCGCGCGACAGCTCTCGATTTTGCCGACCACGGAGAAGCCTTCTCAATATTTGGCTCCAGCGATCCGACAGGTAATTCAAGAGCAAGTGACCGAAGCTCTTCCACCTCCGTGTCAGCCGGCTCCTGTGGCCGCGCCTCTGACGTATGCTGAAGCCGCTGCACGGGCGCCTCGTCTGCCGGGATTCTCTCCTCCGCCTTCAGCGCCTCTCCAGCCGGTGTTCTCTCATCCGCCTTCGGCTCGCCAGCAGGTGGCTCCCTTTTTCAGCGCACAGCAGCAAGGCACAAATCCTTGGCGCACTCCTGACAACCGCCCAATATGCTATGCCTGCGGTACACCGGGACATGTAGCGCGCTTCTGCCGCCGGCGCTTGCCGGTCTTCGTGGGCACCGCGCGACCACCCAGCTCCGGCTTCCGACCTTTCCATATGCCTTCACGACCACCACCGGAAGTCTACGCTGCTGATGACATACCAGCACCGCAGTCACAGCTCTACAATACTCGTCGCTCACCTTCCCCTCGTCGGCGCTCACTCTCACCCATGCGTCGTAGGCCCAGTGCCAGTACTATTGAGGCGGAAAACTGATTTCCGCAGTTCCTGAGGCACAAACTGCGTCATCGTCGGAACATCAAAGTCCTCGTTTTTCCCCCGCTAACGTTATTGAAGTGTCTGTTGATGGCATCAAATGTCTTGCGCTCGTCGATACAGGTGCTGCTGTATCTGTGATTAGCGAGAAACTTTGCCGTGAATTACGGAAAGTGACCATGATGCCTTCGGTATTATTGCTTAGAACAGCCAGTGCACAACAAGTTCAGCCAGTCGCTATGTGCACTGCCAGGGTGTTGATTCGAGACATTTTGTATTCGATTGATTTCTTTGTGCTAACTTGTTGCTCCCACGATGTGATTCTCGGTTGGGATTTTCTGTCGCGCCATCACGCGGTCATTGACTGTGCACGTGCTGAGGTTCAGTTCTCCATTCTGTGCGATTTGCCATCCCACGACTTTCAAGTTCATGATGTTACCAGGATCTGTGTAGCTTCAGATACTGACCTTCCCCCTCACAGCGCGGTATTTGTCCCTCTTTCATGCGCATCGCTTGCCGAAGCGACGGTCATGTTTTCACCCGCTGCCGTCTTCATTCGCCGCCAGCCTATATTGTTGCCTTTCGCCCTCCTCACGGTTCACCATGGGGCTGCAGAAATACTGATTTCTAACCCAAATTCGTACACTTTGGCTTTGCACTGTGGCGAGACTATTGGTACCATCCAGACTGTGGACGCTGACGTTATTGTGCAGTTCCCTGTTCCCGACGACGTGGATACTGCCAACGTAACAGCACTGGCACCCCATGTGCCATCTAACCGAGTACCACCGGATGTTTTTTGTCGCTCTATTGCCGATGACCTCGAGCCGACACAACGTGAGCGGCTTATTACTCTTTTAAATGATTTTCACGCCTCTTTTGACTGCAACCAAGCATCATTAGGCCGCACGAGTACCGTCTCTCACCACATTGATACGGGACACCACGCACCATTACGCCAGCGTCCGTACCGCGTGTCATCCACCGAGCGTCGTGTCATCGCCGAGCAAGTTGAAGACATGCTTGAACGTGGTGTTATCAAGCCATCCTGCAGCCCTTGGTCATCTCCTGTAGTACTCATTAAGAAAAAAGATGGCTCGATTCGTTTCTGTGTGGACTATCGTCGCCTCAACAAGATTACACGAAAAGATGTCTATCCTCTACCGCGCATAGATGACGCCCTGGATTGTCTTCATGGTGCCGAATTCTTTTCTTCTTTGGACTTGTGATCGGGCTATTGGCAAGTGCCAGTGGATGAATCCGACCGCTCGAAGACAGCTTTTATTACGCCTGATGGCCTGTATGAGTTTACAGTAATGCCATTCGGCCTCTGCAATGCACCCGCGACATTCGAAAGGATGATGGACAATCTTCTACGAGGCCTCAAATGGAAGACGTGCTTGTGTTTTTTAGACGACGTGGTAGTTTTCTCCCCTGATTTCACCACTCACCTCTCTCGTCTACGCGAAGTCCTTACTTGCCTTACCACCGCCGGCCTTCAACTTAACTTGAAAAAGTGCCGCTTCGGAGCCCGCCAGCTGACCATACTTGGCCATGTCGTGTCCAAAGACGGCGTCCTTCCCGACCCTGACAAACTTCGTGCTGTCGCAGAATTTCCGCGGCCGACTACAGTGAAAGAGCTCCGCAGTTTCGTCGGTCTTTGCTCTTATTTTCGCCGCTTTGTGCGCAATTTTGCCTGCATCATCGCTCCCCTGACGAAGCTCCTGGCTGGCTCTGGTGACCTTCGTGACTGGACTCCGGCATGTGACCAAGCCTTCACCACTTTGCGTCGTCGGCTTACCTCACCGCCTGTTCTACGCCACTACGACCCGAGTGCACCCACTGAAGTTCATACCGACGCCAGCGGCGTTGGTCTTGGGGCCGTCCTTGCACAACGGAAGCCTGGCTTTCCAGAATATGTGGTTGCATATGCGAGTCGTGCTCTCACGAAGGCAGAATCCAATTATTCTGTCACGGAAAAAGAATGTTTAGCTATAGTTTGGGCCTTAAACAAATTTCGCCCTTACTTGTATGGCCGTCCGTTCGACGTTGTGACAGACCACCACGCGCTCTGCTGGCTTGCGTCACTGAAAGGCCCGTCGGGGCGTCTTGGACGTTGGGCTCTTCGGATCCAAGAATTTGACATTCGCGTCATTTATCGATCCGGGCGCCAACATTCTGATGCAGATGCGCTCTCCCGTGCGGCCATGCGATCCGACGAAAGGCCACCTTCATCCATAGAGTGCCCGGTTGCTACGCTTGCTGTTACTGACATGCCGTCTGAACAGAGAAAAGATCCGTGGATTCTGTCTCTCATTGACATTCTTAGCAGTCCTTCAACGTCTACATGCCCTCGAGCCATTCGTCGCCAAGCCACCCACTTCGTGCTACGGGACGCCATCTTGTACCGCCGAAACTATCAGCCCGACGGTCGCAAATGGCTGCTAGTCCTCCCTCGCCATTTGCGTTCCGACGTATGCACGTATTTCCATGCAGACCCACAACAAGCTCATGCTGGCGTCCTGAAAACCTACGAGCGGCTCCGCCAGCGGTACTACTGGCGCGGCATGTATTCTTATGTCCGCAAATACATTCGGTCATGTGCAGCCTGTCAGCGACGCAAGACATCTTCTCATCCGACAGGCCCTCTGCAACCTTTACCGTGTCCTGCACGTCCTTTTGATCGGGTTGGCATCGACCTTTATGGGCCTCTTCCGTGCAGTGCTGCCGGAAATCGTTGGATAATTGTCGCAGTAGACCACCTGACAAGATATGCTGAAACTGCTGCACTTGCTTCTGCTGCTGCTCGCGACGTCGCCGCATTCATCTTACGGCATTTCGTCTTACGGCACGGCGCACCGCGAGAACTACTCAGTGACCGAGGCCGTGTCTTCTTGTCCGAAGTTATTAATGAGCTACTCGCCGCGTGCCGCACTATTCACCGCACCACTACGGCGTATCACCCACAAACTAACGGTCTAACGGAACGATTCAACCGCACCCTTGGGGACATGCTCACCATGTATGTTGCGTCGGATCATTCAAATTAGGACGATGTCCTCCCTTTTGTGACGTACGCATACAATACCGCCGTTCAGGCTACCACAGGCTTCTCACCATTTTTCCTTCTTTATGGGCGTGAACCATCCACTACCCTCGACACCGTACTACCATATCACCCGGATGCCTCTGAATTCACCCCTCTTTCCGAAGTTGCTCGCCATGCTGAAGAGTGCCGCCAACTGGCTCGCTCGTTCACGTCGGATACTCAAGGAATCCACAAAGATCGCCACGACAACGATCAGCCCACACAGTCCTTCGCCGTGGACTCTCACGTCTGGCTTCGGCTGCCCTTCCAAGCTCCAGGCCTTAGCCCAAAGCTTGCTCCGAAATATCAAGGTCCGTACCGGGTCGTCGCGTGTACTTCGCCTGTAAATTATGTGGTCGAACCGGTGACACCATCTTCGGACAAACGCCGCCGTGGCCGCGAGACTGTTCACGTCAGCCGCCTGAAGCCGTACCACGACCCCCTTATCGTATCATCGCCTTAGGTCGCCAGGATGGCTCCTCTTCGCCCCGGGGGTAGTTGTAGTGGGTAATATGCATGTGGCACTGTGCGGACTGCCACCGCTGCGGCGCGAGACACGAGCGCGGGTTGTTGATGCGAAGCGCTAGGACTCGTGATCTAGAGCTACCTGCGATCCCTCGAACGAGCTACAATAAACCCCATTTCAATATATATATATATATTCAAGAGGAACTACGCACACGTTTAAAAACAAAACATACTGTTATTTGTAATGTCTTACTAACGTCGCAGCCTGTTGCCTGGCCTTCATCGGAGTGAACGATTCTACAGAACACGTTCGTTCCCAAAGTGTCGGAAAGGGAAAAGACAAGTGTGAAGCACATGCGCCCCTCTAGAAAGCATAACTTGGTGGCTGACGGAAATGCACATCCTGCTCAAGCAAAAACAAAATCAATAGCGGCTGTTCAGCTGCTATTGCAGCTTAAGTTGGCGTGTTCGGAACCAGCAGGAAGCGCCATTGTTCCTGAGCGAAGAGCGCAGTTGGACTTTATTTCACCTGAAACCCCACGTAACAAAATGTAACGAAAACATGTATCACCAATATCGTTTATATTTTTTGGAACCGCACAAGGTATCGTTGGAGTGAGAACAAGCCATTACCTGGTCATACATGTGTCAGCTGCACAGATGCCACTGTTTTTACCCACGCACAACGCAATCGCAGCTGAATATACGCGTTTGATGAGCGTTCAGAGGGGCGTAACTCGGCAGTACATTTGCCGATCCGACCGGGAGTGGTCGCATTTGAGAGTATACTCACTCTGCCACAATAGGTATAATCTATCATATCCAAACCTGCGCGCATCAGAATTGTTAATTAAGGCTTAGAAGTGTCCACCGTCTGGCAGAAATTTCACGTTTGCTCGGCTGTAGCCTCCCTGAGTTCGACATGGGGCACAGAAATGGCACGAGGAGATTCCGGCAGCAAGACAGATGGATGCGAATGCGCGCCTACCACCCTTGACTCCGGCAGGCCTCTATCGACAGGAAGTGAGGGGGATTTCTAGCTGTTTATTAGGTTAAACACGTAAGCTTTGTAAAGCGGGAATAAGTGTCACATGTGTATTTGGTTATGTCATTTCTGTCCACACAGCGCTCAGCAGAACGCACGACACATTTCAGGCACCCCACTTCGGCTATGTTTTCTATAAAGCCTACCCGATAGTTTCGTTTATTAGAATGGCGACAGTCTTTAGTGCACAGCGCTTAGTATACGAAAGTAAGTTCCATTTTCGTGATGTGGACGTTTCCTTTTTTTTTTGTAGAGTTATATAAAAATGCTGACTTCCGAATGAATATTGGTGACAAGCTCAGCGGTGTGTCGTTTTCATCCTTTTCGTCCTTCGTATTGTGTGCGCTGTTCAGTTTCAAGATGAGTAGAACTCGATCGGATCGCTCCCGCACCAACAAAGGAGGGAGTTGGGTCAGCGCGCCTACGCAAGAGCGCCTCTCTCGGGCGAAGCTGGCCAGCCACACAGCAATCAGGACACCTCGCCCTCACCCCATGTGGGAACCCCAAACGAAGTTTGTTTCGGCCCGCTCTGTCACTCCCACCATCCCTGGCAACACGCGGAACTCCCGAGTAGCTAATTAGCGGGTCTTATCGGCAAAACCCTATAGCCCTTTTCCCGACTGCCTCCCACATCCAGTGCTATATGCTCTGGCGTGAGCGCACGGGCTAAGCTATGCTGGAAGGCATATAAGCGAGCTGGCTCCCTGCCCATTTATTGCTGTTCTTTGATTACAATTTCCTTTTTTCGGCACGCCGTATCTTCCGTTAGCGTCCTCCTACCTGAATGCGCCCGGGTGCGATGTCGTGCTTTTCTTTGTTCTAAGTCGGATGTGCGCGGTGGCGGTCGCTAAATTGAAGTGGCAGCGCCCCAGCGCAAGCCTTCCGCGCCGGCTGTAGATCCCTTGCGCTAAAGGGCAGCTTTAATGACCCCAATTAGGCGCGAAATTAGTGGTTTAAGGCGTTATCACGTGATTTAGCTCGGGAGCTTGATCACCTATTTCTCCCTAGGGCCAAGAAGCGAAAGAACGTGTGTGGCGTTTTACACAGCAATCCGGAGTTTCAGAGCGTGCACCTTGATTACGTCTGCTTTCATTAGGCTTTTATTTTTGCTTCCTTTGCGCTTTTTCTGCTTCGTCCTCATACTGCCTTGCTGCGCCTGAAGCTTTGATGGCAAAATCGAGTGGCAACACTCTGTCGCGTAAAATGGGTACACTGTAAACACGTTAGCACTTTTTTGGAGCTTGCGTTATGCCCGACAATAATCGACATCATTATCGAGGACTTTCCCCCCTTTTTTTTTAGCATTGTGTGCGCTCGCTAATGTCCTGACAGGAACGTTACGTCCCACTCATGCACGCATGCTGCTCGTGACCTGAAAGAAACCAAAGCGCCGAGTTAAAGAAACGAAATGCAGGCAAGAAGAATTACAACTATTGTCGACGTGAAAGATAAGCTCGAAGGGGTGCAAACCTTTCTTAAAAAGCAGGAAATAATGTGGTCTGATATTAACACGTTTGTGTCCACTAAGATATCTAAAAGCGAACGATAAACTAATGCATAAATAAATAAATTGTATGATAAATATTTGAGTAATAAAGTAAGAGATACGCTCACAGGCCACAAGGTTGTGCACTATAAGACGGTTTGCTGTAGCCAGCACTGTCCGCATCGTGAGTAGTATTATTTGCACGCATTTGTTGCCGGTTGTTCAGTACGCATTACTTAACCCGCTTTAGGCCCCTGCTGGCCTCACATGAACGAAGGTGGCGAAAGAAAGCTGTGCTTGAGATGTATAGACAAAAGAATAAAAAATAAACACACACTACTTGGCGTCATCCGCTTCTAATACCGTTGCTGCGTCATCTATAGCAAAGGTGATCGTAGCTTTCTGGAGGCTACAAGTTTGGAGTAGCGATATCTTAAATACGGTTCTGACGAGTTTACGAGTCATTTAAAGCACTAGCTTAAATGCCACTTCCGCTAAATTCTCTGGACGTTAGTTGATAACGAAGTTCCTAACTATGAGCCAGCTGTTGGGCCAAGGCATGTGGTGAGGATGAGAGGCTTTGCTTTATATTTTTCAACAACAACAAAAAGGCTCAGAATTACGAGCGCCAGCATTGTGAAGCTTTCTCTTCCACGTCCGTTTGAAGGCGGAGGAAGGCACTTGGCAAAAATGTAACACGGCATCGAGAGGATTATACGTAATGAATATGTGCGCCAGAGACACATTATGTAGGCGCTTGCTAGGGAGCGCCAGGGAAATGAGAGAAACCATCAAGCTTCGTGTGATCAGTGCCTTCTTGATCTCATAGTGCCCTCTGGTTGGTTAGGCTGTCGCGCTAACTTGGCCGCGGCATTTTGTTTCCTTCAAAAAGAGGAGAGTGCAAGCTTTCACGAAAAACGCTGATTAGTACAATCTTTTGCTTGACAATTCTGGTTGTGCAGCTGTGTGTGCACAGCTGCACGCCTATAGGGTGTGTGTGCACGAACGGCGGCGACCGCAGAGCGCGCCATGCGTTGGTGCACTCCGCAGCTATACAGGAGCGTACGGCCGCAAGCGCGCGTCGAATAAATCGGGAATGCGCCGTCGTGGGTTGCAGACAACCTTTTCAAAGAAGATCAGCGGAAGACGAAGTAGTGGAAACGCGCCTTTCTGTTGCGGAGCACTTCACGAGGTGCGCACGCGCGTGTGCGACAAAACGGGGAAGCTTTGCGAACAGCGACGAAGCGACGTGGTCTGCCGTATCAACATACGCGGATCAACTCGCTGTCCATTTTTAGACATACACGGTTCGTTCTCGGCACTTTTATACGTGAATCATCGGTTACCAGGCTATGCGTATTCGTCCCGTGAAAGCTTGTCGGATCGCGGTAATGCGCATTTTTCGTTGTCGGTTTCCAGGCGACGGCCCTATGCGCAGATGTAGCATCTTGTTTACATACTGCATATAATCGGCGCAAGCATCTCTTCTCGCTTGCACGTGTCGCTACATGGTATTTACTTTGGAAAGGCGGAATGTAAACGAGGCTAGGCTTTACTGCGTTTTCGTGTAGTAGTCCACCCGTCGGAATACTTCCTTCGCTTCAACGACGACCTTGGGTGTTACTGCTACTTACTACTACTACTACAACTACTACTACTATTACTACTACTGGTACTACTACTACCAGCAGCCGTAGCAGCAGCAGCAGTAGTAGTAGTATTAATAGTAGTAGTAGAAGTAGTAGTAGTTCAAATTAAATTATGGGGTTTTACGTGCTAAAACCACTTTCTGATTATTAGGCACGCCGTATTGGGGGACTCCGGAAATTTGGACCCCTGGGTTTCTTTAACGTGCAGATAAATCTAGGTACATGGGTGTTTTCCCATTTCGACCCTATCGAAACGCGGCCACTATGGCCGGGATTCAATCCCGTGACCTCGTGCTCAGCAGCCCAATACCATAGCCTAGTAGTAGTAGTAGCAATAGTAGACGAAGTAGTAGTAGTGCAAAAGCTAGGTCTAGCGCACGACGGAAAGTAGAAGCCAGGAGAGCCCTGGTCTGAAGGCAGCCGACCATTGCGATAAAGGACGGACGGAGCAGCGGATGAAGACCTCCGGGGAAGACACAAAGACGAAGGCTCCCCTGAAGAATCCGCCCCAGCCGCAGAACACAATTACTAGAGCTCAATAAAGTTTTCACTCACTCACTCACTCACTCACTCACTCACTCACTCACTCACTCACTCACTCACTCACTCACTCACTCACTCACTCACTCACTCACTCACTCACTCACTCACTCACTCACTCACTCACTCACTCACTTTAAAAGAAAGGCTCACTGGAATTTACTCACTAGCACATACTCACTATCCCAAGTCTTTGTCTGCTTGGCAAATCAATAAAAGCCAGCACCCGCAATGTGTAAGGAAGAGGCTAAGAAAGCTGCGCTTAATAAAGTAGATAAGTCAAGTCCTCTAGAAACGTAGAGTGACACTTAATAGAGAAAAGGTGAAAAGATACAAGCGAGAAGGAAGGAAGCAGAGCGTGAACTATGGCGAAATGTATTCATCAGTCGTTATTTAATGCAACCGAGGAAGGCGAAAAATAAGTAGGAGCGAAATCTTTCGAAAAGTAGCAGACTGCACGTTTGAAGATCTTCCATCACCATTGGTTCCTCGACAACCATCATACGGCGTTCTCGTGGCATCGCTGGGTACACATCTCACGCTGTGCATTCGACTAATGTGACGTTCTCATTCGGCGCAGCGTATGAGCGGTGTAGGACATAAAGAAATAGGCTGCTATCTGGAGTTACGTTGTGACCTGGATGGCGCATAAGTATCAACATTGCATTAGGTTGCACGGAGGGGAGAATGAGGGTAAGCACAAGTGTACCCATTGCCATTAGTTGTAAAGGATTTAATGCGCACCGCTTGGCTAAGGCTTCTCTACACACCAGTTCCAATATGCATGATGCGTGTTGAATCTCAAAAGCCTGTCAGTTTGGGCGAGTTGGTATGTCATGACTTTTTAGGCAAGATTGCGGTTAACGGAACGTTTTTAAATAAATTCGCATAAATATGTAACAACCACATAGCGACGGACCATAGTACTTCAGCTGCGTATATTTTGAATTTTTAGTTCTCACGGGAAGTGGCATATAGACTGCTATTTGCCAGAACAGAAGTTTTTTTTTTTTTTACTTTCTCGCAAAACGAGAGGATCTGTACAAAGGGCGGTCACCTGACGAATTTCAGGATTGTCAGTCATGCCTCAATAATCAGAAATTGCCAAACGAGGCACCTGATTTTTCGCATCATCTATGCATAGCCTTCAGCATAAACCTCCCTTAAATCTACAACACTATAATCTTGGATGCGAGTAGCTTAGTTGCACTGTGACAGTTGGTACCTTAGAAGGACTTTGTTTACCATTTGTTCGTCGCCATTGAGAGGCACACTTCTGCGAAAGATGATGCATGTTGTGGTAGCTTGGACACTGCTACCTGCAGACGAGCCTGAGATGGAAGCTTTGCCGCCAATATGACATTCATCTATTTCTTAAGTTTACTATTTATTAGGAAATGAAGAAAAGAAAGAATGCGAAGAAATAAGAATTATGGAATGGTTTTTCTTGCTCATACTGAACTTCTGATATGTATATATTGAGCGAAAGCTGTCAGGCGCACGGGGAAGACGTGGTACACGATTTTACAATTATTTTAAGAGTTTGCGGGATAAAATAAGCGGCATTAGAGCTATGGAATATCTACGCGTTTATTTACTAGCTGTAAAAATAATGGGCTTCGATATTGTTTCACGCGCTGCTGATGCTTTTTATTTCTCTTTTTTTTTACGCTAGCATCTCGTCTCTTATTTAACTTACATCAACTTCACCGCTCCGCTCAAATCACCAAATCTCATAAAGAACGCTTTCCTCTGGTGTCCGACAGCTCGCTCTAAGATTATACGGTCGGGCGTGCCAGCTCAAGCCCTTCGGTGTTCTTTTGCGTGCGAAAAATCCACTGAGCACAAAAAAACCTGTAAAGTTTATTCGAACATCCCTCAGGGCAACACATGCCGCGCGCGTCTCGACAGTCACACGTCCCGTTCTGGGTCGCGTCTGGTGGGCACGCAGTACCTACACGTTTGCGCAGAGATCACCCGAAGTTGAGCGTGAAAGGAAATTGTACTAGGGCCTCTGCAAGTCTGGCAGCCACCGCAGCGATCGTGGCCCATGGCGTGGAAGCTCGCAGCTTGAATCCCCGAGGGTAAATACGGCAGATGTATAGGCATGAGCCATGCACAAGTTCCGACCGTTATTCGTGCAATTTATTTATTTATTTTACGATTACTGCCAGCCTTGTTACCAGGCCTCAGGCAGGAGTAGGCATTTGGAACAAAAAACAAGTATGAAATAAGATCAAACAAGATAACAGACACTGAACAAGAATCTGCATAACAAACAACATAAGAGAAACATTTTCACAATCATGATTTGACTGGTAAAACCGAGGGATGAGCGCTATGGTTTATTCACAAAGTGCAGAGAGAAAGGATGAAACGGTTGGACAGTCGACAGTTGTGGCAGGTAATGCGTTCCATTCGGAAATCGTGCGGGGGAAAAAAGAATTTTTAAATACGTTGGTCCTGCAGGAAAAATCTCTAATGTTTTTGTTGTGATAAGGGCGCGTACAGCGGTGGCTAGCCGGTAGAATATATAATGTTTTATCTATCCCTATTTGACTGTTATAGTGAAAGAAGAAAAATTTCATTCTGTCCCCGTACCGCCTTATTGCAAGGTTTTCCAGTTCTGCAGCTTCTAGAAGAGATGATGGGGATGTGCGCAAGCTGTACGAATTGAAAATAAACCTGGCCGATTTTCTTTGGACTTTCTCAATTTTAGTGATGTTGGTTTGTGTGTGCGGATCCCAAACAATCGCAGCGTATTCTAGAATGGATCGGATGAATGCTTTATATGCTAAAAGTATTATTTCAGGTGAAGCGTTTCCTGTTGATCGCCTTAAAAAGCCTAGTTTCTTCATTGCTTTATTATAAATGTATGTTACATGTTCATTCCACCTAAGATCTCGTGTTATTACTACTTTCAGGTATTTGTACGTAGACACGTCTGATTAAGACTCGTTGTTAATGCTATAAGTAGGGGTTAAGGGATTCTTTTTGCGAGTAATGGTCATTGCAACAGCCTTTTTGAGGTTAATAGTCATCTGCCATTTCGAGCACCATGTTTGTATTGTAGACAGCCAGGTGTTTAAAGCTTCCTGATCATTTGAATTGCGTATTTTGTTGTATAAAATGCAGTCATCTGCAAAAAGCTTTATCTTCACCCCTATGTCACTGATGACGTCGTTGATAAAGATAAGAAAGAAGAGCGGCCCTAACACTGATCCCTGTGGAATGCCTCAGTCTACAGTTGTGGGTGTCGAAGCTGCATCGTTGACCTGAACACTTTGTTTCCGTAATGAAAGGTATGCTTCAATCCAGTTAACTAAGGCGTCGTTCTTTAAAAATGGGTTTCAGTTTAAGAAGTAGTTTGGAGTGAGAGACGCGGTCAAATGCTTTTTCATAATCGAGAAATATTAAGTCAATTCGGCCTTGTCTATCTAAAGCTGTCGCTAAGTCGTGAGCTGTTTCTACGAGCTGAGTTACGGTAGAAAAACCTTGCCGGAAACCATCTTTTCTTGCGTCAATTATTGCATTGTCGTTAAGAAAGGCAGAAATGTGCTTGAAAATTATTAAAAAAAAGAATTCCAGTGGAGTTGCCGAAGCGTGCTTTTGGGGTCTTTCATGTGTTTCCTGAGAATTAGGTTTAATGCACAAACCGAATGTTCAGGGATTCTTTACGCTAGAAAACAGAGAACGCAGAAGAGTAAAAGAGAAAGCGGGCTCGAGTGATAACAAAAAAAAAACAGAAATAAGGAAAGATTTGAAAGCGCGAAAAAGCGATAATTCTGTGAGTACCTGGTCACATGCGTCACTCTCTTTGTTACGTTTATTTAAATCTTATTCCTTTCTTTCTATTCTTTTCTTTCTTTCATTTTCTTTTCCTTTTTTTATTGCTTGCTGGGAGTGGTTATTTATAGGCAGTTTTATCTCAGCAGTAGTCGTCGCTCCGGCATAGCATCCGAAGCGCATGCACGCACTGATGTGGAGGTCTCTCGTTTGCTGATTTCTTTTTCTCTTAGCACTCTTGAAGTGCTGTCAGTATACACTCGACGTTTCCTTAGAGCGCCCACTGTCACTCCATTAATGTCTCGTTCTGATTGCTGTACCGCATCTATATTGGTCTAAACTAGAAGAAAGGCGGTTACCTGAGGCACGCCGCGGTAGTTGAATTGGTAGAGCATCGCACGCGAAATGCGAACGTTGTGGGATCGTTCCCCACTTGCGGCAAGTTGTGTTTTCATCCACTTTCATTTCCATTAATTTATCGTTTCTTTATTTCATTTACTAAGCACAAGTGATTCCCCCTATGTTTTTCTTGGTGTCAGTGTGTGTTGGCTTCTTATTCTATAGTGGTGCGCCATTTGCGAAGGTATTCATTAGAACGGGTGGCACTTATGCTGGAGTGAACATGCTGCTGCAGGAGCGAACATGCTGGAATGAACACTGTCCTGCGCCTTTGTTTATCGTTTCAGTGTCCAGCACCACTTACTGTGGACAGCTTTAAAATGACTGGATTCGAGGACGCCTTCAAAGGAGGAGAACCTTGGACCATAGCCATGCGCGTCGATGGCGCAAAAAGCAATGAGAGCGTTGCAGCAATAATTCAAGGTGACACGTCTCCGTGACCGTTTATAAGCAGCGCTTATATTAATGCGAAAAGCCCAGATTCACGTTCTTGCGAACGGTGGTAATGCGCTAGAAAGGCGAATTGTATTTATATGACAGGAGAAGGTACTTACAGCCGTCTCGCGTGGTGCATGTACATGCCGTATTGAAGGAGAGATACGGCTGTCGTGTGCTCCACTCAACTGGTGCAATGCAAGTCACTATAAACAGACCTCGGCTTGCCTCGAACGAAGGCCTATGCGCACACGCGTAAACACTGCCACGTAGAAAATGCGCCAAAATTTACGCCAACTAATGCGACACGCTACTGTCGCATTCATTGGAACATGGCTACAGACTCGATGCAAATCTTCCCATGTGCTGCCGATCATTCTGTCCCTTGTTTCTCTCTTTTGGCCCCTTTTGCCCTCGTCCCTCAGCGGAGCGTAGCAGACGGTATGCGTGTATCTTTAACATCCCTGCCTTTTCTTTTCCGTTTCTTTCTCTGCTTCCCGTCCTAAACTCCGCCAGAACAGTAGGTGCAGAAATATGAAAAGGGACAAGGAAGGTGAGAGGGAATGACAAAGCTAGGTAGACGTAACTGTATTTTTTATTTACGTATTTTCTCGGTGCTCTAAGACAATGTGCATAAAACTGACGAAACATAATTTTTGGTTACTGTTTGTCTAATTCCGGCTTCATCCCTTTATTTAACCGTACGCGTGGCGTGCCTTTATTCCTGTTTCCAGTAGCGTACGCTACTGGAAACAGTAGTGGATTTTGCTGTAGTTCGGCCATGGTCGCTGTAGCGGAGATCCTTTCTATTTATTTCAGCTTTATTTTCTAGTTCTTTTATCTCTTTATTTCATCCCAAGGTTCACACAAAAGAGGAAGCGCTTTTCTTTAATTTCTAGCACTTTTTTTTTTACTGTGTGAGTGGGAGTATTGCACGATGCTGACTACCCCTTCCGCTTACCCTGTTCACCTTGTCCCCCTTTTTTTTTCGTTTCCTCTTCTTATCTGTTCATACGTATTTGGGATTCAACCATTCCACTATAAATAAAGAAATTGAGGGGCGATAGCTTGCACATAGCAGATTTCTAAAGAAAGTGAAACTGGCTGCTGAAGCCACGCATGGTTGCTCGACAGAGCATCGCTTTCAATATGCAGTTGGGATCTTGCCGTTGAGTGCAGCTACTGGCCGAAGTTGAGGAGGAGTTAAAGAAATGAAGCTTTATTTACATTATTTGCATAAATAGGAAAAGGAACATTACAGTAAAAAAGAACCATAGATACGGCCGGCAGGAAGATGAACGCTGAGGCCCACGGCAAGAAGATCGTCTCACTCTTCTGCTTGTTTGTCTGGCTTATAACCACTTCAGTCCGTCGGGGTCACGTCATTTTCAGCCAGTCGTCCAGCCCGTGCAGGTGTCGTCATGTTCTTCCAATTGTCGGGGCCGGGCAAGTGACTTCATGTTGGGCCTACGGGGACATTCTATGGGCTCTATACTCTGATGACTGCCCGCGTCCGGCGTTGCCTCTTCGCCTGAAAGGCGCTCAGTTGGAGGGGACGGGTTCTCTTTAACAACATTCAAATGCTGCAAGCAGCTTTTCCCGGGATGAAGGTCAATGACCTCGAATCGTGCCGCCTTCCAGTCGCAATTTCTGGAAGCGTCACGCAGGGGGAGGCAGAAGCTCCACGCTTGGCACGCGAGGTTGGGTTAGCCAACCTGTTTGCCGGGTCTGGCAGTATAGTCGACGGACACCAGCACACTATAATTAGCATGTGACGCAAAGTGGTTGCGTTCTAAAAACTTGACCGACGCTAGCTAATGGTCCGTGCCTAACAATACACGCGCGGAAGCGCGAAGCATGTTGATTTATTTTAACCGCGCCAAAATAATAATATGAACACGAAAGTGTAATGCCTCAGCTATCGCGCCACATGGAGATTTTCCAGGAAGCTACTTGTTTCGGTACACCAATCGCTATAACACCGCGATTCTAATAACTGATTGCCGAAGAAAAAGTGAATCTTTATGAGGGTCAGGGTCAGACGAGCACCAACTTCAGGGCCTTCTGGCCAAAGGCCATGTGAATTGGTGAATTATGAACGTTGCCCTGCACAGAGCAACTAAAATAAAGCACGCAGAACTAGAGTGAATAAGAGCGTGTTTCTTGTTTAATGACAGCCGTAAATGTCGGCATTAGCTGTTACTCGCAAATACAGGGTTTGCTAACTTGGGTAGGATGATTGAGCCGATATAAAAAAAAAGTGTGATAATAGCGTATATATATATATATATATATATATATATATATATATATATATATATATATATATATATATATATATATATATATATATATATATATATATATATATATTCTGATACATATGATGCCCTAACATTGAAAGCCTTGTCGTGACTGGCGTAACAGCAGCAGGTCCTTCGTCCCTCCTATAGTGCGTCGCTGGTTGTCATCCAGTGCATTAAGAACTGACTTGTCTGTGTCTTTGAAACTTCAGAATTCAGTGTTATTGGTTGGGCATCTTCAATTTAAAGCAATGCAAATGGGACTGGGACAGAAAAGGACCTAATTGGTTGGAGTGAGACCCCAGAATTACACGTCAGGTTTATTTTTTCGTCTTATCGTTTTATTTTTGCCTCCACACTTCAGTAAATGCATTCATGCTGCTCCATTTATGATTTATGATCTGAATTGTTCAATCTCGTCTTTGCTTGCACACTATCGCACCAAGTTTGTATTTGGGGACAGAGGCACAAGCAAGTTACAATGCTGTAGCTTTTCGATCTGCCGTCATTTTACCTTTCGTGTATGTATTTTTGTCCCATTGTCCCACGTTGCGTTTTGCCAAATTCAACTTGTCTGTACCTGTTCGCGTAAATAATGACGGTGCGGTGTCATAGAACCGGGAAGGCAGAGAGCGTGATAAGTGTTCCCATGGCGATGACCCTCTGCGCACAATAGGGAATTAAGTCGCCCGATCTTATATTCTGATGTAGGCCAGATGGTGAAGCAACCGATAATGAGCAGCGTAAGCTTGCTTCACCCCGATTATGGGAGACATGTGCAGTGCTAAGGAGGCAGACCTTGTAACATAAGGGAAGGAGAAAAAGACGTGGCTCTATCATTAGGTATGGGTCAGTCGGGATACAGGTTATGACCAGTAAGCCTTGATGATACCCACGAAAAGCGCCCGCGACAGTGAAACACTGTTAAAAAGCTGACTATATTATTGCGCCAACGTCTCGGACATTGCAGCTGCAACTAACTGTAAGGAAAGAAACAAATGAACAACAAAGAAAGAAACAAAGAAAGGAAGAATTAAATAGACAAACAAGATAGTCGTGGCACGACAATCTTTTTTTACGCTGGATTACCGGTACAGCTTGCAAGCAGGCAAAATAAGAAGTCAGGATACAGAATATGTGCATCGCACCTGCTGGAACCGTGCGTATTCGACAAACAAGATCAAACAGTTTTGCCATTTTAACTGGCTGTGTGGTGAGCGACCAGAAAGGTTGCGCTGAATTTTATTTCTGGTTTTTTCTTTAGCCAGCGAAAGATCTTTTCTTGTATCATTACCTTGTTTGGGGTTTTGTTTGCAGCTACAGTATTGTGACAGCAGTTCCTGCTGATAGCGTCTGCTTATATATATGTATATAGCGGGAGGAAACGAGCACACGTACGGAAGTGTCTTTATACTAACTTTTTGTTAGGGGCACAGCCTTCGTCAAAGTATTCGGCGTCTGACAAAGGAAACGTTATCGAAGACGCTTTTTCGTACGTGCGCCAATTATTTCCTTCTGCTACACGAAAACTGGATCCAGAGCAATTTTTTCGTTGTTTATGGTATACGGCATCGAGTATAACCCAATGCCATATACCATAAGAAAAATGGCACATGGTAGATATATGGCAGCGATTTAAAGAGGACATTATCGTTGAAACGATCACTTGCGAGCGGAAATGGCGGCCATTACCCGCCATGGTACCTGCTGTTGTTGCTGTGAATCAATACTTTTGCTCTAGTCTTTCTTGTGTATTGAGGCGTTTGACCACGTCTGCGACTCCTAATGTGCAGCTCTGTTCCTCCCTGCACGTAGGTGGCTTCCGAACACGCCTAAGAAGATTGGTTTTTCTCCACCTCTTCAGTAGGTTCCAGTGATTTGTAGATGTCATTGAACACAGCCTGAGGCATTTATGAAAGAGGGCAGCAGAGTTGAGTCGCAGGGTTTTAGTGGCATTATTTAAATTTAATTGACTCACTAACTCACTAAATGAATGAATGAGTGAATAAATGAAATTATCACTAAATCAGTCAAAGATGCTTGGGGCCAATGTGATGTGAGTGTATCTGCAGTATTGTAGCTGTGCATAAATCAGCCCGTAGACTGTTTTTGCCTTTGTACAGTAATTAGCACAAAACATTCTAGCTGTGTACCGGAGGAGGTCATTTGTTTTTCTCTTCATGCAGTAATAACATAATGCGTTAGTATAAAAAAACAACACTATGTCCCAGCGTATTCAGTGCTGCTCATGTCCCCATGCTCCAGACGACTGGGTATCTTTCGCAAGACAACACTTTTCCTATGTTTTTCCATTTTTTTTCTTGTCTTTATGACTCGTGCTGTCCATGTGGGATTACTGAAGCTGCGCGCCTCTTTACTTTCTTGCATCAGTTTACTTCAAGCCTATAGTAGAAGCTCGGGAGGGGCAACCGGCTGGCCCTATTCCCACATAATTCTATATCGTGCTCTCCAAAAGCTACCCGATGCATGACAGGCAATCAGCGTGAGCAGCAGAAAGATGCATGCAGAAAATGCATGCAGAAAGGTAAAAAAAAGAAACAAAGACTTATTTTGTTCCGAGTAAATTTCATTGTTCATATATTTTTCTCTTGCGAAAAAGATGGCTGTCTCGTGTAAGCAATCGCAGAAGATATGGCGGCCAGCGCATTATTGTTATGGTGATTACTAAGCAGCCGTTGCTCTGTTACTGTCTTCGTGAGTTCCGTGTAACGGAAAAGCATGAACTACATTGAAAACAACGTACTTCCAGCACAATAATTATTCTTTTACCACTGCGTTAGCCGGATATACTGAGCAACATACACTGCAAAAAAGCTGTAGGTTGGAACATTTCTGAGAGGTTTCTTGTGCTTATGCATACACATTCTTAGAGGAGAATCGGTGAAGTTTGCCAGCTGGGCTTCAGCTGCATCTTTTTCTACGTATTTCGAAAAACAAATAACACGTCACACCTTCTTTAACGCGTGCTTGAGTTACAACTCACACCTGCAAAGTTTTATTCGAACAAGAAAGGAAATAGAAACCTGACAAACGATGTGAGAACGATAGTGGGCTTTCTATCAAATGATCAAGTATCAGCTGGGCACTCCTACGTGCAAACCGTAGCGCAAGTCTTGTTTTCAGCGCAGTAACACTAAATGCATGAACCCACAAGCGCATTAACGCAAAAGTTATTTACAGTGTCTTCTCATTGAGGCCTGTTTTCTGCGGGAATGCTATAAGCGCTTCAATGGAACGTAGTTGAGATTCTGAACATGTTAGAATGCGAGCTCATGGTGGCTCGTGAAGCCGAGAGAGAGAGAAAAAACATTTATTCGAACCATCGAGGTGGTTGCTATGAGGTCGAGTGGGTGGTGTCCTCATTCCAGGACTCCACTGGCCATGGCTGCTCGACGTACTTGCTGGACGAGAGCTTCTTGTCCCGCCAGGGTATCGCCGGTCAGCTGTACCTCCCACCGCTCAAATGACGTGCAAGGCGTCTTTAAGTGTTGAGGTTTGCCCCCGCACCCCCACGAGATGTGAAAGAGTGTAGGGCGTGTGTCGCCGCACCAGGGGCAGATGCCGCGATATGTATGTGGGAACATTTTACTGTATTTGTGTAGGTTAGGAAATGTGTTTGTCTGAATAAGTCGGAGAGCTACGGCATCTTCAGTGCTGAGCTTTCTGTGAGGCGGAGGATAAAGTTATATAGCATCGAGTACCACGGTCGAGTGCCACGCGCGCGCACGGTCGAACCTGCTCGTCCTAAGGGAGGCCGGGTACCCCAAACAAATGGCGCAGAAAGATGTGCTCCTACTTCAGTGCCAAAACACCAACGTGACCGCCATGACCACATGCGTATAACCGTTATATCATACATATGTGTTTTTCTTTACAAGACATTGCATTTCCTCTATAAAATTCCCGAATAAAGCGCGCGGTTTCACTTTGTACTCGCATGGAACAAACACGTGTTTCAGCACTCCTTATGCATTTACGGAATGCTTCGCTGTATATTGATTGCAACAGAGCACGTTGGATCTGCGGCATTTTTTTTTAGTCCGTGCAGACTTTTTATAGATGAGTAATGGGAGCAGCGTTCGTTGCGTTTTCGCAAACGAGTCACTACGCCAGGTGGACGGACTTTGCCGCCAATAACGTGAGCTTCGGAAGACTAGTAATCAAAAATTCATTACCTTTTTTTCAGTGTCTTGGGGCGCAGTTGTCTTGACAGCAAGCCTGGAGGCAGACACATTTTAATGCACACCCATTTTCTTTATATCTTGAAAATTGTATTTGATTCGATATATACGTCATGGAATTCCAAAGCTAAATCGAGGCAATAATGAGACCGGGTGCGTTCCGTTGACCGTCAGGTGTCAACCGGCCGAAGCGACAACCGCAGCCCCCTTGGAGAGCACTGCTCGCTGGCACAAAGAATGAAACGACAATACAAAAGAATACAAAATACAGAAGAAGCACGCCAAAAAAAAGAGAAAACACAAGGAACCACATCTTTTTCTACGCGCAATGCTGTAATTTAGCTTTATTATTGGTAGGTTCCAAAGACAGAGCCAAATGTGCAAAATGTATTTAATTTTCGGTCGGCCAACAGAAACATGGCGATGCTATTTGCCAGATACCGAAACTATAGCCCAGCTGTTCACCCACTGCGTCACCACCACGTAACGAATAGAAGACGAAGTTTGAATGATAGCCATGTCGCGGCAAACCCGGACGCGGCAAACAGCCGCACATGCTTAGGCGCCAGGCGAAGTGTCCCGAAGCAGTAGCTGCCTCGACTGGCAGAGAGGTTCAGTCTCAAACTTCCTCACGCTTGCCGTCAAGGGGCGTTTCCGTCTGATATGACAGCGGGGCTGCCTTTTCTGCACTCGCGACGCACTCGGTTTCGTGAGTGCCTGGATTTACCGTTAGGATCCGATAATAATTATCTATAATCAGCTGCGGCTTTCAAGATTTAAAAAAATGTTTACATTAAAATGCGAGCGTCTTCAAATTCGCAACGTAAAAGAAAGGCCTCTAAGATACCAATAGAACAACAATTCACAATTATTGGTCACTAGTACTCTGAAGCTCACGTTATTAGGAGCAAAGTATGCCCATCTCACTTGGGAACTCTTCTGCAATAACGCCACTATCATAACGCTTATAGACTTTTTATAAAAACTGTTTGGTCTAAAAACACACGCTGCAGACCTCCAAAACGGGTAAAGCCAGTCTCTAACGCTATAAAGAAATGCGTGACCGATAATGAGATCGAGTCTCTTGTCGTATGTAAGAGGCATGTTGCACAAAAAGAAAAAGAAGAGGACGATGTGTGCGGATTCCTCCGAACAGCACGAGCCCTCGAGGCGCGTGACCCGAGGTGTGATTGGGGAAGAAGCGGCGCCAAGCTGGGATTATCCACGTGGCTCTGGGCCAAGAAGGTTAGAGCGCCAGCTTCGCACTAGCGACGGGAGCCATGGAGGTTCGGACTGGCCCGTGACGCAGGCTATCCAGGGTGTGGCCGTCGACCTCGGCGACGTTCGAGCGAGGCTCCCTGGACCTGCTGCAGCCTCCCACGGTGTTGCCGGGCACTCCAGCAATTAGATCCCCCTTCTTTGGCAGACCAGCACGAACGGTAGTCTCCGGGGCTTCTCGTCTGCACTCGTAGGGGTAGCGACGGAGCTCGGCGGTAGGCCATCGCACATCGGACTTGGAGTTACGTGCGACAACGGAACTTTGTAAGAGCGTTCCTTTTTGTAAGCGTGCAGACATAAGCCAGGGTTGCCGGACTTGCGCGCGGAACACGCTAAGGACGTACGTAGTGGAGGATAAGAAGATATTTAGGCTACGCAAGTGTGGAGTTTTATCTTTGTCAGTTGAGTTTTGAGTTCCATTTTGAGTGTGTTTTATTTTGGGGTTCTTCTTAGTAAAGTCTGTTTGCGGTGCTCGCCTGCGTCTCCCGACTCCATCTCTCCCAACATCCGCGTGGCCCCGAGATCAGTGTGACACAAATTGGCGAGCCTGCTAGGATATAATCCGTGCCAGGATACGTTCCAGAATGGAATCCGTGCCAGGATGCGTTCCGGGATAGAATCCGTCCCAGGATATTTCCAGGATTCTATTTCGGCCCTGTCATTGATCTTGCTGGTGTATAGATGGAGTGGGAACGTTTAGAGGCGATAGCTAAAGATTTATACCTGTCGAATGGAAAGACGATGGCGTTCTTCGAAAAGCAACACGAACGAGCGCGCGACCAATACGAACGAGCGCGCGAGCAACACGAACGAACGTGTGAAGAACAGAAACGAGAAAATGAAATATTGGAATTGAAGATGAGGCTAGCAGAGATGGGCACGGGCTCTCGTGAAGGCACGAGTACTCCCGGATCGGCGTAATCCGACTCACCTTCTTCCAGGCCACGACAGCTTTGCCCTAGGATATTTACGGCACCTTTCGATCAGCGGAGGGATGACTTGCATACGTATTTGCATCAGTTCGAAAAAATAGCAATCGGGCAAGGCTGGGAGAGGAGGGAGTGGGCTAACGCCTTGAGTCTATGTTTAGTGGGCGAGGCTCTGAGTGTCTTTGGGCGTATGCCAGCCGAGGAGTCCTTAGACTATGACAAGGCCAAGAAACCTTTATTGCAACGATTCAGGTCGACCGCAGAAGGATTCCGAGAGAAGTTTAGGTCTTGTAAACCTGAAGATTCAGAAACAGGCAAGCAGTTCGCGTGTCGGCTCACAAATTATTCTGAGGTGGATAGAGCTCTCCGAGACGGATAAAACGTACGAGGGGGTTCGTGACAAGGTCGTGGCTGAAAAATTTCTTGCCAGGTGTAGCAGCAGTTTGGCGATATTCCTTAAGGAACGAAAATTACAAACTGTGGAACAGATGGCAGAAAAACAGATCAATTCGTAGAGGCAAAGGGATTGAGAAATTTAGGAAAGAGCGACAATAATGTGCACACGACAGCAGATGGAGAGAAGAAGAACCAGGGGCAAATCAGTAGACAAAGGGAACCCCAGAGATGTTTTCTATACAACCGGTTAGGTCATGTAGCGACGAACTGCCGAGTGAGAGATAATCGCCCCGAAACACTGGGGGCCTCCCAGTTGTGCCAAAAGAAAGGTTACAAAGGAGAGGAACGCAGGACTGGAGCCGTGGATAAGATGGCATGTATCATGACGTCAAGAGAGGATGGGCACATAGAGCAGGACATGCCTGTAGTAGAAGGTAAGGTACAAGGACGCAAGGCTACGGTCATGAGAGACACGGGATGCAATACCATTTGAGCGAGGAGGAATCTAGTGCCCCCAGAAAGCACGGCCGGGTATTTTGAGCCAGTAATCTTGATAGATAAGTCCATTAAATATCCGCCAGAGGCACGGATTCAAATATCGACACCCTTTTTTACCGGACTAGTCACAGCTAGATGTGTGGAGCACCCTCTTTATGATTTGATTGTGGGAAATTTACTTGGGGTGAGGAAGGCCGATGACCCAGACCCAAGTTGGAAGAGGATAGGGAAGGACGTGGATTTGAAAGAACAGTTAAAAACTCAAAAAGAGGGGATGCTAGAGACAGATGTAGTGGCTGCAGTGAAAACACGAGCAAGCAATAGTAGTACCAAACCTCTGACAGCATGGCAGGTTACAGCCATTAAGGGATTAAATATAACGACTGCATAATTTAAAGAACTACAGAACAAGAACGAGTCAATACGAAAGTACGAACTAAAGACAGGGGAACTGGTGCGAAGGAAAAGGAGTAGCACCATGGTGGAGTTCATAAAGAAGAATAACCTATTATACCGGAAATGTGTGCTTAGCTCAGGCAGGGAAGTACTACAGTTGATGGTCCCGAAGGAGCTGAGGGACACAGTATTGAAGATAGGGCATGGTAGTGTAACCGCAGGTCACAAAGGAGTAAAGGACACATAAAAAAGGATAAAAGAAGAGTTCTTTTGGATCGGGGTGCAGAGTGACGTGAAGCGGTACGTGAAATCATGCGACGTATGCCAAAATACAGTAGCTAAGGGAGGTGTAAAAAGTGTGAACAGAGGAAGGAGATAGCAAGGGGGAAGAACGAGGAGAAGAATAGAGTTAGCATGGGGACTGCAGAAGAGGAGGATCACGGGGAAGTGCACACTTATATAGATAAGGAGACTGGGGAGGTAGAGAGTGTTAGGTTGAACCAAGTCCTAGCGCAAATACAAGTACAGAAGTTAAGGGAGTTGATCCATAAGTTCGAGGAAGTGTTTGCAGGCTTCCCAGGGCGGACAGAAGTAGTGCGGTATGAGCTATAGTAGTAGTAGAGCGGATACCATGAGTAGGGCGTGGGGGTGATGAAATGTCAAGAGTGTAACGCGGACGACTAAGTGTACATGTGTAAAGTGGTGAAAACAATGAACTCGCAAACGTTGTGAACTGTGCATGTCGTGAAACGTGTGTGATAGTGTGGTGATGTGTTGCGAGCCACGACGACGCAAGAAAAAGCACCCAAGCTCACAGCGGGAGAGTCCAATTCGCCACCACGAAGACCGACAGAAGGCAGTTGTTTGGAGAAAAACTCCTGAAAAGGGGGCCTATGTCATATGTAAGAGACATGTGGCACAAAAGGAAAAAGAAGAGGACGATGTGCGCGGATTCGTCCGAACGGCACGAGCCCTCCTGGTGCGTGACCCGAGGTGTGATTCGGGAAGAAGCGGCGCCAAGTTGGGATTATCGACGTGGCTCTGGGCCAAGAATGTTGGAGCGCCAGCTTCGCACTGGCGACGGGAGCAATGGAGGTTTGGACTGGCCCGTGACGCAGGCTATCCAGGGTGTGGCCGTCGACCTCGGCGACGTTCGAGCGAGGCTCCCTGGACCTGCTGCAGCCTCCCACGACGCTGCCGGGCACTCCAGGAATTGGATCCCCCTTCTTCGGCAGACCAGCACGAACGGTAGTCCCTGGGACTTCTCGTCGGCACTCGAAGAGGTAGCGGCGGAGCTCGGGGGTAGGCCTAACTAGGAAGGCCGGAGTGCAACGTCACCGACATAGTTCGGATCACCGACATCCGAGACGGAGGAGCTGACCGGTCGATGCCACGACAACAAAGCTTGCAAGTCTGCAGGAGCACCGACTGGGACCAAGAGCTGACGCACATCGGACTTGGAGTTACGTGCGACAACGGAACTTTGTAAGAGCGTTCCTTTTTGTAAGCGTGCAGCCATAGGCCAGGGTTGCCGGACTTTCGCGCGAAACGCGCTAAGTACGAACCTAGGGGAGGATAAGGACATATTTAGGCTACGCAATTGTGGGGTTTTATCTTTGTCAGTTGAGTTTTGAGTTCCATTTTGAGTTTGTTCTTAGTAAAGTCTGTTTGCTGTGCTCGCCTGCGTCTCCCGACTCCATCTCTCCGAACATCCGCGCGGCGCCGAGATCAGTGAGACACCTCTGCCTGCCAACGCTCTAACCATTAGGACACTATTGCACGAAGGAAAATATATAATATTCCATTGGTTGCCCACTCACTACCGGATCCGTGGAAATGATCAAGCTGACGCAGCTGCCCAGTCTGCCCAGCACTGCGTCAATTGCGTTTCCATTTCTCCTTCGAGAACTGAGGTAGCGCAAGAACTTCGCGCGTGTGCGTGTAACCTAACATCGGATCAATGGAATTCATACGACTGTACAAGCGCACGCCTTCGTACCATGAAGCGTAATCAACAGCTTCGCATTCTGCCTGGTCTTCCACGACCTGACTGCAACATATTGTCTCGTCTACGGCTTTGAGTAGCATTCACGATTTCAATGGCCAGTGGCCCACTGCGCGACTTCTGCGGGTGCTGCGAAACTATCAGGGATCATCCTCACTAGTGCCCTCGTTTGAACCCGCAACGAGCAGTGCAGCGCTCGCAGCCAGTCTAGACCAGCTGGACAAGCGCCCACTCGCGCAAGGTAATGTGGCCTACACGGACGTCAGCGTGATTCCCTACAAACGCGCTGGTGCGTTACTGAAGAGATACCGGACAGTGTGACAAATTGCGACTGTGCACTGTGTGACGTTGAATGTATTAGCGGGACCTGACTGTGTACAGACATGTGGCGCCATCGCAGTGCTTGGGAAAGTTCCAGTGGAAATAGTTATGCATTGTTTATACAGCGAAACTGTCTATAGCTAGGATCTAGAAAAAAATGTGTCCCCCTAGTTGTTGACAAAAACAAATCATCATGCGCGCTGATCCTGGTGATATTGCAGAAAGGGTCCAAGCTTAATGTCACATACCTCTGTGGGCTCCGGGACCTGAAATTCGTTCTTTAACTACCCTTCTCACATTTGGGACGCAAAGAGGTTCCAGGCACAAGCGCAAGAACAGATGCTTTACAGCGAAACTGTATCTGACTCGGTTCTGATGAAAAATGTGTCCATACATGGCTATGAGTCATGTAGAATGAAAAAGAAATGCATAGTCGTCCAAATGTTTCCGCGTGATGTTGTCAGTCGTGGCTGTCGCTATGAATGTTATCTTATCGACCATGTTGTGACGCATGACCTTCATAGCCACATATAAAAAGTGAGATGGCGGCGCTTCTTCGCTCCTATTGGAGTATAATAAAACGCAATAGTGTACCATGACTCTTCGGCGTTAACGTCGACCTAGCACGCCCGGACGGCAATTGCATTGTATCCTTCCTATTGGAACGGTTTGGAATTGAGTGATACACAGACGCCAATGTGCCGACCATGCGTCACCGGTCGTGTATAGATTTAACCTTTCGCAAGAACGTGTCTAGCATAGCAGCAAAACCGATTGCGGTGTACCACAGCGACCACAAAGCTATGGTCACTGTGGTAACAAATGAGACAAAATAAAGTCGATAAAACCCACGACGTTGCGTGTAGGTGTCTGTATTAAATCAATATAACAATAACCATATAAATCAATATAGTTGTCAATTTAAGCATCCCAATAAAGATTCGCTGGCTGTCCTTCTTCACAGAGTAGAAGGGCACTGAATGTTTTTTTTTCTCCTTTATCCTTGATTTCTTCGTGCCCCTTTTCTCCTTGTCCATCACAGGGTAGCAAATCGCAGAAATACTCTGGTTCAACTCGCTGCCTTTCCTTCGCATATGTCTACCCCTCTCTCACATGATTCCAAGCCTGCTTCTCTCATTGTCTGAGTTGCTCTTTGAAAGGCCTGGCACGTGCGTCGCGTTTCTCGCATTATTCCTTAATGACATCTTGCGCTTTGAGACACGGTGTTAGACTGCGCTGCCTTCGTGATCAGCCCACATATTGCAGACTGCTTGATTTTCGGGATCGATCCGCGACTGACACCCACGAATTAGCTGCAATATGCCTATAACCATATTGCGATAAAAGAGGAAGGGCAAAGCACGCAACGCTAACGCCATAGTCACACAGAGACAGATTGCGTGTGCCTGGCTCAGCTTTTCAAATCATCCAAGCAAAAAACAAAGGACATTTCTTTCGCATTTAACTGTACACTATTATCAGCGACACACTCTCAGTGTCCCGGATGACGAGAATGTTACACCGATAATTTCAGCCAACGTGTTTTCGTTTCGCGGCTGGCGCGTTCTGGGCAATGCGCTCGGAAAGTTAACCAATTACACACAGCCGCCAGCAGCGCGTCAGGAGATCAATGCGGATCGGCGTATATACGAATGCTACAGCAGCATGTGCGACACTGTAGTCCGGCACGTATTTTCTCGCTGACTCCTCTTGAGGCATACAAGGGCTTTAGACTACATTGGGAGCACGAACAACAAATTAGAGTCAAGCCGTCATTGCGTTAATTAAGCTAAGCCCCACATCGAAATAAGAAACAAGAAAAGAAGCTTGACACACTTCACAAGCGCAAGAAAAAAGGAGGCAACAGTACAGGAATAAGAAAATACGGAGATAACGGCAAGCATGCCAGACACGCAGACGACCATGATTCTACCACCACATTTCTAGCCTTTGCTTCACTTGGTATCATATGGCGATACAAATTTTTCTCTCGTCGCTGCTTTAGTCGTGGAACAGAGCTCTTCACCAGCGTCTTGTGTTCGTAGCACCCGAAGCCTCAAGGTGGGACTTCCGAGTGCCAACACGCAAACGCGTAATTTATGCACCCTTCGTAAGAAGTGCGGACTCCAGCCCTATACATTTATTTGTACATTGAATGCTTTTATTGCACGCTTTATTTATTCTTATTTTTTTGAATTCCCACACTTCCCCAGTTTATGCCGCGAAGGATGTATTGTTGTGGGGTTCAACTGAGGAACGAGCAGAACGGTGTCAACCAGCATTGTTTTTGCGTTCTTAGTTTTCCCCTCGTTCTCTTTCGTTGCTGTCCTTCTACTCAGCTTCAGACTTCCCACGTAGACATCTAATAAATGCAAGCGAAGACAGAAATCGGCGAGGAGACAAATTGGCAACGAGTGCAGATACAAAACGGAGCATTCTGTGTTTGTCCGCATGCCCGTGGAGGCGGTAGTTGTAGTTTCTCTAGCTCTTCCAAGCATTTCTCGAGAATTCGCTATGCGGAACTGGACAAAGGAGCCGTCGCAGCAAGTAAACTACAAACAGTGCACTTTGGCGGACGGTTTTGGTCGTAGCGCTGCTTGCGCCAGGGGACATGTCACGCACGTGTTCTTGCTAATGTGCTACAAGCGCGTACTTATGCTGCTGTGTACCGGTAGCTTCGAATAAAAGCTCGCTTCCTAATTATGCGCGGCGTATACATTTTGCAGTGGTGTATTATAACTGTTGTTTATTTTTCCCACTTGCACTTTGTTTAACTTGCCTAAAAGATATGGAAAAAATAATCCCAACACTAAGGAATAAACAGAAGGCGTAAAAGAAACATCGTGTGGTAAAGTAGAGAAGAGTGTACGAGCAAAAAACACCTTGTTTCACTCGGCGTCATTCAATGTGCGTATTGTTCAGAAAGTTCGTTGCGCATATGATGTTGGCCAACAGAAGCCCCGAGTCAAGCAGTGGACCTTGATGGAGTGGCATTTTGCAGGTGTACTTTTAACACTAAAAACAAGAATGCAATTTTATAATGAACTGAACAAGTTGTATAGGTTTTTTTTTGCTACAATATCAAAATATTTTGCGTTCGTGATCATACGTTCCAAGTCTGTTATTCTAAGCTAGACTACAAGTGCACTAGGATTGGTCCTACATTTTTACTTGTCACTGAGTTCGACTGGCTTCATTCTGGTTGTTTATTTCGGCAGTTAGTGGCAACGTGTTCTCCCACCATCCGCTGCTGTAACCAAACTGTATATAATGTACTCGACCAACATAAACGATCACGTCGGGTAGTCTTGAAATCCTTCACAACAGCGTTCTTTCATTCATTGTTGTCGCTCAGAATAAACTCGCAATTTTACGTTATGCACGGTACACCATATTACATCATGGGAAAGCAATCGCTTAGGGCTCCTTGCAAACTGATGGGATATATATAGACTGAAGGATATATTAGGATTCTGCAGCTGTTACATGCAGTTTTCACTATTTAAAAGGAAAAGAAAATCCGCCTTTCGCAGGACAAAACGCTCAATCGCTGCACACGAGATGACGTCACGCAGACATCGAACAAATGGCTTCGGGATGTCATACAGAGTTGCGATAAAAATTTTGTGTGCCATCGCTATGAAATTTTTTCTTCATTTCTCCTCTTTTGCTCGAGTTAGAACGATTTCAGGTATTCTCCGAGGCAATATCTGCAATTGTTCACACGGGAAACATCAGTTATGGATAGGTCAGAGACAGAGAGAAGGATACATAAAAGTAGAAGGAATTGAATTGAAACCAGGACTCTGAACCCCATTAACCATGAGAATGGTTGGCGTCTCTGCTTTGGAGGAATAATGAAGGGAAGGAAAAGTTGAGAGAGTACAGAGGAGCCGAGAGTTGATCTGCGCTTCAGTCACCGTCGTAACGTAGCCTTCTGTAAAAGACTGCTCAGTCAACTTTCCTTTGTGAATCGCCGCAGTGCTTCTCGAGCCTGCTGCAGCTCTGATGTGCGAGACCATAGTCCCAAGGTTCTATCCAGAAAGAAAGGTCATTTGTCAAGCTAGCTTAAAGCGGTGCGGATGGCAGCGCATATTCATTTTTATAGAACTGACCGACAACGCAAAATGCGGTGGCCGCACAACGGCAGAACAGCTTCTATGCTACTTCCCGGGCACAAAAATTGGCAGGAGTCTTTGGTATTCACTATCGCGTAATTAAATGACAGAGAAAAAGGCGTCCAAACTTCTACTTCGTTTTTTATATTTATTTTGTGCAGAAATCTCTATACTGGCCTTACGGCTAGAGATTTTATCTATACCAAGTTTGCCTACGAGATATACTCCTCTATCTTGCTACTATACACTGGAGGAAGGAAAGTGATCGGGACAGATGTTTATGAAGGCTGACGGTGAGCCCAGGATGATTGGAGGCGTATGAGAGAAAGACCCATCAGTGCTGCAAGTAAGCACACGCGCTGCTAGGATGCATGTGGTGCACTTGCATCTCTCCCGCTATATTGACACGTGTACTTCTTTATCCTTATCGGGTGACTGCGTTTTAGTCTAACAAATGTTATCACTCAGCGCAAGACGCGCTTGCATATATCAGAAGTTTCTAGAATGTTATCGATGGTTCTATCCGCTGTCTGCTGTCACCGAACCTTGTGTAATCTGATTGCATGTATGCGCGACGGGAACGGTGTAGAACTTTCTAGGAGACACGCGGGCACCAGCGATTATTATGGAACCTTCAATGGCGCATGTATAAAAGACGACGTGCTTGATCCCCAGATGAGATCCCGACAATCGCTGACTGTGTTCGCCGTTATTGTTGTGCTTCGAGTATAAGCTCAGTTTATGGGGTCAAGTTCGCCCAATAACAGTTAGTTTCGTCAGTCACAGTTTTGCTACTGTGTTCTCGATGGGTACTGTTCCGTCACAATATTTTTAGTCCTAGTAGTATCCCAAGAAGTCATAGGCCGACTGCCGAGCTTGGTCTCGTTTCATGGTGTTTAATATCCTTTTATCGACAAAACACTTGTAGACATAGGACTAAAACCTGCAGGGAGAAGAAAGCAGTAAGGAGCAGTCGTTGTCATGCCGTGGTCGTTATGCTCTTGCGTTACCGTAGTCGTCATGCCGTGTTCGTCATCCTGTCATCGTCGTTGCGCCACCATTGTCTCCATAAATCTTCCTCACACCGTTGTCGCCACGCCGTCATGTCGCCTAGCAAAATATGTCGATGATAATTTGTGCCCCGACAATCAAATGCTGTTACCGACGTCAGCAGCATACTTCAGAAATATTGCCGCAGAGTTGGTGTGTGTATCCATGTTATTTCTCCGGTCCAGATAAGGTTTACCATTACTTTGACAAACTTCTTCGATGGGTTTCGCAACAATTTTTTTGAACTTTATGCACATATCGGCGACGCCTGCTGCTTTAAAAAACAACCTCTTTACTCCAGATGACTCCAGAGACCCCAAGCGACCTTTTCACGAGTTATTAGCGCTCATCATGAGTACATACCGGCATCATTTACACCGGCGGCGAAGCCTTCCTCTCCCCTGTGGTGCCTGCGACAGCCTCAAGTGAATTTTGCTATTCCTGGAATTGCAAAAAAGTCCAAACATCCATCGCCGGCTCTGAAGCAACTTACGCTCATATTACTGCACCAGACGTATCATGACCGCATACATATATATACCGATGGTTCCACCTCACCTACCAGCTCAACTGCCGCATTCGTCGTTCCAGCCAAGAACGTTACAGTTAAATTCAAATTGTCGCACACGACTTCATCTACATCGGCAGAACTTGCAGCTCTCCATGCCGCTATGATGTACATCACCGAAGAGCCTACAGAGAAATGGGTCGTATTTTGTGACTCTAAGGCAGCCCTTCACAGCATCAAGTCCGCATTACGTCACAGAACTTACGAGCAAATGACATCTGAAATCAGGGAACTGCACCACCATGCTCTGGAAAGTGGACACCACATTATATTTCACTGGATTCCTGCTCACTGTGGCATCGTCGGCAACAACCTAGCTGACAAGGCTGCCCGGTGTGCCCACGAAGATACCAAGACGCGTCCAACACCTTTGGCGAGGTCGGACGCTGCCAGAGAACTTCGCCAACTTGCGCGTAAGAAGTCCCAAGATCTCTGGATTTCAAGTGGCTTCAATTGCAGATTACGTAAACTGGACCCCACGCTACGACTACAACTGCCATCTAGCCTTCCCCGCGGCGAAGCAACCTTGTTGTGTCACTTGTGGCTGGGAGTGGCGTTCACGAACGCATACTCCTACCGTATGGGAATGGCCGAGAGCCCGATGTGCGACTCCTGTGGGTGCGAGGAGACCATCGAGCACCTATTGTGTACCTGCCCTCGCTACGATGTCCAACGCCTCTCTCTGCGGGCAACTTTACGCAGACTGGACTCGAGATCTTTCACCGAGTCAAAGATACTCGGACCGTGGCCCCACCCGTCACTGGCTCGAAAAGCGATTCGTGCACTAGTGCGGTACTTGAAGTGTACGGGCTTAACAGACCGTTTATAGTGTCCTTGTGTATGGTGTCGCTCCCACACGTACTCAGTGCTTCCTCTCTCCCTTTCTTCCTCTTTCTATTCCCCTTTTCCCCACCCCCAGTGTAGGGTAGCAAACCGGATGCTGTTCTGGTTGACCTCCCTGCCTTTCCTACCCTTGTTTTCTCTCTCTCTCTCCGCACTGTGCGGCCCCTATATCGCAAAACTATTCCCATAAGCTTTTTTGCCTATGTACTGACGTCAAATTTACCTAACCGCCGACGAAAGCTTCCGGCGGGCGCAATCCGTAGTGGACGCAGGAGAGCGGTGATCACCGGCGAGGGGAGCAAGGAGAGGAGGCGTCACCGGCGAGTGGGGCAAGAAGAGGAAGCGCCATACCAGTAGCGCTGTGCGAGTCGGCGCGTGGGAGAGCGCGGACATACGCGTGGGGGTGCACGCACATCGACGACATACGTTGCAGCCATATGGCTTTGATTGCATCCCATGCTTACGGCCGCGGCGGCGTCCGCTCGTAGAACGGTTCAGAAAACAGCTACAGAGGCATTCATAGATAGGCTTTCGCCTGTCGCAGTTTAGCTCAGCAAAGTGCCCACTGATTTTTCTTTTCCATATAGGATGTCAAGCGAGCAATCAGAAACTGTGGACGAAGGTTATCGTACACGTAGAGCTTACGGCATATGCAACACCAGATGTTCAGGCAGAGATTGCTGCCCGTGCACTTGGATACTTCTCTCAAATCAACGTTGACTCATATTGGACGAGCAGAGCAAAAACAAGTGGAAACTTAGAAACATATACCCACAAACGCTAGCACGCCTACGTAATTAATTACTCATCCGCTGTGACACTCTTTGCCTAATATGAATGCATTACAGCAAGTCAAAGTTTTATTGTCGCTGTTAGTGGTCCTTTCTATTCTCCCACAATAAGACACTCTGAAGCGCCTCCACTCCGATTATTACACATGTCGACGGCGTGCTCCGAACTGTTCAGAGCGAGTTCCTGTTCACAGAACAGCGCGGGCATACGTTTGTGCCACCACTACGCTGCATGCATTCTCGGTGCGACGTCCTTGAAGACTGTGGACTAAAAGGAGTGTACGAGAAAAGAAGGTCGATTACTTACAGCGGGAACGAGACATACTTGCGAGGAGACGTGGTGGGCAGCGTTGACTACGGCAAGCGATCTTCGATTGCTAGATGCAGATAACGACGATAAATGACTTTCCGGGAGGAAGCCGGATGCCTTCGTCGCAGTTGTTTAGATGTCGTTGCTGGAAATGGGCCAACGAAGCACACAGGAGTGCAAAGCCATACATCTCGGACATTGCTGAAGTTTCGCGCAGTCTACAAGTAGCAATAGAAAGGAAAGAATTGATCTCGCAGAATGGAATCGCAACATCTCTCTTTCCGGCTGCAAGTAACTACGACTGAGAAAAAGATAATGCACGCTTACGTTTTGGGTGGAAGCTATCGTGCTTTTACGTGTAGACTCACTCGAACCATGAGACACTTGTGGCGAACCTGCACAAGGTTAGGACGTTAAGGTCTTACGTCTGTTTGGCTCGTAACAGCAGGGGACAGCCGACTGAGCTCGTCATGTTGTAGATTCAGTATGTTTTTTTTATAGGTAAAAAATGTGCAAGTAATAAGTGGTCTTTTTTTGATCACAAGGCACCAACCTAATTATACATGCTATTTTGCGCTTAAAGCTGTAGGGCACAAGATCGTTGCTACTTTAGTAGTCTCGATCTGCAGCTGTCATAGAATCTTCGCTCTATCTATCTCTGTCCCTGATATGCCAGTCACCAAAGCCCTCAGCTAAAACATGCATTGATAAAATGTGTTAAATGTTTAAATGTACTGGACACACATGGTTATATCTAAAAAGCTAAAAGGAAAATAGAGTCAAACGCTAGTTTTAGCAGTGTTTTATAAGCATTAAGGTCATGTGGGTGATTTTAATTTCTTCATTCCACTCATAAAGTAAGTTTGATTAAGATAACAAATTTTCTACTTCTTCCTGTGGCGTTTGTCACAGCAGTGAGCAGTTTGCTTTTACGTCCCGGTACCTTTCTCAGGCGAAACATACACACGTCTGTTTGTTCACTTCGCCGCCGTCCTACCTATGCAACTCTTTCTCGCTAACAATCAAGGCGCCAGCCGCCTTTGGCCAGAGAAGCCAGGAACAACAGAAAGGCAGCTGGCACTATGCGAGCCGTATTGTAGTGAACACTTACGGAATCGCAGAGATACAAGTCCCCCACTTACGTACAGGTAGAAGGTATAAGCGCTGGTATTCGGAGCAAGTGCCCTCGGTAAACATGAGGTCACCGGGCGTGCTACACTGGCGACGTGCCCGAGTATCCGACAGGGGGATAAGCCTTATTGCTTACTTTTCCTTTTCATTTCCTCGTCGCAAAGCCTCACTGTCCCGTGCGTACGTAAGCTTATGTGCGTCGCGTTCCCAGGTACGTGTCTATGGCCAATCCACTTGGCTGACGTGATATTCCGCCCTAGAGGGTCTGCGATTTTCCCGCCTGTTGCATCGCTCTCCTTATATTTAATGCCCTAACGAACGCTTAGAGATGGTAATTTTCAAGGTGGCATTCATGATTATCATCGGATATACACCTGACCCGTATTTGTAAAAAGCTTTTAAGCTAAAAGTATTCGCAAGAGCAAGTTCAAGGCAACCTTGAGTAGAAACAATGGCATTACTTGAGTGCGAGTATTTTTCTCGGTATTATTATGAATACCTTTAATCTCATCCAAAAGAATGTGGCGATGTTGCACACATGTTGTCTTTCAAAGTAAAGGAAAAAAGTAAACACTGAAGAAAAGCCTTGTTCAAGCGTTCGTCCGCAGACATGAACAGTGCTTACGACGACCCATTGTACATTTGCAGGCATAGCAATTAACGCTATGTTTGTTCACTGGTGCACTGAAACCTTCCGAGGCCTCATGTCTATGTACATACGGGTCACGGATGCATCTGCCGTTGCACACGGAAGGTATAAAATACGCGCCTCCCGACCAGCATTAAAGAAAATACGTGGTTGTGCTAGAAAGCTGGTACGTGTTTGGCACAGGGAAGCGCGCCCTTGTACTTTATGGCATTCATGGTGAGCAGTAAGCTTTATGAACGGGATGGTCGTAAAATCTTCCACCCCGCCCGCAGTGCAGTGTGTTCTGCAGTGTGTCGTTAGGTTGCTAAAGCTTTAGCTTAGCCGTCACACGTTCTAGAAACAAATTAGGCTGTATCTTTATGCTCTTGCGCATTTTAAACCGGTTTGTTTGCCAGTGCGTTTGTTTCCGTACAACGAATCGGCGAAAAGCAGGCACGAGGAAAGTGCTCATAACTTAAACGAACGTTATCTCTACGGATCCCTGGCAGAGCTCATCTCGCTTGTAATGTGTTGTCTCGAAGGCATGGTAACGTAACGCACATTTGAAGGCATCAATTGCGATATCGTTATAACGCCCTGTTGCACTGTTTTATTTTTCTCTTTCAAAAAAACTTATCTGCAAAGTGAATGTTTTTTCTTGCCTCCTGGCCACTTGTTATAGTTTTGCATTCTGGATCTTGTTATAGTCAGAGAGAGTCAGAGATTTACATTGCGCTGTGTTTGAATAACGTACGGTGTTATGCTATCTTTTTATGTGATTTACAAGCAAGTGCGGATGCTATTCACGTTTCATGACAATTGTGTCGAATTATTCCAGTGAAATAGGAAGGCTGAGTCGAAAGAACAGACCGTGCTTCAGTAGCGTCAGAATGGCGGGGCCCATTCTGAAACTACTTAAACTGACTAACAGATGGCCAGAATGTGTTGTGAGGCGTTGACGGAACGAAAATTGCCATAATTTATAGGGGTGTATTCCAGAACGCTGTTCGGGATTTAAGTAGGAATTATGATAATAAATTGGCAAAGAAAGTATCAAAAACCACTAGGTAGTGTGGCCTGGCGGGGACATCTTGGTATCTTCGGACCTAGTATATAATATTACTGTACGTAAGTTGTCTGTAATTAGGTACAGCATACTTATTGCTTACAATTGCAGTTCCTATATCAGTAGATGCTTGCACTTTATTATGTGTGCATTACGAAGCTTGACACTGCAATAAAGAAATGGGTACCATGCAAATTGGGCGTCAGTCCCTTTAAGTACTTGTATCTTGTGCATGCATTAACAGCCAACCCTATAAAGAGTCCTAGCTTCCCATATCTGTTCGCTGGTGAATAAAAAGAAGAAAGGAAGTGAGGAAAAAAAGAGAAGTATATCTGAATGAGACAGAAATATTAAATTATTTTTGATACGAAAAGTCATGTCTTAGAGCGGCATAATAAGCGACATTGGCGTGTTGGTGCCAAATGTGTTTTGAAGCATGCACTGTTACTCGTGCAACAGATGTTTTTAGATGCGTATTTACTCTAGAATGTACGAAAGCTGATCTACATTACAAAAGATTAGGAGAACTTGTCGACGTTGATTTCACATCACGGAGATTGCACTTGATTGATTGATTTAAGGACTTTAAGGTCCCGAAGCAACTCTGGGGCAAAATGGGTTTATTTGCACAAGAACAGGAAATGCCACGTTATTTGATTATAATCTATTTAGTGATGAACTAATTAGTATTTAGTTTTTTGAACTATCCACAACTTAAAGATCACTGCAGAGTACCGATATCGCTACTATAGGTTATGCGTTAAGTTTCTCCTCCTGAAATCCGAATATTGAGGCATGAAACTCAGCGGAACCTATTATAATACATTGAGCATTTTAGGGTTAACCCTAATTGTTATCCCTTCTACAATGCCCTTATAAACCCTACTTTAGCACAGCATCCCCATGAAGTAAATATTTTGCATGACAGCACCACCACTCTTGCGTGCCTCAGGTGTGTAGGAAGAAATGGCCCCACGTAAAAAAAAAGAGACTCCTCCAGCAGCCTTTGACTAAAGCGTTCTGACAGGGGCTGGAAGTGAAAACTCTCTTGCACGTATACCGGAGTGCTGCACTATCGCAAGCCTCATAGTCAAGTCGTGGTTCTGGCACGTAGAACACAAGAATCTCACTTTCTTTTTTTACTTTGGGATAGCAGACTCCCCGGAAAATCTACGGGCATGGTGGTCGGCCGCGCTGCTCAGCTCAGAATTCCAAGGCCTATCCTGGGCCTTCCAGCGAGCCATGGAGGCAGCACGGGAGCAGCTGCTTCCAGTGGCCATCTAGGCGGCCCCAGGTCCGGGCCTCCGAATCGCTGGATTCCAAATAAGGTTACCTCATTCGAAGTTAGGGATAGCTGAATTAGCGATTAAAGGAAACCAAACTACTGCGCCACCACAGGATAAAATTTTATAAGCCCCAGGCGGCTCTGTAATCGACAGAAGTACTGCTGAATAAGACAGCTAACGGTTTTCGTCAGAAGAGCGAGTGGCTTGGTGATTCGCGAAAACATAAAACCGGATTGTTTGTCCAGTAGCAGGCAGAATATTTTTTTTTGTGTATCTGTATGTGGTTTTACTGGCTCCTTTCGTCGGGATGTTTTTTTTTTACTTAGCTGATTTGCTCTGGAGATCGTGGATGCTAGGGGTAATGAGACATTTGAGCCGCGAGGTGTCCTCAGGCCACGACAGTGTCTTGGCTCTGAATTGTGCCTCACTAAGACGCTCATATCATTCCTTCGGAATACAGGCCTCAATGACAGTTTTTAAATACTTTTTCTGGTATGTCCTCATCATTGTTGTTTGTACGGACGTATTTTTTTCAAGGGCACTACTTTACTAGAGTCATGGATCACCAGCGAGCCCGTCAGTACCTATTAAGTTCTAAATTAAGATTGTGGTGTTGCGGTTTGAGCACATGTATGTATTAATGTGTTCGTACTTCCCGTTCTTATTTGCTTTTTACTCTCACTGTCTTGCATTCAAGCGACCTGAAGTCGCCTGTGAAGTATGCTGCTGTATGTGCTAACCTATACAGGTAAGATCACATTCCCTCGCCGTGTTTTGATTCGAGGGGCGTAATTGTGTTACATTCAGCGGCGTTCAGGAAGAGGTTCATTCGAATTTGGTATTAGATTCGTCGGACGATCCTACCGCTGTCAACCAGATGTAGGAGTCGTCGGACTATCTCGCCGCTGCCACCATTTGAAGGGGATGAAGGTCGTAGACAGGAACTCGGTGAACAGGATTTATTTACCAATTAACAGTTTAAGCAAGATACATTGGCAGTCTAGCGCGACTCCCATATGGAGCCCGCAAGACTAACATACAGCGAACAGCTTACGAGCACACAGCTCACTAGTACATTTCTAGTATGACAGAGCACTCAGCTCCCGATAACGAGCACGACACGAGCACTCTCTAGCAGCCGGCAACCGCTGCTTATAAACTCTCCGCTTGACGTCATAGTTCGACGTCACCGTTCGGCGCGGACGGAGCAGGAATGGTCGGGAAGGTTCGTCCAAGCATTGTAAACTTGCCGCCGCCCCGCACTATGGCTCACACACACTAATGCACACAAGTTCGAGCCCATACACACAAAGGCTCCGGAGTCAACGACCGAGGGCTTCGTAGAACTGTGCTCCGTCTCAGGTGGCGCGGCGGAGTACCACATTCCTGAGCTGACCGCGCGTCACGTGGCTGCCGGTCATCCGCAGTTCTCGGTACCGCCCAGCTTTCAGTGCCGACGTCAGAGGGCTTCGTAGAACTGCTCCGTCTCGGGTGGTGCGGCCAAGTACCAATTTCCGGAGTTGATCGTGCGCCACGTGGCTGCCTGCCGACCGCAGCTCTCGGAAGGGCGCTTCGACTGGTGGGCTTGGAACACGTGCAGCGGGCTGAAAGCTGGCACGTTGCCACCCCGTATGGCCATTCTTAACAGCTCCTCCATGGCCCGGAAAATCTCGCCTGGCCAGTGCTGGCAACCGCTGGGCAGGAAGAGAATGGCTGGCGAACAAGACGATGGCTTTGCTCTCTGCAACGCCTGCGTACTTGGAATGCCTTCAACCATCTTACAACAACTGGCACAGAAGAGTCGACCCGGCAACACAATACCGCTCAGCGTTCAAACGCCCGGAATTAGCTGCTAACCCACCAGGCCTCCTATCACGATTTCCATGCAAGTCACTCAACTGGGAATCCCAAATTTTGCCCCAAAATTTCGTGCCGCCAAAGCGAGCGTTCACGTTCCTCCTGAGTTCGACCAAACCCGACCGTCGCGCTGCACAAGAGTAAAGGTTTACGCAGAATTAAACCGAAGCCTTTCAACCACCAATACTCAAACATAACTTCAGCAGCATAACTTCGCGAACAGCCTGTTCCTACCCTATCACAGTGGCGTACTTATCTCATGTACTGCTGCCACTGAACCGTCTGGCCAACTCCACAGGTACGTCATCACAGACGCGCTAAGTTTGAGGTCCCTATTCCGAACACGTGCTTGCATCATACAAAGTTTTCATCACGCTGACTCACATTTGTTCCTTTAATCCACACAGGACACATTCCTTAAACCAACAACCACACTTGCGTAACTTACGCAACACAGAGGAACCTTTGAACAAATGTGTCTTTTACTAACTAGCGCTTCTCAGTGCAAATCACGCACTTAATGAAAATCTACGCGCTTAACCTTAAAATTCAAAAAACACTTAAAAAGAAAGAAGGTTAAATAACACACACGCGCGTTACGATAGGCCTCTCAACGATAACCTTGACGTTCAGGTTACTCACGTACACAAAAAAAGAAAGCCTATATACTTATTAATGAACACCTCGCGAGACTACAGGTTTACTTAAAACGCGTCTTTCAAATCTTGAGCTTCTCAAACAGATCATAAACAGAGCTCATACCTTACATATTGAAAGAAATCCTAGTCTCAAATCGCGAAAATTTGCAAATGTTCAAAAATAAAAGAAAACAACACGTTTTCCTACTACGGAAGCTCTCCTGGCCTCCCGTTCACGATTGCTTACGACTGACTCATACTTTCAGCCGAACCCGAGGTGGTCGCGGTTTAAAAGCTACTCTGGCTACGGAGGAACAACAAAAGGGCTGACTCACTATCAGCTCCCCCAAGACGTTACGGTCTCCTGCCAAGCTGCGTCCTCGCGCCCCGCTTTCAACATGACCTCGACTGACCGCGTCGCTACTCCCCACCTGGTCTCGTCTTGCCACCTTGCGCTTCTTTGTACTGCACGCTGAGCTTCGAAGAGAACGACGGAACGACGAGGAATTTGACTGCCCGGAGCCCTTTGTCCGCGTCCGTGCAGAACAAGCTTCTCGGTCCCCTTTTGACCGGTGGCTCGAACGTGTTTGATGCGTCAACATCGTCCCTGACGACCGCACCTGTCTTTTCTCCGCGCCCTGCCCATCTGGGTCTCTCGCCGTCTTTGGCTTCGCTACTTTAGCCACCGCATTCCGATCTTTTCGGCGCTTCTTTCTGCGGCGCTTTCTCCTCGAACTCCCTTTCATGCCGTCATCTCGCGCCTCGTGCTGGCCGGTACACATTTCGTCGGCCCGGATCGGTCTCTTACCCGCACAGTCTGAGTGATTTACATTTAAATCTACTCTCACTTTGCCTCGACTGGCGGACAGCCCAACCGACTCTGGCACAATACAGCAGGCTTTACTCGAGTTCTGCAACTCGCACTCTTGCGAACTGCCCTCTACTGCATTGCCCAGCTCACGCTGTGCATCTGCACACAGCCCGTCGGTATCGATCGCTGTCTCACGCGCACAGTCCGAATGATTAACAACTGAATCATCCCTATCTAGGCTATCTAGACTGGAGGAGAGCCGCACCGATCCCTGAACAATGCAGTTGTTCTCTCGTGAGCTATGGAGCTCGCCACCCCGAGAACTATTCTCAACTGCATCGTCCAGTTCGCACTTCACTTCTGCACGCAGATCTGACTCGACATGGGTGCTCGCGTCTGTCAAGTCCGTAGTATTCTGTACCTCGCTAACGACCTCGCTACCATGAGATGCGACGCACACGCGCAGTAACTGTGCCAATTTGTTCGCAGCTGGCTTAGCTGTCTCTACAGTCATCTGTTGGCACAGCACCTCGTCGCTCTCACTCTGGCCTTTAACGGCCTCTGTTGCCACTAAGGCTTCGTTAGCTGCTAGCACTTCGAGTTCACTTGTGAACGTGCTGCTACTCTCACAGGTACTACTACTTTCCTCGGCTTTCGAACAAAATCTGCTATTTACTTCCTGCCACTTTCGCTGCGTCCAGCCTACAGATTTTTCAAGCCACTGTTGACTTTGCTCGATTAACTGCTCAAAACCTTCAATCTCTTTGTTCAGTGCATCAATGTACTGCCTCGTTACGGCTGTTAGACCTTCTTCCTGCGAAACCCCTTTTAGTTTCTGCCTAGATTTTTCCTGTTTTTGCCTAAATTCATCCTGTTCTTGCCTAATTGCTTCCTGTTCCCGTTTCTTACTTAGAATTCGTTTGCCCATTTGCTCTATGAATTTCAAATCATTCTCACTTTCGAGAATTGTCTTACGAATTTCTGATTCCTTCAAGTTCTCATCTACGTTTACCCCGATCTCCTCACACAACCACAACAGGTCAGCTCTCGTCAAACACATTAGGACCATGGTCGCTGCTTTAAGCTTTGGCTCTGCTGTCACACAATACTTGTTGCGATACCCACGCAAATCAAAATACAAGTAACAGATCCCAGCGAATCAAATTCAAAAACACAGAGAAATTGAAGCCTGGTACATCTTACAGCCAAAACCAAACGCTTACCCACTGAAGCAGCACCATATCACCAGTCCTTCCCCGCCGTATCCAGTCAGTTGCAAGAGGTGGTCAATCTCAAGTCGCCTCCAACTTGATCAGGATGCCGGTCGGTCACCATGTGCCAACGTCCGTCAGCTGCCGTTGCTGTCTCCGAGTCGTAGGCCGATCTAGGAGCCGTAGGCCGATCTCACCGCTGCCATTCAGTTATTAGATTCGTCGGACGATCCTACCGCTGTCAACCAGATGTAGGAGTCGTCGGACTATCTCGCCGCTACCACCATTTGAAGGGGATGAAGATCGTAGACAGGAACTCGGTGAACAGGATTTATTTACATATTGTTACGTGTGGAAAGACACAGACGAGAGATGCTATTTACACGACGAACTTGTTCAGTCGTCGTCGGAAGGCAGCACTCATAATAGAAAGATGTGCTCCTGTATCGATGAGTGCCGTGACAGGATAGCCGTCAACGTCAACGTCAAGAAGGTTTCGGTTAGTAGGTAACGTGAGCAGAGGATTTGAGGGCAGGGTCGACAACGCAGCTTCACCTCCAGAAGCTGCAGTGCCTAGTTTTCCGGCTGGGTGCGAGAGGCGATAGGCGGCGAAGAAAAGCGGCGGGGTAGGGGCGAACGAGACTGGTGGCGTCGAGGTGAGGGTGAGCGGCTGTAGCGAAGGTTCGGAGCAGAGACATCAGCAGTAGTAGGTTCATGGCGGGTGGCATAGGGTACAGAAGGTCCAAAGGTGCGGGAATAAGTGGGGGCGTAAGTCCGAGGAGGTGGTGGCCATCGGTTGCGGCAGTGACGGGCGACGTGGCCGATGCGACAGCAGTGGAAGCAGATCGGCCTGTCATCAGGTGTGTGCCATTCGGACGGGTTGCGGCGAGATGTGGCAGAAAAGGACTGCCGGGGACGAGGAGGGCCGCTAGATAACTGGGGAACGCTGGGTCGAGACGTGGAACACACGGTGTTCAGACCCATGTTTTCAAATTCCTGTCTGACGACAGCCTGAATCATCGCAATGGTGGTTGCTGGTGGATCGGGATGCGGCGTGGAGAAGGCTGGCAAAGAGGCGGCCTCGAGTTCGCGGCGAACAATGCGGGTGACGTCGTCACAGGTGGTGGTATGACGTGGTCGACCCTTACATGTCGACGTAGCAGCAGTGTTGGGTAGGCGCGCAATGTGGTTTGAGATACGGCGGCTCTTAGCCTGTTCAAGGCGACGGCATTCTTTTATAATGGCATCGATAGTCGACACGTTGCCGAAAACAAGCAAATTGAAAGCGTCGTCGGCGATGCCTTTTAGCACATGTGCCACTTTATCTCCTTCGGACATATGATCGTCAGCTTTACGGCATAGAGCCAAGACGTCGAGGATGTAGGAAACGTATGGCTCTGTAGGTGACTGAACACGAGATGCAAGAGCCTTTCTCGCGGCAGCCTTGCGCGCAATGGGGCCGCCGAACAGTTCCCGCAGTTTTTCTTTGAAAGTGTCCCAACTGGTTATTTCGTCATCATGTGTTTGGTGCCACACGCGTGGGGTGCCGCCGAGATAAAAGATGACATTGGCGAGCATAATCGTTGGGTCCCACCTGTTATTAGCGCTGGTATGTTCATAGAGCTTGATCCAGTCGTCGACATCTTGTCCCTCCAGGCCAGAGAACACACCTGGGTCACGATGTGGGGCAACCGTGACGACTGGAGCAGTTGGACAAGCCGAAGCCGTTGCGGAGGCGGGTTCGTCACCGGGAGGCATGGTGACAAGCTCGGTGTGCCGACCACTTCGGAGTTCCGTGGTTAGGACGGGGATCGCTGACCTCCACCAGAAATGTTACGTGTGGAAAGACACAGACGAGAGATGCTATTTACGCGCTATTTACACTGGAGCCAGGCAGCCAGGCTGACACTCGCTCGTGCCGAGGGCACCGACCAACTTCTTCGTCGTTCGCGCGGCTGCTCGTCTCTCGCGGAATCATATCGTAATAATATTAACAGTTTAAGCAAGATACATTGGCAGTCTAGCGCGACTCCCATATGGAGCCCGCAAGACTAACATACAGCGAACAGCTTACGAGCACACAGCTCACTAGTACATTTCTAGTATGACAGAGCACTCAGCTCCCGACAACGAGCACGACACGAGCACTCTCTAGCAGCCGGCAACCACTGCTTATAAACTCTCCGCTTGACGTCATAGTTCGACGTCACCGTTCGGCGCGGACGGAGCAGGAATGGTCGGGAAGGTTCGTCCAAGCATTGTAAACTTGCCGCCGCCCCGCACTATGGCTCACACACACTAATGCACACAAGTTCGAGCCCATACACACAAAGGCTCCGGAGTCAACGACCGAGGGCTTCGAATAACTGTGCTCCGTCTCGGGTGGCGCGGCGGAGTACCACATTCCTGAGCTGACCGCGCGCCACGTGGCTGCCGGTCATCCGCAGTTCTCGGTACCGCCCAGCTTTCAGTGCCGACGTCAGAGGGCTTCGTAGAACTGCTTTGTCCCGGGTGGTTCGGCCAAGTACCAATTTCCTGAGTTGATCGCGCGCCACGTGGCTGCCGGCCCTTCGCAGTTCTCCGAAGGGCGCCCCGTCTGGTGGGCGTGGAACACGTGCAGCGGGCTGAAAGCTGGCACGTTGCCACCCCGTACGGCCATTCTTAACATTGGTTAGTGAATACGAGGTAAGCCTTCGTTCCTGGAATATACAGCGTACATTCCAGTTTTACACTATCTGATTAGTGCGTTCAGCGTAATTATTATTTTTGAATGTGTTCAGATTTGCTTTGTGAAACACCGGCATCTTTTTCTCGTTTTTATTACTTCTAGCGGTCATCTGTGGGTGGTACTGCAAGGTAAGTTTCATGCGAAAGTTTCGATTATTGTGTTGTGCTTGCCACTTTGCAATTTCTACTAACAGCTAGCTTGCATATTTTTTTTAGTGCAATACTGAATTATTTTGTCTTGAGTCCTCAACAGTGGCGCGTACCCACTATGGGGGATTGGCCAAGAAGCAGGCTGTTTTCCGTATGGGTAGAAGTAAAGCTAAACTAGATTTGAATAGTGGAGCGTGGGACGATAGAACTGTAATTTAGAAGTGTAATGGAAATATTGTTAAGAATTGGGATAAAGTAAGTTAACATAAAGAAATGAAATAATAGAAATTATGGATAATTTTAGAAATTGAGCAAGGTATTCTTTTTGCCTCTCTAATAAAATTATAAACTGCAAGAAATGCATCCCTGTGGCTGGATGCCAGTGAACTCGCCCCAAAAGAAAGAATGCTTGGCGAGTTTAGCGATAGGCCAAGTTTGGTAAATGAGTATTCTAATAGTTGTCTTTGTCTTAGAATGTGGCGGCACCAGCGAAAATAATGTTCCATAGTTTCAGGTGCACTGCAAAAAACATAGAGGGGACGTAACGAGACCAGACCTGTGTAAGCAAAAATTTAGAGGAGGTATACGACATCCCAGTTTTGTAAAAGAAACTTTCATTTGCCTTGAAGGACACCAATTAATGTTCTATGGAAAGCCAAGATGGTGGAATTCAGAAGACGGTGTTCGCATGGATATCGCAGAGTTTTGAGATGTAGCGAAATTTGTGTACCTAGTCACGGTGACATAAGCTGATGTCGGCAAAACGGACATTATAGGGCTGTTGAGGGATGCTCGTGCGAGTGAATCAGCCATTTCATTCAAGTGCAAACCACGATGTCCCGTTACCCAAAGCAAACATATTTTCCCTAAGTATGGAGATTCCACCGAACGAAATGTTCTTTGAATTCTTGGATTTAAAAATGTAGTAAGTGCTATACGTACATATAGCGAGTCGGTCACGATAACAGCTAATGGGTCATTTTGGGGCAGTTTTCGTAATGCTAATATATTCACTAATAATTCTGCCTGAAATATGGGTGTGAAGTCGGGAAGGCGAAGGGAGTAAGACCATTGAAGAGATTCAGAGAAGGTCCCCACTCCTGCCTTCTCATTGCACACAGAAGCGTCAGTAGCTATTACATTGGCAGTGGCTAGCGGGTGTAGGTGGCCGTATAAGATATTAATTAAATCTCGCCTTTGTAATAGTTTAGCATGATTTGGATATATCTCCTCGAACTCAATTTTGAGGTCTGTTAAGGCATCATTTGAATGCTAAACTTGGTGTATGGACACCTCCAATTTTTGTAACTGTGCTTGTACGAATATTATCTGAGGACTGTGGAATCTTGACCACAATATTTGAAAAAACTCAGACGGTTCAGCGATAAATGCATATCGCGAACGTCTATTTAAAAAGTCAAATTTTTAAGAATGTCTGAACCGTAAGTATGCAGAATCTGCAATCTAGGGTGCGTATATGAGCTCCCTGATATAAAACAGCGTTGGCAACAAATCTAGGTATCCCAATGCATGACCGTAGAGCTTCTCTTTCTAAAAGTATGAGAGGTTTAATTTTGTAGGATGGGGCCACCGGAAAATATTACGCAGCCGAATTCGAATATGTGCCGAACATACATTTTATAGATCATCGGTAAGGTATCCCTGCATAGTCCTGAGCGACGGTGGCTGAGCCGGCGGAGCATAGCTACGGCTCGTTCGGTCTTTGTTTTAATATGGTGAATGTGACTGCGCCAGGTGAGTTTGCCATCGTAAATAACACCAAGGTACTTGACTTCGTCAACTTGAGGAATGATTTCCTGTCGGTATTGTAAAGATATATGCAGCTGTGCAGTTAATGGGAATACTAATACGGCACTTTTGCTAATATTTAACGACATACATAACCCCTCTAGCCAGGTCTCCAGCAATCCTAAGTAATTCTGCAACGACTGTTGTAGTGAATGAATAATATTCGCGGATGTAAAAAAAATGCAATATCGTCCGCATAGACATAAACATGTACTTCTGGAGACAAAGGAATTGTGCTTAGCAAATTGTTAATAATATAGGGGAAAGGACGGAAGCCTGTGATACACCTCTTGTCTGCTTGTGTTAGGACGTCGAAATACCATGTTGGTAATAATAAAACTCTCTATCCCTTATGAATTCATAGATCCAAGCGGTTATATATTTTGGGAAATTCGTAGACTGAAGCTTATCGAATAGAATGCAATGTTCTACAGAGTCGTATGCTTTTGATACACCTAGCTTCACCAAAGCTGCGTACGCTCGTTTGTGGCCAGCAAGTTTAATGCGGCTCTTTAAATCTACATGGGCGCACCATATTGACACGTGTACTTGTCTCTATCGGGCGACAAGTTTTGCCGCCGAACAAATGTTATCGCACAGCGCGGGACGCGCCTGCATGTATCCGAAGTTTCTGGAAAGTTATCGATGCTTCTACCCGCTGTCTGTTGTCGCCGAACGTTGTGTTATCTGATTTCATCGCTTGACACGAATGGTGTAGAACATTTTAGAAGGCATGCGGGTCCCAACGTTTAATCTGGAACATTCGATGATTGCTGTATAAAAGCCGACGCGCTTGACCCGCTGATCAGATTTCCGACGATCGCCGACTGTGTTCGCCGCTTTCGTTGTGCTATAAGTGTAGCCTGTTTTGTGGGCACAAGTTCGCCCAATAAAAGTTAGTTTTCTCGTTCACAGTATTGCTACTGTGTTCTTCTACGTCACCACCACGTGACAATATGGAGTGGCCGGGACGAAATGCAATCTGGCAAGGACTGAGAAGGGTATCATCCTGCATAAAATTTGTTATACGGCGGTGAAGAACCCTTTCTATTAATTTGACGACATTGGAAGTAAGAGGAATTGGTCTTACGCTGTCTAAGTCAAGTCCACCTGATTTTTTTAATAGTGGAATAATTTGAGATACTCTTGGAACCCATGAATTCTTGCGAGAGATATTTAGTATGTTTAGGAGGCCCTGAGGCGCATAATCAAATAAAACATTCAGCATTACTGTTGTAATTCCATCTGGACCGGGGGCTGACGTCGGTAACGAACTAATAATGCCATCAAGCTCTGTTGCTGTTACTGTTTCAAAGTAGTCTCCCAAGGGACGTTTCTTTAGACCTGTCAGAAATTTATGTCTAAACTTTCTTTGTTGTCTTCTGCTTTCATCGTGCTGCACAGGCTCCATCTGCTAGCTGTTCGTGTACTGTTCTAACGCACTCTATCAGCAGTTTATGGTACTCATGTCAATCAGCCGCTCTTATACTAGAGCTCCTCATTACCTTCTTTCTTCTCAAATACTTTTTTCGCATTGTTTTTAAATAAACGTCTTCGGCAACAAAAAAAGAATTTCAGAGTTAGAATGCCAGAGCATTGGGACCCTACTGCCTGTGTCATGCGCTTTGTGTGACGTGCGCTGTGTGTTGTGTGCTTCAATTTTGATATTGCTCCTCTTTCGCTTTCTTTGCTCTTTCATCCCCTTCTTCCTATATTCCATTTCTATGTTTCTGTCGCCTCATGTCTGAACAGCAGGCCGTTTAGCCTGTTCTAGTGGCAGTTGCCCGCCTGCGCCTCGCTTTCTGTGTCCTGCCATGTGTGCATAAGTTCTCAAAAGAAATACTACTAATAATAATATTAGTAGGACAGGAACCATTATTGAGAAAAAAATTATTCCGAAATGCGTCAAAAAAACAGGTGAGGGAGGGGCAAGAACACTACGACAGCAAAGAAAAAAACGTCGCAGTTGCTGGACATGCAAAGAGACAGGACATGAGAGTTGAGCAATACGGAAAGTTTCAATGTCGCAGACACTCGACGTTCGTTTGAGTGAGTGGAAGTAGAGAACCGAGTACTGGACGTCTCTATCGTGTGCTCTATGCCTCCTGCCTGAACGCCCTACCCGGCTTTGCGTGCTCTCCGGCAGAGAAAGCACAATTCTTTGTGTGTCTCTATTCTTGTGTGCTCTCGGCTTCGGATTTGAACAAGTGCAAGCCCTGCAGTTTCTGAAGAGGAATCAACTCTGTAATGCATGAATAAACAAACAAACAAACAAACAAACAAACAAACAAACAAACAAGGGAACAAATAGACGCCAACAAAAAAGCAGTGGAACTCAGTCGGTGCATCAAAGAGATGCTGCGAGTTTCGTAAGGTCTCTGGCTCTTTTCTACGGGTACCCGTGCGTTGGCATAAAAAGCTTGAATGACGTCAAACACTACGTTCTAAAGAATAATTTGAAGCTCCTTTTTTAATCCGACTTTTTTATTGTCCTTTTGCATAAATATATAAAACATTTCCAAATTTGCTTGCGTTCAAGCAAAAACCAACAAAAAAGTGCCTTTGTTTAGTTTAGGAGCGTTCGATACCTTCACCGCTCCTTTTCGGATAGGCCCTTCTAAAGAAAGAGAAGAAGGAGATAAAGAAAAAAAGAAGAATTAGAATTAAGAAGTCGTCGCATTTTCTACTTTCTCTTTTTTTCAGAATGAAAAGCTCGTTCTCAAGATATTGCAAGCTCAGGTGCATATCCCTCTTGTGAATGTGCGGTGTTTTAGACCAATGACGCTTTCAAAAGACTGTTCACGCAAACATACCCCAACGCTAGAGCACCAGTTCTCAATAGACATGAGTAACAGTGACTAACAGATTAAATTCGGTTCTGATGGTCGGGTGTGACAGAGAAAGCTGTAAATATGGAACAGGCGGAAGATTTGCAAACATCTAACGCTACACCTTTCTGTCAAATGTTCAGTGGCACTGCTCAATAGCTGTTCAACGTTTAACATTTATAAATTGGTGATAAAGGTGCTGTTGATAAAATACGTATCGCTACGAGTAAAATTCATCCGTTAGAGCGCCTAAAGCGGACAAGCTTGACATATGAAACTACAATTTCCCTGAAGTTGTTGCAATGTTCAGAATTGTGTCGCTAAAGGCATACTCACGGATTAATTTGAGTGTATTTGAGAGTGGTGTACAATACATGAATTTCGCCCGCTCTATTGATGTACTATTTGGTGCAACTGATAGAATTGAGGTGTAGTCTTTTTTTGTCGCCGAGTCAGAGTCGTAAATGCTATGCTAAAGTGGTTCAAAATATAACAAGTTTAAACAATATTTCTAAATATATATACTCCATAAATAAGAAATCTACATCGCACATTAACTAGATTTTAACCTATATGTTTAAAGTCAGCGAAGTAAATCGAAATCGCTCTAGTGATTGCAGAGAAAGACAACTGCTCCGCTTCCCCGCATTTAGATAAGCCCCCCCCAAGCCTAAAGCTTCCTCTCTAGATACAGGTTCCCTCACGAAAACACATCGCTCGTACAATCTCGAAGCGTCCATGACGTCACTCACTACCGACAAGTCACGCCGCACGCAACAGAGACGAGCTGCTAGCGGCGTGGTTCGTCGCAACTCAACAAGTTCACCTTTGTCTGCAGAATAACTCAGTGATACGATCGCTATCGGGAAATCAGCTTCAATTTGCGGTGATTCTTCAATCCAATAAATGAGCCCCTTTTAAAAAATACCACCCCACACGGTGACGTGTATCAACAAGAAGCAGTGGTCGCGGGTTTATCATACATTTCTTGCCGTTAAAGTAAAAGTGAGATTCGCTGCATTTCGCTTTGATTACCGTATTTTTTGGAGCTTCAAAGAGTGTCATAGTGCGCACTTGAGCGCAGTTTTGTTTATATTTTTACTTTCGGTTTTCCGTGCGCCCGCATTCCGCTTTGAACCGCTAAGAAAGCTGGTGCCGTCCAGTACAACTCACTTAGACGAAATGAGAAATGGTAGCAAGATTTGCACAGCCCGAAGATGAAAGCTGTAAAATTACAGGGTCTCGTAAGATCCCTCTCAAGAGGTGAACGGTGAAAGCCTACTCTTCCTCCTCTTATCATTCGCCTCTTTCTCTTTGCCTCTTCTCTTTCTTTTCTTTCTTTTAGTCCTGACTGCTCCCTACTAAGCATTTTTAGTCATCTGTAATCTATTGTGGCCTTTGCAAGCCGTCGTTAGACATGTTGGTCATATCATAGTCATTGGTAGTCATTTCAGTCATTATTAGTCATTGCTAGTTATTACTAAGCATTTTTAGTCGTATCTAATAAATTATGGTCGTTACAAGTTGTCGTTGGACATACTGGTCATTTCGCAGTCATTAGTAGTCACAACAAGTCATTAGTAGTCATTATTTGTCATTACTAGTCATTACTAACCTCTACCAACCTCTATTATAACGTTATCACTCACTAACTGTCACTGTCAATCATTTTTCATTCTTTAATTTGTCTTTAATCTATCTTCATAAGGCGTGATGACGTTTCTGCGGACACCCCGGCGGTCAGGTCTGCTGACACAAACTTCACCATGAGCCTACAAAGGCGTTCGCCTTAAAATTAAAGGAGTGGGGAAGGAAGTGGTGTCCTTGCAATCACCGTGGTTACCATCTATTGCATTTTGTTCTTTTGTCTCTCTACTCTAGATTCATAAACAGTGAAGCGTAATAATAATTAATAATATTTAGGACCTTTCCGTAAATAAGTCTACGCGTTCCCTCGCAACATAGAGGACAAGTGTAAGCAAACAAACAGACGCTACGGCAAGCGATAAAGGTATTAGGCACGTAGTAACGCCTTGATAAGTTCGTGTAATACAAATGTGGCAAAACGTTCAAGAAAACGAGAGATAAGAGTACGAATGAAGAAACAAATATCGGAAAACGAAAAGAAAGAAGTGAAATCAAATGCTGCAAGACAAGACGGGGACGCCATGTAGTCGGCTCTTGCTTAATCACAGACAATGTAGCTTACTCGCATTTTCCTATAACTCATTGTCCATCGCTTTGCATAAATATACTTTGCTCTCATTACACAGGCGCGTAACATTACACCGTCTCGGGTTTTCCTTTTATCTTCTCCTCTGTGTCTGTGTACAACTACGACCGACTCCAGACCTTAGCTTTGTGCGAGATGAAACCATTCTGCCCTTCTTCTTTCCTCTCTTTCTGACATTAACGCTATTCATCTCTTGGCGCGGGAATCGATCACCTAAATGTTTTACGCCAGGCCTTTCCGAACTTTGTTTTCATCACAGCTCACATCTTAATGTCCTTTCATCTGTCTTTTTTTTTAAGATTGTCTTGTAAGCAATGCGCATTTTTTGGTATCGTCTGTCGGACACCATTATATCTGCGATGCGGATAATTTAACCAAACAAATAGGCAAAAGTGAAAACAGTGCAGACAAATTAATGGTTTTGTTTGATTTCAGTTTGAACGGACTATATAAAGGCAGTGAAAACGCTTGCTGTTGCACCAGCTTGGGTGCTTATTGGCACAATAATACGAGTAAAAATGTTTGCTATATTTCAGTGAACTCTCCAACATTACAATGGCTTCACTAAGGACTGGCATCGCTGAGCGAAATTGACGTACCTCGTGTCTTGACAAGGAATATTTTCGATCGTTAACCATTACGGTATGACATAAAAACATTCTGAGGGCCAACAAGCGAGTAGTTGTAACCTGGTAGAAGAATCTCAGACGCCACTACCTTAAAGAAAAGCCACACTTATGAAAATCCGTAAATTCAATGGCGAAAGAAGTCAGCTAATAAACTGAGCTGTTAAGAGCTTGAGCGTTGCAACTAGGCAATAATAATGTTAATTTGCAGGACTAACTCCAAAATTAAGGTAATATGAATTTGCCAAATCATATGCGCTCAATATTTTTTCGCCTTAATAATACAAAAAGGTGATGGTAACATAACGTAAAAGATAAAACGAGCTTTTTACCAACACTATCGTGAATGTGCTTAGAAATTTATGTCACCTCCACAGCGAACCTGCCGTAGCCCCAAGACACGTGAAGTTTACAGCATACGATGCACTGGTCTTTTGTAAATCCGCACGCCAAAAAAACAACAATGAAAGAATGAAAGAGCTCAACCAAAGAAAAACGAATCGCAGCAAAGTTCACCAGCAGTTATTCAGACGAACTGATCGTGTGTAGGAGATTCGCTGCACTCGAGACGCGAGAAAAAGCGAGTTGGGTATTTGTGCCTAAACAAATGAATGGAGTCAGAATAGCAAACCGCATTATCTTTGCCCCGTTTCTTGCAGGAGCACTCATCAGAACAATAATATATATCCAAGGCGAGCGTGCCTATTATTCTTTCTATTATTATTATTATTATTATTATTATTATTATTGATATTGATATTAATATTATTGTAAACATGTGTGAACGTCACAAAGAGAGAAAAAGAAATTGGCTTGCAAACGTCTTCTAAAAGTGACCCGATGCCAACTAACTTGAAGAACCGAGATAGAAAAATCACGAAAAAAGATCAAGAGAGGCAAGAGCGAGATGAACAGAGAGTGCAGCACGTCACATTGCACACAGAGTAGGATCATCACAGACGAGAGTCTTGTCCCGTGGTTGACAAGATTTCTAGCAAAGCCTTGTGAGCCTCATATAAAGTCGAAGCATTACCTCCCTCTTACAAGAAATCATTAGGCGCTGTTTGCGGAAGGTTCACTCGTTGGAACTTGCTCAGCACCACTCAGCGACAACTGCGGGAAGTTGGATGTTCGAACAAGAATCGGCTCAGCATTTTGCCAGGCACGAAAGGCTCGGTGCCCTTGTCGTTGACGGCGGTGTGCGACATTAACGCACCCTGTGAGTAACATGAGTAACAAAGAAGCCTTTTATAATCAATCATTCTTCCCGAGCTGCATATATGAATGGAATAAATTACTGAAGAGCCTCGTTGAAAGTCTGAATATTGAGGTGGAAATGTGGACAGTGGAAATGTTGTGTTGATACATAATGTTTTTCGGTATGATCTGGGTAAGAAATGTATTACACAGCGTTGCATTTATCTACAAGGTCATCTAAAAGAACAGTACTAAATGTGCAATTACCAAGGTCTTCTCTTATTTTTGAATCGTCGTTGTTACTTAGATCATCTGAGGCGGCTAAATTTCTCAGAGTGATATTATATTAAACGGGCAAACAAGCGAGGGTCTTTTACAAGCAATAATATTGCAGTTACGGTGGCGTCGTGATAGCGAAAAAAAAAAGAGAATCATTATCCTCCGAGCACAATCGTGGAATAAATTTCAAATGTGATGCCCACACAGTATTTCCTTGGGAGTGAGAAAGGCGAACAGTAAAACAATGCGGAGGTTTATGATTTTTCTCTGATTGAGACAATCGATAAATGCTAAAGAGTGCAGAGTACGCTAGCAGTATTTAACATTGCGACTGAAAACGGACGGAAAGGCACCGTGGGCGCCGTTGTGAAAGCAAATTTCTTTCCCCCTGTGTTTGAGAGGAAAGTCAATTTGAACATGTTGCGTCGACAAATGCGCGACGCTCAGCATACACTGTTCATATAACGCATCACTCAGCGTTGCGTAACGCTAGAGCTGATTAATATTGAAGGAGTCTGGTAATAGTTATCTCAATCCTCCTTTTTTTACAGGTGCTCCGTATACGGGCCTCCAATGAAAATTGTGCGCGCACCAGAAGCGAGTCTCTGAGTGGTATAATGAAGCACCCGGGTTCAGCAATGATTTGAAAGCACTGCCTACACAGGAGGCTAAACAACTTGCTTTGAGCATGAATGGAGCCCTATTAAGCCCTAATGAGTTTCGAGACTGCAAACATTCCATGATCGTTATGCAGCGGAGGGCTCATATATGGCACGCACATTGAATTTCGGAATCGCGTTTCTATGCCTCGTCTCCCCGCGTCTATGCAGCGTAATTAAAGCTGCGGGTCCAATCGTCTAGTCGTAAGAGTGAAGGCCGGCATGTATGTCTTCACAGTCTGACATAAATGTGTGTAAGGCGAAGCTGTTATGAATCTTATTTTTGTGTTGTGTATGATTTCACGCTGTTCATTTCTCATACCGGAGTTTCAGTTAAAAGGCACTCGACCAAATCGAATAAAAATGGCAGTCATTGAGCTTGCCGCTTTGTTGCGGTAATTTTCGAATCTACCTTGTCCTTGGGACGGCATACTGGTGCTTGTTCAGTGTATGTAGTCTGTGTGTCGTATTAATAAATGTTTTCCAAGAGTGAAACAACAACATGTTAAATATATTACACTAAGCAAGCGTAAAACATAAAAGAAACTTGTTTCCTTCAGCTTTGTGGGGTGGCCAAGGACTGCGTGGTTGCTCAGATATTTGTCCCAGACAACACGTTTTTTACAAAAGGAGTCTTTTGCAGAGAGATTGAGAATGAGTGAAACAACAGCAAAAAATAAAGAAGAAACAAGAATCAGGAAGCAGAGTACCATGCCATCTTTCCTGTTATTTTTTTCTCCTAATTTCTATATCTATTTCCCTCATTTTGAGTGGTGTTAATGTCAACAAACTGTGAAGAAAAATCAAATTGCTGAAAGCACCACCCTTGTGATCTTCTATAGTAATTATTCTTCAAAAATAATCACCTTTACCAGCCAGGAAGAAACGTACGTTTCCTTTTGTTGTGAACCGAGTTTTAAACCAGCATTTGTGAAAACAATGTTAAATAAACATCCCCAGAATTGCTAGAAGAGAGCTGACGTCGTGGTCCATTTACGTCTGTCAAAGCCATCATTTACTCCAAGTGAAATATATGAAAGTCAAACTCACATGTTTTGTTTCTGGTAAACTCGGTGTTTCGTACGTTCACTGATCCGTAACGTTCACGTGCACAAGCTAGTTATTTTTTTTTCAACCGTCATTACCATGGTGACGTGAAGAGGAAACTTCACTACTGAAGGCTTTTTTTACCAAGTCGGTCTCACATTCAAGAATATCGCAATATGAGTAATAGTAGGTGGAGGAAAGGGCTGTCAATGCTGGTTGGCGGAGGAAAGTGCACATTGCCCTTCCTCGCTTTCATTCGGCAGCGGGGAAGTCAATTTATTGATTGGTCAGCCATTCTTATGTATAAAATATTTGCTGCAAAAAATATGTTGCCCTTGCCCGAAAGTTTCTCGAGTTTGCTATTTTTTCGCCTGCAATATAAGTGGGCTTCTGCACACAGCGCATATTTTTGCAGCTACGTATAGGCACCAAGTAAGTAAATTTAGAGACTGGTATCTTTTAGATGCACCAAGAGAGTCACACTCATTGACAGTTTCTTTCTAATACAATACATAACGAACACAGGGGTATCAAGAGCTAGGGACGTTGTATTAACCAGTAATATCATGCTCCACTATTCCGGTGCTAGTAGCGATAGTAGTATTTAGGGTTTATTGGCATAGCGTATCTAAGCTAGGATCATGGAGATGTGCCGGCACACTTAATGTAAGTTTTAAGGAAGCTCCTGAAGTTGCTCTGTCAATGTCTTCTAGGACACAAAATTCACTGTGAAGTTTTCAAAACGGTCAGAAGTTGCATGGATCACAAACGTGCGAACGAGTTAGAAGCTATGCATCGAGGTACAGTGCCGGTCTACATCAGGCGGCTACGGCAGCGGCAGCTAAAGTATAGAACAATCTGAAGGTTTATTCCACGCTCACAGGCAACACTCAGCAGTAGGGGCCAAATATGTTTCGAGAAGTGCGCAATAGGAACCATGGCACTACCGCAATGGATTAGTAAGCATTTGCATGATCCATGTCTTCCACGGGGCCAACAAGTATCGCTTAATTCGTATTTACAACAAAAGAAAGAGAAATTCATATCCAGGCACTCGCACATCGGAATCCGCCCCGATAGCACTTAACGAAGTTCTTGACAACAGACAAAAAATACCTGAGAAAGTTATCACAACAAAGTCGTTCTCTCGCAACTGAACAAGGATTTATAGGAGCAGATACTTGGTGCTATTTCGGAAGTTGTCGCTGCAGTCCACTTCATCGCAAGTGTACTACTGATCAAGTTTTCTATTAATTCAAGCTGAATGACTTGTCGTTTTCAAATATTTTGAGGTTATTCCATCTCCTCAAACATCGCTCCTTTTTCTTTCTGTTAAGTTCCTTCGTCCTGTTTTCCTACTATCGACCAGACGGGAATTGTTTTACGGAGGCAATTGCTGCTGGGGACAAATAAACAGATAAGGAGCTGCAACGGAATTAACTGCGATCGCAAGGAAAAGAGAACACGTGGAACATTATTAATAAAAAGGGAAGAAAGACCAGAAAGAAGCTTACCGCTCATGGTATAGCTATCACAAAATACACAGGTTCTTGCGCCAAAAGGAAAAAGGAATTCCCCTTGGTAAAATAATCGTGACGACGAGAACAAGAACGTCGAATTCAATGGAAAAGTAGGGGCCGCACCGACAGTAACAATGGATGGATAGATGGATGCTATGAGCGTCCCCTGTGGAAGGGGGCGGTGGGTTGCGCCACCAATCTTTTGCTACCTATGATAAAAAGAAAAAAAGAAAGAAAAGGAAAAAAAAATCCACGAAGAATTTCCATAACCAAATTATCTGATCCCCTATTGGGAAGATTGTTTTTTTATGCCTCAGTTTGTCGTTTCTCCAATTTTCTTCCACCAATCTTCCAATTGCCTCTTGCTAATTTCTACTGCAGACATGTGTTATTGCCCCCCTGCTCTCGCTGAACGCAAGGGCTTCAAGGAGCCCAGTGGTGTCTAAATCGACCGCTGGGCAGATAGCTTCACAATCTAATAAAATGCGTGCCAACGTTTCCCTAGCTTTACCGCAGCAAGCACATGGTTCTTCGTCCTTCTTATATCCCGCTTTATATGTACGTGTTCTAAGCCATCCTGATCTCGCTTCGCAAAGTAACGAGCTTCCATTTGAGTTATTATAAATTGTTTCTTTCATGATTTCTTTTTTCTCTTAAGTAGTTACTCATAGCAGGTTATTTTTTTTTCATTGGCGCCACCCATGAGATTATCACAGCCACTCTGACTTTCCGCTTGACGTTCTTTATTGCCATGTTGCTCGCCATACCGGTCACATACTTGCTGGTAAGCTTCTTAGTTCTTTTCCTCCAATGTGAGTCAATATTTTTCCTGTAAAAATACCTGAACACTCTCCTAGCCCATTTACTTTCTCGCGTATTCCTCAGTCGTTCTTCATAATCAATTTTACTGCGAGATTTTACTGCGAGATCATTTTAAAATTTGTCCAATCCACATCACCCTGCACAGCTTCATTTCTAGTCTCCCCTTGAGCGCCAAATACGAGGCGTCCCACTGAGATGTCATTGCCATCGAGTTGTGATTGTACGCCTTCAAGCATACAACCGCATTTCCAAATGTAAGTCCTGGAACCATTACACCTTTGCGCATACCCCGGAGCACCTCGTACCTACTGTATCCCCATAGTGCTCTGTCTTTCATGATGGCCGCATTTATCTTTCCCCTTGCTATTATTGCTTCTTTTCTTGTTTCCATATATCTATTGCCTTCGTTTATCTATTCACCAAGGTATTTGTATTCTTTTATGCGAGGTATTTCCTGGTCCTGTATTGACACTGTCTGTTCTAGGTTGTTTTCATTGAATACCATAACAGCTGATTTTTAAGGCTAAATTTCAGACCTAAATTCTCGCCTTCCTATCCACAGACATTAGCCAGACGTTGGACATCACTTTGCTTGTTAGCTAGAAACACAATGTCGTCGGCATAAAACAAACCTAGAAGCTGCGCTCTGCTTTACTACTGTACCCGCCTGTTTGTACTATATATTGAACCCGATATTTCTTTCCTCTAGCACTCTTTTCATCTTCACCATGTACATCATACACAGATGTGGGAATAACGGGCCCCTCTGGCTCAGTCCCTTGTTGATATCAACTTCATCCTCGCTCCTCATACCTTTGAATTTAATGCAAGCGGTATTTTCTAGGCGAATCTCTCTCAAAAGCTGCATACAATCGTCACCTAAGCCTTCCCGTTTTAGTACATCCCACAAAGAGTTGAGGTCTATGTTTGCATACGTCAGAAACCCACTACGTACTAAGCTACAAAAATAAAATCACGACAGTGATTGTGGCGCATTCCACTGGTTCAAGCACGAAATTTTCACATGGACAAGATTAAAGTAACATGTGGGAAAGGGGGAGGATGGCAGATGCGCATGCGCAGTGGTCTCTTCCATCTTCACAACAAGAAATTAGTTCATACACGTAGAATACTGTTGAGAATGAATTTGGAAAGGTAATTATCTCCTTTTACGCCACACGAATCACGAAATTGCATTTACATCACTTGATCTTTCGTTCTCATTAGGATTATAAACATCGGCAATTCATCGTGCTTAGCCAAAGCTCCTTCCCATGTGAACCATGGCGTAAATTTTTAAGGGCTTTCAAGGAGGTTTTCTGTGTAAGCTTTTGTTACGCTCTATGACTGTGACCTCTACGTCGCCCTTTCATGTCATTTTCTCCTTCATTCTAAGGTCACGTAGGACGATATACAATCTCAATTCATGCGTTGTCGATGTTAGCTGAACTGAAGAGGCTGATATAAGACTGCTGTATTTGGAGATAGTAATACCGGGGCTCAATACACTGGAACGTTTGGGAAACTTCGTATTTTTACATTGTACGTTTGTCAGCATATCTAGCTCTTATATGCTTTAGGAAGACTCATTAGCAAAAGATCACGCGCTGCTCGGCAATCATTGTGCAATTTAATTAGAGGGGATTATAAACTCTGTCCGCATTGCCTGTTTCACGCTCGATGCTCTCGTGTTAGTAAAACGAGAGATCAATGTATTGGGCTTATGTCATTGGACGGTAAAAGTATTACGCAGCGCGTGTTTGTGAATTGAAGTAGAAGAATGCTAAAAAAGGAGGGATGCTCGAACTACGACATTATAAAATAGGAACAGAATATTGGAAAACTATGGCCTTAGAAAAATTAAGCGAATGCTAAGGTTTCATGGGTTGCTGAAAAGAAAAGGAACGAACAGAAACGGTGAGAGGAAAAGAAGCGGGTTTGGATTTACCTTAAGATGTAGAAAACTTCGTTTTATATCTGAGTGTACTGCGTCCGTCCTTTCCGTTACGCCTTCATCACGTCAACGACCCCATCGTTAAGCCACTTGCTTATCATTTGCTTCAACCTGGAAAAACCTTGGGCCAATGATCTCGCGCATCAGAGCTGCAGAAACCCACAAGGAGCACTTGTGCGATTCCAGAAGGCAACTGAACTGAGCGATGCTTTTTGACACATCACTGACGAAGATAAAGAAAAAAGAGATAAGGGAAAGGTAAGAGATACAACCAGACTGAACCATTTATCAGCCGTGCAATGGGGGAAAAGTAAAGGTGTATTGAATGTGGAGTACAAGAAACGAAAAAAATAATTAAAGTGTTCACAGCATTGAAGCCCACACACTGCAGTTATTTATTGTTAAGTTTTTTCATAAGGGGCAACGTAAGCTGCTACAACTGAACAGTTGTAGCATCGCGTTTGCGGTTTTGCACACCGCAGACGCATGGGATCCTAAACACAAACACACACACATTTAGCATTAAGCATTCCATTATGTCGGCTACTACGCCGCACATCAACATTCGGCTTTCTCCTCCTATAAATCTTTTCTAGCCCTTTCTCTTCTCCCCTGCTCAGAGTAGGCAGCAGGACTTAGTCCTGGCTGACCTCTCTGCCTTTACATATGCGTATGCCGAAAGTCCTGCCGTATGACGAAGAAAAACTAAACATTTCGCACCAGTACTCTTGAACTCTTCAGCGTTTATAGTAGTTGACCCTCACGCCGCAACTTAATAAAAATGAAGCGGATACCCAGCACTGCGGGAGTAGATTTAATGCGAAACATTTACCTGGAAGCTGGCTACCCAGCTTTGTTTGTGACTACGCAATGCGTGACCAGGTAGGCCAACGTCTTTGTTTAAGACGAACAGCTATATGTCTGACGCGAGCATGTTTGTGACAAGAGCAGCACGATGACGCTGCCGACTGTTGTGTGACACCGACGACAGGATTTGTACTGCGGCCGTTCGACGCTTGCTTTCGACGTGCCACTTGCTGTGTTCCACATATGTATTGGATGACCCTAAGTGAGAGAAGCATAAACTGTGACGGGATCAGCGATTACGTGTTATACCTTTGTACGTACCTATCGCTATGTCATGAGGCGTATAATAAAACGACGATTGTATTTTCATTCCGACAACGAACTGTTACAGCCTGTTAGGCTTGAGTATAAGTTGAAGCAGCGCGAAGAAGGCGCGGACAGCAACGGAATACAAACACAACAGGACCAGCCAGGTTTTGAGGCAACAACAACAATGAGCGCTGAAGAGCCAACTGACAAATTTGTTCAAGGAACAAACAGCTGTCGAAAACGCTAACAAGAATAAGATGTCAAAAACGCTAACAAGAATAGAAAAGTTGAAGCGTATGCGTAATGCCTACAGGTACAGGTGTTTAGAAAATTCACATCAATTTTGGTGAAGTGAGTGAGGCTGGCTGACACATTCATCTTCTGTTCACGTGGGATGAATCTGGCCAGATGGACCAAATCGCTGAAACCAAGTTGATGCTACTGTTAGGCTTGCGCTGATCATGAATGCGGCCCGGCATCGCACACTTCCTACATAGTGTTAGCTGCTACGAGTAAAGTGCTAGGGATTGTGAGCCGATACCGGAGACGCTGCAGCCTAACAAAGAGTCTGAATACGCAAGCTGCCACTTGACAAAGAGCATGAAAGCTGGCACGTCACCTGTGTGGTCAACGTCTCAAGGAGCAAGTCAGCCTTGGCACGAGAGGAGTATATGTGCGATTGTGCCCTGGTGGTTAGCACATTCGGCTGCTGTGCTCAAAGGCAGAGGTGCGATTCGGCTGTCGGTCCTGGCAACGAGATCGCCAGCCTCGTGCTTCGAGGCTGAACCCTCCGACCCGACACCGGGAAATCCGAGTCCGAGAGCATGCACCCTCTATTCTCGTACAAAGATATTACACAACATTACAAGCCAACCCGCAGAGCATGCTTGCCCCCACACAAGTCACTGCCTAGAGAGCAGGAGCGATTCCTCCGAGCTCTACAAGTCAGTACATTCTCCCACCCAAGCAGAAATCACCTCATAGCCCCTACACAATTCTCTCCGCAATGCCACTTCTACGGAGAACCCGGGTCTATTAGGCATATTGTGGAGGGTTGCAGACCGGCACCAGTAAATCGTCCGAACCCTTATTACACCACCGAGCTTTGCGAGACAGCTTTAGCCAGCTCTGATTTGGAGGATGAGCAAGGGTTGATCGTGAGGACCCAGGACCCTGCCTGAGCTCAAGGCATTCTGGAATTAGAACGCCTTTCCAAAGCTAAATTTACGTAATAAGGATTTTATTAGCGCACACGACTGATACAGGGCCCTGGAGGCCATCGAGGAGTCCGCATTGTCGTCTTTCTCCCCTGCTCCAAAATTCTTCATCCGTTACGTTGACAACTGGTTTTTGTATTATTCGCCGCAGTGACATCCAAAAGTTCCTGGCCCACCTCAACTCATTCAAGCCCAGTATCAAGTTACGCGGTCAAATGAGATCGAGGGACCCCGGTGTTGTGTATAAAATAACATGCAGAGATTGTCACGCAACCTATGTCGGCGACACCAGTAACTTAAAAAAAAACGCAAAAACAGCATGCATAGGATGTCGCCAAGGGCAACTCATCTCCAAACTCTTTATCAGAACACCACATTAACACAGAACACTGCATAGACCGGGAATCGGCATCCATTATCGCCATAGAGAACAAACTTCCTAGCAAGACTTATGCTTGAATAACTAACCTTCAGATGACGCAACATGCGATAAACAGGACACGTTGGAATCTGCGGGAAGTGTACACATGCGCACTGCGCCATCTATCTCGTATTTAAACAAGAGCCACCGTGTTTGCTTTTATTGGGATCAAGGGTCCCGTTGATCACAATAACTTGACAATAACTCACAAAAACTTGACGTTCCGGGTCCCGTACGGGACCCGAAACGTCAAGTTTTAATTTTGTATAGATGTCTTTTCATTGGCGAGTGTTCATTTTATTTCAACACACACACACGCACACACACACACACACACACACACACACACACACACACACACACACACACACACACACACACACACGCACACACACACGCACACACACACGCACTCACGCACGCACTCACGCACGCACTCACGCACACACACACGCACACGCACACGCACACGCACACACACACACACACACACACACACACACACACACACACACACACACACACACACACTCACACACACACACACACGCACGCACGCACGCACGCGCACAGACGCGCACACACAGACGCGCACACGCACGCACGCGCACACACGCATACACACACACACACGCACGCACTTCTAAGCTCTCCCTTCCCTCTCTACGCCTAACACGTGACAAACTTCCCACACGTAACGCACACACGTTTTTCCATTACACTTCTGATTGTAAAGCTTCAAAAATTCATGGAAGAAATAGAAAGAAACGAAGGTAAGGACGAGAAATGCAAGGCGCAGCAAAGACGTTTAGGGGTGTCTCAAGAACTAAGTAGATAGATGGACAAAAAAGCAGAGAGTGACTTCAAGGAACATAATAAACATTACCCACGCGTCTAAAGCAGGCATGCGAACTTTTTGGCCCAGTGTCACTGGTACTATGCCCATAGCTTTTATATGTTGTTACATCTACCTGCCTATAAAATAATTCATTTTATTGTTGTGTTTCAATCAAGACTGATGTTCTCTGGAATCCGCAGCGCCTTCGCTCTTCCGCCTCTCTCATTACTTCTATCCGTCATTATCAGAATTATGCGCTGCCTCTTCAACTTATTATTGAGGATGCGAATGTGCTGGGCAGAAAGGCACCCTGCCTGTGCCTTGATTTGCAAAGATAAAGTGAAAGCGTGGTACTGGCACACGCAGGGAAAGGAAATAATGAAAATATGAGGAGAAGCTCTGCCAAATTGCAAAGATGACTACAAGATGAAGAAAGGGGAACGCGAAAAGGTAAACGACTGGCAGATAGAACGACAGTACCGAGCGAAAACTAGTCGGTCGTAACGGCAACGATTATCATAATCGCCTGTTTGGAAGCCCCGTAACTAAGCAGTGAAACAAAGCGCCCACCCAGAAGAATGTGTCGCTTTAGGTTGCGTTCCTCTTCGCCCGACCCTCATTACTGGCTTCCTGAATCTCGCGTACTTGCTAATGAACATTCGATCCCAGCCACCCTAGTTTTCTGGAACGTTGCTTACGTTCCCTCGGCTCTTCTGACTTAGCATGCTGCTTTCCTTTAACTAGTTCTGCATTGATTCTACTATTTCGGTGTGTTCAACAAATGGTACAGCTCCTCCTCAGCACATGCAGCTTAGTTGCCTGATCTGTTAGTTTCTTTCCCGCACACTGGGCCGCAGCTCACACATTGCATCACACTGCAGTTCTCTAGTTCTGGCATATGGCGTGATTAAAAGTAGACAATTTAGCCCACGCTATTCTTTCTTGCTTTCTTCTTTTCTTATTTAATTTGTCACTGCGATGTGCTACTAAATAGTATGAGGAGTGCAAGTCTTCGGGATTAGCGATCTCTCTTTCTTTGGGTTGTTTAGCGTCCGGAGAAGTAACTTTGTTGGTGATACGTAGTACGAATAATTAATTAAGTGCCCCTCATTTGTGCAACTTTTCATTCTTGTCGCAGCGTACTCACTGAGCGTCCTATAGCAGAAAGAAAAGCATTTCTTTAACCACCATGGTTCAACTGTTGCTAGGCTCTTTGTGTTACAAAAGCAGCACTTCCGTTTTTATGCACAATGACGTGCTGCTGAATGCGCAGTCTCAATCACGACTTTAATTCACAGTGATTCGGATGGACAATGCTTAACGTAGGCATGCATCCCTTTATTTAAAGGCTTAGTGGTTATACTCTGGGAAGACATGGACCAGTACTAACCAAACGCTCTTACGCAAGAATTTTTGGTAAGAGCGAATTTCACCCAATCTTCATACTGGACATACGATTAGGGAAGGCGACCGGCGAATGTTAAAGAACACTTAGGATAGAAGAGATATGTGAATTGAGGCCCTGATGAAAGGAAGTTTGCTTAGGCATGTAGACCTTCGCTCCAGTCATGTTCATAGAGTGGTGCACCTGATGAAGTACTGATTGTGATTTGTCGGTGCACCCTATCTGCCATGAAAAGTTAAGTTCTCGTATGAGAATTTTATTATAGGACTCACACAATACAATGCTTGCTGGAAAAGCGCAGAAGTCTATCTAGGCGGGTTTTCAACGAGGGAATGCTGTTGGCCTTTTACTTTTCATTTATTTTTAATAATACCTTTTCTTAATGCGAAATCGTTCTTCGCGACTCGCCCAGGAAATCTCTGTCCGTCAGTCTATCGGTCCGTCCGTTACGCGTGACACGATGCGCTCCATAAAGTCTGCAAGAAGCATCTACTCCCTTGTTAGCATGCAGCCACGGATGCGCGGAGGCGAGCGCCATCTGGTGGTGCTGTGGGGAACAGGCAACTAAGGCAACTAAGCAGCGCGCGTGCGCAGCTGTAATAGCTTGGTCTATTCGGCGAGGAAACAGCCAGGCAACAGCTCCCACGGTCCCAAAGCCTTGTGAGGTTCGCAAAGAATAGCTTCTTTTAAAACGTTGGCGGTGGTGAGTTTTGAATGTACGACCCCATGCTAAGAAGCCGAGTGCCGTATCCACTGTGCTAAATACCCACGCTTGCAGAAGAAGGTCAATATATGTGAACCATATGAATGTGTTTTACTGCGCTGTCCGTGTTGCCGCGCATCAAAGCAGGTTAACAGTCAATGAGTTGATAAGGAGTTAGGAGTGGTCATATAGGTCTGATCGCGGCAGGTAATGGCTCGATGGAGATGAATCAGCTGGTAAAGAGGGATAAAATCTTGTAATAGTCGGAGGAATTATGATTAGGTTGATAAGGGCCGATAAGCTCGATAAGGGTCGCATAATGTAAGATATGCCCGATAAGGACAGATAAAAGTTGATAAGTATCGGATGTATTCGGATGAGGTTGATAACTACCGATAATGGCTCATAAGGGCGGGGTTAAGTCCGTAAAAGTTCATAACGACTGAAAAGTGACAATAAGGGTAAGATGCTGTCTGATAAGGTTTATAAAAGCAGATAAAGGCTGATAACGGTCGAATCGAGTCCGATAAAGTTGATAACGACCAATAAACGGTGATAAGGATCGATAAGGTTTGCATAGAGTCTGATAATGTTGATAACGACTGATAAGGGTTGATAATGGTTCATACTGGTCAGAGAAAGAGCCAAAGCAGATTACAAGGACCAATAAAGCATGCATACATACACGAATGACGGTGAACGAACTACGTCGCGTTGTACGCGTGGAGATGAATAAGTACCACTATGCTTACGCATATTCAGTCATCCAATGGAGTTTCTGCATAATTTTACCTATGATCGATTTTCTATTTTACTCAGGTCTCTACTATACGACAGACACCTACTGACATTGAAAGCTGTAATTTCTGCAAGATTACGTAGGCCCTGGTGCACTAACAATCAATTTCAACTGCTATAACAGGGTTGCCTTCGCTGTCGGGGAACTGCGAACACCACCTCCGCACGCCCGTGGACGAACAATATAAAAATAATAACAATTTAAAAAACAATTGTTTTACTACGTTTTTCTAAAGATAGGGCTGTTTGAATTTAGAACAGTAGCAAAACAGTTGTCGCTGTCCACCCGAAAGCCCACCGCCTAGCAACTCCAAATGAACGCCATATAGCATCGTATGTCGTTGCTTTAACACTTTCCAAAATCATTACGGGACCCAGTTTGGCCTTGTTTGAACTACATTATGTCTAACATTAAACTATACTTTAGTGTGATCGCTGCATCTTTTGTTAAAATTATATCACAGAAAATTGCGTAAGAACATTGTTGAATGATTTTTATATTCGTGGATGTATTCTGCATATATGAAGCATAAATAACAACCAGATACCCAGGTTCAGACAAAACTTCTTCCAGGAGTCAAAACTATCCAGAGCTCACTTAGATGAGATAAACATTGCGTTCTCATTAAATTAACAGGAAAACGCGTTTACAAATTGTGGAAAGTTCATTGCAATGTTGAAACTGGGCCGGACACGGAATCCAAGGATGGCACAGACAGCACTGAAAATTAGAGTCCAGAACGAAAGCGTAAGGTGAACTAATAGGGATAGTTTCTCTTGGCTGTTTGTACAACCGTTCTCTTTTTGTCCTCCCCTTCATTTGCAAAATTTGACTCTACGACTGACCGTTTCTTTTTTCAATAACTAGCGGCCATTCTAAAGTCTAAACTTGTGGATATCTTTTTTTTTCGGATATTTGGTCTGTTTTCGTGTAGCTGCAATGATCGTGAAATCGATGTCACTGAAGTATTTTTGTCGTATTCGGACAAAGACTTTTCTAAATATTAGACGGCGGCTGTTTGGGGGATCGAGCAAGGAATCTTTATTCATATTGCCTGTTTGATGTCATTATGACTGAAACAGTACACGTGTAAAGGGTCTTATTGCAAAGTGGACATTAACTTATTTTGCTTAACCAAGGTGTAGAGGGCTTGCTTCTGATGGTTTGTTGTTCTTTGTTCTTGTTTATTATTATTTACGTTTAGCTTTTTTTTTTGTTTGCAGACTTATTACAGTTGCGTGTTTGTGGTATGTGTGCACATCTTTAGAAACAAACGTGCAGTTTCAATTTGCTAAGTATGTATTCATAACCGGTTCCGAAGTAGCCTACCTGCCCGCTTGTCCGCATTTATTAAACATTATATTAATTATTATACAAGAAAGAAAGACACCGGATCACCAAAGGCTAAAAAGAGCTGATGCATAACGAAGTGCGAGGTAGCTGGCCACACCCATACAAACAAACCAAGAAATAGCTATGTTTTCAACGTATTCCTACACTAAATCAATGTAGGGAAGCGATACAGTTAGTGTGCAGTTTTTCGCCGTAAACAGCTGGCAAATACACTTTCATTGCGGACAGTCGTCGCACAGGTCCTATTTGCACTGCCTGAGCGTCTGTTTAAGGTGGCGCTCGCAATAAAAAGTTTGGCAGTAGGCGAAGCCTTGACCGTGACAGAAGAAGTTTAGACCCATTATCCGCGCTGTGGCGGCAGTGTGCTCATGTCCCTAGGGGGCCTCGACGTCCTCCTCGCCTGCCACTCTGTGTATACGGAGCGGCGGACTGCGCAGCAGGACTGGAGCCAGCTCGAGAGTTCCATCTTAATAGGCTATTGCAACTTGCTTTGCTCGACAGGGCTTGGCGGGAAACGTTTCGGCAACTCTGTTTGCAAACATAAAAACGGGTCTTGGCTCACAAAACTGGCTCGCAACGTTGGCGTATTGCGGAACGCCGCCAATGGTGTCGCAAGCGTTGGACCTCAACTGTGGAAGTGTGAGACCAAGTGGTAACCGTCTGCGGTTAGTCATAGCGAAGTAAAATACACCTTGACGTTAACCGGACGTTTAGTGCCGGTTAAGCATAGGCCAGTGGATACGCGGACCAGGAACGTTTGTGCGCTTATAGTTAGCGCGCGCTCAACGCTGATGCCAGCAGTCGAATGCGGTATAGGCTGTCTTGGCTTCGCAAGCAATCCAGTTGAGGGGAGCATTAATCAAGCGGCCACTTCGTTGTGCCTTTTATTCAAGGCGCGCGTTCGCAGCGCATGCTCCGTTAGTGGTGGGACAGCGCGAAAATGGCGGCGCCGCCGACGGTGCGGAACGTGCGTCTGGCGTCCGTATAATCGCTGCGGCTATAAAATTACAGCAACACGCACAGTTATGATGTATGCTTACCGGATGGGAAATGTCAAATTGCGTCGTCCTACAAACACCACATAATAAAAGAAAACAACCACTGCGAACCCTGGTTCATGTGGCACCCATCATCCTCAGGGCCGCTACCACGATCACATTAAATTGTGGCGGGATTAAGCGTTATTAATTACTTTGATTATTCGAAAATGAAAGAAGTACTGATGGTCATTAAAGGAACAAACAAATAAATAAGGCAATATGTGAAGAACGCCATCTGATGTTCAAGCTCGATGTAAGAAAATTAGGCTATTATGTTCTAACGGACTCCAATGAATAAGTTGCATGTATGCTAAGGCATGCCTGGAGCAGTTGAAATTGACGTTCTGCTATGCTATGTGAGCACAGTAGAGAAGCGATTCTTTTCAAGTAAGGGTTCACTTCTTTATGTCAACCATGTAAATTGCGTTTACTGAGATAAACCTTTGAGGCACGCAATATTTTGCCACTTTCAGCGGAAGCTTTGTTTTTAACCTTTGGTTCCTTATGCCGCCTTCCGATAATACGTATCACAGTACTTCCCTGGTCACGAGTGATATGCTGTGAGGAAACCTGCTTTTATATATTGTTTTGTTCTTTATTGCAACGCGGTTGATTTAATGACCACGTATTTGGACATCCTTACATACGGTCACATCGTACATCAAAATGCAACAGAGATACCATTTTAAACGACCTTCTTGCTATATTTCAATGTTTGATTGCAGAGATCTCTATAATTATTGTACCATTATTATTATTATTATTATTATTATTATTATTATTATTATTATTATTATTATTATTATTATTATTCTGTGTTGTATGTTTTGTTCGTTTTATGTAAGCTTGAACTCTAGGCACTGCTGCAATAAATTTGCGCAGCCAAATGTAGTGTCGCACGCTTTATGTAACAGCGTCATTATTTTCTTTGATATGTGATTGTTTGCCTATTTCAATGTATTGCCTTGCCAATTCTGCAGGGCCATGTCCCACAAGCCCTTGTAGGCTTAGACAGGCCTGACTATAATGCTGTATATGTGTTATGGCAATAAAGATATTATTGCGGCACACTTGGTGGGACACTTGGCTGGCTGCTCGTGGCAACCTTCGTGCCTTGACACAGACGGGAAATGTACCTGCTATGTATCTCAATGAAAACCTAACCCAAGCTACTAAGGAACTTTTTTGGAAAACTCGGTCTAAAGGCAAACAAAACAGCTATAAGTTTGTCTGGGTAAGGAATGCAAAGATCTTTGCACGAAAGGAAGACGGAGGCCTTGTCATCAGGATTGCCTCGGTCAGAGACATCGGTAAGATGCTTTAAACTCATGGCGATAAACTATATTTTTCTTCCAGACTTCGGTTCTTTGGGATCTATTCTCGAAGACTGTGGCAAACCTTCTTTTTCAGTCGTTCACATAAACATAAGAAGCATAAGAAAATACTTGGATCAGTTTCTTGTCGATGTTGCTGACGTCATGGCCTTAGTGGATGCATTTGTACTCTCGGAGATAAATGTTCAAGATGATATGTTGTCGCAGTTTCGTCTACCGAATTACCAAGAATACTTTTTTACGAGAACGGCCAGGAGAGGTGGTGGAATAGCAGTATTCATCAAGTCTAAATGGGTAACTACAACTACGACGTTTACTTTTACGGGGGCGGAAAGCCTCGCCTTTCGCTTGGAAAATTCTAATGTGGCTTTGTTCTTAGCTGCGATTTATCGTCCCCCCTCCGAACATGTGCAAACATTTTTGAATGAACTAAAGCAAAATCTCGGTTGTCTACCTCCTAATTCGAACGTTTGTCTCGTTGGAGACATTAACATAGACATTTTAAACTTGGAGAAAGCCATGGCCACCAATTACTTGAACATCTTAGCTGACTATGGCATTGAATCGGTTATTAACGAGGCTACACGAGAGGAGCTTCTTTTGTCTCGTGTTGTGACTTCCTGTATTGACCACGTGATGGTCCGTTTAATAGATTTTTCTAATATCAGTTCCGTCCGACTGACGAAAAAGCTGGCAGACCACTATGTTATAGGATGCCAGCTTTCATTCCCAAGTTCCCAGCAATCCCAAAGTAAAGAATCCCAATATATTGAAATATTTGATTGCTTTAATTTTGACCGACTAGTTTCCCAGTATGACTGGAACGCAATGCTAACGAATAGCTGTCCGAACAGTGTATATAATAATTTTATAGCGGTGATTTCCGATTTAAAGAAGGCATGTAGAAAAACAGTCTTGGTTCGAAAACGAAGACCACACCTATACTGGCTGAGCAATCGGATAATAAAAGCTACTGAAGAAAAGGAAAACTTGTGGAAGCGGTGTCGACAGCACCCTAAGGACGCAACACTCAAATGTCTCTATCGAGAAGCCCGGAACAAAGTTACAGCATTGATGCGCTGTTCTAAGAGGAACTACTATCGTAATAAATTTTTTTCGTCGCGTTATAAACCCGCTAAAATGTGGTCCGTGGTAAATGAGCTTAGAGGCTCTTATGCAGGTACGCATTTGGACCCGTTAACAAAAAAATTCGGTTCTATCAATCAAAATCTGGCGGACAGCTTCAATAATTTCTTTTCTTCGGTTTGCGCTGATAGTGATGGACCCAATGATCCCATTGGTCTCAATGGTGGTCTTCGTTCAATACTAGATTCGGCATTTCTTCCACCAATAAATAAAGAAGATTTGTATCGATTGTTGCATCGATCTAGAAAAAGCCGTGCTGTCGGACTTGATGGCATAACAGTAGAAGACATATGTCGCAACGTCAGAGTTCTGGCCGATCCGCTTCTTTTTATCTTTAATAGAATCCTTGATACTTGCATAATACCAGATGCACTAAAGAGAGCCCGTGTGATACCGATATTTAAAGGCGGAGATGCTTCGAAGCCAGAGAACTATCGCCCCATCTCTGTTCTTCCTTTCTTAGCGCAACTGTTGGAAAGACACGTGCTTGAAACGATTGAGGGGTTCGTTTTAAAACATACCATCTTATCAACTTCGCAGTATGGCTTCGTGTCTGGTAGAAGCACGCATGCGCTTTTTGAAGAACTGTCGGATCTTCTATATCAAAAATTTGAACTTAACCAGGTAGCCTGTGGGCTTTTTTTAGATATATCAAAGGCTTTCGATTCGGTAAGCCACAGTATTCTATGTGCTAAACTACATAATTACGGTTTTCGGGGGCATTTCCATGCATTTATACAAAATTACCTGTTAAATCGGTCCCAGATCGTATGTATTGGCGACCAAAAGAGTTCTTTGCGGTTTCTTAGCGCAGGGGTTCCACAGGGTTCCGTTTTGTCTCCGCTTCTTTTTAATTTGTACGTTTGTGACTTGGCACAGGTAACAACTTCATGTACGATTTTCCAGTATGCAGATGATACGTTGCTTGTATCTAAACACATGCAGTACGAAGCAGCTGTCGCTTTACTTCAAAGCGACATAAAAAATGTGATGAACTGGTTTAAAAAAAACCGTATAAAAGTAAGTGCTAGGAAAACTCGATTAGTATGTTTTAAAATCCGTTAAAGGCTCTAGTAACAAGTCAACATGTTTTCCTTCACGGTTCTGATTGCTTAGACTGTGTTTGTGCCCCAGTACAATATGCGGATAGTGTCATGGAATATCATGGAATATTCAAATGGCTCAAATTTGTGCGCGATTACGTAATGTTGCATGTGTCCTTTACCGTATAAGGAGTTATGCACCTACCAAGATTAAAAAAGTGATAGTGTATGCTTTAGGCTACTCGCATATAAGGTACGGCATTCCCTATTTTTTTAATTGCAGCGGATTTTGGAAACATAAAATTGACAACCTATTAAAAAGCATACTGAAAAGTGTCGCGTACAACCAAACCACAGATAACTTATTTCGAGATTTAGAAATGCCCGATTTCGAGTCTCTGTTTCGTTCAACAATTGTGATGCGTTATTTCTGGAGCAATACTTTCCGAGAACCTGTCCATAAAAGTGTTGCTTTGCGTAGTCATCCCAGATATGTAGTTCCTCGGACAAGAACTCGTTATGGAAAAGGACAAAGAAGGTACTATATCCCCCACCTGTTTAATAACCTTCCCAGTGCTGTACTGAATCAGACAACTTTGTCGGGATTAAAAAAGGCCCTCAAGGCAATGATAGAATAGATTTCACATGTATAAAGTCTCTGTTGTTGTAGTGTGATCTTAACCGAAATGAATGGGAGACTGTTTCCGTTGTTTTCACGATTTGTTTTTTTTTTTTTTTCTTTTTTCGTTCTCGATAGGTTGTAAGTTTGTTTACATATTGTGCTTTGTTTACTCAATTTTCATGGTTGTTGAGTGCTACGTGTTTTCATTTGAACATTAAGTGTTGTTTACTGGGCATGTTTACGTGAAAAACCTGTGATACGTCTTTTCTCATTTTTTTTTGACATTTGGTTTGTCTGTAATAAGGTACATAATGCATTGCCTTGACTGCCAGGTTTCTGCCATACAAGCCCACAGAAGGCTTCGGCAGACCTAGCAAAATTATATGTACAATTTGATTATTTGTAATAAAGGCTATTATTATTATTATTATTATTATTATTATTATTATTATTATTATTATTATTATTATTATTATTATTATTATTATTATTATTATTATTATTATTATTATTATTATCCACTTCGGTGGCGGCAGGAATGAGCGTCTGGCGTCCGCTCTCGCAATAGCGGAGGTAGCGCCTAGTGAACCAAGTAGAGCAGTTCACGAATCTTGTTTAGAGTAATATGGATAAATAAATTTCTCAATAGAATCCTAAAGGCTCTAAATATCCCCACTGTTTCTCATATAAACTTATAACTACCCTGAAATATCAACACCACGCGAACAGTAAATACAGAAGTCCTGTGCCTATAGCGAGTGGAGAGAATAATTCCGCCTTTTTCGGACTCTCTGCAAACCCCTATACAAGAAAAGAGCGCCTCCGAACGGGCTGGAGAATTTTGGAAGTATATCCGCAAGCGCTCTACTAAACATGCAGAGCGTTTTCACCTTCTGCACTCTATAGAGGAGTAGAAGTCCACGAAGTCGTGGATTTTTTCGCTCCTCATTTTTCACACTTCTATAAAGCTGCAGGTTTCAACGCTGATGCCCGTCGACAGCACACGATAGTTCCTACAGCTAGTGGTGTGCGGATTGACGAAAAGCTTATCAGTGAACACCTTAAGCGCTTGAAGCCTTCCCTATACTGTGGCCATGATGGCATCCCCTCCGCAATTATAGAAACTTATGGCAGTATATTTGCCACAGTATTGACATCTGCATTTAATAAATCTTTGAATACTTTTACTTTCCCTCGCGTCTGGAAAACTGCTCGTGTTCTTACTGCATTTAAGTCTGGCTGTAAAACCAATGTCTCGAATTATCGCCCGATTTCTCTTCTCTGTGCCACGTCTAAAATTTTTGAGCTCGCTATTACAACATATTGCCCTTTACGGTGAAGAACTCATTGATTCCTAATGGGTATGTATTTCACACCGGCCGCTCTGCTATGACAAATATCGCCAGTTTCATGGCACAGATCTCCGCTCAGGTACTTAAAAGGGGGCAAGTTGACACCATTTGCTGAGACATCAGCCAAGCTTTTGATGTAGTCAACCACTCGCTGAATCTGATCAAGCTTGCGCGCTTTTGTGTTGACTAGTTAATTGTCAACCTCTTGTGCACTTATCTTCTTGATAGGTCATGTTATTTTAACGTCATTGGCCGAATATCCTCTTTTTCCATGGCAACTAGCGGTGTCTCCAAGGATCAGTATTAGGACGACTAATTTTTTCATGTTTTGTTAAAGACGCTCTTTCCGCTATTTCGAATTATTCATTCCTTGTATAAGCCAATGACATTAGGGTTCTAAGGAAATTAATGCTGTTGATGAGCGTCGCCTACTGCATTATGACCTGTTCTCCTTTTCTGAATGATACAAGGATAGTAATTTCACCTTGAACGCTGCTAAGACCAAAGTCACCTATGACACAAAAAAATATAGCAAGCATTTTTTCCCGATTATTCTGTAGATTCTGTACCGTTGTGTAAGGTCCGCTAGATCAATGATCTCGGTGTACTTTTTGATACAACCTTGCACTTTTCAGCTCACACCAAACGCGTTGTAATGCTGGTTATGTGCTCTCTTGGCTCTGTTTGCAGACTATCGAGATAACTCAATTTTTCTATAATATTTCGCAAGTTGTACACAATAATCTGTCTTCCGTAACTCGAATATGCGTTGGTAGGCTGGAATGGCGTTTATAGACCCCACGGTGGCATTGCATATCGGGTCCACAAAGGTTTTTAAGCATATATATCCTGACCGCTTTGCTAATACGGGCATTGGACTTTAATCTAGCACTGTTGGATTATTGTCATTCCGTTTACTTCGCTGCCGACGTAATCGCGCTGACATTCTGTTTGTTTTCAAAATCCTTCGCAATATCCTCACCTGCCAGGAACGCCTCAGCTGTATCATCTTTCGTACTCCGCGCAAGATCGCCAGAGTACATAGACCTTTCCATGTTCCTACCTGTTATCACCAACAATCAACCATCAAAAATACAGCCTTTATAATGCTTATTTCTGTTATCTTGATAATGTTCATAACTCACTGTCATTCCGTGCTTAGCGTTGTTGTGTCATAGTTGAGTCACAGTTTCATATTTCGTTCAAGTGCCCTTCCCTTTCTTTTTCTTTTGTATTCACCTTGCGCCTTGCTCTATGGGCACACTCTTTTTTGAGGATCCTTCTTTTCTTAATTGTTCTTTTTTACTTATATTTTCCTGGTGCTTTCTTTTAATGTATGCGTGCGCCATCGCTCAGACTTCATGGTTCTTCTTCGGCACGGAAAATAAATAATTTATTATTATTATTACCACCAATATTAAGTACGCTGCTGGTTTTACGTAACACTTTTATATTGTAACCAACAGTTACAACAGCCGTTTCTCCAAAAACTGATTTATGCTGGGCGAACCTGTGCCCGTCAACAAAACCCGACTGAGCACTCAACAACAACAAAAGCGTCCCTCGAGCTTCGCTCCTTCGAACGTCGTCCTCCTCTTTTTCACCTCCTGTCGCGTGCCAATCGTCCGATTCTCGCGCACGAGCCACCGGCCTGTCAGCACCGGCCGAGCGTTGCCTTGCGGTGCTTTGCTTGACGCTCGCGGTGTGGCGGCTACGCAGTTGGGATATGTCGGTCGTCTTTTTTTCTTCTTGCAATGCTGGCGGCAATATGCAGTAAACGAGGGTCGCAGAACCCACAGGTAAACATTCGGCCTAGCCAAATACAAAGCGACAACTAAAAAATAAATAACTGCAGCATCAATGTAGTTTTTACGACAATATGGCGATGGTAGTTTCTAAAGTGGCGTCGATTCTAGAATATCTGCATGATTCACTAGTGCTCAGCTTGAAGTTCGCCATCGAACGATGTAGTCCAAAAAATAATTCAAAGGTTATTTAGTGCATGTTTTTTTATTATATGTATGTATCTGGATATTGAGATATACAAGGCAGTTATTCTCCGCCTCTCCGAGCAGTTCTCCTGAACAGCCGGAATGCGATATAAATAAATTGTAGCCCAAAAGGAGGTAAAAAAGGCAGACAAGCGACATATAGAAAGAACACCCAGAGTGCCAACATGTTATACGCTATCTACTGGCGCACGCCCAGTAAAGCATGAAAGGTGAAATTCTCGAAAGAGCATCAGGGGGACTGGTATGATTGGCGTTAGCTCGCAAATGCTTTCAGTTATTTTGTTGTGGACCAGATGATAGAGTGAGTGAAACAACTTTATTTGGTCCACTACAGACCTAAGCAAACTCCACGTCACCTGGCTAGGCCCACTCGGGGACCATCAGGTGAAACCTGACGGCCCTCTCGTGACCAGATGATAGAAAGAAATGTTTCATCAGTTCTGATGGCTGAGAATAATGTGATTTTGTATTATCGCATGCAGCTTGGCGTTTTAGTGCCGCGTATTCACGGTATCTTGTGTACAGAAAGTGTCTCATTGCTGCTGCGAAGTTGATACGACGTTTATTCGACGTTGATTCGACGTTGATAAGGAAAACGATTACGTCCTTTTCAAGAACGCATACATAACGCTGTTATCTGGAAGCTAAGATATTACTACGCGTTCCCTGGTTGACAGTTTCCTAATTTTTTTTAAATAAGGGGAAAGATAGAACTTAACCCATGACAACGGAAATCTTCCAAAAAAGATCACTTGTGGTACAGAGTGTGTTGTGCGTAAAATATCCCTAAGATTAATAAGTGCATCTGTTTGTTGTTGCGAAATGCTTTATTATTGTATGATGTGTTATATGTGTGTAAAGTGTCGTATGTCCTGTGTGTCTCATGTCATTTATTCTTGCATTCACTTTGAGTAGCATGCTAGGCTTGCCGCTAAGCAAGCTACAGTTTTCATGAAAAACATCTTTCGTTCTGTTTTCTTTTTTTTTTTTGTATACATTTCTTACATGCAACAGTCCTTGATGCGTAACTATTACGAGCGTCAGTTTACTAAATGCCGTCTATTTGCGTCATCTCAATGGCCAACCTACATCATGCATTATCACGAACACTGATTTTTTCTGCCACCGCTCGGCTAAAACGTGATCTTGCCCGAGATCAGCCGGCCTGGTAGCCACAGCCGTCGCCGCGCTCTCCTTTCTTTCTTTCCAAGCAATTCAGAAAATTCAGGTTCAATGGCGTACCAGGGTGTTCATCTTCGCATCGTTCCTTACTGGTATACTGGTTTAAACTGTTGCAATGCTCTTGCGCGCTTAGGCCTAATCCAGTTGTGAGAATATTGTTGCTTCAAAAATTTGTGTACCGTTTGTGCTTTTAGATTGTGGCTTTAGAGTCGTGGCTGTTACTGGCCTTTCATACAATATCTATGGAATCGTAAGCAACTATCACAATTCCCTCTCATAATAGCACCACGTTTTTTTTTTTTTGCAGGAGGTCATCAGAAAAGAAAATAATGTTTTATGCTGCATTAAAGTTTATATGAAAGCCAATTATCTCAAAGGCTGCACTGCTTTTTTTCTAACTGAACAAAAACAACTCTCATTTGTAATGTTCGGGAACATCTCGCAGGTATACCAAGCTCGCGTACAGTTCAATCTATGTGCAGCAGGTAACGATAGCACTGTCCACAGCGAAAATGTAATTCTGATAACTGTGCCACAAATAAACAGGTGATATAGCGGCCCTAATACCACGTGCGCGAAAGCTATTCAGGGGAGCTCAACAAGATATCAGACAGAAAGAGTCAGCAATCAGACTTCTATCAATTCAAGGGGTTAGAATGAGACGTAAAGAAACTGCAGACAATAGCTTTCTGAGTGTGGAGAGGTAGAACAACACACAATACCGAAAATGAACAGAAACAAAAGTATTTGCTTTCGCTTAATCATGCGAATCTCAGCAAAAGAGCTACGCTGGGTGCTGTATGTTCTTTCCCGTTTCTTGATGTCTTGGGCCACAAATCTTTCATCCGTAAGTGAGGTTCTCTGCAGTACAGACCCTTTTGTCTAACTCCAGCGTTTGTGGAAGAGAGAGAATGAGGAGAAGTCTGCCGCCATCTCCTCTTTTACATCTGCTCCTACTCGCACTGAAGCCAGCCTGTGGCTCGAATTAGGGAAGTACTACGGCTGCTGGAGGGAGCAGTCATTGACGGCAAGTTCGCTTTCCTTTAGCTAATTCCGGAGCTCTTTCCGCTACGCCTTGCGGTATTTTTTATCCTGTGATGGAGTGTGCTCCGGTGCACCGCCCACGCCGAGTGCCTTTCCTTTGATGTATGCTAACGGTGTTCGGCGTTGTCTCATCCTACCAGGTCCTGCGTTATATTTTAGCTGTGTAGGCGGAAATACTGCCCATCTTGGTCACCTCATTTATATAACTTTTTTTTATTACCTTTTATGATGACTAAGAAAAAACAAAACGAACAAAAATAACGAGTGAATCGAGAAGCCGCTTGGATGGATCCCTGAATAAACGTCAAATTGCGCTGAAGTTATCTCCTTGTTATTTCTACCTCTCTTTACGACCATATTCAGAGTGACTCAACACGGTAGCCATGTCAAAAGAAAATTGCGAGATAACTTTTTGTTGTTACTTTTTATTCATTATTTATTTTGCCTCAACATGCTTGTAATCTTCCACCATTTAAGTCAAAACACGCCTGCTCTTATATCTCCACCGTTAATTGCACTGTTAACACTGTTCGTCAGCTTTCCACGCAAACCAAGACACTCGGCGTCGCTCAACCAGAAAGAAAGTTCACTGTCATGAAAACATGATGTCTTTTTTTTTTTTTTTTTTGAAACTGCCAGATCGGTATACCGCGCAGCAAAGTGCCCAGCAGTTCAACTTGGATTTGTGTTACGCATAACAATAACTGAGATTCTTTGAGCCGCTGCAGCATGTACTATCAAAATATCGGAGAAAAATTGATGGCCCCATCTACCTTGTGCACTACGACCAGCACATAATGTGACGAGTCGTAAAGTTCACGCAATACGAGCCAAAGAAAATGGAGGGTTGCAGACGTGTGTTAGCTGAGGAACTGTTAGCGGAAGCAAGAAGACCTACTCGCACATAATACATTCGCCCGCAGGCTTTGCTGACTGTTACCACGGAATCGAATAACTGCCGAGAAAAAGAACAAAGAATTATGCATAGAAAAATAGCCAGCCGCAAGCTATTCTTTACGAGTTATATGAACAACGTCAAAGCATTTTTTTCTGAAAAATTACGAATACTTCATGTCAGAATAAAAACCTGCTACTTCGTCGATTCTTCTTAGGTTCAGAATGGTGGTGTTTCTAAAGTATGGGATGCATACTGTCAGCATATAGTTATGACGCAACCGCGTTTGTAGTTGTGTTTTGTATAAATTACGTTTTTTCATATTTCTGACGAATAAAAGCTTTTCACTGGTTCAACCTTTGCCTTCAACGTTCTTTAATTTCAGCCGCCCCCATTTTGTGGTACTTGAGTGAGACTCGTGCTCACAGTTGTGCCGGCTCCTAAGGCGAATGAACGAAATTACCGGTCTTGTCTTGTTTCTCAGTAACGCAGTGGGAACCGAGGGCAAATTAGGTGACGACAGTTGCTGTTGCTGGGTGGTCTGCTGTTTAGTAAGCTTCCGGAAAAGAAGGGAGGAAGAAAAAAAGCGTACAATGGAAATAGAGCATAGAGCAAGAACGGCGGCGCGTTAAGAGGAAAGTTCCGAGAAACTCCGATGGATACTAGAAACGAAAAAAAAAATATTCTAAGCAAACACTACAGCTGTGGTAAGTTTGACTCCTGTGATGCGAAAGCCTACCAGCTTTTAAGAAGACAGCTGGTGGTATACAGAAGGCAGCCCCTCATTGACATAGCACCGCCCATCGATTCAACAGTAGCGAGTGGCAAGTTTGTTGGTTACTCCTTCCTAAGTCTTTTCTGGAAGCCAATGTATGTGCCTGGCCCTATTCGCTGCACTCACCTTTCACGAAACTCAGGCGCGTGGCAGGAAGCCGATCCCTTTCTCTTCCGTCTTTTCATCCACTTAAAAGGCAGCAGGCCTTAATTAGCAGAATTACATAGGAAACGCTCGCTCGACGACGGCACTCCTTTTCAGTTCCAGCTGTCGCCGAGTTGGAGGTGCGGAAGGAAGCCTCCGTAGACCCGTCACGGGCGTCTTCTACTTCTTTTCGTCTTTTTTTTTTACCTCTCCTCCTCCTTAGCCCATTTGTGGACAGTACAAGAGTCAGCACTCTTAGAAACAAAACGATGGAGCCGAGTTTTTGTCACTTGGTAAAACGGCGGTGAAGCCGGCAGCAGGATTTTCGGATGCGCTTTTCCAAAAGCCAACACCTCCTACGCATACATTATTTTTTCAATGCAGCATTTAGTACTCGAAGTGGACGTCTTTCTATGTGGCTGGCACGCCCAACGTCGTAAGTGTGCGGCGAACAGGAGCGCGGATGCTAGCAGCCCTGTTTGCCCAAAACGCTCGAGGAATAGAATAAATTCAGCACTCGAGTAAGAGCGTATTTCGATTACAATGAGAGTTAATTACAGCAATTTAGAATAACATGTAAAACGTATCAAACAAGCAAAAACATGTGGCCAAGGGAGGGGAAGAAAGAGATGGTAAGTTTATTGTTAAATAAAATGTCGCTTGCCGGGGAGGTGGTGTACTTTGTAACTATTTGTGGGTGTCAGAATGCTGATCAGCGCACTTCTCATGTTGGCCAGCTGGTTAGGATTTACGCTGCGAAGTGCTCTTCTCAAGTAATCTGGTAGAAGTTTCGGGTGAATGTCCCAGGCTCAAAAGAAAAAGAAAACGAGACGTGGCAGCAGTTATACATGCCGCAACAACTGCCGTCTTTTGTGAGAACTCGAAACGCCTAGATGGAAGAAAACTGGGTTGAAATCAGGTCACATATATTGTGATTATCTCGTGACCGCAAAATAACTTTCCCTGCTCGCTTTTCTTGGTACACTTAGGGTTTTCGTAGCTATACACTTGCTCCAGCACATTTAGAATGGCCCCTTCTTGACATAACGCCACCTGAGACTGGTTCGATGCATGCATCGAATGTGAGAGTCTCATAGCTCTCAGGTAGCGTCGAATGGAGGCGAACTTTCGCCTCACTCTTTTTTTATCCCAATATTTAGTTATCGTTTCTTTATAGTGCAAGCTTCCAACGCCATCCTGAATATATAATTAGGCAACATTTTCTTATGGGATCTTGTTTTATGGACAGCTCATTCCCCAACTTGCCGTCACGTCAATTACAACACAAACAGCGCCTCAAACAACCGCTCGAATTGCTTGAACTGCAGCATTATTTTTCACTTTCCTTGGTGCTGAGTCCATGGCTGTAAAGAGCAGCGCGTCGCAAAGCAGTTGAGCCTTTGAATGCTTCTGTGAAAACACTGGCACGAATGAATAATGTTGACGGCACATCAACGTGTGCACATCAACGTCTGCACATCACGTGTCGACGTCAAAAATATTGACGTATGACTTCGACATCTGCAGACTGTTTCAAGCAATGGTTATCGCTTAGAGCATTTACCCTAGAACCAACATGTTAACTTGTCTTTGAAGTATTAGGTACTGCAAATATCATTTAATTTTTTTTTATTTGCAAGGCTTCGTTATAGCATAAATATTAATTTGGAAGTAAGTGTGGCCGATATATTGAATATGTTCTTACTGTTTCCGTAATTAAAAATCATGTCATTACAAGTTAACGTCCGTTCTTCCAAAAAAAAAAAAAAAAACAGGAATCGCCTGCATATATTTTAAGGAAAGCACGCTTATCTAGACATAATAGTATATGAGACCAATTTCTTGGAGTAGCGTTTTAGAAAGGAAATTGCTGTTGGACATTGTTGAACAGGATAGCCGGCGTATTCACGCCACAGCGAATAGGTGCGAAAACTGGAGAATTGAGCATACTATGTTCTGTTATTTGCTGAGTTTTAGAACACCGCCTGCGATTCACCTTCGCCCACATTGTCCAGGTATAACGCGACCTACAACCGCATTCTTTCTCACACGTTGGAGGCAATTTCACAATAGCATTGAATCAGAGAGGGCCCAGGCATGCGTGCAGTAATGCGCATCTTGAAAGCGTCCCGTTGACATGAAGCTAATTCGCCTGCATTTAGTTAGCGTAGCTGGCGTGGGGCGCCCGAATATAGTTGATTTCGCCATTGATGTTTCCCTAGATTTGCGTAGCTTTATCTGTCGCTTCCTCAGCCAATAGGTGGTTGCCGAGTTGCAGACTTATCCGATGAATCTAATATGCATGCACCTGTACCAGCCAGCGACGTGTTCACTGCAGGCAGAATAAAACAGTTCTTAGTGAGGAATTAAATTAAATTATGGGGTTTTACGTGCCAAAACCACTTTCTGATTATGAGGCACGCCGTAGTGGAGGACTCCGGAAATTTCGACCAGCAGGGGCTCTTTAACGTGCACCTAAATCTAAGTACACGGGTGTTCTCGCATTTCGCCCCCATCGAATTGCTCTTAGTGAGTAAAAAGAAAGGTTTGTCGCTGCCACTGCCAAGTGCCTGAATCTTCGAAAATTTGCCCCACAAATCTGAGAAAGCAAGCCGACATGTTACAAGTATGTTTCGAATATCTTACATTGCAACGCATTCAATTGGGTAAAGCATATGCGCTTCCTGGTTCCTCTTAAATATGTGGACGACATAAGGTCTTTAGTGTCTCGCGAACCAGAAACCCCTCTGCGCTTCGTCGGCTGCAAATCACACCGAGAGGACGACCAGTGTATTGGCAGAGTAAAGAAATTATAAAATAACGAATGCTTTACAGCTCAGAACAAATTCAGCTCGAATGACGGCGGAGGCAAAATCAAAGCGACACAACTTTGAGTTCGAAAGAGCCGCCATTACGCTTGGCGAGATGGTCTCTCTTATCCAGCTCCTAGAGCCTAACAATGTATCTGCGCTGCGCACGTGCCTTCCCGCTAAACTCGGCTTTATCTCTCGCATTATTGATCATGCGTAGGCAGTCGATTCGGGTTGGCCCCGAAGAAAAAATATGTTGCCAGAAAGTGCCGGCCGCGATTTGCCCGTGAATCCAAGCGAAATAAAAAAAAAAGAGAGAGAGTGGGGAGTGCGGGCGGCGGTAGATGCCTTCGTTCTCTCGTAACGTGCATCACTTGTACAAAAGAACTAGAGTTAATAAAACGGTACTTGCGGTGTCTTCGAAGAAGAAATTTCCTATTTTATCGTCTAATAACACTTTAATGGCCTCGCACAAGGAGATAACGCTTCGTTCACTTTAATTTATATTTATGTCATTGTTAAAAGGCCCCTGTTGAAAAGATCTTTTTTTGACGGCGTAGAGAGAGCCAGCGGGCCTAAACTTTGCAAGGATCTCGTTTGTTTCTACAGACGATATGTCCGCTTCATTAGCCATCCCCGGGGCTACTTCTCCCGGCTTGCAAACTGACTCCTGTTCTGCCTATTTAATTATATGTATTCTCCTCATTATTTCTCCCAACTGTGCGTGTGTTTTTTTTACATTACTTCTGTTTGTTCACTCCTTCATGTATATGTTTCGCTTCCTCCTCTTGCTATTCATGCGTGCAAATATTCTGACATTGTAAAACGCGTTTGTCTGTATACGTACCAGGAATAATTACTGTCTGTCTAAGGCTTTAGGGGCGGCACCGTGCAAGCTTGGAAGTATATTAATTAACGTTTCTTGGCAGCGCTATCCTTAATTCGTACCCCCTCTACAGTGAACTGCTTGAAAAATGGTTGATTGGAGAGTTCTGTTTCCGAACCTTTCGCGTAGCTGCAGCAGTCGAGCATGCAGTGAAATGAGAGTGTTTTCCTTTTAATATTATTCAGCGCCTATATTACGCTTGTTTGAGTTTTTATGTATCAAAATGCGCCAACGTGCCTGGCTGACATCACTGTGCCAACGAAATGATATTCCTGCAGATTTGTGTGACCTTGCAGGCAGTATCACAAAGCGACTTTTAACGAAGCTCTTACTCCCAACTACAATATATTACAACGTTGTAATTTCTTGCGGCAGCGACATTCAGCCTACAAATATTAGATTTCATCATTATGCTCTTCAATGTACACTTTACACAAGTGGAATGTCTCAACACTTAATAGTTCTATCGCATCGCCATTTCTATAGTACTTGTATATGACTCGGACGAGCTCCCTTCGAAATATTTATAATTTACCACACCACAGCTACCTATCCCTATCACTTTTAACTTTGTCATGTCCTTAGCTTTTACACATCCAGAAATTTTCCTACTTCCAGCATGCCACGGCTTCTGGCTCTTCGGACAAAGGCGCAAAGTGCCAAATATTGAACTTCTAGCGTTTACGTATGTGTTGACAAGCGATGACTTCTTGAGGATTTTGCATTCAGCCTAAAATTTTATCATTTCCCCAGCACAAAGACAGCACACGCCCAAAGCCTACAAAGATTTAAATTGATATATGCAAGTACTTCTATCGCTGCGCCTCTGGTGCAAACCAGCAATGCCTCGGGCTAGCAATTAAGAACCAGTGTGGCACTTTCATCCAACGCACCAAATAAACTGCCACATCCGCAAATTCGCCCACGCAGTCATAGCTCCGGCATTCCTTCCAATTTTCTACACCTGATGGTTTTATGATGTTTGGGTAAAGGTGCGGACAATTTCAAAGGTTCAACGCTGCCAAGTAAAAATGAACGCGAACCGGCAACAAGCTTGTGCGTTTATTTACCTATGCCTTACTACGGTAGTTAATTTTGAGCGGGAATAACTAGGCGCTAGATAAGAGAACAAATAAGAATATGGAAACAAGGCCAAGTCCTGAGTGTTAGTCACTCCTTCATGCCTATTCTTTCTTTGTAGGCGTTGGCGTACAGTGCGCCTAATTTTTCTTTCTGGTTGTTAGTATGAATAGCCTCGCTTATTTCTTCCCCATTTACATTATTTTATGCCTACGTAGTTATGGGGAAGGTTAATCAGCGCCACACGAGTTACTGTCCGTACTGTAATCCGATTGTAATTCCGTAATAAGAACGTTACCCCTATTTTTTACACGGCACCTAATAACACATCTGATGAGAAGAAAAGCGATATATTACGTAGTCAGCTGAACGCTACGATTAATTTGCGCAGAAGACGTCATAAAGCTCCTTGTATAGATTCTAGCAAATTTCCGTATTGAATGAATTCGTACAGCCAACTAGACCGCTTTAGAGGCTCGAACATATTCAGTTTACATAACTGCGATATCTGTTCTTGGTGCAGAGTTGCGAATCCACAAACTTCAGGCTTCTATTTTTGTTTCATACCATTTTCTGGAAACATTACTGAAACATTGTAGGCCACAATTCACACTTATGCTTCTTACATTCACCAGAATTTAAATTTCTTTCTCAAGTGCAACAAGATTCGTTGAAATTGGACAAGCGCGTAAAGCTCATTAAATAATTTTTGCGCTTTACATGTACTTGAATAACAAAACTCAGAAAATCACAGCATGGAGAGTAATGAGTGATCATCAATGAGCGCCTACTAACTGCAGGCTAATACTGAGAAACGTTGCAACTGGTCTACCTCTTGACTGTAATTTAAAAAGAGCAAAGATTTCTTCTATAAATCACAGAAATTGGACTACTTTGTATCTCATAACATTCTCATTTCTCTATGAAACCTTGAACTTAGGTATTGATAAGAAAAAAACAGAACAATTTCTGTGAGCGTCCTTTCATAGTTTATTTACAACACGTTCACCACGTTGGCGACTGATAAGGTGGGCTTGTAGGCTTCCACCGCAGTAAATAAATGCGAGTTTCGCTCGAACGATGAAGTACTGACTGCGCTAGCAAGGCTTAGCCACGTTCCTTCAATTATTAAGTGCGCGAGCATTTCTATACTTGCCCAACGAGAAATGTGTCTGTCACGTAAGACAATGAATACCTCATATCACCGTAAGCAAGCAAGAAAATGCAGTGGCTCAAAGCCACGAAAGGCAGAGGCTACAAGCGCTCAGCAAAGTGAGGCGAACAGTGCATACATTCATTGAAATCACCCATACAACACACAGAATAACGTACGTTTCAATAGAGAACAAGCTCAAAATAAGCATCTGAGCCTTCAGTAAAGCACTGAATACCCCCCTCATCAAATCTACTGGTCGTTTTGCTACCGGTCGTTGTAGTTAACCTTGCTTCACCTAAATTAACATCATAGGTAGTGGGTCTGACTCCCACCAAATGTCGAGGGTTCGAGTACCTAAATTAACTATATCTTCATAAACTATGGCTAATTATCATGCCCTTAATTAACACCAAGGGTTGGCCGTGGGTTCTGGTGCCGTAATGAAGTCTATCTTAATAAAACCTGCCTTATCATCTTCGCTATCGAACATAGGTGAATGTTCGATAAAGTTCCTAACGACCGATGATGGCTGATAAAGGTTTATACTGGTCTGCTCAAGTTCCGTAACATTAATAATGACGCCGGGCTGCGTGGAAATGAGCAAGCGGCACAACGCTTACACATACTTGGACAACTACCAGAGTAATTTCTGTGTGATTCTTTTGCCATCTGGTCACAAGAATCTTGCGCAAGAAAATGGGACAGCTTCATATATCACCCACAGTGGACGCAAGGAGGCGCTGGCATCGCTGCAGACGCCCGAAGGATGGCACATGCGTTCTGTGCGTAGCCTGCTATGGCGCAAAGGTTGAATGCCATTATCAGCATGTGAGTAATCTCGGTCCAACTTTCAGATCACTGCCCTGTTTTTGTAGTGTTCCAAAATTTAAACGCGAACAATTTCGAAACTACAATGCCTTGTTTAATTTCGTGGTTCCCCAGCATTTGTAACAACGGCCTAATTCGTAATTAGAAAATTGGGGGAGGCCTAAGCTTCGTCTTTAAGAGTGCAACGCGATAGCATTCAAAGATCTCGGACTACTTCTCACGCTTCCCTGCAACTGCAACGTTGGCGGCGAATGCTTTACACGAAGCGAGCCTTCTGGTAGAAACGCGGCCGCTAGCATGGGCCGATCCCGGAGGTAGTGCACAGCCGTGGCATAAAAAGTTCTACATTTTCACGTTTGTGTTATTGCCTCGCACATTTAATATTTAGGCTGAGAATATTTAGCATAAAAGGCATACGTTGTCGGTGATTTGTTTTATGACATTTGCTTGTGCGCTGTCATTCTCGAAATTTTGAGGAATAACTTTGTCAAGAATGTAAGACAACGTATGAGCAACTTTAGTAAAACAATGGTCTGTCAATAGCCCGCACATAACGCATCTCATATAGCAAGGCGTGGCATGCGCAGATATCTGAATTTATACGGCAATTTTCGCTCAGGGGGACGCCGGCGCCGACACAGGATTTTCTGCAACAAGGCCACTTTACCTCCCCCTCCCCTCTCTCCCCAGCGTAGGGTAGCCAACCGGATCTTTTTCTCTGTTTAACCTCCCTGCCTTTCCCCTTTCCTCTCTCTCTCTCTCTCTCTCTCTGCTACAAGGGGCCCTTAACCCTATTGTGCTGAAAGGTACAGTTGGGAATACTACCACCGCTAGAAACCAACTACATAGCAATTTCGCGTCGTACTGCGATGTAACTACACGTAAAACTCCTGTTTTAACAGCTGGTTATTCAGTTTTTGTACTGTACATATCTATTCGTGTAGTGACAGCATGCATCGTGATTGCGACAGTTCCTAACATATGCAGCGTTCCTGCGTGTTGGTTAAGTTACAAGGGCACCTAACTCAGCTTACTACGTGTACTAATTAATAGGCTAACCTTACTAATCGGCTGAACAAAATTACATATGTAAAAACAAACTAATGTAACTAGTATGTTAGCTTAGCGTGTGTCTGTGCTATGCTCGAGAGACGCCAGACGCAAGACATTCACGTGCGCTGTGCTCGAAAGACGCCAGACGCGAGATTTCCACGTTAGCGGGTTTGTGCTGTGCATGCTGTGCTGGGGATGCGCCAGAGAGAGAGAGAAAATAATGCAGAGAAAGGCAGGGAGGTTAACCAGAGGTAGTTCCGGTTGGCTACCCTGCGCAGGGGGAAGGGTTAAGAGGGATAAAAAGAGAAACAGAGTGGAAGGGGGAGATAGAAAGAAAGGGAGACAAGCACGAACAAAGCGCGTACACTACAGAACGGTAGGGGGCGGCATTCTTAGAGTCTGTCGTGAAGCCCCGTAGACCGCAAGAACGTTAATAGCGCGAGTAAGGCCTTCAACGCGGATGTTCTTTCGGAGCATTGGCCTAATGCTTTTAGTTCTGAAAGTGGACGATTGTCCAGCTGGTCCAGTACCCTGCACATCACTTGTCTCTCAGCACTGTATCGCGGGCAGACACAGATAATGTGTGCGAGCGTCTCGTCGATGCGCCAAACGACCGCGCAGCTTACGCGGTAGAGTATCTACTGAAAGCTTCGCTTTGAAAACCTGTGATTTTACATTCCAGCTTTGCAACTCTTTCTGGGGTTGCGTACTATTGTTACCATATTTCAAGTGCACACGATGCCTGGACGATCTGTTCCTTTGTATGATTAATTTTTGATTTCTTTGTATTTTGACGTACTCTCTCAGAATTTTTTTTTCGGAATTTACATTTATTCTTATCACAATCATCGGAATAACGATCCTATTAATGCATAGGACAAATGCATTTAGCAAGTTTTCTCAATGTTACAAATGACAGATTTGTGCGAGAAGCTTAAATCCACGTGGTCTGTATACACGCGCGTGAGCACATTCACCCGCCTTCCTTTCTTTTCTTTCTCTCCCCTCTTTCGATTCTCCTGTTCTCCTTCTAAGGTGTAGCATAGCCAACAAAACGATTGTGTTTTTTTAACATCCCTGCATTCCAGTCCTCGCACTTCTTCCTGTTTTGCGCGGAACAAATGCACGCTGTGCTAGAAAATTTCTTGATGCAATTACTCCGCCTAATATTCCGTCCCCGTCGTTTGCATTCCTCATCGTGTGGCACATAACATCTTGAGCTATAAGGCCATCGTTCATCTCCGCATAGCAGGATCAGCCAAATATAGAAGTCGTCCGAAAGCTGTATTGTAAATTGGAAGCGTCATTTACACCATGGAAGTATATATATATATATATGTTTTTTTCCCGTACACTCTACCTCAGGTTGAAGCTGCTATTTTGCAAGGCGCGTACCGCCTAAATTCTAGAAGCGAACTACTTGTTCCCTGCGAATTGTATTGGTATTATAGTTTGTTCTGTTTCTTTTTTAAGGCGCACAACTGCAAACAGAAGCCATATTTTACTTAATGGATTCAATTCGTTGATGTGCTTGAAATTCGGTATATGGCACAGGTGCTCTTTAACAGCTCGGACGTTAGCTTGTTATTGGCTTTCTACGGCTTTACTCAAAGAAAAAGAACTGCATCTACGTGAGCCAGTAAAAGTATAAACGCGCTTTCCCTCATCCCGTAAGAAAATGTTTCAGGTGAGAAACGCAGAAAAATGTCGATGTTATGCCTGAAAACTGACGATTTCAGTGATATACTTTTTTTTTCGTAAATTCTTGTGCCGTTTTATTCGCTGTTCAAACGGTCGTTTTATTTCCTTGTGTAAGCATACAAAGCCGCAGCAAATAAGCCAGTAAACAAAACTACTACGCAAGCAATTCGAGCAAGCGAAATTCCCGCAGAAATAACTAAAGAGAAGACCGCCTAGTCGGGGGCGTTGAGGCCCGCGTACCAACGGTCAGAGCCCAAGATGCGAGTTGTGAAAGGGTCCAAAGGGAAGCCGACACGTTTACGTGAGGCGCCGAAAAAAATTATGGCCAGACAGCACGTGTGCTACAAACGCTGTCAGCGCAGATATTTGATTCAGGACAAGAGCTAGCGTAGATACAACGTCGTGACGTGGGACTTTCGCGCTGGACAGCAAAAATTGCGAACACAGTGTGCGCCCGAAGGAATGCCCGTGGCTCGTGCATAATACATTTGCTGTACACGTGCTCTCATCTCGACCGGTAGTACCCTCATGTCGTCACGTATAAGTCCCATTTCTTCTTTATTTGCACTTCCTTCCGAAAGAAAATGCACATGTATGGGGTGTAGTTATTTTGACGTTGAATGCTTTAGCTATTATCTGGCCTGTAGCAAGAAAACAAGGCCGTATATAAGCTACCGTGAAAGAACGTAGGTGCACCCGGCGTGTTGCGTATACACCCCGCGAGGTGTAATAGGAAAAGTACCGCTATTCAGCTATGTCATGTTTGAACAGCGCTGCACGTGCTTTTACGGTAGCGGCGCGCAAAACGGTGTCAGGTAAGTACTCATAATCACGCTTAGAATTCTATTACCACCACTTTATTTGAGCATAGTTGTTTCTTAAATGGGAAAAATTGCCATCCACCCGACTTGTCTGCTTTTATAGAACTTTCCTACACTAAGCGGGCTTCCGCACATCCGATTAGACTCTTTAAAATGTCTACAGTCTTTGGGAACTTATCTTGTCCCACAGCAATTATCGCCATCTGCCTTGCTTGCGTCTCCTTTCTTGAAAAAATCCGCGCTTGCTACTTTCCTCTCTAGAATGCAATGTCACGTTGATAACGCGCATGTTGTTCGTGACCGGGCAATACCGGGCGCGCAACGTTAACGAAAAGATATGCGGGAAAGGTAAATGACGATTGCTGTTATCGGACAAGATAAACCCCAAAGGGTGCACAAAGAGTGTAGCCATAGTTTTTATTTCCTCCCATTCTTGTGTAGGCATATGTAAAGTGCTAGTATTTCTTAACTCTACGGAGAGATGTAGCGATCACCACCAGCGATTTCGGCCTCTACTACTGCTCCATGTTATGGAAAAGTGCTCGCTCTGAATACTTAATGCCCCATTTGTGCCTTGCTATGGGCGCGAAAGCAACACACTGACCGGGCATATATCTGCGGTTTTATCTGTGGACATACATTGGTTAGAACGTATGAAGAGCGATGTGCACTGGCGACAATATAATCCTCAGACAAAAATGAAACAGTACTATTAATGACAAGGCAGAAAAGTCGGCGTGACGTACATTCTTTTGGCCAATGATTCTGAGCTGGAAAATGAGGGAAAAAAAAGAAAAAGAAAAGAATATCGGGTGATAGTAAGGACAGGGGCAATAGACAAAGGTCATGACGGGAAGGCCTATTCATAGCGTAGTGTCCATTCCCCTATCATTTAGAAGTCAGGAAAATCAGGGATGACCTTAAAGCAATAAATTAACACTACATATTGTTTAAATATTTCTGTATAACGCATTGTGTGACTTCAGCATAATGCTCTTTGACAACGGCTGCTTCTTGAGACCGACATGAGCCCCAGCTAACAGTCCATCGTGCACATATAAAGGGTGATCAGAAACGCAACTTCTTATTTGTTGTTGAGGGCGAAAGAGCGAATAGCTGGGGACACCACAACTATCTCTCATTTACGGGCACAAGTGAATGTGGCGTGAAGGCAAGGTGACAGTGAAAATATACAAGACGGTATAATATATGTGTGTATCGGGCAGACAAAAAAGCAAAACTATCAGATGCAGGAAGCTTAAAAACCACTTTTCATACGCGCGCGCGCGCAAACACACGCGTTTGTGTGCACATTTGTGCTTTCACGTACGCACACACCCACACACGCGCATACACACACACACCAAGTAACACAAAATCAGCAACATTTCTTGCAAATGAGCATTTTCGAATGGAGCAGTATTCGGCGCATCGCAACAGCAGATGTTATAAGACCCAGTGAGGCCTCGCACTTCATGACGGAATTGTTTACACCATTTGTGGCGAATCAGAATAAGCGTGTTTCGTTGAGGTGTATGAAATCTCGAGAAAATGGGATGTGCAGTTTGGGACACGCAGTTCTAAGCTAAAAAGCTAGAGCAGCCTCTGTTGCTATAGTCTGCAATTCTGGAGTACTTCGTCATTCAAACCAAACCACTAAAAAAATCCAATGACACCCAAGAAATGAGTTAATTGTGAATGTTAAAGCTATAATGCACAGTTGAACGCCGCTGAGGGGTGCTTCGAGCTATGAACTTGCGGGCAAGCGAGCGTGTTGAGACGCTTGGCGCGTTTTGATTCGGCCTAGCCTATACGCCATTTCATACATCAGGTGCAACGCTGTGGAGGCTGAAGATGCTTTTTTGCAGTAGCTACGCTTCCGCACTTAAAAACAGTTCCGCGCCTATTGACCACTTTTGTGAAAATGTTCTTTATATAAGGTCAGTTCTGAATGAAAATAAAAATTTGCCCTTCGAAACAAACAAACAAACAAACAAGCCATGCGCTCATTCGGCTGCTAACACGTTTTTTTTTATCAATTTGCTTTTCCTTGTTTTTTATTTGCAGCCCGTCACCACGGCCTCAAGTGCGTGCTCGCGCGAGGAAACGCCGCTGGCGCCCAATGAAGCATGGACGGAACGCGCGGAGTGATAAAACTTTGAGACCACACTACTTGCATAGCTTCCGCAGCGATGCACCTGATGTATGAAACGGAGAACAGGCGCTGTTAGAAAGCAGGCGAAAGCTTACGCGGACAAGGAGCACGTGGATAACGCTGGCTTCCAGGAGCGAGAGCGTGTGTAACGTGACGTCAAGGTGATACCCTCTCCCCTCACGAAATACCTAGGGAGCAGGTGTTCCCTTTCGCCCGCGCTGCTTCGTCGAGGCCGTAGCCAGCAAAGCGCGAGTCACAGCCAGTGGGAAGTCTCGCTGCTACAGACGCCGCCGGCTTCTTCGCTCAGGGTCATTTCACGCTTTCTCATGCATAAAATAGCAGGAATCACTACTGCACAGTTCAGGCTGCAATACCGTTACGGCTGGCGACAAGCGAACGTCTGGCGTCGAAGTCGAGGCTCTACGCTTGACACGAACGCACGCACGCACAACGCACGCCGAAAGACAACGCCGTTTTACGCGGAACGGACATCTCCCGCCGGGAGCAGGAGGGCGTCATTACAGCCGTGGCGGCGGCTGCGGCTCTACGCGGATCGATTAACGTCTTCTGCCGCCCACTCAATCTCCAGCAAACGATCACTTTTGCGACGTGGTGCTCGGCATTCCGGGCGTGGTATCGTCTGCGTCTCTTAATGAAGAAACCACTGTCAGTGATGCGAGCGAGAGGGTCGCATCACTGGTTCCCTCACTTTTGTCGCCACTTGCCGCCAGGAAAAGTGGCTTTTGTGCATTCCACACTGCAGCGTTCAAGACTTCTAATGATCATGGAGTATGCAAAAAGCTCGTTCATATGACTGAGTGGGGTACAGGTAATGTGAAATAAATACATTGCAGTAGAACTTCTAAGCACCCTAATTGACTCGGTTCTGCTGTGTTTGTGTGTTTTTGTTTTAGTTCTCTCACTTTCCCACTTCTCATAAATCGACTATTTTCACACGTCTCACAAATCAAGCGTTTTCTCATTTTGTTCGTAATTTGCTTCTAACCTGGGCTTCTAAAGAATTATTTTGGCTCTATACACAATGCTAAATTTCAACCTCTAACTCTCTTCTGTCTCCATTTCTCTCTCTGTGATCGGTCTTTCAAAGTTGTCGCTGCGCCAAGCCAGACCCTTCGACCTTTGCAAGCTGGCTATTTCCTCCATTTTTTAGAGCGAACAATCTCGCGAATACACCCGCAGCTTTTATTCTTGATACTTGCTTTGATACTTGGCATTTGATACTGAGCTTTGATACTTGCTTTGATCTTGCGTTGATTTTCCTTGCCTCAGTACTGAGTAGCATGACAACAGCGGTCAGCGCAATTATTTTTGATGGCGTTGTTGTTGTCATTGATCTTCTTGCTATCTTCGAGGAATCAGAAGGATTTACGTCGTGATGGAACTGCTTGTTTAAGTCACGAATAATTGCACCAATTGAATGACCACCATATTATGGTCCCTTTATTTCTTTTTTCTTTTATTGACAAGAATAAATAAGATGATATCAGTAAAAGGTAGTGCCGACTACTCATTTACAAATAGGCGACATAGAAGTGAATTACACAATATCGCAAAGGTAAATAAAGAAAACAAGTGTGATAAAATAAATTGTAAAATGACACATTTATGTGTCACAAGCACCACCTAGGGCCCTATAACGTAAAACTATTCGAATATGTGTTATTCCAATTCCCTGACGTCAAACTTATGTAACCGCCGACGCAAGCATGGGGTGGTTGCCCGCAACGTTGTCGGAACAACCCAATCAAATGCACTCCTCTTTAAAAGAGGTCACTTTTGGTCGCCTTCAAAACAAATTACATTGCCTACATTGAGTAGTTTTTCTAATCTAATTGACTGACAAAAGGGGAGGAGCACGCTCAAGTGGAAAGGGTTTTGATGGGCCAGAGCCAGCGCATTGAAAGAGGGTGCTGCCGGCGTCTGCGACTGGTCCGCTTCTCCCCGATCTTTTCGACCAGATCGCGGTGGCAGATCGAAAACCGCCATGGCGTGCAACCGAAGGTAAAAAATTCCGCTAAAACGGATCCTCAGCAAAAAAGAGTTGGCAGAGCGACGTCGTAAACGTGCCGAAAAGCGTCGATAACGTTACACAGCCACGCAAGAAGCTTTAATAAACGCAAATAAACGGACGCTCTTCGGCAGGTGCGACTAGCCAGTGCTTGAGTGATCGGCGGGCAGCCATCTTCCATTCCTATTGTAACGGCGCAGTGTCCTGCTGTTCAGGGAGAAATTCAGTTTTGTTCGGCATATTAATGCGTGTTTAACCCGTACACGTCACTTGACGCGGTGAGCTTTCCCGGTTTTGTGACGTCGCGTGACAGGCAGGTGAAGTGGGTGCAGCCCGAAAACTTTCGACCAATGGCAGAGGACCAATGGCGAAAAGGCGTCGAATCAGAAATAAGAATTTTTCGTTTGTTTGGTCTAATCTTGCATAGTTATTGTGTACACGTCATGCTAGATGTGGAGCTGTGGCGATTTTCGTGGCGTCACGTGACAGACAGGCGATGTAGCGGTGGCGCAAAGGAGCTTTTGACCAATAGCGGAGGACTGATCGCAGTATTGGAATAGAAAAATTTGGAATAGCTTTACGGTATAGCACCCCTATACGGTGCAGCTACAAGAATCGTCATATTATGCGATGCTCTATTTCGAAGGGTGCATTTCAGTATATAACTATTGTGGACTCGGGACCGTGGCGTTTGAGCCACACGGCCAGCTGAGGCTCTCACAGACTGACAAAGGCAGAAGAGTATGGAGCCCTGTGTTTACTTGGTCCTGTGCAGGTAACACCTGCTAATGCTGCCTTCACCGCTCCCCAGGCAGCCCGGTCGGGAACCACGGGCTTTTTTTTTCTTTTTTTGTGAATGGAGGCCCCTGTTACCTTGATGCAATTTACGCCTCGCGCGTCAGTGCCAAGTTAAACTGTTCTTTCACTTTCTGCGTAGTTATAGGAGTAGCCTGGGCCCATGTTGTTAATTAGTAGGCCGTATAAAAAAAAAATCTGGCTCCTACGCGGCTTTCATCCGCTGCCAGCACTGTGCTCTGACCCTCGAGTTCGCTAATCGCTTAGTGGCACACAAGCAAGAGAATCACCGGTCATCTTTTCCTCACCTTCTTTTGTTTTTTTCCGCTCACCGCGGGTTTTGTTACAGCCTTAAGCGCACCTTACTTCGGGGCGCCATTATCTTACATAATCATTTCCGTCCCTCAGGAACACTCTGTGTAGGTAGCAAAGTACAACGCTGGAGCTTAATTGCCAACTTTTCACGCCAGCAGCGGAACATTGGCCTAAAAGAGGGCTTTAATGAACTTCCACTAAGCGCCCATTTAGATGTGGAAGGCTTTATCTCAGCGCGCGTCCAATGGCAGTAAGGACGCCTAACATGGGAGGGTGTGAAAACGGACAAATGCTACTGGCGGGGTCAAGCATTAAGAGTAATTCGAGCGGGCGTACACGAAGGCGTTGCGTGCTTTGGGACTTTTTACATCTTTTTGTTGCAGCTTGTGAATTGTCTATGCAATCTTCTTTCAGTACATGGTTTTGTGCGCATTCTAGTGCGATGGCGTACTTATGCAGCTGCACTAATAATCACTCTGACTTCTAACAAGGGCCGACTAATTACATTGTTGTCGTTAGGTGGTTCTTTTCTTTCTTACTGAGTCAGCTTGGATATCAAGCACGAAGAATGCTTCAAACGTGGTTTGCAACTCAAATGTTCCAATGGACAGCCAGCACAAAATTCTTTCATACTAGACAGAACCGACTAAGTTAACCTCCAGCCGACGACACAATGGATTTGTGAGGATGGCTGGAGACAACCTCCAGCCACCCTCCCAAATCTTGACAGAGTTCGCTGGAACCATGACAAAGGAACCCTAACAGATGCGGGTGACAAACGCCTGCGAGACAAGGATGAGTGTTCTGAACGTAACAAAGAAAACCCGCGAAACAAGAGTCAGAGAAAGAACTCCCAAACATTGGTGATGCTCTAGTAAGCCCAAATAAACACTGACTAAAGAAAGGGGCTATGAGAAGTGCCAGGGCCCGCCTTGAACTAAAGTGCCCGGGTTTTGTCTTTCATTCTCAAGGAAATATTCTCCGTTTTCTATCGCCTCGCAAGCATGTAGCAACGTGTTTCGCTTCTTTGATTGCTAATTGATGCGCTGTACGAGAGTGATATTGCGCCTGTGTTTTAATTACATTGCCAAAACCGTCACAGTTTGGACGGCATTAGCTCCGAGCAAGCTGGCTTGGCCAGCCACCGCAGAAGCACTTCACAACCAGCTGAGGAGCGGTCGGAGACAGCGCGCCTTATGAACCCGAATCAGAGTTAGTCTTATTGTCCTAATAAGGTAGACTAGAAGGCACTTATATACAAGCGGAGGTACCGAAGTCAAAGACCGTCATGGGAGATCTTTTTCAAATTAAACACACCAATGCAAACGAAGGAAAATTGTGAGGAAGCAGCAACTAATGTTTTTTAACACAACTAGCACATTTATAAACACATATATAACCTAATATTAAAGATAACAAATGGGGGTACCGAGCTTAATAGGTGAAAATAATGAAAATACATTATAAGCGCTCACAATAAGTTTCGAAAATCGCAAGAGAAGGCTAATTGATTTCATGGTCATGGGACTTTAAGAAGATGTGTACAATCGGTGCTATATTACGAGTAAATGCATTGCAAATAGCATCCTCAGTTTCCTGCTTACAGCGGCCATGTGCTAGGTATAATATATTATGAACCTTGAGACGAGCGTGAGGGAGAAAAAAGAAAAAGAAAACCACTTCCTAAGAAAATACAAGTCCTCAATAACGAATCCTGAAATGTTCTTCGTAATTGTGTTTCTGTTATAAAATTGACTTACGATTACTCTGTTATGAAGGCACATACGGAAAGGAGCACACCCACAAGCACCCCACTTCAAACACTACATATATGTTTGGACTGTTGAAGCTGCTTGCACTATATGTGTCGTCTTCGCAGACAATGCTCACATTCTGTGGGATTGTCCGGGAAGCAGCCCCGGCATCCACGCTATAGCATGCAACCAAATTGGAACCTTCCCGCACGCCTGTGACACCTAATGACTGCCTCATAGACTTCTCTCAGGATTATACACGCAAGCTATGACGGAGATGATCACTTAGCTCAGCTTGGCAGCCGACGACTCCGACAGCGGGCAAACCCAGCAGGGGTATCAGAAATAAAGGCTACTTCCTCTCTGCATATTGCAGTGATTCGGTCGATGTTCCCGCAGTTTAGGTGGTGCAGTATTTTGTTTGACACTTTTGATTAGAGGCTGGACTTCCATTGTCCTCAGAAAGGAAATACGCCTGTGTGTTTGTCAACGTGACAAAAAAGAAAAGAATACAGTGGCCCGTGTATTACGCCCCAAATCGTGGAACGCCTCCTGGGAGGTTCTGTGAGGAATGTTATTTACGTCTGGTTTCCCCGTATAGAACGCGGCGGACAGCCTGAGTTACAAGCGACCAGTGTATCGCCGTCTATGTCTCGTTTTTTGGCGGTCCCGTATTTCAAAGCCTATTCCCCTTCTTCAGAAATGCTACCCGCCAAGTTTGATTCCAGCGGGCAATTACTGGAGTCTCCCCGCAACGGTAATGGCTAATGAGACTCGAGGTTTGAACGACAGAGCGCATCCTTTAGCATCAGGTACCTTAGCTAATGGTTTCCTGATGGGGCCGACGAGCAAAGCACGCGTACTAGCCAGGAGCGGGGGCTATCGTGCCCGACAATTATTCGTTTTCTTACGATAGGGCTCACCCGTCTACCGTACACTGTACGACTATAGTATGCTGGAAGTTTACGGTAGTGCTCTTTTAGTGCTATTTATGTCTAGTAGGTCCCGATATCGCGGCGCTTACTATTGCGACAACATTTGAAAGCTGAGAATAAAGTTTGCTCTTTCGTCTTTTCTCGTTACGTCGCAGCCATCGCAACGTCATCGTCATTATTGCATCGCCATCGTTAGGCTATCTCCTCATTCTCAGCTTTGCCTTTGCTGTATAATGAACAAGGGCAAGCTTCACCCACCACTGCCACTGGGTGCCGAACTTACTACCCTACGTTAATAGGCACTTGGAAACCAGGTGCACTAACTTCTTTACATCTGTCGCACAGTTTTGGCACCTGGAAAACTGTGCGGGATAGCGTGGCAGGGTGTGAGAATGGCGGTGTCTGTGTGTGTATTTAGGAGGTTGCAGGAGGCAATACTCTGCGTAATAAGACCGTGTTGTGTGCCTCGTAAAATGTTGTCGAGGAGATGGCGGTGTTCTGCGCGAGGGCATTACGCTGCAGTAGTGTTAAGAACCAGAGAAATCGCTGAAGCCAATAGGCATTTCTTGTTGTAATCGGGACGATGCCCACAGCCGAATATGTGAGCGAGCTGCAGAACTCGTTAATATGGTGCCCAAGCATTCTTGCACCATGCATGCGTGGTTCTTAATATAATAGCTTTTATGGATGCGCGTTTCACCTAGTGAAAGTTGATCTCTATATAACTGCATCTCATGCGTATAATTGTGCTGTGTCGGCCTATGAGACTCGCCAAGCGTCAGCGGCAGCCACACCCTAAACGAAACCGCAAAACTCAGTTCTGGTGTCTGTTGTAGAACGAATCGCAACTGTTGAAATACCAGGGAAAGTCGTCCGCATGGAAGCACAGTATTGTTTAGGTGGTCGAGTGAGCCACCTGCCGAAATGCGCTAAACTTCACGGCCACCTATGTAAATAAGGCATATATATATATATATATATATATATATATATATATATATATATATATATATATATATATATATATATATATATATATATATATATATATCACATAGATTCATAATGGTCACTACATAGTTCAATATGAAGACAAATGCACAAAGGCTATGAGTTTTGTGCATACACTACAACAAACGCACTAAGAACAAATAGGTTACGTTCGCCTATTCAAAGCGAAGAAGCACACGTGGAATGTCTCCTGCTCTTGAGACATAAAAGTGACCAGAACGCCCTTGATTTGAACCATAATGTGACATAACACAACGAAGCATAAGTGACTTCTAAGCTGTTGCACAAAAGCAGAAGGATATCATAACTGTAGGTGTTTGAGAGCAAGGAACATTCTTGAGGTGATTTCGCTTGCGCGAGGTAGCTTGAACGAGGTGTGCTTACAAATTAGTTGAATCATAATAGATCAGAACACAGAAAACAGGTAATCGGGCCCCTTGGTTTCGTCCCCTTCTCTTTCGTATCACGCAAGAGTAACATAAATATTCCTGCCATCATTGCTTACCGCGCTGTTCATGTCGGTTCACCCCCCCCCCCCCCCCCCCATTTGTATTCTGTGACCATTTTCTGCCGTGCATGCCGTAAGCTTCAGCAAGGAGACGAATCCCGCGACGTAGGCTCTGACGAGGTACCGGACTAGTCCGATCAAGTTGGATGCTATGTATAGTACATCGAGCTAGCCGCCGAGAGTTGTCTTGGTCGATAGACAACGGCGCTGGTTCCAATAGCTAAAGACGGCCGCTTAGCTAGAGTGAGTGCTCCTTTCCCGAAAGCACTGCGAGGATTGCCTCTCTGATCCCTGGCGCTCACTGGGGCGAAGCCAACAGAAGAAAGAAGCAATGCACTTCAGCGAACTGGGGCGAAGAAAGCTCATGCCTTTTCTATACACGCACCGAACAAGCCTTCCTGTCTCATTTCTTCCCAACATGGCTACCGGGTACCCGATGAGAGCGTAATTTACTAGGGAAGGCACTGTCTTCTCTAATTCGTAGCGGAAATCGAGTGTGCGCAGGTTCCACCGATGACCGTCCGGCATATGGCGGCATTTTTTTTTTTTCGTGCGAGAAGAGAGAATCAGTTTAATGAGTGGAAAATGTAGAGAGGTGGGCCGGAAAATTGAGCATCTGGCCTGCTACACTACGTAAGAGAAGGGGAAAAGGGGAAGAAAAAGGGTCGCAAGGGGGATGATAATGGGAGGAACGAGGTGAAGGACACATGGCATAAATGGTATCACAAGCTTGAGTCCAGGCCCGTGTCGCCTAAGAAACATGAAAGAGCAGTCATTGTCTCTATCGTCTGCCAACTCTGTGGCCATGCGCCTAGCAAGAGGTCCTCCGACAGTGGTCTATTGTATAAATGTCTCAAGGCAGTTGCCATTCTCATATTGCGGCATTACCAATGGGAGCCAACTACAGCGTGACTTAGTTGTGTCTATACTGAGGGAGCCCTACTCCCCTTTGTCAGACTCACACGAAGCAATTTGCCCAAAAGATTAATCTTTCGTACGTTACTCAAAATAATGCAGTTGTGCTATGCGTAGAAATATTGGAGAAATAGTTTAAATATGGCACGCCCTTATTCACTATGGCTAGAATGTTTAAAAAGGATGGAATTGATATCGTTGTTAAATGTCACTTTTCTCTTTGCATATGGCACTATCTCAATATTACGCCAAGAAATGACATTCTGCATATGCTTTCTACTTTTTGTGATTTCCTCGACAATTTCGGGATTTTAAACGATATCAAATTTATGAAATTTAGGCAAGAATTAGGTACGATGGAAAGTCAAGGGCTACTCAGCAATATAGAAGAAACAAGGAATAATTTTATACACATGTTACACATATCTGCGGAAAATGTGACGTGTTGGTGGAAGTCTTGCTAACAGATAGGGCACATTGGGCGAATAGGCTGTTTTACGCATTCCCATTAATATCGGGGCCGGTGTAACAGATGCCTAGCGAGTTGCTGTATTGCTTGGAGTTTACGTTTAATTTCTTTATTGCTGCGAAGACTCTTTCAAATACTTCAAGGGGAATGAACATGCCATGAGAAGCAAATCCTCATTCCTCAGTCCTCTTTCCGGATATTGTTTCGACCCACCTACATTAATACCCAAATGGGCGATATAGGTTCTGAAAGTAAATGAAAGTAAATAAACTCTTGTTGTGCAGTGTGATTAGCAGCGCGTCCTCTGCAAAGAGAACTTTAACTGTGATCAGAATACTTGTATTCATCGTGTGCTCTTGAAGCGCAAGAAATGAGTCAGACGTACTTTCCGTTAGAGCAAGCAGGAGGTTAAAAAGGAGCTTCTGCAAGGAATAAGGTGATTTTTGGCTGCATTTTGAAGTTGTTAGCCGTTTGACCAACTTGATAGCAGAAATGGTTTGCACAAAATATAAATAGGAATGTTTGATAACAGACTGCCTTATTCAAGCTTGTACTTAACTTTTTTTTTTTTTTAGTCGACGCCAATCTGTTCAACATGGCTAAACCAGTGAAAAAGTACGAAAACGTAGCTTTGGTGCTTCTCTTTCCAGACGAAACTATGTCATATAGTGCAGCAGCGCTCGCTAGTGATGATCGCACCAGAACGAAACCAAAGAATGAAACCTCAGACAAACAAAAACGAAACAAAGTTACACCCCTTTAGATGATATAAATGGTCTTCAGAGCTCCCAAAAAATTGGCGTGGTGAAGTTATATTCTACAGGCATCGGATTAACAGTGAGACAACGAAGGCACAACGCCGGGTGCACATCATTCAAGCAATGAAATTGGTGTATTCGTTCGTACTCATTCACCTTAAGCCGTGACTTTGCTACACCGATGCATCCTTACCACAGCTTTTCGTGCGAAAGCACTCCAAGCATACCAACCAAGATTTCGCCTGTGTCTGTTTGAAGCCTCTCCATACAGCCCCCGCATTCGCGCGCAATGCGCGAAGAGGCTGTGCCCGCTAAAGCGCCCGATCCGCCTCCGTTCACCTAGGATGGATGGCTGGCTGGATGGATGGATGTTAGGAGCGTTCCCTTTGGAACGAAAACATGACGTCACGCCGACGACACTAGCTCGCGCCTTCACGCGTGACGTCATGGAAATCTACCGCGCTCTCTATAAACACGCTCGCGTGCCGCACCGCTTAGTCACTTACTCGCCTTGTGCGCACCGACGGCCGGTGCGTATGCGCGAAAAACCGTTTAACAATGACATTGCGGCTTCAAAGCATTTAATTAGTAACCGGTCAAACAACGGCCTAGCAATGCCTAACTTGGTGCAAGAAAATGGCTAATTTGGTCGAGGAAAATCTGCTATCGCAGTATGTCCCGTCGTTGGCGCAGCCAAGATGTCTGTCAGTTTTTTAATGGTTCTGAGTCATTTTGCCTCGACATTCTTCAGCGCTGGTCTTATTCTCTCCTATTCCGTCACTCCACCTCAACTAGTTCTTGTCGCTTCTCATTTTCATTGGTGACGTACTCTTGAGAGTATCCTTAAAGAAAAGTTTCGTGTCACCTTTCTTTCTCAGTGTCCTGGTGCTGTCATAAAGAACCTATGATTATTGAGGCAAAATATGCAGAACAGCGAAAGAAAACTACTGCAGTAGCTTGAGCTTTGGAAATAGCCCAAGGTTAGAAAAAAGGCAACAAGAAACAAAAAGAAAGCTATGAAAGAAATAATTATGCAACGCGTTGAAATACACCTAATAAAGCAAGGAAAAAAAGTTATTTCCCGTGGATAGTCTAGCCAGGATACTGGCCTATGACTCGTTTTGAGTCAAGCAATTTTACAATAAATTAGCCAACCACCCTGTAGAAATGAAGTGTTCTTCGAAGGAGCTGCTTCTACAGGTGAAGCGTAACACAAACAAGTGCTTGAATAACCCTCGACGTCATTCCTTTCCTGTTTTTACAATTTTAAATGCACTTATTCCTATGACTCGTTCTCGTTACTTCGCCTATTAGTGGTGAGCGGGAATTTAATTCGCCACTTCGGTTTCTAACCCTGAGATGAGTTCATAATACTGCAACCATAAAGCGTTGTCTTATCTACCATTTATTAAGAACTTGAGTTCCAGACGCAGGTTTTAACTGCGATGTCAACCATTCTTCTGTTTCTCTTTCAGATCCTCTTACATCTTCGTGTTTAAGCCCCCGTTTACGTTCTTGACCTCCCATCCGCATCAGTAGCTCTGAATGCAAGTATTTTACGTGGGCAGATGGAATCAGGCATCCCATCGATACCTTACTCCCTTCGCCTACTAGCAACGCCTACTAGGAACGCAAGGAAAGGATAGTTCTTATCCACCGTTTTTCAAAGCACGAAACGCTTTTAGCTCCCGTTATCGGCGACCTTCAAATGATCTTGAGCCAGAAGCCAGAGCCATTTTCCTGTCACTCAATGGAGAACATCCGGGCAAGTTGCGTTTAGAAAACGTTGGTTGCGACAGAAGACGATACTAACACTGAGTCAGAATGACGGCACCATTCCAGTGGGACGATAAGAAATACAGAGTACGACGCATTCTATACATGGCCCGTTTTCAGAGTGTCCGAGTTCACACTCACTAACATATCACCACACAGACCCACGGAAACACATAGTTTCATATAAATGAATTGTTACATTATATAAAATGATGTTGAATATAAACAGTGTACACAGTGGTTATGTACAATGATGACGTGACAGAGGCATTTTACATATTTTTGTAAATATTCTGTGTCATTGGTACAAACAAAGAAGGTCGTGCATACGAGAACGCGTTGCGAGAAAAAGAGGTCACCCGGGCAACCAGTCAAAACTTCAGAAGATGCCGTCTCTGGCCCCCAACCCTTTGTACAGGACCGCATAACACACGCTAGTTACTGACCAAACAAGTTACAAAATATATTGCATGCGAGTTCTTCCTGTTTGTTCCCAATACCACTGAAGCTGTAGCTTCTAGTGGGCTAAAGTGTTGTTTCGACGTTCAAAAGGCAGACATAGGGTACTACACACTTCACTGTGATCTTTTGGCGCTGAGATATGGTTGCCTGTGCTCTTTGAATGCCAGCGGTATGTGGTTTCCGTGGCGCCGGTTTTGCGTTTTTTCGAGAGATGGCGCCACGCTGCATGGCGCCTCATTCAGGCGATCTTCTAGCTAGCGCTCTGTCGTGCTGCCTTCAGCCGGTTTCCTCCTAGCTGGGCAGCGTCCGTATGTACCAGTGCATAGTATGGCATGGTGTGGTGCAGTGTGGTGTGGTGGGCTGTGCCGTTGCGAACATGCACTACACGCATTTTAAGGTTGTGGCTAGTGTCATCTCCAACCAGTTAGCTTTGTCGGTTGGCAATTCATGCTTACATATACTTTCGATTACAGGAGAGCAAGCAATTTTTTTCTTACTAGCTATCGGTTACGTCTGTATCACTTCTATTCATGCTTTCTACCATCTCTCCTTTTGTGGGTTACCCTTGCCTTTTTCGCGAAACACGCCGCTTACCTGCTAGGGTTTCACAACTCCGCATTGTCGTCGAGGTTGCTGTTACTACGCTTTGTCTCCACGTGCGCGCCTCAAAGTTCTATTTTAATTTCTCCATTCTTTAACTATTCAACTTCGTTTTGATTAAACTACGTGTATGGATGTTAGACAAAGTTGTCTACACACTGTGTCGTTCAAGTGGTCCCCCATTTCACGTTTGATGCTCGGTGGCCGAACTCACGAGGCTCTCGGAAGGTGAAGAAACGTTTCGCGAATGAATGATTCATCAGGCGACTTTATTACGAATGTTTTGCACGTGCCGACTGTTTTGCGAATTGATTAATTCACTAAGCAGGGAAGGTTCCCACTTGTTTGTCGAAGCTGTAACCAATACCATCAAGTACGATTGCGATTTTACTGCATGCTTTATTGCTTGCTCCTCGCGAATGGCATCCATTCTCGGAGATTGGTAATTCCATTTGCGGCCTTTTCTTTCCTCTCTCCCATATTTCATACAAGTTTTTCTCTTCCTCAATACAGAGTAACCAACTGGATGTAAAATCTGGTTATGATGTCCCCCGGTCAAGGCCTTGAATTTGGGCTGTTATATCTTAAACGTCACTGAAATTGAAGAAAGAAAGAATAGGCGTTCTCACATTATGATCATGCCGGCAATACCATAAAAAAAGCTTAATCACATGCGTGCGGGCTACGCATTTTCGTGAGAAGCCGATTATTTTTATGTGGCCTCTTCATTAGAAGGAAATCAGCCGGAGAATAAAAATGAGACTAGCTCACGTGGCAGTCATTGTCAAGCGACTAGCGGTAGCTGGCCTATTAACCTACAAAAAAAAATGTACCATCAATGAACGCGAAGATCCTACCGGTGAGATTGGCTGTGGACCTAAAAAATCTTTTCTTGCCTGAAACAAAGTTATCTCCAATAAAATATTATTCTCAAGAAAGTATGGCGCGAAGACACACGGACGAGAAAAAAATCGCGAACGAGCGCAGACTAGAAACAGTACCTTAATAAAAAAAAGTGTAAAAGTGTAAAAAAGTGTAAAAGAGTGGTGGCTAAATAATCGATCTCTAGTTCATGCCGACTCACCGACGGCCTCGCAGCGCACATGCCACGGGAATTATGAATAAAGAATGTCTTAGCAATCTGCCTCGCTGTCCTATATTTGTGTCTTGACAACACCTTCGTTTCCTTCAGCAACAGTTTGCGCTTGCATTCTTTGCAATGTAAGAATAAATTAGACGTCGGCTGCACATTCTAAGCTTCCTCCGTATAATGTCTTTTTTGAATTTGCGATTGGTATGCGAATTTATTTTAGGTCTCTTCTATTGCACTGAATATCCAATCAGGGGCCCCTCACAACAGTTACCAAAACTCGTAGCTCTTTATCTACAAGTTACAACATTCACTGCACAAAAAAAACCTCCTTGTGCGGCAAGAAAGCACAGCCGCAATAAAGAGCAAATGACACTATCAACCATAATGACGACGGTCTTGACAGACAAAGCGAACAAATACCAGTGCCTCCCATTCTGTGTACTGCGCCAAAACGAACCATGTCGTGAGCAAGCGCAACAGCCGAAGTCGTTTCAGTGCTTTACGTAGGCGCCCTTTCTCTGTGCAGAAAGTGCTTGAACTCTGACCATGCCCCAACAGAGATTACTTCTGAAGGCTCAGCGAGATATTGTACTGGACAGTGGCTTTATCAATTCCGTGTGACATCGTATATGCAAGTTTATTGCTCTACGTTTCTATCACCGATTCGTGCTTGTGTTATTCGTGGACGTTGGTAATATCATTTTTCTTTATTTTCTATGCAATCCAAAGTGATTTGTTACTGTTGTTTTTTACTTCATTGTATACCTGTTCCGACAGTGTTTTACAATCTAATTAGGTTCTTTTTTATTTTGTTATTGTTTTTCATGGCTGCATTTTAAGGATAGTGGACCTTTTCTGGGGCAGGACTTCCCATATTTCGCAGTTAATAAAGGAACAGCGCGACATTGTATGAAAGTGGTCGCCACGGTGCAGATAAGATGCCAATGAGCCCAATAACTGCGCAGGAAAAATTAGTTTGCTGGTATGCCATCTCGCTGGGTTTTCGCCGTAGAAATAGAATGTAGGTCGAGAGGAGTCATTGTTCATAATCTCGGAGAGGGTTGAGCGCTATAATTGCCTCACGTGACACATCGCATCGCGGCACAAGGGTTAAACTTTAATGATGGGGCTGTACGTGATTCAGTCAATTATGATAATTTTATGCGTACATTGTATGCATACATTCGCGGTCTGCACCACGTTTCGTTGCGTAGCGAAGACGCTCCTGGTCCGCGCGACGCTCCCTTCGGGCCTGGGTGTCCAGGAGGCTTGGTGCACGCTTTGGAGTCATTCTGCCGGCGCGTGTTTACGTGCTGCTGCTGCATACGTGGCTAGCACGCTGTTGAAACGCCAGCTCGTAGTGCTCGCTTGAGGCTATAGATGATTGTGATGTTCAAGAACTTGCCAAAGCTTGCCATCGCCCGTCGGCCTATAAAGCGGTGAAGGCACTTTTGTGCTTCTTAAGGACGACGGGCTTGTGCGACCAACTGTGACTATTAATGCAATTTCTGTAAGGCCACACACGTCAGCGAACTCACTGCTATTTCCTTCTTTCCTTACCTCCTCTCTCTCCCTGTTATCTTTATTTCCCCCTTTCCCTTTCCCCCGGTGTAGGGTAGCCAACCGGACATGATTCTGGTTAACCTCCCTGCCTTCTTCTTATCTCTTTTCCTCCCTCCCTTCCTACACTATCCCAGCCCAGCACGCTACCTCCATAGCCCAGCACTTGCATTTGTGTCGCATAGGAAAGCAAGTACAGCACGTGCTATACGCACAGAATGTGAAACGCTGCCGCTGTGGCGCCAGCCTCGATGCGCTGAGGCGAGCGCCATCTGGTCACGTTGCAAAAAACCCAGCGGCGCGGATGAGCAAGACCACAGCAGCAGCGCCCGGGAGAGTCGAGAGAAGAGGTAAAGAAAGATTGGCTTTAATAACTAAACAGCCGTTCTTTGCCTGGTTAGGGGCGCGACACAACGCACGTACTTTGTTTGCTCAGGGTCCTGGGAGACTTTGACATGTCGTCGAGATTGAACTTACTTGGAGAAGGGAGCCATGATGTACCATCAAAGTCAGATCTTCATAAATAATTACTGCCTTTCTAGACGACTTATCTACAGAAGAATTACAGAATACCCAGAGTCGGAAAAAACTGAAAGTAGCACCAAGTTGGCGTTTCGAGAAAGTAAGGGATATTTCCAAGGGCGTTTCAACAGCGTTAGGTTCGAAAGCTTTAGTTAATTACGGGCTTTTATACGAGCGTGCGTCCTATGGCCGTTGTTCGCAATGTTTGCATATGTCCTTGCAGAACTGTACGTGACACCGCGTACACATTTGGTGGTAATTTGGCGCATGTTAAGGGCAATGCAGGACGAAAGTTGAACTTTTCTGGTCTAATTATGGGCTTCGCAAACTTTTACTTATAGTTATTTCCTTCTCAAACGCAAGTGTGATATGAGGCGCGTAATCGAATTGAGGCATCATGTTTCTAATAAGCCAAAGTAAGGAACTGGTTATGGGTGATGTGTAGTCAGATTTCGAACTGTGTGCATTATTTGCGCTTTCTGAAGTAATTTATTTGTTGAGAATGGTATCTACCCGAGCTGTAGTAAAGCTTATTTTCTAATATGGTTCTTGATAACGTTGTTCAGACTACCATTGTGAGTGGGCGAGTACTTACATGCAATAGGGTATCGGTATTTCGCGAGTACAGAAGGAGACTGTCCGCTCCTGTTTCGGGGAAGCTTGAATTGTACTCGAAATATTGTTCTGGCCGGATTCACAAGAGGCAAGAAGAGCAGGAAAATAGATGAAATGCGTAGAGGTTACACGTTATTAACTGTCCGTTTGGCGACGGGTAGAGGGGCGGTGGGAGAGGAAGGGGTAGACAAGTAGAGAAAACAAAAACAGAATATTAGGCATTTATTACAGTATAGAAGCTTGCAAAGCGTCATCCAGTCTTGCGAGCGAGCGCTTGTTTAGATAGGGCGACTGGCCAATTTTAATAAATTCTAACAAATGATAAACTTTGTGGATTCGGTGGCACAATATCATGAATAGCTCCATGTGAGGTTCGGGCACCAGGCCTAGGTTCTTAAGGGTGCCCCAGCCTGTGTGTACCCGTCATAACCCCTCACTCAACTAATATTGGTAAATAAGGGGCAATCTTGTTGCCTTAGAACTGGGAACGGTGGTAGGAAGAAAATGTCTGTGGTAGTGCCGCAGGAAATTGGAGCTTAAAGCGAGAGCAGCAGCAGGATGGCAACCGGCGTAGTAGTTTAAGTGTTCAAAACAGTGTGATGCATAAGGCAGTGTTACGGGGGCAGTGCCCCGTGACAGCATAAAATAGTGCCGACACAAAGAGTAAGAAAATCGATTGCTCGGTTGTCGCTCACATGTCCAATCGTATATTCATACATTTCGCACCTCACGGTTACCGTCCACATAGGTACCACGTAACCTGTCAGCTTAAAACGTAAGGAGCGTTATAATTACGTTCGGAATGAAAATTATGATTCCTCACATTTCGTAACGTCATCTTCAGATTTACAGATTCAGTGATGGTTGCTTCTAGTTCTCGATCTTTGTGAACGACTTGTGCAGTGAAGCACTTTCACATGAACTGTCCAGAATTCGGTCATCGTCTACTCTATTTAAGCGATAAGTTGAGCCACTTGGAAGGGCAAAAATACATCTCCTGCTATGCAGAAATGGTCATGGACAGCCTGGTGTTTTGTTCGCAGACAGCGAGCTAATTATATAGCTTCTTGCAGATTCTTGTAAATCTACAAATAAATTTGGTATTATCCTATTGAAGTAGATTTAAAAGTGAACGCGTAATATTAAAAGAATGTTAAGTGCTTGCTCCTAGAGCTACTTCAACAATGGAATACGTGCGTACGCGATAATAGTGTTTTTGATGTACAGTGTTATGTTCTTTTCTTTTCAATTTCGCGTCTGTGCTGTACTTTTCTTAATGTTGCTGCGATATATCATTCTGTTCTTTTATCCTTTATTTTCTTCTTTCTTAAACACAAGTGCAGCGAAGAACTCGGAATAACCCGCATGGTTAAGATCCTTGCTTGTTTTATATTTCCTCCTATCTCTCGCTTTCTATATCTGCACTGCGGACATCAACTTATATCTCTTAACGCGTACACACGCATTAAGATTCTTCTCTCTATAGCTTTATTGCTTAATTTGTCAATGTCTGTTTTCTTTTGACTAGCTTCGTATGGGGATAACGGTAGCCTGAAATTTACAGCGAAGCTGTTAAGGGCTGGCTACTTTCCCGACTATCGCGTCCGCGTGCAGAAAAAATATCCAGAAGATAGTGCAATGCCTGGCCGACCCACGGCGGAGGTGAAGCAGGCGTTAAAGGCGCCCCATGCGTGGGCAAATCCCGAAGATTGGGAAATGCCGGGCCGACACGCGGCGAAGGTGCAGTTCGCCGTTAAGGGGCCCTCATACACAGCCTCGCTGGTCATCCTTCTTCACAGAGTGGAAGGGCACTGAGTCTTTTCACCTGCGTCTTGGAACAGCCTGCTATAACGACTTTCCCGTTTGTGTGCAGTTATTTAGCAAGAAACACCAGCACAGTGTTGAAGTTTATTGCGTAACCAGACAGTTTAGAAAGCGCGAGCGCTGAACCTTTAATTCGCGTCTTGCTTAGTTATCGTCGGTGTCTTCAGCGCGCTAATAAAAGAACAAAGCCACTCGTGCGCACAGGAACCATTAGCGCAGCCACGTTCTCCTTCTTGTACCTGACAGTGCAGCACATCTTCGTCGTCGTGCGTGTCCATAAGATGGTGCGAATGGATCGTATTGAGAGCGCAAGCGCCAGTTTTGTCGCAACCAGTGCCGTTGCTGTCTCGCTTGGCGCACCTCCCCCCCCCCCCCCCCCCAAAAAAAAAAAAAGAAGAGTCTGAAGCTTAAGCTGGGCTATTGCGAAAGCCTACACCGGGACGACGGTAGACAGTTGACAAATAACCGCGAGTGGAAGTTGCAAGCTCCAAATGGGGATCAGGAAACGAAAGAAGGAATGGTATGGCCCTATAATGAAATACGGACAGTGTAGAAAATGGTTCTGCAAATATGAGCGTTTCGGCAATCGAGGACGAGACGACGTGACCCTGAGCGTTAAGCTGGTACATCATAGTTTCGTAACAAGAACTGTACCGAAGGCGTACCGCGTCAGGAAAAACGGCGTCTTTGGTGACGCTGTAGATGAAAAACAATAAATGTAGACAAGTAAGTATTGCAAGAACATAAAGGTTAGAACAAAGTATAACAATTGCTTGAGTGCCACGACTGGGCAATGTTAGCGCTCTCGTTATTATTTTCAGACCGAACCATTTCCTTTTTCGTTCTGACAAATTATTTTTTTTCACTCTTTTCTAGTTTCATTTATTCCTTTGATTTTGTTATTCTGCTCTCTGGAACAATTCTCTTGTTGATTTTCACCAGCCTGTACTCAAATTCTGTTTCATTTCATTCACATTTAAATATGCTCGAATTTCTTGTACTTCTGCTACCATAACACAGGCCCATCCTACAGAGCCAGTATGAGTGGCTGTGACACAGGGGCTACTACTACTACTACTACCACTACTACTACGACCACCACCACCACCACTATCACTGCAACTACACTACACCTATTAACCCTACGGCGCTTGCGGATGGCGCTGCTAAGCGCGGCCGCGTGGGGCCTATTTTTTAAGTGATCTACGGTGGGTACAGAGTATTGGCATGCCAAGGGCTGATGGCTTCGTGTGCGCCGTGTTCTCGCCGCATAGTTTCTTTTTGCAAGATGTGTTCATGTTTGCCTCTGCGCGTGCTACCGTGCTTGTTAATTTAGTTAGCAGGTGAATGTTTACAAGCTCATACGGCCGATAAAGCTATTATCCCTAATTCATATACCTGCCTAATATTTTGCTATGCAGTCAACGTTTCGCCTTTCGGGCGCAGGCGCAACATTTTCTTTATGGGTTAACCACGCGAGGTCTTGTGCGTCGCACGGTTTCTGGATGGTGTCACTATTTAAGGGGTCGATTTCAGAAGACCTCGCTGTAGAGTGGATAGTAGGCGAAAGTTGAATCACACTTCATATTTTTGATAATGTCATCCCTGTGCAGTGCTGAAAGAAATGGAAGGTTGTTGCGGTTACAAAACGTAGTCAACCGAGTTCAGAAGCTTTCTCTGTCATACTATGCAAGGTATCATGGTCATAGCTATGTGCGCCGGTGTTTCCGTACCATCAGCTGATAGATCTTTTATTCAGCAGATGTAATTTTAAGATGCACACTGCTCGTCGCTGCCGAAATAGCGTTTCTTGGGGCCCAGAAGATCCCAGTGTAGGCTTGTTCATTCGATCTCACCCCATTTTAGACGCCATGGCTAGAAGTGTTCACGAAGCACTAATAAGGAAGGATTGATCACTATTAGTTCTGTGTTGGGGTAGGTACTGCATGGGCCCCGTCGTCCATGAAGCGTTTAATAACTTTGTTGCAAACTTATTGCCGGCGTTCTCTGACATGAGGCAGCTGCAAAGAACACTTCGCAGATTCTGAGGTCCTCCTATCAATTCGAAGCTATACGCATCTTCGATTTTGGTGTCTAACTGACATGAGGCTCTTGTTCGCTTCTAACAAACATCTCATACGTCTAATGGCAGATACAGCGCTGCGCTGCCGTGTAATGAAGGACATAAACAGCTATTCGACAAACAACATGATACGGCGTTCACTTTCCGGGAGAAAGTTGTAAAGTGTTAATTGAAATATGAAGACTTACAGCGGCAATGCCACACGGTAACAATTGACAGTATTTGTTGCTTGGCAACGGCTTGGAAGCAGTACATAAGATTGTTTACAATATAACCAGGCTGTCTACTATATGCGGCATCAGGAAAGCGTAAGAGGGCCTTTGTTGACAACTAAGTTCTGAGCAGCATTTGACGCACTGTCGGGAGCTTGATCAAGGCTTTTAGTCCATCATGAATTGCCTACACAAAGGAGCAAAATTAATTCCGAAGCCGTTGCAAGTGTTAGTTTGTCTTCTATGGTACCCTGTCACCATAAACATGGGTATCAAAGAACGCATCCATGCCAATCAAAGTAGAAGCGCCAAAATTGGAATACCCGGTTTCTCTTGTTTCCCCTTGGAAACACGCGAAAAGAAGATGGAAGTTTAAGAATTGGGCATACACACAAATTGTTTCACTGCCAAGACTAGCGCATTAAGAGATGTAAATTGAATCATGCACGTTTCTGAGGCAGCAATGGGACACAGAAATTTATTACTTCAAATTGTCTTCGATGACTTCAGTCCAGTTTCTTATTTCTGCTCAGCCAGACACAAACTGTCCTTTACTCAATATAGCATTTAGAAATTATCGACCCTCTTGAAATTGTGCCTCTTTTCGCCGGTAATGTAAAGCTTTTGTGTTTGCTCTTGTAGGTTTTATGTATACTAAAAATCAGTAGCGAGATTACCAACTGCCAAAGGAGGTGAAGGTGTCATAAATGCAACGGGACGCACAGATAATGTACTTGCTAGAGGAAAAAGTAAGATCATACCTCATACATTCGTTTACGCCAACCTCAAGGCAAGTGAAGCACGTGTTAACGTGAAAAGAGACAATATCGACAAACATTGAGGCACATCCTACTGACTATGCAGGTACCCGAATACAGTGTAGCACATAGATATTCTTACCCTGCAGCAGCGTGGATGCATGGCATCAGTGATGCATGAAAGTCTGTGAAACTACCCCTGGTCATTGTGGAATTAGACAGATCTGAACCAATCTGGAAAAACTAAACTGTCCACTGTGCATTAGTTGATCCATGTAGGGGTTCTAACCACAACTTTACTGTATATATAGCTGTACCTTGTCTCCATACATAGTCTCATTTGAAAGTGGTACGGAAATGACAACTTTCAATGAAAAGCAGAGCGTTCAGGTAGCGTATGCTGCTCAGTCGACCTACACGCTATTCTGTAGAAGGTGGTCGGATGGGTGTATAAAGGAAAATAACAAGGGCAGGTAAGGAGCAGGTCATTGGCTCTCAGGTTCTTTTTTTGTGTCCGGAGGTGACCAACAAATGCCAGGGAGGAAGGCTTAAAGGATGTGACGACATGTTTATGAATGCTTCCACACGTTCAGCCTCTCTTCAGAGATTGTGGTGCTTTCTGTTCAGTAACCCTGTGTACGCATTATACTCTCGTATGTCATTCACTACAGTATTGCTTAAGTTCATTGTGTTTTTTATCCACCCATAGCCGTGAAGTACCGTCGAATTGATGCGTTTTGGATGAAATAGTGAACGGAGTGATGATTTCAAGTAAAGATAGCAACACAACACAGACTGTTTTCATTTTGGTAGATGCGCGCGACGTACCAGGGCTGCGACAGCATTGCCCCCTATACATAACTGTTTTTCTGTTTTTCCGGTTTCCGTTTTATATACGACATGCCATGGTAGTACTTCAGAATGCATTACATCGCTTGCAGACAACGTTATTTCATTGTTCTGGCTGCTGAAATTTAGGTTGAAAATACAGGGATATTTACTTAAGAAAAGCACACGAAAGCCTGTTCACAGACCCCTCGGTGAGCACTGAACAAGCACTGTTCTTTTCAGTAAAAAGTTACTTACCATAATTTTAGTTACGTAAGTTACAGCGATTTGATCATGTTAAACGCAGAGCACACTGGGAGAATTTTCGAGAAGCTGCCTTTTTTTTAACGTACATTCCTACGTTTAAACAAAATCGTTGCTCCTTCCGAAATGTGTGCACTAAGCCAGTGTAGCAAGCCCTTCATTTCAAATGTGCTGTTTTAATGCAGCGATTCCGAAGAAATAAAGACCACTTATTGCCCTTTCTACACCTTTCTTAAGCCATAGGTATTAGAAGAGGGGCGAAAATTAATACATACACAAACGACGGAGAAAGGTTGATCGCCCGAGCCGAAATGGCATCACTTTATCTCCCAGTTCAGGCTAGGGTTCCTGGCGCACTGTGTCATAAGCTCGTTCCAGTTTTGTTCCAAAAATCTTCTAGCGCCAATTGCACAAGGCCCAGAAATTCCAAAAGCGAAAACCACACTGTGAAATGTCCTCTCTAGATTAATCAAGCCGCCATCAAGGAGACAACTTGTTCTTCACGTAGAGTATTTTCATGGCAGATGAAAAATTTAGTTTCAACACTGCTGCTAAGATATGACAGTCACATGGAAATAACTAATCATCTCTGCTGTAAACATGCCGACGAATCGCGCTGTCACACAAGTGATTATTCAGTCTCCTGCTTTCAGCGAGCTTTTGAAGCACCGATTAATAAAAATGAGGAGCTGGTATCGGTATCTGTGACCACGTTCAGCCCGTACATTAGCTAATAATTTACCTTTTTGCTCATCTCCTATTCCTCGCACCTTTACAGAGTATAGAGAGTCAGATTTGCCTCAGATAAACTGCATCTTAAGAAATAGAATATAATCAGAATTTCTAGCCTGGCCGTAATATTAAACAGTCACCCACTGCAGCGGCGTCGTTCGACGCCGTGAGAGATTAATGATTAAATTAATCTATTGGAAACATAACAAAACTAACACAAAACACACATAATTGAATTTATGCGTTGGTCGCCGCTCTTCCACATTGTAAAGTACAGGTACATATTAGTACAAAACATAGAAGAAAGAAACAACGTTTGGAACTTCGAATAGTGTAGTGCTCATTCTTTCTATTGAAATATTTCACCTTTAAAATGAAAAGATTATCCCAGTTGCCTTTTAATGAAATTGTATTGATTTCTACAAGAGCTAGCAAACGTCGTGACTGCTCAACACTCAGCTCGCGAACTTACACCCCCGCCCCCTACCACCGCCTCTTTATAAAACACAATGCAGGAAAGAACTGCAAATACTGCTGGATTGTATTTTGTGCTTTTCTGTGTCCTTCTCCATTCCTGAGCGTTCTGTTTATTTAATATGGACGTTATAACTGCTCGCTATATATGCAAATCCCCCCCCCCCCCCCCCCCCAATTTTTTTTATATATCCTGCCGTTTTACTTCTGCTTCAGCGCCAGCTCACGAATTGCTTAATCCTTCCTTCAATCATTCCCGTTTTACTAAATATGCGAATTCTGCCATTTGCGTGGCTAGGATTTTGAGCAGGGGGAGCAACGTTAATGCCGAGATAAGGGCGAGTGAGGCGTGAACTAAACAGCTCGGATGCAGGTGGAATAGCGCACAAGATAGAGATGAGGGAGACGATGGACACCAGGGCGAACTTCATTAAGGCAAAGGCCTTAAGTAGTCCCTTGCAATGGATCCTACTTGGGAAAAGCGGCATCTGGTATACAGTGATGCAAAAATAGTTGACGAGCGGTACAAAATTACCATCGTGAGTAATAGCTCATACCCGATTGGATTTTAAAACATTATTTGTACAACAGATGTAGGGAAGGCTTTAAGCCTTCCCACCTAGACGACGGCCAGGAGTCCTCGGACCCTAGCGGTGGTTTCGGCGATGCCTCTGTGTCTAGATGCCATGGGCACTCGAGGATAAGGTGCGCCAAGGTGTCTAGAACGCCGCACATTGGGCAGTGGTATCCTTGCCGCGTTGGGTAGAGTCTGTGCATGAGTATTCCGTGGGTGTAAGTGTTACTGTGTGGTCATCGCGCTCACCGACAGACTAACGCCAGACAAGAAAGCGACGACCTCATCGAAACGTGGGAGGCCAAGCTCGTCTCCGAGGTGCTGGAACAACAACGACGCCTCGTCGCATGGACCAGTGAAGGCAGTGAAGGCCTGAGGGTTGCCGGAATGAGGAGACCTCCCACCTAGAAGAGAACCAGGGCTTGCCCCGAGATACTGTTTTGAAAATAAACGTTCATTCCTCCTCCTCCTCCTTCTCCTCCTCCTCATGGTATGGCTCATACTTCCGTAAGCAAGCAGATACAATAGATTAATATGAATGAATGCATGAAAGAAAAAAAAGAACAAAGAAAAAGAAGAAAATATTAACATCAGGAGTGGCTAATACCCCTGTAAACAAGCAAAGATGCAATGGCTGAATATGAGAGAACAAACTAAAGTAAGCAACAACGAAAGTAGGAACGAACGAAATAACAAGGAAAGTGAGAACAAAGCAATAATGAATGAAAGACAGCAAGAAAAAAGACGGAAAGAAAAAGAGAACGAAAGAAAGAACATTTATATAGTGCATTATGTGCTCGAACGTGTCGTTAAGGAGTTCAATCTACAGCGCAATACGTTTACTTCACACTGGAGCGCGTTATGTCTTGCAGGAAGTCTGAGCCCTCCGATCGCATAACTTAATGCCTTACCACGTGTGCAGCAGCATTTCGCCTTCACGTGTTACAGGTGTGTAACATGGTGCTGACTCTTTTTTTCTGCCGACGAACTATCAGGCTAAGGGAACTTCATATGCATTTCGCATCAATAGGCAACAAATTTACTGAAATGAAAAATTGGGATGCTCAATAGGTGCTACAGCTAATAGTTAAAGTCCCTAGCCAGTCTACGAGAGAAAAAAAAGGAAAGTGTTTCGGGAACAGGAAGGACGTGCAAACAAGATAATTTTCGGTAATTTTCTCAGAGGTTAAAATTGGTGTATAACGAATTACCAGTAAACTGCGCGACATTTTATGATGCGTCGAGCTAAAAGCTTCGGTTTATTCAAGCTGTTCTAATACAGCTAATACTTGCGTTGCTAGTGCATTGTAGTTATGGCTGTACTTTCTTGCGAGTTCATCGTTTAAAATACATAGCACCCCTTCGACTAATATCTATTGCTGTTTTCTATTTTGTATCATTAACTTTCCATTTACACTCGTCCTACTTTCGACGCTATGCTGCTATGGGTTACGGTTACACATGTCAAAGGGAAGGCGCGTGTTTAATCACTGCGCGCTGCGAATACGTCCTGTTGGCACGAAATTCTCTCCCAGTCGTTTAATTAGTGCCGCTTAATTAGTGCGCCTGGAAGCACTCCATGCGGCCCGCTCACATTCTCCGCAGCAAATAACGGTCAAGAAGCCTGATAAAAGGCTTTGTATATGTGGCAGGTGAAAAAAAAAGTGCTAGAAAATGATGCAAATATTCTGAAAACAAGTGCCAAACCAATTCCACAGAAGCTGAAAGAAACGTAGCAGGAAGCCTACAGTTCCTTCAACGAGATAGTTTGAAAGAAAAATTACGCAGGGATGCAGCGGTATTCGCCTTAACGGGCCGAATTCATCAGAGAGACCTTGTGCGCCTCTCTCCTGGACTGTTCCCATCCATCTCTCTTTCTCTTAATTGGGCGACGTATCAGTATCTTTCCTTTTATCTGCAAGGTGATAAGTTTTAAAAATATGTTAAACAGATCTGTGTGCCCGGTCACGAAAGCTAACCAAATGATGCCAACTCTTTCTTGTGACCGTTACTACCTGCCCTGCAAAGTACAAAGTACGTGAAATAAACTTTATTAAGCAAGAAAAGAAGAAAAGTGATTGTACCGTGTGGTTCAATGCAAAGAAAACACCGCCTGTGTTGTCTCCTGTGAAGGGCTTAATGAAAACTAGGATTCAGAATTAGAGGGGCTGTTTGATCCGCAGTTTCCGGAAAACGGCACTGTGAAAGAAAAATGAAGCCGACGCAATCACATTACGCAATGTTTTACTTCTAGAAAGATTAGAGGGCACAAAATGAAGTCTAAGGCAGAAAGCTGTAATGGCTGGTGGTTTCTTCGGTTGCGGGGGGCGATGGCGGTTAGTCGCCCTCGAGTCCCTGCTCCTTGGCGGCTGCCTCTGCCCACCCTGCGACCCGGACCTGCTCGGCCGGGGCGGAGCTGAGCAGTCTGGCCTCCGACTGGTGCGTCGTGGGAACCTACAAGCCCTGTGGACTACTGAGAATAGGTATACTTTGACAGCCCCGAAGTATGTGAAAGAGATGGGCCCGGGGGGGGGGGGGGGGGGGGAGGCTCTGCACAGCTTGCACTTATGAATAAATTTGGTTAGATTAATGTAGAAATACAGAACTAAATGTTGTGGGGAGGAGTCCGTCTAGACTTTCCTCCAAAGGAGTTCCTGCTGTTTGGTTAGCGAATTGTGCTCAGTGGCGTAGTAAAGGCTGGATAGTTTATAATACTGTGTAATTTTTTTTATGAGTGACCATGCGGTCGCGTATGGACGGCCCATTTGCCTCTATTTCCTCATTCTTCGTTCCGGCCTGTGTGGGGCAAGACAGGAGAAGAAACATGTAGATAGAAGAACCACTCTGCTCATTACTTTTTTATTTTTACAGTAAGGTGTATTACACTTGTGACGCCGTCCTGATATCCTCACTCTGTCATACATGGCTACGAAGTTTTAGAGAACATTGCTGATTTCGTGCCGTGGGGTGGATCCTGAAACAAAGTGTAGGCTAACCTTAACATTTCCAACATGTAAACTCGGATTTCAACTGACAGGCCTGTTCTTTCGCTCTTTCTTCTATGTAGGAAAAAATATTGTTTTTTTTTTTTACTCTCTGATATGAAGAGACGAACGCACTCTTTATTTTGGGCTCTGCAATTCTTTCATATTGCGTGTTTGTAAGCGTTAAGCTGTTCATTTCTTCCACACATTGAATACGACGGTTGTTTGTCTACAGATATGTTGCAGTATACGTATTGGCTTTCGATTAGCTGTTTTTAGAATGATGGCGTCAGTTATTTCTTGCAATGAGCTTTTTTTTTCTGCTGACTGTAATACCAACAGTATCAGCGCCTCCCCAGTTGCATCGTGTATCCCACGTTGCCAATCTGTTTCTGTTTTTTAAAAGGTTACTGGGCATGCTGTAATGGGCATAAACATTCCTGGAACAATAAAATTTCATACATATTTCTGGCACACTGCCACGCCATTTTTTGATGCGAGTGTTAAAGTCGGCGTTTTGCAGTGCGTTATTTAAATTCCCAACGCGCGCAAGCACTGAATTTGGTTTTTAAAGTCCTCTACGAAGAGCGCCGCTACAACAGGCCACAGAAGATGAGTTGACGCAGGCACACAGCGCCAGATGGTCGTCCTGTTCGTCCAAGAGAACCACAGATCTTTCAGAACTACAATATCAGTGCGGGTGTTTAAAAGTGGTCATTACAGCTGTTGTGCATCGTCCTGTATTTTCGGCATTCAGAGTAGTCCTAAAGTTACATTATGGCTTCTTCATGTAGGTATCACATTCAGTTTCATCTTAAACTGTGCCCTCTTGTTTTTCATTCTTCCGCTCCAAGAACCAGCAATGCGTGTCGCCATGTCTAAATATCTTTTTTGGTTACCCTTCGCTTCTTTGCTGACCAGATTTACAACGAACTACCGCACTCAAGCTGACTGCAGACTTTTTAAACAGGCACCTGAAGCTGCGTAACCTGTGCGCAGCAAGAAGAAAGAAAGAGAGACAACTCATGGTGGAGAATCTGGATCTGTCTTTTAAGATGGCTTTCAACAGACTATTCTGCTATACGCCGACACAATAACAAGTTCCTATGGGTGGGCAGCGCAACCCGGACGAAGGAAGAGAGGCCTCTCGTCCTTCGTCCGGGTTGCGCTACCCACCCATAGGAACATGTTCAATCACCAACTCGCCCAGCTTGCCGTCTTAAAACAATAACAAGTGTGTGACGTTTTGGGACGGGGGGGGGGGGTGCAAAGTGGAGCGTTTTCACTGCGTTCTCAATAATATAATGGCGAAGAATATAGTCTTGGCGTCACACATTAGTCTCTCCGACCATTCAGTGCGATTGATGCTTACTTGTTCGGAAGAACAAGCAAACGCCTTTCTCTGTACTGCCGCGTACTCCACCCGCATGGGCACGCCTTCTACGCTAAGACATCAGCCGTCGGCCATAGGTTCTCTCCATCGACGTTGCGCACCATGGACCTGATGGCATCACCAACCGAATAACTTGGAATTTGCCTAAGGAAATGGGAAGTAACCTTCTAGCGTACTTCATGTGCGATATGTCTGGGCGACAGGAAACATACATACCTCAGGGAAGGTGACCTCGGTTGTAGCGGTGTTGAAGCCTGCTAAAGTCAGAATAGGCCTCACGTCATATCTACCTGCAACCCTGACTTCAGGCGTAGCCAAACCGACGGAACAGTTTACCTTCATCGGACTAATATGATGGTTTCAGGATCAGAGGACTCGTGCAGCCTGTATGACTAGCTTTCCACTACCCTTGAGTGCACAAGATAATCTCGTCGATTTGTTGAGCCACAGAGCACCTGTGGCTCAGCACTAGCCGTATTGATGTTTCCAAAGAATGTGCTGTAGTAACGACTCTGGGCTGTAATGCTCAGTAATTTATTATCTTGTGGCTATTGGAACAACAGGGCAGCTCTTTCAATCGTTTGCACGCGTGCCTCATTGGCCGAATGATGCAAATGTATTGAGTAATTCGAAGACAATCGCGAGAGCGTGCCGAAAGATAGTGTTACATTCGCGATGTTATTCAACGTGGCCGTCGATAGTCTACCCAATGCCTTAAAGAAAGTGCGCAAGGCAGTTCGATGTGCAATATATGCCAACGGCACCTGCATTTGGTTCACGGGGTATCAGCATAAGCGGCTGAAATAATAGACCAAAGGGCTGTTGTCTCTGCGCAGACTTACCTCGAATCGATATGATGATCAATATAGGAAGAAAACGGTTTGCGCTATTACGGCGAAAGCCTTAGACGGCTCATGGGACGAAAATTCATGGCACCAAAATTGAGGGTCGAACCCTCCACCTTTGATGTGAATCGAACTCACGACCTTTGGTGTTAATTACGTAAAGAGAATTAAGGCAGAGCTCAATAGGATAGCTAATTAGAGCACACAAGTCCACGCCATTTTGTGTTAATTAAGGTGAAGCTAATTAAGGAATAGTTAGTTACGATAGCCGTAATTAAGACACTCGAACCCGCGACTTATGGTGGGGAAAAACAATAGGAAGTAACAGCTCATCAGAATGAAAATGTCAACTAATGTATTCAGGGCAGGCTTACGCCTTCATCCTCTTTAGTATGTGCTAAAGGGACTGCAAACTTTTTTCCAGGTGTGTGTTGGCAGGCTAAAGTAGTGTAGATGTCTAATTGATGTACGACCATTCTAGCTAAATACGTGCGGTTTCCAGGAGTCATGCTAGGCTCCGGAATGAAGTGGCGACGTGCAGTGGACACAACGATTATAGACCTCTTGTAAAACGTCTAAACATACTTCGAAGATTAGCAAGTAGGAAGGTGTTGGTCATTAATCCCTGATGACAAAGTTACATACCACATTGATTGTCAAGCATATGCGTTGCCAACAGTCTTTGATATATATATATATATATATATATATATATATATATATATATATATATATATATATATATATATATATATATATATATATATAATAAGATCAGCTATAAACACTTCGTCGACAAGTCTCGGCTATCACCGCTTCGTCGTTTCGTTTTTCGACCACTAATAAAGTCATGTCGAAAAAACGAATCTCGCGTGGGGTGAGCACTCCTAAATCACTTTCGAAGACGCACGAAGTCGCATGCTTTCATGGCGTTGAATAGCCTTTGTCGTCTGGGCTTGGAATTTAGAACATGAAATGGACGGCCAGCTGAATATTCCCGGATACACCACAAGCGCTCTGCATCAGTAGTGGAAACACATTCGTTGGTGCTCAAACACTTGTTTAGAAGGTGTAACATCTTCAAGTCATCGCCGACGGTTCGTTTGATTTGGAGCTAGGAGCTGGCGCAGCAGGACTTGCAATTCCGACAGTTAATGTGCTCTGCATGGCCCGACTCGAATGCATTGCCTCGTTGATAACTTGATAGTATGCCACAGAGTGGTCATTATCGGCGCCGTAAGAAAACTGAAGTCCTACCGGGCGCAACGGCTTATAGCACTTGCAGGTCTGATTTGCAGGTCTGATTTGCAGGCGCTACAGCGTGGTGCTCTTACGTGAGAATCGCGCACAAGTTTCGTTTCTCTTTTTGAATTGGACAGCATCGCATTTGCTATAAAATTTATTGGCTCCCTTGGCATGGAGGCGTAGCGGGAAACAAAGGAGCTGATAGGCCTGCTCGCGATGCATTAGACCTTAGGCCAACAAAGAAGGACCCTAGAGATCCTCAACATCTTCTAAAACAAGCCATCGCCACTAATTTTTAGTCTTTGTGGCCACCAGCTCACCAGTCCTGTGTGACAAAGGGATTGAGCAGGCCGGAAGCTTTCCTGCTGTACTGCATTCGCATGGAGTGATGCGTACTGCTACTAGGCTAAAATAAAGATGGGACTTGCCGCGTCGCTCTTTTCTGTGGCCTGTAATAGTGATTGATACGTTCAACGTTATTTGCTGCAATTTTCTAGACTCGCAACCGAGAGCAAATTATTTATTTTAAGCGCTTCGGCTTTGAGGCATCCCGTTTGTTTTATGCGGACGAGTTGTTTCCGCGACGACACCGGACACTCAGGGGGGAAGAATTCCGGCTTCCGCTGAAGTTCCTAAGTGATGTGAAATTAGATTGTGATTAGTAACACTTAGTAGACTCATATGCTACTATGCCGGCGCGGCTTCGTGCACCGGATGGCTCACAATCTACAGCTTCCGTTCTGTTCCGAATCGCTGTGTGCGTGGCGTTTTTCACCAGTATCAAGCTGCGCCCCCTAACGAGGACGCACTGAACGTACCTATATATTCCAGGCTTCTAAAACCTGGCTGAATGCCGGCACTAGGGAGTAGCTATTGCTGGCAATTGCAGGAAGGTTAGTAACAGCTGCTGCTAACAATATCCTCAATTAGTCTACTGAAGTTCCTTCGAGATAGGCGAAGACTACTTATATAAAGAAAGATATATATTGAAGCCTGTTAAAGTCAGAATAGGCCTCACATAATATCTACCTCTATCCCTGACTTCCGACGAAGCTAAACTGATGGAACAGTTTACCTGTATCCGACTAATATGATGGCTTGAGGTTCACAGGACTCTTGCAGCCTATATGACTAGCTTTCTTCTACCCTTGAGTGCACAGTCTTCTCAGACTCTTTCTGATTAATCTTATATAGATAAGCTGAATGAGGAAAACAGTTTGAGAGGACAACTTGAGGAGAATTCTTCAAGTCTGCTACTCCGCGCTTGCTGAAAGAGAAGAGGGAATGAAAAAGAAACGATATGGGTGACGATTACGAGAAAGGGATGAGGCAAAACGCACAGTGGGCAAGTCTAATAATACCACACCTGCCCGTTTTCAAATGAGTTTAGTAAGGCTGTGGATGGCTTCAAAACTAAATTTACAGTCCCGCCTAGTGCGCAACATGAAGCCCTCTGACAACAATTACCGGTCGAGATGGGCATGAATATCAATCAATCTCTGCCGGTCTTTCATGTACTGAGGGCATTCACGTAGGACACGTTTTACAGATTCATGTTTTGGCTCCTGCTTTCACCTTTTTCTGGTATTGCTCATCGTCTAGAATGTACAGTGAGACATGTATATACCGGGTGTTTCAGCGAACACTTTCAAAAATCTTTAAGAGTTGCCTGTGGCAGATATCACAATTCTAGTTCATGAGCTGGTCTACTCGAAGCGGCGGACAAGACTTGCGCAAACAATGGAGATGCTAAATCGACTAATTAATAAAGATTCACTAATTCAGTGCTTAACTAATTACATTATGGCCCATATTGCAATTTACAAATTATAGCCGTGGAGTTTGCAATGCGGATCCACTTGGAACGAATTTTCTACATGACACCAGTTTCGAGTTCAAGAACTGTGGAGAAATGCATTGGCGTTCCGGTTATCTGAGGGCTTCAGTGCATGAAATGACGTTTGTTAAACTAACTGGAACGCCAATGCATTTCTCTACAAAGTTCTGGAATTTATATCTGGAAACTGGTGTCGTCCTGAGAATTCATTCCAAGTGGACCCGCCTTGCGAAGTCCACTGCTAGAATTTGTAAATTGCAATATGCGTCATACGATAATTAGCTAGAAAATTAATTTGTGAATTCTTGTTAATTAACCAATTTTGCATTTCAATTTGTTGTGCAAGTACTGTCCACCGCTTCGAGTAGACTGGCTCATAAACTAGATTTGAGCTATCTGCCAGAGGCAACCTTTCAAAAATTTTGAGTGTTCGCTGAAAACCCTGTATAGTGCACACATATGACCCGTGTGACTTCCAGCGAGGCACTGGAAGTGGTAAGGGAATACACCTACTTAGGGCAGGTAGTGACAGCGGATCCGGATCATGAGACGGAAATAATCAGAAGAAGAAGAATGGGCTGGCGTGCGTTTGGCAGGCATTCTCAAATCATGAACAGCAGGTTACCATTATCCCTCAAGAGAAAAGTGTATAATAGCTGTGTCTTACCAGTACTTACCTACGGGGCAGAAACCTGGAGGCTTACGAAAAGGGTTCTACTCAAATTGAGGACGACGCAACGAGCTTTGGTAAGAAGAATGATAGGTGTAACGTTAAGGGATAAGAAAAGAGCAGATTGGGTGAAGGAACAAACGCGAGTTAATGACATCTTAGTTGAAATCAAGAAAAAGAAATGGACATGGGCAGGACATGTAATGAGGAGGGAAGATAACCGATGGTCATTAAGGGTTACGGACTGGATTCCAAGGGAAGGGAAGCGTAGCAGGGGGCGGCAGAAAGTTAGGTGGGCGGATGAGATTAAGAAGTTTGCAGGGACAACATGGCCACAATTAGTACATGACCGGGTTTGTTGGAGAAGTATGGGAGAGGCCTTTGCCCTGCAGTGGGCGTAACCAGGCTGATGATGACTCGTATGATTTGATTACACGATGGACGACTGTCCTTGCCACCTGATATGTGTGTTGCTTCTATTTTTTGGGCACTAGTTTGGCCCAATAAATTTTATCCTCTTGAGGTTATCCGAAGTGAGGCATAGTAAGAACCGAAATTTGGGCGAGTTTATAAACATACATAATGGAAATAAGTGGCGCAACGTTTACGCAGACCATACGAAAGGAACGCATAAGAGCTCAACTGACAAGAAATTTGTTATTAGGGAGAGAGAGAGAAATATAGGAAGGCAGGGATGTTAACCAGTCGAGAGTCTGGTCTGCTACCCTACGCTGGGGGAAGGGAGAAGGGGAAAAGAGAGAAGGGAGAGGGAAGGTGTAGAGACGTGTACGGATAGCACTTGAGTCCAAAATGTAGCGATATGTATACCGAAGAATTGTCATATTGCAAGGATAAAGCTTTCTGTATATGTCCACAGTGCCTCTAAATGATGCCCGAGAGGAAGCTACAAAAAGAATTCGACAAGCGCTTGCGAATGATCAAGGGAAACACAATCTCCTCTCTCCTGTTCCCTTCGACAATAGACACAACTGCCTCACTTTTCTGCTTACTTGATAAATGTTAAGTTACAAAAAGCTGCACAAATGCGAACATGCATAGAAGCAGAAAAGAAGCGCCGGGCCTGTAATTCTGAGCCCGCAATCACGGGCAGAACAGAACAGAAAGTCAGAAAGAGCAATAGGCACAATAGTCAGGAGAGAACTAGATCAACAGCGGGAAGGAAAGCTTGAACAGCTGGAAGAGGAAGAACGACAGAGAGGGCGCAATGAGGGGAAAGTGGGAAACGGGGATACTGCCAAGACCGACGGAGCGATCTGCTACGCCGTCTACAGAATGCATTGAGCATGACTGAAGGGGTACGGTGGGGTTAATAGGGAGGCGCGAGATTGATGCCGCTGTGTGCAGTGGCCAATTTCTGAAGCGGAACAAGAGACCAACAGACCCGGAACGGGAAATACAGCGGGCGCAATCATGGCGAGCGGCACTCTCTGGAGATTGACTGCTCTACGCAGGTGTAATCAGCATCGGGTGCACACAAAAGCCGGATAAACGGCAGTGATGTTTACAACTCGGATACACATAAATACATAAAACTGCCAGGGGGAAGGGGGGCTGCCCTCTCTATATTGTAAGCAAAAAGAAAAAAGAAGAGAAAGGAACGAAATTGAGATGTAGCCGGTACACCTACGCACACTTGAAGGGAAGTAAACATCATTGTAGCGTGTGCCAGAATTGTTCACATTGACAACAGGCTTAACACCAACTACAGGGACCAAAGAAGGTGAAACAAAAACTACCTGGACGGTCACGCAAGTATGGCAAATTGTTAGTGCCAGAGCGAAGATATCTATGCTCAGGAACTTCTTGTCTGTTAAAAGAAGTATTAGGTGACTTTACAAAGACCACCAGCACCGCTATTTTACAGGAAAGTTAAGAGTGCTCAAAAATGAACACGTTTTATTTATTTATTTATTTATTTATTATTTTATCATGTTCTACATATACTGCAGCCCAATATAGGGCTTCAGCAAGAGTGGGAACATTGTACATTACTATACATTACACATTAAAAACACACATAAACAGACTTTACATGTTGGCGAAGTGCTTACCAGTGGAAGCTATGAAATATTTAATTGATAGTGAACGAATGTTACCAGGTATGAATTCCAAATCTCTATTGTACGAGGGAATAACTGTGCTAACATAACATAACACATAGGTGTTATGTTCAAGGCGTGGGAACTACAAGTACAACTTGCGTTAGCAAATGTGATATATTTACTATCAGAAAGACCAGAGGTGGAGTTATTAATTGCATATAAAAGTTTTAAGGCTTCAATGCGATAACGTGAAAGTAATGGTTCAGTGGGCAGATTGTTGAGCCTGTGTTGGTGAGAAAGTGCGGCTGTAGTTTTGGCAAATGAAACGGATAGATTTTTGCTGAATGTTATTGAGCGAGCTTATTTTGCATTGTTTGTAGGGGAATCTAACGACAGATGCATATTCTAGAACAGGGCGAATTGCCGTTTTATATAATGGCAGTTCAGAATCGCGGGGGGTCTTAGCTAAAGTGCGGCGCAAATAACCTAATTTTTTTAGGGTTTCCCCGTTTACATATTAGGCGTGTTTAGACCATGAAAGATGTTCGTTTAAAATGACGCCGAAGTATTTATACCGAGCCATTCTTTTAAGTTGGATTCTATCCAGAGAATAAGCGAACGAGAAGGGACTCTGTCTATTGGAAAATGACATCACCACTGTTTTACAGCAGTTGATGTTCATTTGCCACGTTTTACACTAAGCGCCGAAAGACATAAGGGATTGGGCAAGACGGTGTTCTTCATCAATGGAGTTATTAGATTCCTGTAATACGCATTCATCTGCATAAAGTCTGATTTAGTTGAGGTGCTACGAGGTAAATCATTTATGCATATCAAAAATAATAAATGGCCTAAAGCGGATCCTGAGGAACGCTTGACGCAACGTCGATAGGATTCGAGTCCACTGAGTTAAAAGAAACAAATTGTAAGCGATATCTAAGAAAACTGGCTATGCAAGAAACAAGACAAGGATTATTCAATATGGCGTTTAATTTTACCAGTAGTTTAGAATGAATCAGAGTCAGAACCTTTAGAGATGTGAATAAAAATGTCATCCACTTCATTATCTATGTCTAGGTTAGAAGTGATATCATGAAGGAAATTGACTAATTGTGTTACAGTGCTATAACCACGATAGAAACCATGCTGGTCCGATGTTAGAACATCATTAGAGTTAAGGAATTTTATTATATGTTTGTGACTAATGTGTTCTAACATCTTGCATGACTGGGGCGTCAGAGATATCAGCCTGTAGTTAGAAGTTGTTCATCACTTGATTTACACAAAGGCAGAACTTTGGTTGTTTTCCATTTAGTTGGTACTTCACCAGTGTCTAAGGATTTCTCGAAGAATACAATAAGGTACTGAGCTGTCCATAGGGAGTATCTTACAAGGAAAGAATTCGGGATACTATCTGAACCGGTACACTTTTTAGTGTCGAAATCCAAGATTAGGTTTAAAACACCATAATAACTTATTACGATATCACCTAATTTATTAGTTTGTGCATCGTAACTAAACTTTGGAACTACATCGTTATAGAGGGTGAAAACAGATTGGAAGTACGAGTTAAAAGCATTCGAATCTACGGCGGGGTCGTTAGTAATAGCGTCGTTAATCTTGAAAGGCGTACTGCACGTTGCACTAGGTAAAATTTATGTCCAGAACCTGCGAAGATTTGATTTAAGTATAGAGGGAGCGGCACTGAAAAATATAAATCTTTAGGACTTTTAGTACGAGTACGAAGCTCCTCCTTGGCTTTTTCAAAAGGAACGCGAAGCACTGAATTAGAATGATTTTATTTGCGTAGTCTACCGACACGGCGTGACAGGTGCAGGATATCCCGGTTAATCCAAGGCAGTTTATTATTTTTTTTTGTTCTAATGGAACGTAGTTATTGATGCAAGATTTCATTAACGACTCAAAACAATCAACGAGTCTGTTAACATGACATCCGGTACTGAGTGACAAAAAATGGCCAAAGTTATCTGCCAGAGTATCAGTGATAGACATATCGTCAGCCTTGTTAAAATCGTGAAATATTGAATAGCTAAAGCGTTCAAGGGGGATAGGACAGTTAATGCGTATGAGAACTGCATTATTATTCGAGATTCCTTCCAGGATATGATAGTTAAAACCCAAATGAGCAAGGCTGCCATTGATAAACACTAAGTCAATTATAGAGTTCTGCCGCGTATGTTTATCAACTAATAGTATCAGGTTATGGGACAAAGAAAACGTAATTAAATAGCTGCAAACAGAGGCACTAATGACGTAATGTGTAACGGAAGGCCCGTGAATGCCGGTAACATTAAAGTCACCTCGAACGACTAAGTTAGCACTGTTGAAGCTATGGTCATGTATAAAATGTGAAATATTATTGAACAAGTCACTAGGGCTATCGGGGGGGGGGGGTCGATAAAGACCACAAATTGTTGAATTCTGCTTATGCACTAGTAACTTGCACCAAACCGATTCTACATAGGGAGGACCTGGCAGAACCTTAAGGTTAAAATCTGAACGGAAAAGCAAAGTAACACCCCCCCCCCCCCCTTATTCTGACGGTCGTAGCGGACAGCGATGCAACCAGGATGCGAGAATTCTGTGTCCTGAATATCTTCACTAAGCCATGTTTCTGGTGGTGGTGGTAACAACTTTATTGAGACTCTGCTCAGTTATGATCTGGCAGGCCCGAGTCCTAGAATGGCCCCTCACGAGGAGCGACCCTTTCGGCCCAGGCAACGAGGGTTTTTGTACTTTTTCATCAGGCGCTCTGTGATGCATATAACATGAGGAGAACATGAAGAAACAAGCGAAAGAAATTTTGGAAATTTGTAGGTTATGCTTCTGGCATTAACATACAAAAGGGCAAGAACTGTGGCAGAGTGATGAAATTGTCAACCTGATGATGAAACATTTGGAAATTTTGCGCCAGAATGAAAATCAGGAGCTCTTACTAAACTATTTTAGGCGCTGTCCCAGTTGTAACGAACGTTATCCCTAAATAAGTGATCTAACCTCATTTTAATAACCAAGCCTTTATTCCGCTGCTCAACCGAAGCGTCTGGACGAAAAATCTTCGGAAAGTTTCATGCCGAAATTTTTCAGCTTATAAGCGTTTTTGAGCATCACTAGCTTATCGCTGAAATCAAGCCATTATAAAATAATAGGGCGAGAATGCCCAGGCCGCATTCTGCCTAACCTTTGGAAGCGTTCAATACGCAGACAGTCAAGGGAAAGCCTGTTGAAAACGTTCGAAACCTTGAAGTGCAGCATGTCATGATTCTCCCTAATATCTTTTGCTATGACATGAATGATTATGTTATTTCTTCGTGAACGATTTTCAAGATCGTCATATTTGGCATTTAGTTCGGCAACAGTGCGCTTTAGGCAAGCCGCCGTAAACCAACATAACCTCCTTCCTTGGTCAGCACTGTAAGCACGTTTTAGAGTGGTGATTTCGTTCTTGCGAAATAAAATTTCTCGCACATTTTGGTATGTTTTCAGGACCCGTTATTGGCCTCGCTCGGACGTTATTGAATCACGTGTGACAGCTTTGTGATGAGAGAGATTGAGAGTCACAGATATTTCTAAACAGGCCAATTGGTTTGAAGGAATTCATTATAGCAGTGAATGGAAATTCGAGATAAGCTGATATTATGGAAACGTACTAAAGAACGGGAGCTTGCGCTGGAATGGAGACTTCGCAGGAGCATTTCTTTCTGTCTATCGAGCTACAGCTATAGCAGAGACACGAATTTCCCAGAAAGCGAGGTAGAGAGAGAGAAGGAATGGCAGTAGAGCGAGTGGTGTGGCAATCCGCCAAATCGCCTTCGATTAACTCCTTGGCAAACTACATCCCCCACAATTATGCCATTGATGTACGTAGGAGCCAGAAGGAGAAAGGGAAAGGAAACCGAGGGTAAACTAAGCAGCTTACAAGCGTGGCAGAAAGGTGCGGTGAATGGCGGGACGTAGCAGTAATTTCCTGCCTTCGTTTATGGAAGTGTCGGCTTCTAGCAACGCGGCGATGGCCTTGTTTTTGGGTTTTTTTTAAGGATAATCCAGCAGAAATAAAAGAAGACTGCAATGGTACTGAAGAAGCAAATACTGAAAGCAATAAATCGAACTATGGTATGACAAATAAAAAAAAAATGAACGAGAGGGCACCCGGGATCTTACGACCGCCGTTCCACCCTAAATCAAAGGTGGAGCTGTTTACTGCGGCTGCCGCTATGTGCGCGGCTTCGATAGCCAAGAGTGGATTGCGAACGCGCTGCCGGGTGTTGGTCGCGGGATAAGCTCGGCACTTAGCTCTGGTACGACGCGACGTAGCAAGCTGCAGTTTGTTCCACTGCTGCCAGGCTCCGTTCGGTTCTTTTCTTTTTTTTTTTGTCTTTCTGTAGCTTCCGATGCTCGTAACGAGGCAAAAGGGCAGTGTAACAAATAGCTCCCGCATGAAATGAGGTAATCTCTGTGCGGCCTGCGAAGATTACAACAGACGCCGAGATTATACGACAATAGATGCAGTCTCCGCGCATCCTGCTGCCGCTGCGACCGCACTCTACACAGTGTTCTGCCTCGACACCTTTTTGTTTTCCGACTTCCTTTTCTTTTATTTTGTTTGTCTGGCAACCTTTCTTTTGCGCGATCATTGCTTTTACTGCCCCAGCTAAACCATTCGTTTTTTTTCTTTTTTTTTTCTCTCGCTAATATTTTACTCTTCGTGTTTCCTTGTTTAGTTCTTAGCACGATTCCATGAAGCGCGTAAATAAAGCTGCTTGCATAGTTCACGGAAGAACAGGAAACAGTGGACGCAGATTTTTGTTTCTTTGAGTCACACGAAGCAATCAGATAGCGAAGCCAAGGGAACCACAGGGGAAGTGGAAGACGACTGTAGTTTTATTTGAAATCTACAAATACCAAGCCTAAAGTAACATAAAAGATTCCGAAAAGATCAACTGCCCGCCGGTGGGAGCCGTAACTACATCTTCGCATTACACGTGCGATGCTCGGCAATCCACCAGTTAAATTTCTTGGATATTTGTGTATATGTGTGCAATATTAGCCCTGGGTGTGTTAGCCAGTGCCACTTATGACGATGGTGGCGGAGACGGCAGACTCTTTTAACCGCAGGCGACAATCCTCGCGGACGTTATAGTACAGAAGCCACTAAACAAATTCTCCGTACGCGTAATGCGGAATGTGGGTACGGCTCCTGCTGGCGGAAAAGTGTCTTTTCGCGCACTTCCATTTCCCTTTACCTTCTCATTTTGATATTTGCAATTAAAATCGCCAATAATGTACCGTACGCTTTACGCGGTTTCATTGTTTGTTAGTTTCGCATACTTGTGTAAGTTATATATAGCGTAACTCCCTTTGTCGCACAACTAGAAGTAAAAGAAGGTGAAACAAAAGGCAGGAAGCATGGTTAGACGGTAAGCGATTTTAATAACACGGTTTCCTGCGCCAAGACAACGCACAAATTCACACCTCCATGTTAAATTTTTATCCCGTTAATTTTATTAGTGGGCACGTACATGTACTCTCCCGAGAGTTTTTAGAACCACCCTTCCCCCCCCCCCCCCCCCCCCCCCCCCCCCAGCGCCAATATTGTTGCGGAGCGACTGCGTACGATGACAGAGGTGCTAGACAGTACAAATAAGACAGTAATTCTGACGTTGCTCTTGCGTGTATTGCTTCAGTCCTCTTGCCTGCGCAACACCTCACTAGTGAAAATATCTTTTAAGTATGCGCCGCCTCGCTTTCCTTTCACCTCCCTCACAATGTAAAGGCAACAGGCACTGATACGAAGAAAATCATTAGGAAAGTAGCTTTTTTATCAGTAAAGCGTATTACAAATGCGCAAGATCAATAATTTAAGTTTGTTCTCATAATTTTTATAGAGGAAAAGTAGTATGATAATCCACAGGTGTACCTTCTGCCAGTGAAAGCAAAACACGATGCACTGAGTTGCTCCACCTATTCGCAATAGGCTGTAAAATAGGAAAAGTTGCATCAAGTTCATGATGAGAGAACTGGAAAGCGACGGGGACACAGAGAAAAGAAGAACACAGGACATGCACTGAACTAACAACTCACAGTTCCACGCAGTCTGCAAGGAATCAATGCAAGGAATTCAAGGAATGAGTCGTCTTCCAAAAAATAAGAAAACGTAATAATCAGGCACATGAATCAAAAAGTATGTGAAGTCATCTCTCCAAAAAAAAGAAAAAAAACAGACACACAAACATGAATTTGGCATTTTCATTCTTTCTATCCACATGCTTGTATGCAAAATCAGTGGTCTTTAAATATTTCGTTTCAATAAACTATTTCGATTTAGCCTGTAGTATGAGGGTGAGCCCGTAGACGTACCTTTTGCATTTATCCCTTGCAGATTGCAATGAATTACCATTTGTTAGTTCAGCGCTTGTCTTCTTTTGCTGTATTTGTTTCACCGCCCATTTTGCGCTGCCGCCATTATGACCCAGCGACTACGCTATAACGACACCAGCCCATCTTTTACGCTCTTTGATATTGTTGTGTATGCTATGTAGCAACCTGTAATAGACAGTTTTTTTACAGCGATCAGCAACTTGACAGCGTGTACGGTACTTAGATTTAACCGCAAACATCGTGTTAAACGTAAGCTTTGAAATTCACAACTGGCCCGCAGCCGTGCCCATGTTATCTAAAGCAACTAGTTTGCCTTATTCGCGGTCTTGAAGATAATCAATGCTTCAGAACAATAAAAACCTACACTGGTGGTTCAGTGGCTTCGGCATTTTGCTGCTGAACACAAGCTCATCAGCTCGAATCCACGTTCCAGCGGCCGCGTTCCGATGGGAGCATAACGAAAAGAAAAATGCTCGTGTACCGCACTCCGGGTGCAAATTCAAGAATTCCAGTTCAAAATTAATTCTGAGCCTCCCACTACCGCATCATACAAAACCCGGAGTGCAGCATCGGAATGATGGACCCGACAATTTAATTTGTAAGATGAGGGAACCCTAAAGCCCTAATGTATATGTAAACATCGCAATCGTAATCCAAGTTTTGTGTGAAGATTCGTTCGATCGCATGGCTGTGGTTCCCAAGTCATGTAAAGGGGAACAGTGCATTAGAGCCGCTCAGCGCAGGCGCAGATCGGTCCGCTTTCAAGAGAAAGCAAGATGCTCTAGTGGATTTCTGCAGGCACACGAAGTCGAAGTCTACTGCAGCGTAGGCGCTGTTCACGCTCGTGCGACTTCAACTTTCGATGCCACCAGAAAACGGTATCGACTGCGTGGATCGCGCGAGGGTGCACCATCGTACGCTGCCCCGACAAAGGCAAGCGGCAACAATGCAGCTTGTGGACGGCGAGTCAAAGCTCAGGAAACCAGCGCTGGCGAAAAAAGGAGGCATGGGGGGGGGGGGGGGGGGGGTGTGCGAGCTAGGTCAGGGCCCTGACTCGGCCGGCATTCGTTCCCTCCGCTCCAGTCAGGTCCACGAAAGACTATACAGCTATGCAACACAATTACATTAATTAATGCTTGTCGGTGTGGCCCCGAGCTTGGGGTGACAGCTGAAATGAGGGTGCAGGAGGAAGGGGCTGGCAGGAAATGTAGATGTCCGCAACAACGAATGGTGAAGGGTGAACGAATAAAAAAGAAAAAAAGAAAAATAATTCACGGAAAGAGCACGTGCTGAGAAGGGGGAGAAGCGCAGCTGAGACTTGGAAGCTGCGAAAGTGCCTACGGCCAGGTACTGGTCTCGCGCACCGGCGCACGCACCAATAATCTCTCAACGCTTGGGTGAGCCGTGTACAATTAATTGCCTACCTTTTGCGTGAATGTCGCGGCGCTACTAGGGGCCGGTAGGTTTCAGTGGGTATGGATAATTTAGGTGAGCACTTGCGCACTCGGTGTCACCACCGCACGCGCCAGGTCTCAAACGAAGACACTGACAATGAGGTACTACTCATTTGGGCAGCGCTCGCTGCTGTTTCCCTGAGCAGGGGCGACTTTGACGAAACGCACTCGTAGTCTCTTTCAATGATGATACGTTAACGCTTCCTGGCACAGCATATTGCCCTGTGTTTGATTTTCTAGTTTCTTGATACTCTTTGATTGGCCGCTGAATTTTCTACCGCCGCCGCCGACTACATAACCTCGTCGGTTTTCACAGAAATTGTGTTCCAGAAAAGTTTGTAAAAAAAGAGGAGCCATTTAACTCTGAAGGTGTACGACTAGCAAAACCGTAGCACATCACACAGTGTTAGGCAAGGGTACATGTGTTTATTATAATCATTTGGTAGTCGCAGGGGCGACAGCTTTGCGATTACTTTGCGCGCATTCCATCCCAGCTGCAACTACGGGAAGACCACGAGTAGTGGGTACTCCTGAGGAAAAGGCTGCCTACCGCGATCGTCAGCGAGGGTTGACTCGTGAAAGGGCTCGTCGTCACGGGGCCGACCCCGAGCTGCTAGCAAGTAATGCCGAGTTTAAACGGCAGCGCCGGAAAGCCGATCCCGAAGTGCGCGCCCTAGTCGCGAAAACACATCGGCAGCGTCGGAATGAAGAAACCAGGCTCCGCGAATGAGAAGCTCTAGAACGGCGTCAACGTAGAGAAGCAACCATCCTGAACGGTGGGGCAATGCTCGCTTCAAGTGGTAATCCTGGATCAAGACTTTGATCAGAGTAACTGCACTCGCAACAAAAGCACGGCAGAACACACACAGAAGGTGTTGATACCACGCTTTGAGCGTATAAATACCATTCTACAAGGTATTGTATTTCAAATGAAATCCCCCCTGCTGTAATGCCTTATTGGCGATGCAGGTACTGAATAAAAGAAAATAATAATCCTCACGCGCAAAAAATAAAAGAGCGGGAGAACCGCAAGAGAAGCACCCCCAAAGCATGCTCACCACGCGAAGCACACAAAAGCAAGAATGAGGTGAAAGAATGGTGAAGCTGAAGGTTTAAAATACAGACTGCTTTCGAAGTTTTACTTGCATGATGCAACACTCGGTGTTACTAACATCGCTTCGCTGTTCGACCATCTTCACGGTCTGGAAGGGGCAGCGATTTTTTTTTCATTTCATACTGTAAGCCTCACACAGGCTCACGCAGCATTGGGTACGTATAATAGAAGCAAACAACGTCAAACAAAACACATGAAAACATACAAAATGGAAGAGTTGCCATAGACTAAACTAGTTAATATTGTTAACCTAACAGCTTTTGAAAATGGAGTGAGCGTCCTTTCATTTTGGAAAAAATAAAGATATAGCATAAAAATAAAGCACATATACATACACTAACGGATACACATCTGTGTCCATATACATGGGCATATCAGGAACAAAGCAATTTCAAAAAGGCATTTATAAAGAAGGTTTTAACACTGAAAAAATGAAAAAACATCTCGGAAGCGACAACTTTTATCAGTTGCGTTTAGCAAAATAATTCTTCAAGTTTAGCCATGAATGCGTCCGTTGATGATAGACTCCTGCGCTCACGTGGTAGTTTATTCCAGAGTTCCATGGCAGATGGAAAAAAAACGAATATTTGAATATATCACAGCTAGATAAGAAAGGCGTTATACACTTAGTATGGTTGGTTCTGCTCGCGTGTTGGTAAGGTGGTCTGAGGTGGTCGCTCTTGTTGATAGGTATGTTGTCGCGATAAATGAGATATAGGAATTTCATAGCAGCGAGACGTCGACGGCTTTCCAGCGTTTGTATGGCGGCGCCGTTGCACCGTGCTGTCCCGCTGTCACTCCGGGAGTGCTGACAGTAAACGAAGCGAAGGGCCTTGTTTTGTATTCCCTCTAAACGTTTGGGCAGATCAGCTTGGTGTGGATTCCAGACTATGTGACCATATTAGAGGATGGAGCGCACGAGAGATTTATAGCTTGAAAGCTTAACATTTGGTGGCGCTGTTGCTAGCTTTCTACAAAGAAGAGCTGACTTTCTAGACGCCTTCTGGCATGTGTCCTTAATATGCGTGTCCCGTTTTAGCGTCGTTTTTCTTCTTACCCCCTAGTATTTAAATGATTCTGTGCGGACAACTGCTCATCCCATGTTGTTGTAGGGGAATTTTGTCTTCTTTTACGCGTTCTCGACATACAGGCAGTCTTGCTTAAGTTTATGTCCCTGTCCCATTCCAGGCACCAATTGGCGATACTACACAACGAATAATTTAATTTTACTTGATCGGCCTGCGTTCGTATTGTGTATATGATGCAGTCATCTGCGAAAAGTCTTACTGTCACTCCCGACTCATGTAGTAAGGTTCAAATCATTTACATATATTAAAAATAAATAAGGACCTAATACAGAAAAAGGCTTCTACAGATTGGGATTCTGCTTCGACCACTTTAACGTACTCCCTGCGGTTGGAAAGGTATGCGCTTATCCATGATACTATCTTGTCTTTAATTCCGAAGGCACTATGTTCGTTAATTACCTTCCAATACAGTCCCCTGCCGGATGCCTTCGAAAAGTCAATGAATATTGCATCAGCTTAAAGTCGAGAGTTGATCGCAGCCGCAAAGTCGTCTATCATTTCTAGAAGTTGCGTCACCGTAGAAACCCCTTTGAGGAACTCATGTTGTTTGAAGTACAGTAAGTTGTGTTTGTGGATGTAGGTCATAATCACTTTGTTAATTGCATGTTCCATATACTTACAGCAAGATCTTGTTAGTGAAATGGGCAATAGTGAAACGACTTACCGCCTTTATGGATGGGGGTAACTTTTGCACTTAGCCAGTTTGTAGGTAGGGTAGAGGTTTGCGCGAGACGCGGTGAATATTTTGTAGATAAAAAGCATCAGTTCTGCATAGAGCCCTAAAAACGTATTGAAAATATTGTTCGTGCGTGGAGACTTTTTGACATCCATGTACAGCAGCCTATGTAAAATGCGTAAAATCAACCCGTTTTTTCCGTTTCCTTCAGTCTTCCCACCTCATCTCCTCACCAACAAGCAACTCTTGGCGATAGAGGCGGACGACGGCGTGGGTTCAATTATGCGGGTTAGTGCAACGCCTCGCCATAGCGCAGATCAGCTACCGCGTTATAGGCGCTCCGGCGGCGTAGGCAAGCGGCTCATAGTGTGACGCCTGTGTGCGAACCACGAACCCCAGAAATAAACCAAAAGATAAGAACTTTGTTAGCCAATGCATCAAATTTACAAACTATTATATTCGCACTAGCACTCAGACTTTGCAAGTACTGCCTCTGAATTTCCCGTGGTCTATTGTGCTGTGTAATGGCGGTCATAGAGTAAATATTTAGATTCGTTTCATTACGTTGGAATGGCAGTTATGCGTTACCTCGTGGTGTGCATGCAAATTTATGTTATGCAAATATGCGCTAATAACTTTGTTTATTTACCCAAATACATAGGTATACACAACCAGTTCTAAGAATTCGGCTATATTTACGCATAGGATGTCCTTAAATACGTGTAGGGTAGCACCTCGGTTATTTTATTGCATTTGCTTTGTTCTCGGTAATTCTGATTTTTACTGATTTGTGTCTCTGCAACGCAGTTACCCTAAGCATGGTGTTCCTGACAAGCATGAACTTGGATCGTGTAAAGTAAAACTATTCCATGCTACGACAATACCTTGATTTGGGTTAGTTGGTTCATCTTGGCCATGCTGGTTCCATGCTGATTTATTTCATTTCATGCCGATTTTATTCAATTCTCTAAACGCCAAACCATCGGGTGGAGACCAGCAGCGTTGTTCGAACAGACCAACGATCCACTCTCCTCGTTTACATGCAGTCACCTTTGTTTATCTTCAACGCGTCTAGGATTGCCTACCTTGGCAGGTTTGTTTATCTATTTGGCTTTAAAAAGAAAGACGAAGAGGGCGCAGAACTGGAGAACTTATAAGTGGGGCGGAGATAGCACAGTAAAAGTAGATACCTGGGAAAAGAGTCTGGTGCCAGCATCTGCATTTGGCGTGCTTATCCCGTCCAAAATCACAACGCCATGTAACAGAACGTTTAAAATGCCAATTAAATAGGTCCTCAGTGAAAAAAGTAGCTAGAGCAATGTCGTATACTACATGATCGGAAGGGTTGGACAATGCCATGGTGCCAAGCAAAACAAATATGAGAAAGAAATGCATTCTCGTCGGCAACTCCGAGTAGCCAGTGCCAGAGCGATCCGCAAGCAGCCATATTATATTCTTTTCGAAACCGGACAGTCTCCGGCTGTTGCGAACAACTTCCACTTTTCTTGGGCATATTAATGTAGGTTTAGTGCGCACATCTTACTTTGACGCGGTGAGATTTTGCGGTTTTTTGATGCTGCGCTTTAAACAGGCGACGTAGGCTCAGCCCAAAAAATTGTGATCAATAGCGGATGGATAGTGGCGCAAATGGCGTAGAATTGCAAAAAAAAATTTCTTCTCTTAGTTGGTCTGAGCATGCATAATCAGCATGTACAGGTCATATCAGAAGGGTAGTTGTGGCAAATTTTATAACGTCGCGTAATGAACACGCGAAGTGAGCGCAAGAGAAATCTGTCCATGAATGGCTAATGGCAGAAATGCAATAGAAACAAATAGGAAGAGCTTTGGGCTACAGCCCTACCTCTAATAAATGGGGTTACGATAAAATCACTATATATCATAGCCATGCTATTCCCGTTTTCTTCTTTTGTTTTCTTTTACCTCGCTACTAAACGCTTCTACTTGCGCCGCTGCTACGATCGCTTACTAAGATCTTAATAAACAAAGTGTCAAGCCGCCACTAGTATTAAGTTCGTAACTAACACGACCTTTTCTTGGCATTAAAGGTATACCACTCGATAGAATGCCTCTCGCGGAAAGGTGGCACCAGCGGTGCGTTACTGGCGATGAGTGGTTCGGAGAGTCCTGCACGAATGCCACTAGTTTCTCTTCTTTTTTTTTTTTGATTCTAGGTGAGAGCCGTCGTCTGCAGGGGATTAAAAATGGGGTTCTACAATTTAAACTTTTGCAAACCGCTGAGTTTAAATCACCGGTGATTTCAACAGTGAAGACAACTGAATCTTAAGGTCCGTCTAGTCATGCAACGAGTTCCTTTGCATGTTTTGATTGACAGTCGTACTTTTGGCTGAGACCACCACTGCAGACACACATCTTTCATGATGTCGGTAAGCTTTTCTTTATTTAAATGCAGTAGAAAAGGGAAAATAACTTTGGGGCGAGTAAACAAGTAGAACCACCTTAATAAGTGAAGGCGTGGATGAATAGAAAATTACAGACACAGACGCGCGAGAAGCCAGTAGTTTGGAAAATGAAGATAGTTAAGTGAAAAAGCTAGTAATAAAAATGAGGTGTCATATAGGGAACAAAGTAAGATTCTTTCACTTTGTTCTTTTACCCCCTCTATAAGGACAGGAAAAGATCATTTTAACAGGATCGAGCCTCCAGAAAGCTGAAAAAAGAAAAGTACTTCGCTAATCTAAAGTGAAAAGAAAAATACAACCTCACCAAATGCAAATTCATCGCTTTCTATTTGACATTATGAGCTAAGTGCATATTAAGAACTTCATGCATTACTCGAAAAAAAACATGTCGTGAAACACGTATGCAACAGCAAATCGCGAGTCTGGTCGGAAGCAACGACACAGCCTGGCTTTAAGAAGTAAGATGTTATGGAGGAGCGTAGTCGAATGAATCGTATGCCGCACAGGTAAAATATGCAGGCTTATTTGGAAGTAACAAAAATTTAAAGGACTTCCAAAGAAAGTGATCTGTGCTCTTCAGAACTCGAGCGTCCTCGTATTCTCGGCCCCTAAGCTCCATTTCTATGGCTTTTAAAAGCGAGGCTCTTCTTTGGTAACGTCGCCGGGTTTCGCGACCATGGGTGCTGCGGCCTGGCTGTTCTCTTGTAAAAATGCCGACCAGTCAGAGCATAGTACGCGCTCCGCGCGCGTTGCTGGGTTCCTTGCACCACCACCAGACGGCGCTCGCCTCCACGCATCTGCGGTAGCGGCCGCCGTGCTGGTGAAAAAAAAGGAACCAGAAAGCTCGACTTCGCGCATCTGCGGTTGCACGGTAATGACGAAGTAAACGCTTCTTCCGGACAGAATCGATTAGAATTGCGCTACGTACGTATGCACATGCTGCCTGTGAAACCATGATGCGTTCAAGGCGTCCGCCGTACTCGCTAGTAGTCCGCTATTCCGCTTAACAAAAGGCTTCTTACAATTTGTGTGCCCCAACACTTTTGTGTGCGTGCGGGCGTGCGAGCGTGCGGGCAATCACGTTTCGATTGTTTCTGCATTCACACGAAGCTTCGCTGCATATGCGAACTTGTTGGATCTGTTGCATTTTTTTTTTTGTTCGGAGATTTAGACTCATCCCCAGTACGCTATTATACCCGGTGACGGCAGCCGTGTTCACTGTCTTTCTCGCTACCCTGTTGTGCTACTGGCACACTAGTCGCCGTCATGATGTTTGTAAACATAGAACATGAGAGGCGTTTCTTTCACAAAATAAGCTAACTGGTCGGCTTGAAATGATAGTACAGTGCCGTGACATAAGGAAACCGACACACGTATAATGCTTGGCAGGTCGCGTAGGTTTGTTCTTTGAACAAAGGAAGCCAAGCGGGTCTTGGGGCAATGATAAAAATAATTTTAAGAAGTGAAACATACTATGACTATCCAACCGCTGGCCAAACTATGAAGAAATAACTGTTTGATACATGTTTTGTGAATTGGACAAGTAGTCATTATAGCTATATAGTAGCATGAGACGGAGATTTGCAATTGCTTGTGGTGCGGAAATGCAAAGTAAGCTAACAGACTTCAACCCGTGCGATACGTGGGTGGTTGCAGTGCTGACACAACTGCAATACAGCGTTGCGGAGAGTGAAAACAGAAGGCATTTACTCCAAGTAAGCACAAATCCCCCTCCTTATGTAATACCCTGAAAGGGGTCCTTAAGAGACAATAAATGATGATGATGATGATGACGACGACGACGACGACGATGACGACGACGACGACGACGACGACGACGATGATGATGATGATGATGAAAGTAAAGCCCCTTAGCAGCGACCAGAAACAGCTCCTGCAGAATAAATCGAAAAGCAAATAAAAAATAAACAAAGAGAAGCGGCGAAAGAGCGATCACTCTCCTCCCTTTTATTGTCACCCTTGTTTCGCGAAATTATTCCCCTAACCTAGAAGAACAGCATTTTGCCATCAATAAGTTGCGTCATCTGTTCTTACATGAAAGTGGTTGAAATGACATTGAAAAGCACACAAACACTAGTTGGACAATCACCATTTACCTAAACCGGAATCGAAAGTGATAAACAAATAAAAACGCGATTTCTTTGCAAGCATGAGCTTAACAGAAGAAAACAAACCGCGACCCTACCGCGTTCTTTACTGGTACACACGTCGTATAAATGCGGACTTGGGCAGAATCAACAGTGTTGCACCGCATCCGAACAGACTCAGCGCACACACCGGCTTGGTTATTCAAGACTGGACGGTGCGCTTCCCCGTTCGGTGCCTTCTGCGGTGAGATCGCCAACATCGAACATTTCATTTGCATATGCCCGCAGTTTGACAGAGAAAGGAAAGCAATGGTCGACAGCCTGCAAAAGAATAGTCTTTCGCACAGGACTTTTGAAGACATTGTTTTCCCCGGAGGGCCTGCGCCAATCAGGAAGAGGGCACAACGACTGCTGATTGCCTTCATGCGAGACACGGGGCTCTTCGACAACTGGTGACACTCACAGTAACACTAATAGGAAGCTCGGGCGGAACAATTGCCGGCTATGTATGCCACGCTAACCCCGCCTGCTGCACCAACACCTATAAACACGGTAGCGTGCGCCATATAAGTTCAACGAATAAATGGCGGACTGACCAAGTAGGTGGTGCGGATTTATGGTTAGGAATGCAAGAAGGGTCACAGGCCACTGAACAACGCATTACAACGGAGTGCGCCCGTGCTACAATATTCACTCATCTCTGTCTATTCGCCGTTTTCTTTAACCAAGAACATAAAACTACCGAATCTTGGTTTCCTCTTTAACATTGTACCGACAGAATTGTAGAAGACATTTTATTTGACACTATTCGCTCGACTCTGTGTGGCACATTTGTGAACGAACTCGTGAGCGCTTCCAGCTCGGGGTTTCTCAAGTGTTAGGTTACTTTGAATGAATTACACCTGGTACTTTGCCTAAAACGTAAATTGAAACTGTATAGTATGCCGTTGCCGCACGAAGAAAGGTCTAGGAAACGATGGTTTCAGTATGAACACAACCGCCTTCTTGATGGAGTAATATCAGACAGTATAATAAGTATTTGAGGTAACAAGAACGTTGCGAGTATATACGATTGCATTAGAGATCCCAGACCATAATTTCGAAGTGCAGTTTCGCATGTTTTGTGAGCGCATCTGTGGCTGTGTGTGTCTTCAAGCTTAGTACTATTCTTCAGTAATGTCCTCAAGTATATAACTGGCGATGACAGCTTTCTGAAGAGATGCGATCGGATCCAGGCAATAAAAAACATACTTGGAACAATGCTCTAAATATTACCTGGTTCGTTTCACTGAATAATCAATGCACATTTTGTTTTATCCGAAACGTTTGTTAAATTAAGTAATTATTTTATTTCTCAGATTTATCACATCCTAAGTGTAGCTTATGCTAAATTAGATTGAGAATATTGTAAACTCTGAAATAGAGCCCGAAAAACGGGGGAACAGCGCTAGTTACATTTCTCCGCTGGTGCACAAATTATGATTTTGTTTGTTCTATCTTTTGCAAGGAAATTATAATCTGAGCTGAAAAGCAAATGACAAAAAAGAATGAACTATGAGCATGTGTTTCATAACGAAGGCACAATGGAAGACTGAAATTTGTACTCTCTGATTCTGGTGGTGATATGCAAGGAGACACGTATAAATAATTTCTTTGTTCCAGTTCAGCATCATTTATTGTTTCTGAAACTGCCTCAACTCTACGGGATGTTTCACATGGGTAATTGCATTAGGAAAGAAGCGGTGGAAGAGTGCGTGCATACGGGTTGCGTCACATGCGTGATAGGAGCCGCAGGAATTAAAGCAGCGTGAAAGTGGCAAATATTTAAACAGGAATCGCATGCAGCGAAGATTCGTCAAACTGCATGGTAGGGAAATCTGAGTGAACAATTATTTGGAATATGAGCAATGTGGCTCGAAAGTTATGCATAAACAGGGAAAATCGACGTTCTAGTGTCAGAAAAATCAACACTGTGTAATGAGAAGTGCTGAGTGCGTCAAAATCAATTACTCGAATGAAGAAAATACTTGGGATGAACGCTCCAGATATGAAAAAAGTTGGAAGCGGTTTCAACAGATTGCCTAACAAAAGCGCTGCGATATTACGTCTGTTCAGAAACCGAATTTGCTAGGAGAAGTGAAAAAAAATGTAAGTCATGTTTGCTGGATTTTATGGGGATAAGTTACAACTGACGAATAAGCGCTACGAGTTTACGAAAGAGGTGCACGAACGTTTGATTGTGCACATATCACGAAATGAATTCAAACGGCAAACCAAAGCACGGCTCAAGGAACCAAAATTTTTAAAAAAAACAAGCAGCAAGAAACCAAGCAAACCAGAAATAATGAATCAATGAATGTTTGATGTTTGATGGCGCAAGGGCCAGGTATGGCCAAAGAGCGCCATGCTAGTGTTAATGAGTTCGTAGTGGTCTGATGGGTTCTGTGAGGTTAATGTGACGTGGCTGTAAAGGGGCCTAAAGGAGTTTGTGTAGATTGCATAAAATTTGCGCTTAACAACATTGCGGCAATGATTACTGACATGTACTATGAACACTAAAATGCATTGGGAAAGAATGATGCAATATACAAGATATGATAGATGCTAAAATTGCCAAGAGCACTACTGCCTCCCCAGAGCCCTTGGTATACAAGGAATTAGAGCCATGTGCTACACGAAACAATTATCACAGCCGCATCCTCTGAAGAGAGGAGGCGCTACGAATATATGGGGCTAATAACATAAACCAGAAAGAAAGGAATAAAAAGGTGATTAAAGAAAGTAAGAAAAGAAGAAAGAAAGAAATCAAGAAAGAAGGAAAGGAAGTAAGCAAACATAGCGAAATTGGTGATCATAAATCCAGAATAAAGACGCATGCTGGCTCCTGCGTAAACGAAACTGTAAAGTTTGATGTGCCAAATGGACAGGAATAGTCGTTATACGTACAAGAAGAATTTCAATGAAATGAGGCGCAACTAGGATATGGTAACGCCAGATCTCTTCGTAGAAGAATCTCTGTGAAAGGCACCGGCCATTTACTTGTTTTTTTATAAAGCGTTGTTTAAACACTGAATGGCAAAATTGTAGTTGACGCCTATGTGCTTTGTTGCAGATTTTCGCTATGAATATTTCAGAACTGCTGATGACGGTCTGTGAATTCCTCACCTTAAAGCAGGTTACAACGCTGCAAAAGCAAATTACTACAATTGTCATGAGTTTAGCGACCTGACTGTTACCTGTTTGACTTGGAGTTCTATGACGGCGTGCCTTCCAATACGGCAACGAGAGGAAAGACGAGAGTGGCGCACATTGTAATGCCAACTTTTCCTCCATCGCGCACTTGTGAAGTTTCTCAGGCACAATTCAGGATATGCAGTTGTACATCGCTAGTAGTGAAACCCTGCATTGTTTCAGGAAAAAAACAGAAAGCAAAAGAGGTTTAGATTTCAAACCTGACTAATGGTACGCTGATCCCGCTTCTTTATTAGTGATTACTACTCCAGTTTCGCTGCATGGCATTGCGACGTACTAAGCATCGACCTTAAAGCACAACAGTGCCTCTTGTGCTGGAAAAATCGAATTCCCTTTTTAAGCAACCATTACTGGCCACGTGTGAATTTGATTTTGACAATTTTGCAGGTAGCGATTAGTTTTCAATTTCACCATTGAGTATCGTTGAAAAGTTGTATGCAGGGCGTGTGCATTCAGCCTCTACGGCCTCTTGCAGACAATTTGGGCATTCTTTTTTTTATTTGTTCGAATGCATACAACAGAAGATGCACGCAAGTGAGGATGCCCGCATATCAATTTATGTATATTTCCTGTTATCCTTAAAACCGTTCGCTGGAGGGCCCTGAAACACTTTGGGGCATATTAAAAAAGAAGAAACTTTGTGCCCATCTGTTAACGAGGATCCTGTGAACAAGCGAGTCAAACATTATTGCACTGCGTGCGGCAGGGAACTTGAAATCGATCTCTTATCAAGAGCTCTCGCATCCACAGTGTCGTCATCGAAAGCAGTTGTCGAACCAACGCTATTTTGCTGGTTTGATGATGGCGAAAACATTCTCAGTGAAACATCGTTAATTTTGATCTCAAAAAAAAAAAGAAGAAAGATGGTGTCATCTTTGCATTACGCGTATCTGCTTCAGGCGCACGTTGCAATCCGATGTGGCAACGAAGTAATGAGTCGCGTAGTTTACCGCGCCGGCCACGGGATGCCGCGACGAGCCCTTTCGCGCAGCGACACAGTTTCTCGCCGGGGCTTAGCCTTCCCAGCTTCTCCGCTGTTCAGCTGCAGGCACGGTAGCGGAGACACAAAGATAGGCAAAGCCGGGCAATGGTGCGATAGCTCCAGATCAATTTGAAGGATAAGAAACATTTGTTGCGGCATGAGATATGTGGTACGACGTAATTTAACTAAGAGGCCAAGGTATAGAAAATTGTTTCATGGCCCCTTTAAGCACATGTCCGTGCCACGATGCATTGCGGCGCGGCGCTGACGACTTTATTGCGCCCAAATAAATACACTAAAAGCTTCCCGTTTGTACATTTAACATTAAGATAAGCTCTCGGTGCCTATAAGTACCAGTTGACGTTACAAACATGTTTGAAAATCGATTCTCGCTTGAGCGGAGAGGCCCTGATGCCTCGGCTGCCCGGAGAGCTTTGTGTCTCGCGGATGTCTCTGACTAAAACTCGCATGGCACAGCGCCTATGCCAAGTTCCTCCACAATGCTAAAAGCTTCCGTATTTAGCTTCCGTGCATCAACCCGTGCAACGCAGCCTTGAAATGTCTGGGATGCAAGTTTTGTTTCCGGAGCTGCATTACGCTATGTCACTCGATACGGATTCGTGTGATGACGTCGCAAACCATCGGACCAATCGCGTGCAACGAAGGCGAATATGCAGGATCGCCCACGGTGGGGGCGCTCTTTCTGTGAATGAATGACACGCCACCAGGCAGATATTATAACTCATGATGCGATGCATGAATTCTGTGGGTCCGAAACTACAAGAATGTTTCTAAACTCAAGCTCACTGCAGCAAATTTTCCAGCTTCTTGTTAAGTACACATCACAAACACACATATGAGGGAACTTTTTTTTCTTCGTATATCATCGCATCGGTGCGAAGCTAGCGAAGTGGCTAAAGAGGTGCAACTTTACCTGCGGTGGGTTGACCACCGCTTTCGCAGCTCGCGCCTTTGCCTCCTATGGTGGTTTTACGCACGTGCGAGCTTTCTCGTACTTATTGAGTTTTTTTTTTCTGCTCTACGGCCGATTGTCGCTCTGACTCCGTTTCAAAGAGTACATTTGTCGACCAGCGAAGTGCGGGTAGATTTCCGTTCACTTTACGTCCGATAGAATTGATACGCCTAGTTGCTTTCTTTTTTCTCAGAGTGTCAATTTTTTTAATAAGTAATAGCATGGACGCATCGCTACAAATGCCCGCGTTCCTGCCGGCGAGTGCGCGCCGCGCACAGTCGCCAACGTGTGAAACGCAACATTGCGAACGTTGTACTGTTCGGTAGTGCACGCGGAGAAAACTATACGTACTGCTGCAAGCACCATACCAGCCCACGATTTCGACACTGAAAACGCCACCCTATTGCCGCCACTATGTTAAACAATTCATAAACATGGCTACAGCCCGGTGAAGGGGGGAGAAATACAAAACGCCCGTGAGCCATCTGTTCGGCGCACGTTAAAGCTTCCCAGATGGTTCCCATCAGACAGTGGCCCCACTAGAGCCGCTCGTCTAGCTTGGTGTCCTGCAGAAACTTCAACAGCGTTTTAGTTTCCCGCATTGATGTTGCATTGTCACGCCATGGGCCGAGGATAGCGTCCTCCAACAGTGGGTGCCTGCCAACGCTGGCTAGGTAACTTTCCAACGTCCTTCGCTCCAGCATATATGCTGAGCAATCGCACAATATGTGTTCCAGTGTTTTAGGCGTTTGGCAGTGTTCACAATCAGGGCTCTTCGACTGGCCCATGAGGTGTGCCTAGCGACGGGTGAAAGCAACTCCCAATCGAATCCTGCGTAGCAATGACGTTTTTCTTCACGTAACCTTCGGGGTCAAACAGAATTTAGCGTCTTGGTCGATCATATGTAGGCGTCTGTGGATGTTGTCATCGTGGGCTCTGCCTTAATTTTTTGTAAGGTTCTGAATGAATGCCTCGATTATGAAGTTCGTGTCAGGTCGCGAGTAGGCAATCCGTACTTCATCAGAGGAATGCCGATATTGCCTCACTGTCAGCGAGTTCATTGCCAATCACACCACAATGACTAGTCATCCAATGACTAGTTGAAAAGTGATCACGTGGCCACCTAACTCGGCATTGTGATGAAGTTCGGCAGTTACCAGCACGATAAGGCAATATGGTCCTTTCTTTAAAAAGGCAATTTAGCGCCTGTTGTGCTGATCTGGCATCGCAGATCCCTGTCATTTTGAAGTGTCTGCGTTCTCATAAAATGGACAGCCTCCCGTATTGCCTCCAGTTCCGCAGCCGTGAATATCGATTTGTGGTCTAATTGGAATTACCGAGTAATCCCAAATTATAGGATAACAAATGCTGCGGTTGTGACAGATCGTGTGACTGCACCATCGGAATACACTCGTACAGTCCCACTATATCATGGACGTATATGGGACAGGGTGAGCCGTTTCAAGCCAATGGAAGAAACGTGGGATTTCTTCATTATTCCATGGTCATAACTTTCTAGACAAAGCAAGGTGATAACTATTTTTGAACATGTATAAGCATTGGGCATTGTCGCCTTTACAACGCAATACTTTGTTGCGACTGATCAATCTGCGAAGAATCAACGCCTTTTGGAGCCAGAAGCCCAAAGTTTAGGCAGATTTATTTCCTATACCAATCCTTCCCACGCTGGCTGAACCACCATACTCGCAGCTGCCGAAGGCACTATAAGCACCATAATTAGCTCCGAGATCAATGTTGTGATTTCTGTCACAAAAGAAATTCAAGGAAATGTCGATCGAACGCACGTGCCCAGTAGGAACGAGAACAACGCAAGCCAACTCAGAGTGTGGTCGTTTCTCGCGTCCAGCACAGTGCATGTGTCCCACTGCCGTCCTCGACCATGGCGGACGTTTGCAGGAAAACGCGTCGCAGGGTCTGTTTCGTAGAAGCGACAAGTCTCGCATGGAGATACATGGAGAAATAACCTCCGCGCCTTGAGCATCAGACGCCTTGACACGCTGGCACATTAGCACGTAACCCTCATAACCGATCTGGATTCACTACATATGCAGTGGTAAGGATCAGATTCGTTACACGAATTACGTGAAGAGCTTCTCCGTTAATAACTACTCATGCAGCGTCAAAATGTGGATTACTAGAACGCGGGAAGGATCAGGCGAGAGCGTTCACGAGAGTAGGCGGAACGAACGCTAGCGCAGGTAATTTGTTAGCTCGCTGCCATTTAAAGAACCGCCACCAGCCTATGTACAGCTGTATGTAGGCTGGTTTGATGTACAGCCTATGTACGTCAAAGAGTGGGGCAAGGGTGCACTACGTAGTGCGCGTGCAGCATCTATAGCCAAAGTCACGTAGTCAAGGAAATTTCGCGATGATGAAGTAGCGATTGAGTATAAAGCCACCGCCAGTCGAACTTTTCTATTTACGCCAAGATGACAATTGCAGTCAGCTGTAAGGCAAACTGTGAAATAAGACGTACGTTAACGTCGCCATTAAGAGGATAATTCACGTTCATAACGTTGGATGTAAAAAGAAGCCTGCGGCGAGCTAGAGTGGCAGTGTATGGGCAGAGCAACGTGTCCAGAACTAGCCCTTAGAGCTCTAAAGGCAGATAGATGAAGACAACATACTTGTTAGAGCACGACTATCGCGCTACAGAAAAAGAAATGTGCTGTGGGGCACTTCACCCATCGGACGGACCTACGTGATTGCGTGTGCGACTTCGCGTTTGGCTTGGACACTAATTCCGCGGAATGAGGATAAGCCGCATCGTTGTGCGCAGACGTTTGCCGGATGGTAGGCCGTTCGACTAGCGTCAGTCAGGCGAAAGTGCACACAAGGGAAAAAGCATCGATCCAGCGTCGTTCTTTCGGCGAGCCGTGCTATTCACGAACGAAAGCTACTAATGCCGGCCGCTATCGAGCGCCGTGGGTCACGAAGATCACTCGCAGAACAAATTTGCGCCGGCAGCCGCCAATTCAATCCTTTGCAAGGTTTCCAACTGAATATAGAAAACGAAACTATAAAAAAATATAGTAGCTCTAAAATGCAGCTAAAGTGCCGATGAGGTAACCTAACGAGAAGCTTAACCTTTCGATGAAATAAACAAAGTAGTTTTTTACTGAACTGTCTACTTTAGCTTTTTTTTATGGTTTTGATGTGTTGTGGTACGGTTTGAGCATGTTATCAGACGATAATTCTAAATTTTAAACGTATCTTAGCAGGTAATTCAAATTAACTACTGTAAAATAAGGATAAAATATGAGACCAGTTTCACAATGAAAGCAAACGCATTTTTAGCAAAGAAAACGCAAAGTGAAGGGACACGGTCTAGCAACCTCGTTTCTTGACGTCCGAAAATTTGATTTCTAACGTATCAAAAAAAAAAAAAGAACGAGGCCTCAAATGCGTTAAGCATAAGAAGTGTGAAGATATCCCTCTACAGGGGTCTCGATCCTTCGTCTCTTCGTGGATGGTTCCCAAGGAAGCGATGACCAGGTCCGTCTTCATTGTAGACGACATCACCAAGCTTCACGCGCAGAAAGGCAACGTCTTCCTGAATGATGTGATGAGGTCGAATGTAATCTTTCAGAGGTGTTGGCTGGATTCTCAAGGTATTTTGTTCATAAAGCGTTTTCTCATTTACTCGTGTCTAGGACTGTCCCAGATCACATATATGGCCTTCTTGCTGACATGTTGTGCACATATCCCTTGGTTTAGCTAATTACCAAAGAAGAAATGTTCCTTGTGGGTGGCATCATTGTATTGGTGGCCAGCCTTAGAGCGTTTGGAAATGTGGTACTGACAATTATACGTGTACGGCCGTATGATCCATAGGCACAAGTCATTGCTAGCAGGAATGGTTATCAGGCTACTTCAGAGGCATGGTTCAGTGCACATGTCAAAAATTGAGAATCAAACGAAGGCCAACGGGCGTTTTCAGGCGAATCGTTTAAGATTATTTACTAAGCCAGTGCCAGTGTTTTCTATGGCTTCCTGAACCCAACACAGCGTGACCCACGGAAATGAGGGGCGGCGCAATGCCATCGCTGCAATAATTTTGTGACCAACTGGAATTCATTGACGCGCAACTAAATCTAAGCAAACGGACATTTTTGCATTTCCCCGCCGTCGGAATGTGGCCGCTGCTGCCGGTAATCGATGCACCACCATCTTCTCAACAACAGCATGGTCTTTAATTAAGGGAAAATGAGACGTCCACAATTATTCAACTGCGAGGCTTTTCTTTCTAGGAAACCGTTTGGGTTTCCTTTGTAGCGATTGCTAGGATTGGGTGGATGTCTCATTTTTACATAATTACTTCTCTCCACCTTGCGGGTTTCCACAGAACTATTACGTCGAGCAGCACGGTATGTTATCTTTCTTTATGCTCATAATATCTGTGAATCGCGTTCGAAGCACAATTTGGCGTAAGCGCTGTCCTAGCAGGCAGAGAGCCATCAACTGTATTCGAAGATGCAGATATGTCACGTGGCTTTAATGCAGATAACACTTTCTCAAAATTTTACATCTCGCGCAAATTAATAAATGAAGCCAGCGCTCTCCTTCTCCTCGAGGAACACCGATTCTTGGGCGTCACATTTGGTCTACTTATGGCGTGGTCTCCATACGTCCAATATTTAGAGTTTAAACTTGGCTCTTTCTCCTCACCCACATTTGCCAGATACATCTTTAACAATGCAGGTCGACGTTCTGTCTGCTTGCTTTTTCGGCTCTATGATGCACTCTGCGAATGCCTCTGAAGATACTTTTTCACTGTTTCCCAAGGTCTCTTCAAGCTAACAGGAAACTGGCAAAGGATGCAAGCTAGAGCTGTAAGTACCGGTTTGGGCTTCCGCAAGAAAATTGAAATATTGGGACAGCTGACAGAAAGCATTTGGCTCTTATTAAGTCGTGCTACGCAAGCAGGATCTTTTTCGGCAACGGGTGCGATAAGTTGCCAGAGAATGCTAAACGCAGTCATTCACGTACAGCCACTTTGGTCAAATTAATTTGGTTTCATGCAGCAGAACTAAACAAAAACTTTGAGCAGACCAAACAAGAATACAAGAGAACAACGTACTTGACATTCGTAAACTTATTTAAATTGGAATGGCCGACAACGCTCTCTGCAATGCCTGTCTTTGCGAGGAGACGCTGGAACACATTTTGTGCGACTGTCCTGAATATAATGTTCAGAGACAGTCCATGGCGTCCGTTCTAGCGCACCTTGACAGTAGACCATTGTCAGTTGCAACCATTTTCACATATCGCCGACTGAAGACATCGCAGCTGAAGGCGACGAAGGGACTACTTCGGTTTATGAAGGATACGGGCTTGGACAAGCGACTGTGACAGTGATGTCACGTACCACACAAGAGTGACAGACTGTAACCAACGATGTGTGTGCCGTGTTATGTGCCCTCTATCTCTTCTCCCCATCTTTCATCCCCCCCATCCCCCTCCCATGTGTAGGGTAGCAAACCGGTTAGGCAAAACTGGTTAACCTCCCTGCCTTCCTTCTCCACTTTTTCCTTCCTTTTTTCCTTGACATGAGATCTAACTTTCCGTAGGATGCATTAGCAATGCTTGAAACAAGTTCTTTGAAAGTTACTCGGGAGTCGACCTATGTTCCTAATTCGCACGTACAACTCGCTCTTTATTAAAGGAATGTTATCAAGTAAGTATTCGTATCGTAATTTGAATATTTAGCGACTAAAGGAAACAACGACCAAGTAGTAGTCGTCACAAGCATCTTAGTTTGATTAATACGCAAAAAAGTTGGAAGCACGCCACACCGCGACAGAATTCACACCTTCCTGCGCTGATTCTCTTTCACGGTAAGGTTTAGGATCGTCCACATACAAAAGGAGACATGAAGGATGCAAACATTCTTCAGGATTATTGAAAGGACATTGAAAAATAATGAGCCTAAGATAGACCCTCGCTTAACACAGGAAGTTGGTTCATAAGACAGAGTAATCAGCACCAGCGCGAACACAATTTCGCCGAGTGGACAGTTTTATCTTTATTCAGCGTGCACAAGCTGGAACTAACGTAGTTATTCAAGAGTTTATGGATAAGAAGGCCATGAGGAACAACATCAAATGATTATCACGGGTTGAAGTATACTGTGTCTAACTGCCTCCGGTTAGCAACAGCGGATCCAGCAACAACAAGAAAAGAAACAAGGTTTGTTTCCAGACACCTACCATGAACAAACCTATGTTGACATATGCTAACCTTACACTTGAAAACACTTTTGCAAACGGAGACAAGAATGACACGAGGCGATTATTTTTGATGTCGCTCATGCTTCTATGAACTGGCACAACTACAGCATTCTTCAAACAAGAAGAAAACACACTCGTGCGCAAAGCAGGAATAAAATGTGCAAGAATAAATAGTATAGCCTTTGATAACAAAACTTGGTAATCGGCCGTAAGCAAGAAAATGCTTTGGTTTCGACTTACCTATAGCCACCGCGAAATCCTGTTCTGAAAAAAAAAACATGAAATGTTGAAATGGACATTGATACCATACCGGCAGTCACCAGAGCTAGGAGCATGTGCTGAATTCAAGAAAACCGAGGAAAAATGTTCAGCGAATGCATTGGCGATATTCACGCAGTTTCTAAGAATGCCACGAGAAGGATGATTTAGGACAATAATCTCAGCCCGTTTAGAGCTGTAATTTTTTGCATGGGTTCACAAACGTTTGGGATCGCGGCCTCTACGCATTACGCGTTTCACCTGGTTTTGCAAGACACTAAATGTTTCGTACTACTTCGATGATTCTGTTTTCTTGGACTTTCTTGGTACCTTAGTTTTTTACGAAGTAAAATGCGTAATTCCTCAGAAGATTACGCAGGATAGTGCGCAGGGCGAAACTCTTTACAGAGAATGAAGCCTTCCAAAGCACATTTTAGATTATCAGTAAGGATGTTCACTGCTATGCTCATATCTGAGGCGCGATATAATGCAGACCAGTTGGCATCAATAAAGTAGTGGTACAGACTTAGATAGTCGCCGTTCGAAAAAATATGCGAGTCAACACGTTCGCTCAACATAAATCGTCTCTTGAAAAATTCCGAATTCGAGCGGAACATGCCAACAGGAATAGTCAACCGGAAATAAGCTGCTAACAGGAACAGAAAGTTCAACAACACAAAAATGAGCCACAATCAGATATGAAACATTTCCAAGGGCATTTGGAACTGCGTTGATCGAAGAAATTCGATGAAGAAGAACCGCGCATCACAGCGACGGAATAAGAAAGATACGGGTGTCGTGCGTGAAAAGTTCCAAACAATAGAAGAAACATTGAAATCGCCAGCTTCAACGACATTCTATTTTGCAGCATCAACAATTTCAACGAAGTTATTCATATGCTCAGAACATGCCACGGTATATATGTTAGGAGGGAAGTAGGCTGCGCAGACTCCAACGGTTCAACTCCAACGGTTCTCTCGTACTATTTCAAGGTCCACACGCTTTATAAAAAATATTCTTTTGCATGGCAATTAGCACACCACCACCTTAATTAGCACACGCATGATACACGTGGTCACATCTCTAAACAGTGAATTGCGGTGGAAAGTAATTCTACGTCCCTGAAAAGCCAAGTTTCAGTTAAGCAAATAAAAAGGTATCAAAAGGCTAGCACGTTCCCGTAGAAATAGGAGGATTTCATGCATAGACCACGAACGTTTTGGTAGAAGAAACGGAGCACTTCATTTGTGAGGTAGAAAAAAATTACGTTATTTTGTCCCTGGCGCCTCTGCAGGTGCGTCATGCTTACTTTATAAAAAAACCTTAACAGGCAATCCTTCGGCCAAATGTCTACCGAGTTGATATTTTGGAAGACCTTCTCGTTCACTGTGACCCGCAAGGAAGCGTAACCCACATGCTTCGCTTTGAGGTTTTGGCAGCCGACATTGCTGCTATCAACAAATTTTTCCAGCGTATCACAGATTTCCTCGCAAGTTGTCGAAAGGGTCAAGAGCGATACGCAAAGCGAACGCCTTCCCGGCACACGTACCAGCGTTCTGGAAGTAGTTGCCCCCGGGGACGGCTTAGCCATCTTCTTGGGCCGGAACTGAATTGGCTATAGGCCTCGGACGTGTATTTTCTTCCCGCGATGGTTCACGCACAGGAACCGGGGCCACTTTGTTGCTGGGCTGTTGTTCACCGTAGCGAGGCGACGCCGGTGGAGAGGACAGGTTGACTTGCGACGTGTGACCAAAAGGACGTCGGTGAAGGCTCCAAAGGCGGAGGCCATTCGTTTCCGTCACCTTGTTGCAGCGCGTATTTGGGAAATAGCTCTGAGTTCCTGGCCAGGTTCAAGCGAAGACTCTCGCTGTCTTTCTTCATATAAAGAACTACACTTGTAAGTAAAGCGATTTTGTCACACCAGGCTTGCACGACGACACGATGTTGGCAGCAGGTTCCTGTCACAGGCAGTGGCGTCGTGGTCCAGCGAGGCACTCACAGCCTGAGTTTGGAGCGCCATGCTGTCGCATTCATCGCGTCTAGTACATTGGAAATATTAGCCCATAATGAAAACATAGTGCGCGAGCGCTGGCTGATCTGCATCTCCCCGCGCTAGAAGTGGTATCACGAGCTACGAAGCATGCGCAAAGAAAATCAGCGGTGTCTTTCGAAATGCTTTTAAATCCTGCCAGATTAGAAGCTCAGGCGAAGGAGCGCTCGTTCCAGCGGTCGACGCTAGGGAACCTTTATGCGCTTGAAGAAAGCATTTATTTTTGTGCCAGTGACGGAAATATCGGTATGGCCACCACGTTAATAGTTGCGTTTCCAAAGAAACAAACAGCGGACAGTGGCAGGCGCCGTGCGTTTTTCAAGCAAACGGTTTTGGCGAGAGCTGCTTGCCACTGATAAATAATTATGGCAGACTCAGCAGCCTCCCCTAACGACGACCGTTTGGAAGAAGCGCTCCTTTGCCGCAGCCGCCGATAAGACAGCGGTCAAAAACATATCGCATGGTCACCGCAAATTGCGTTTGCGCATGCCACGTAGTATGCACTGCTGCCACTAGTACAAGAAAAAGGTTCGGCCGCCGCTCGCACGCTCCGTTTACTTTCTGGGGCACCTGTACATACTCGATCAAATTTACATGTGTTTTTCGTACTCTTCGTCAACGATGTTGACGCATGTGCAGTGTAACTGTTGGCCACAAGGCCCACAGCAACGCAGAAATTGGTATTGCCCGATAGCGGCTGCGAGCACGAATCGCACTTGTCCTTTGAGCCCGTCATGGCATATCATAAGAAGCGCCCGTACATACGAAAAGTTGGCGGTATCGGGGGGCGCGGCAAGAATGTGTTCGTGGTCATTCAGTGCGCAGAAGTGAATGAGCGAATAATAATAATAATAATAATAATAATAATAATAATAATAATAATAATAATAATAATAATAATAATAATAATAATAATAATAATAATAATAATAATAATCAATGATTTTGGTATGTTTGTTTAATAGAAAGAGAGGAAGCAAAAAAGACATGAAACAGAAAACGACATTGATGAAAAGAAACAGTTTGCAATCAGCAAACGCGACGGTGAATTCGAACAATGCGGGAGAGTCAATAAAAATAAATTAATCAATCCAGCCTTCAGCTTATGTGCCCAGGAAGAAACCATGAGATTTTAGTACTGGCGCACAGATAATCTAACGAAAATATATGATACCGCTTTAAATAAGAAAGAAATCCCGGCCACGGCGGCCGCATTTCGATGGGGGCGAAATGCGAAAACACCCGTGTGCTCAGATTTAGGTGCACGCTAAAGACCCCAGGTGGTCGAAATTTCCGGAGTCCTCCACTACGGCGTGCCTCATAATCAGAAAGTGGTTTTGGCACGTTAAACCCCCCCCCAAAAAAAAAAAAAAAAAATAAATAAATAAGAAACAATACAAATGCATAAGAAAAATATGCATGTACGGAAATGCCATAATATTGGCACACAACAAAGGACGTGGAAAGGTCCTAAAAGAAGCTCATATCTATCTACAAAGGTAAGGTAAACCGCGGATGAGCAGCAGATTAGTGAGCAAGTATAATAAAAAAAAAGAAAGAAAACTGTGCTGCCAAAGGTAACCCGTCAGGGAAAGTTACAGGGCCCCTGAAACGGTTCGGACAGAATTTGTAGACGCGCAGGGTACAGCTAAAGTTAATTATTCGTGCCACAATTTCTGTGAAACGTTTCATATTAAGAGAGCTACTGACGATTACAAGTTACCCTCCTGCATAGTCATGCGTTTTCTCCTCAACTCGTTCACCGAGTGATCTGGGTTAAGCTCCGCCTTAACTGGCTCTGCGTCATGATGGCACGTCGTGTCGTCGACTTCCGTTTCTTTAGGAGCGAGCGTGCGAAGCGTCTCCAAACTCTCCGCCAGCTGCTTGGCAGTCGACGCCAAGCGAGAGCTATCGAAGCAGCGTGCGTTGCGAGCATTCTGTCGTAGCGCCGAACGTGTCTCGTATTCCGAAAACGACAGGCAAGCTGGGCATTTCGACGGAATGGTGGAGACATAAACTCAAGTTGATAAAGGAACTTTAGCGTAGACGTACGTGAGCTGCCTGATCGGTCTCCACAGTCCATCCACGCGCTGGCGCAGAGCTTAACTAGCCAAACAAAGAGCTAATATTGCTCTAACCAAGTGTAAAACGTCTTAGACATTTACAAAAACAACGTGTTAACGATTACACTCCTGCCAAAAATTTACACCAGCAGCAAAGAAGAATACATTTTGTTGCTGCTACTGTGTGTTTGAGCTCTGTGCCTCAGGTGGCTGCACCGTGCAGACCATTCACATTTGCACTTCTGCTCATCCGTGATCGACACGGTCAAACGGCCAGGCCCAGTTCCCTTGCGCTTGCGTTGACCATAATACCGGACTCGCGAAACGCTATTGCGTTAACCATCTTCCGGTGTAAAGTGACGGCCGTAAACCGCAAATCTTGGCGCCCATCGGATAGCGGCAGTCCGATGCGCTGCGGCGACTGCGCTCGTCTGCTTCCTTGCAGAGGGACACGATGTCGCAGCTTGACATATTGCCAGTCGCTACATTTGCAGTCCACAACGCAACAAAGTCGAATCATAGTGTTTGCGAAAAGACTGAGACCGACTCTGACCGCGCAGCTATCGTCAAAATGGAGCACGTTGCAACACAAGCAGACGACGCTTGCTTTGTGCCGGAATGCGTAAGTGTAGTGAGAAATTGTTCTTGCGCATTTTCTTTCTGTTACTTTCTTTTTATATAAACAAATCAACTAACATTCCAACTATTACGTACATTTATGGAGTTAACCATAAAGGTGTAAAAATTATCGATGACGCGCCCTGAGCAGCCAATCAGATAGCTCGCCCTCCTGACGTCAAATGGGTGATTTACGTCATATGGCTAGGGCCGGCTGAACATTCTGCCGAGCCATGTGCTGCGATCGGCAGCGATGTAGATATTTAAAACCTTATAATAAATTACACGCTTTACGCGGAGCATTTAGATGAGTCAATCAGTGATCAGAAGGACCTCCTCTAACGACTCAGAACTTTTGTACAATATGGTCAAAATCGTTTCAGGGCCCTTTAAGCGAGCGAGCGTATTTCCCCCGGTACGATGGCGAGGAGAGAGGGAGGACGAAGAGGAAGCGCCGCGGGCGCCAGCTGGCGGGGCGTGGCCCCCTAGCGAGCCGCCCACGAAGCGCACCTTACGCGTCTTCTCCGATGCTGACGTCAGAGCATGTAACGAGCGCACTCGCGCAGCAGTTGCGAGCAAGCGAGCCAGAGGGGAGGGAGTAACGTCACATCCTCTCTGCTAGGCAGATGTTCAGTCTATGCCAGGCAAGTGCTCTTTTTTTCATTAATTAGCCGGTTAGATATCGTGCCGCCACTTTGTGCTTGACGTCATTACTTCCACTTTCTAGTTCCGGGTTTCCAGGAATTTCGCCAGAGTGGTGCTCACGTGGCGGATCTCTAAAGTCTACGTTTCGGCGCTTTGGTGTGTGATAATCAGTGATTTCTAATAATTTCTCATTTTTCCAGACAGTTCAGTAACTCGACTTGTAACTAAACTTATGCTCTAATATCTTTGGAGATGAAAAAAAAAATTATGCAGAACCAACGCGCATTTGGAATCTATGTGAAGCGAAGCTTTCGTCAAGGGGTTATTGAAGTGCTATAAATTTGGGCCATTCCGTTCCTGCATCATTGAAGTAAAGGAAACTGGTGCCCATGCGTGCGCGCTCGTGCAGACGTGCAACTGAACGGGGGCAACTAGACATCAATGTTAGAGAGCATAAACGGTTCTTAGGTACTGAAGATAATACTTCGGAGCGTCATTCCGAACATTGGCTGTCGTTACGATACCATGCGAGGCGAGGCAGTACGTTACTGGTGTTGGTTAATCGGGACGCTATGTGCAGACAGAATGTGGGCACAAATAATTGCCAGGGCGGCAAAGGAAAACATTGCGTGCTGCCCGAGAGCGTTCACCGGCTTCACGAATAATGCTTTCCTTTACATTGGTTGCTTTGTTTTGCTTAGTTCTGCGTTTTACTTTCTCGTTAATTGCGTTCCCAGTGTTATTGTGGCTTATGACTATAATCGTATTTGCGTTAGAGTCAGCAGGTAAGGGCTGCTTCGGAACTACAGCCGTCTCGTAACTATAACAGCTTAAACAAACCCGGGTAGTTTGTGTGCGAAATCACTTCCACGCGTGCGACGGGTGGGCGCGATGGCATAGTCAATCTTGGCGAAGCGCTAACGTAGGGACCAAAGCGAGTTTGATATATGATGAGGGTAACGATGGGATTTTTCAATTACTTAGTCGTACGTGCAGTACGTTTACAGTACCTGGTGCGTGCGTGCACGTACGTAGTTAAAGAAAACGCGTAGCGGTTGCATTTGCTAGTACTGTCTGCATCAAGCGGACAAACCTAGTATGTGGCTTTGAGGAACTCAGTCAGGAAGAAACCGTTGAATGGCTGATTGGAGGAATGCTATGCGAAAAAGAAAAGTGAGAAGGCTATAGTTTGGAATAATGCAGACCGTGGAAGATGCAGACCGTGGAGACCGGTTAACAATTTTTCCTATCCAGCTGACCGTTTTCCCTAGCAGAATTGATCGTTGTGGAACTTCGCGCTTCCTTACTGAAGAGGGCCCAACTTTGATGAGTCAAGCAGATTGCCGTGCTACTGAGGTAGCAATATGGCCTTATAGAAGGCAATAAAGAAGCAAGAAAAAGTAAACTTGTACCCGCAAGGATTTAGCGATATACATTCGTTTTAGGGAAGAAATAAATGCGCCTGCAATTTGGGCAAATATTACACGCTCAACGCCAGTGGAATATTATGCACAATTTTTGCAGTATTTAAATCGTGATTAGCATTTATACAGCTTTCGATGCCAACTCTGCAGCAGTGTTTTTTTTTTCACCACAGTGCGCAAAGTTCGTGTAAAAAAATTCAAGAACGCGGAGTAGAAGACTCAAAATTTATAGGCACCGGGATATCACGGCGAACAAGCTACTACTTGCCGCAGTGCCTTGAAATGCCTGCGTCATTGTATTCGTAATTACGAAAATCATCTCATCAAAAAACCTTCATGAAGCGATAAGCGTAAGTAGAAAGCGTTTCTTTATGGATAAGTTTTAGAAATGTACCCAAGATATCTTGTATTATCGCTCCAATGAAAGGGAAGATTACTACACTATCGAATATATCCTACCTGCTGATTTACCCTACATTATTTTTACAGCAATCTCATGATTTTCTAGTCTTTTCGTCCAGGGCTTTATGGCTGCGCTCTCATTGATATCGGTTACACGGTGCGAAGGATGCAAAGAAATCATTTGAACCCGAAGAAAATATTATTCACAAAATACGGCTGCTGACTTTCTCGAATCACGATTGCAGCGCTCCCAAACGTTTCTCGTACAAACGAGCATGGAATCCAGCAGGATGTGCTGCCTGTTAAATGACGACTGGGTAGTGACGTAGACGTTGGCTGTGCGACTTACGCCACCGATGCGCTTCCGTCGCGGCGACTCACGATAGCAATACGCAAGCGCAGCGGCAGCGCGCCCGCCTAAATGCTCTGTTGGTTTATGCGCGGAGCGTTTGGGAGCGCTGAAATCACGGCGCGCAAACGGACATGTCGTATTTCTTTCTTTCGCGGGCATCTGCAGTAAGCGGAAAAAACACTAATACCTGACAGATAGAATGTTAGAAACTGTCTACTCAGACGTTGTGCAAAGCGCTCTAAAACTTTCTAATAACATTTTTTTCCAAGCTTTGTCGCTTCAGAAGTTAGTGAATAAATATTGACTAGTCATCTAATTAAGCAAAATGCAAAAAGCAGCGTGACTTACTTCATACAATAGTCAGCAACATGCATTTTGCCGCATTGTCTTGGAGTGCATCGGCATATGTTTAAACTCTGGTTAAAGTTAGCTTGGACACCCCAGTATAAGAAACACACAGAGTAAATTACGTAACAATTTATCACCGGAAACAAGATTTCTCAATAAAGAATATTTAACTTGATCATTCGAAAAGGAAAATGAAAAAAAAAGAACCCTGTAGGAATATAAGTTTAATTTCTAGGTATTCCACGTGCAAGTTAAGGAATATAACCACTGCATAAATACTAAAATGCCTTAGCTTAAGTGACCAATTTTCCACAGTCATATCATGAGAAGCCAACAAACACTGACACCAAGGACAACATAGGGGAAATTACTTGTGCTTAATAAATGGAATGAAGAAACGATAAATTAGTGGAAATTAAAGTGGATGAAAAAACAACTTGCCGCAGGTGGGAACCGAACCCACAAGCTTCGCATTTCGCATGCGATGCTCTACCAATTGAGCTACCGCGGCGCTGTTTCCCCATCCACTTTCTTGGGTATTTATGTGTACTAGTAGAACCATGGGAGTGTTAGCCAGCGCCGCCACTCACAGACCTTGGCGGCGGACGTGGAACGTCCTTGTTGCCGCAGGCGTCACGAGAACGTGATCTTTTTGGGTGAAGGCAACTGGTCAATAAACCCACATATGCTACCTGAAGGCATCAATGTTGCCGGATTCGAGACCCTCGTTATGTAATAAACGAGAAGAAAGGGGGTTAACCGAGGGGCCCGATGTTTATTAGTCATATCATGAGAAGCGAAATGCGAAGGCTGTGGGTTCGGCTCCCACCTGCGGCAAGTTGCTTTTTCATCCACTTTAATTTCCACTAATTTATCGTTTCTTCATTCCATTTATTAAGCACAAGTAATTTCCCCTAGGTTGTCCTTGGTGTCAGTGTTTGTTGGCTTCTCATGATATGACTAATAAAAATCGGGCCCCTCGGTTAACCCCCTTTCTTCTCCATTTTCCACAGCACACAATAAATTACTCATTACATTACACTACATTACAATTACTCATTACATTACATTACTCATTACATTACATTAATGTGCTTTTGGGCACATTAAGGAACCATTATATTCAAAAACGAATAAAATTATTACTTATTTCATCGTTGTGTTCTGTACTAAGCATAAAAAATGTCTATAATGCACAGAAAATCAGACGGCTGTTCTCGTTTTCTTTCTAGACTCGGCGTCCAAAGTTCGCCGCATGTCCCCGACTGTCAGAAACCTTAAATAGATTTTTTGATAGAGCGACATGGGGGGTCCTTTCTTTTTCTTGGCTGGTCTTGCCAATGAATAAAAGCCATTTCTTGAATGTTATACTTTGCCACGGCTTAAGGAAACGAGTTCTAGGCGCTCTTCAACTTAGTCAAAAAGATTGTCGCTCTCGGTGCCAGTTACGTTTCGTTCTTATTTAACAAGTTTTTTTTTAATGTCTTGGAGATTACTTCTCTCTGAATATAGCGCCTCCACTGCCTGTCCCTGTTAAATGTGGAAGGCGCACGAGCGAAAATACACGGAATAGATGAACCCGTCGACTTGTCTCAATCGCTCAAATGGACGGCGAGTGTTTCCGTCAGTGGAACTCCCAGTCTCTCTCGTTTCCAGTTTTCTAAAGAAGACGAAGCTTCTTTGACTTCCATTGAGTTGCTTTTATTTTCCCTTCTTTTCACTTTGCGTGGTCCCACTGAAAGGTTTCCACGGTTTCTTGTTTTCGCTGCAGCGGAATGGGTCAGTTCGAGAACCGAACATCAAAATGAATACAGGAGAAAAGCAAGTGGAATCTAGATCACTCTGACAGGAGACCGTAAAACAGCGTGTGCATGGCCCTAGCAAAGACAGAAAAGAAAAGGAGGAGGAGTTGATGAACTAAGCGAAATAAATACTGACCATGAAGTGATGTGATGATGAAATAAGGAAAAGTAATATGCATCCAGAACACGAAAAACGAAATAGCATGTGAATTAATCTAGACAGAGAATCTCGCCAGACGTAGTGTACGAGAAAACTGAACTCATTTATCAAGGCGTGCGTTAGGATCCGGCGCTCCTAACGTAAAACTCAGTTATTAATTAATACGTTCATTACCCTGATGTAATCTTAACTTCACTTATTAATTAATACACAAAAGAACTTGCTGCAATCCTAACGTAAGAGTCAGTTATTAAGGCGGAACCGTTATATGTCTCATCAGTCAGTCGACCTTCGAAGTCCTTGATTGAAAATGCGTCGACGACACGAAAGGTACAAAAAAGCTACGAACCCTCGATCTTTGGTGGCAATCGAACCGACGACTACATGTGGGAGTGGCACCCACGAGCTGTGGTGTTAATGAAGTCGAAGTTAATTAAGGCACATGTAATTAAAATAGAGTAATTAAGACACTTGAACCTTATACCTTTGCAATCAAGAGGGATGACTAAGCGAAGTAAACTAAGGGAATTAAGGGGGAAGACTAAGCAACTTAAGATGACGAGTAATCGTATTAAGGGAGATGACTTGGCAAATTATGCGGGATGTCTACGTTATGTGTCCGTGTGTAATGCATCAGCACTTGAGCTTTCACCTTCAAGTTGTCTTAGGGAAAACATAACAGACCCTGTGAATTTTCAAACTTATTTACCATGGCGTGTGTTAGGATGCTGAGCTCCTTCCGTACAACTCAATTATTAATCAATGTGTGCGTAACGATGCTGAGCTCCTACCGTACAACTCACCTATTAATCCATGTGTTCGCTAGCGTGACGCATTCTTAACTGAAGCTCACTTATTAATAAATACATAACTTAACCTCACTTCTTAATTAATATATTAGTCAGATTGCGACACTCCTAACCTGAAACTCAATTATTAAGCAATCTCGCTTATTTATTATTGTGGAAGTAAGCGTGCTGCGTTTATAACGTGACCCATCCTTGCTAGAACATTTGGTTAAGAATCAGTGGGAAAGCGTGCTCGTGAAATTAAGCAATAAGCATATTCATGCAGACTAACTCCGTTGGGAAACTTGCTGGGACTATGGTACCAAAGGCAAGAAAGTAGATACTTATAACACAATCACGTGAACTGCAATAGTCGTGTGCCATAATGCTCCATTAAATACACATCTGGCACTGATTACGTGCGCATCGATGAAGTTAGCATGCGGTACAGCCAAAAATATGATATATTTGATTACGTGCGTGTCTTTTCCGGGACTTTAGCTCGGTATGCATGCACTTAGTAAATTAACCACTCGAAAGATATAAGCAAGAAGGTTATATAGCACCGCGACAGCTCGATAAAACCGCACATAGATATTTCTATCGAGTGGCAGTGGCAGCAGCAAAAGCAAGTGATGGGGGATGAAACGCATTGCGGTGCTATCAGTTGTATGGTGTATGAGTTATTGCGCAGTTCGACATGCTATCTTTGTCTTAAGAGAATAGTTGCACGTACAAAAAAGAACATTGTAAAAAAAAACGTTTAGAACAGTGAGGGTCGGCTTCCACGAGCACTTAATACCGAATATATTAACAATTTTAATAACGTAGTAAAAACGTTCCCTAGAAGACTCCAACTTCGTACCTAGGCTACAGGCACCGAGGGCTGTACTTAGCGTACTTAGAGATATGTAGCTGTACTACGTATCTCTGCAGCCACTTCGTAGACGAATGGTGCGACATCTCGATCGAAATACTAGCGGAACGCGAGATATGCATGAGTGACCCTTCTGCCTAGAGAACTGGCTTGTTCGTTCTCAAATTTTCTAGTGGATACGCTTTGATATCGCCGTCGAGTGTGTTACTTGCCAGTATAGGCGGCTGCTTAATTCAGCGCCTAGCAGAACACGCAGCATTTTCTATAACTGAGCCTTCACGTGGTCTGATTCTGTCAATGCGCAACCACAGGGTATGGGCCAAACATGACAAGCGCCATGTTTGCTGCTATAGCGACAGATCGTACTGTGCTTTTCGTTCCTGCATTTTCTACTTTTCTTTTAAGGAGCGAAAGGCAACGTGTATTCCGATTCATTCTGAAAGAGACGAGCAATATTGCACCTACATGTGGCATTAAAATTGCATGCAGCACAATATGTTTCCTTTGTTAGAAATTTGAACGCGAATGAATGAGCAGTTTAGCAGAAAGGTGATGTACACCGGGCACTCATTTAGGCAACAGAATGTGTGATCTTCACTATGCCCGCCCTCATTTAGCAGCAAAAGACACAGAAGACAATCGGCGTATAAACCTTTTTATTTGTAGAAGCATCTACAATGTAATAGCGCGTTGTCAATTTACTTACACAATCATTACACACGTAAACGTAAAGTGTACGCTACTATGTGCCATGGCGCTCTTTGGTAATAACTGGTGCTTGCACCATCAAACACCACAAATCATCATCGTAAAATGTACGGGTCGTAAGAAAGCATTCTATACTTCCGACTTTCAACACGCATGCAATAACACACTACACGGACATACACGTAGCGAAGATTGCCACAGGACAGCGCAAGATGTATGCAGTGAAAAAGGAGCAGGGCAATATACCATTAGCAGTTTACATGATATAATAAAAGGAGCGGGAGTGTTCTATACATGCTGACCTGTACAGTACCCAGACCAGCCAGGCTACCTTCATTTGAAGCAGTGACGTACAGTATACAGTGGCTCCTTCTGTCACTAGCGATAAAGTTAGAAGGGCCTTGCAAGACATGTCCTGAGGAAAATCGGCAGGAGAAACTGGAATAACAGTCGATTTACCCAAAGAGGGAGGATATATTATGCTTGAAAAGCTTGCAGCCCTTTATAGGCAATGCCTCACGACTTGTGTACAAGAGAGCTGGAAGAATGCCAAAATTATACTAGTCCATACGAAGGGAGACGTTAAAGAATTGAAGAATTATAGCCCCTTAGCTTGCTTTCTAAATTGCACAATATATTCACCAAGATTATTTCCGATAAAATCAGGAAATAACTTGGCTTCAATCAACCAGTAGAATGGACTGAATTTAGGATGGAGTATTTTACAGTGAATCATGCCTATGTTATCAGGGAGAGGCATTTCACTGAGAAATCTGCAGAGTGCAATCAACCACTCTATATGACTTTCATAGGTTATGAAAATGCATATGATTTACTAGAGATACCAGCAGTCATGGAGGCATTGCGTAATCAAGGATTGCATGAGGCATCCCTGAATATCTCTGAATCCTGCCATCCCTGAATATCTGGCAAAATATCTGCATATATTCCCCTGGCTACCGTACTTGTCCCTAAGGAACGGGATAATATACTTATCAAAAAAGGGATCAGACAAGGAGACAATCTCTTCAATTCTATTCACTACATGCATGCGAGATATATTCATACTATTAGACTGCGAAACCTTAGGAGTGAGATCAACAGTGAATATTTAAATAACGTTTGGTTTGCAGATGACATTGTCCTGTTCAGTACAACTGGGGAAGAATTGCAACAATTGATTTAGGACCTTAACTGAGAAAGCATAAAATTGGCATTGAAGATTGTTGTGAGGAATACAACGATAATGTTCAATGCCCTGTCAAAGCAACAATTCATAATCGCCAGTCATCCTCTACAACCTGCGCAGGAGTACATTTATCGAGGTCAGTTAGTCAAAGGGGACCCTGATCAACAGAACGAAATTTACAGAAAAAGTAAAATGGGTTGGAGTGCATCCTGACGGGGAGCGTACCATTGTCGTCGAAAACAAAAGTTTACAATCATTGCGTTTAGCCGTCGCTAACGTATGCGGTGTAGAAACGTGGGGCCCTATAACGTAAAACTATTCCAATATGTGTTTATTCCAATCTTCTGACGTCAAATTTGCCTAACCGCTGACGCAAGCATCGGGCGGTCACCCGCAGGGTTGTCTGAACGGACCAATCAAACGCTCATCTCGTTCATAGGAGGTCACTTTTGTTTGCTTGAATAACGAATACCATTGCCTACACTGAGCGGCTTGTCTTATCTAATTGGCTGACAAGAGGCGAGGAGCACGCTGTAGTGGCGAGGGATTCGATGAGGCCGAGCCACGGCACTGGAAATCGATAACAACATGAAGAGGGTGGTGCCGGCGTCTGCGAATGGTCCACTTTCCCTTACTTAGCTTGCGGTGGCTGGTCAAAGATCACGGCCGCATAGAACGGAAGCTTAAGAGTGACGCTAAAACGGATGTTCAGCAAGGAAGAGTTGGCAGAATGAGGTCGTAAACGTGCCAAAAGTTCTCGAAAACGTCACAGGGTCATGCTCTCCTGCAGGGGCAAGTAGTCAGTGCCTGAGGGATTGGCGGCAGCCATCTTTTATTCCTTTTGGGACGGGGTAGCCTGCGGCTATTCAGAAGAAAATTCAGTTTTGTTGGGCATATTAATGCATCTTTAACGCGTACACCTCACTTTGACGCGGTGAAGCTTTGCGGTTTTGTGACGTCGTGTGGCAGACAGGTGTAGTGGGTGCAGCCCTAAATCTTTTGACCAATAGCCGAGGGCTAACGGCGAAAAGGCGTCGAATCAGAAATAACAATTTTTCTTGTTCTGTCAAATCATGCATAATCAGTGTGTGCTCGTCATATCAGATCGGGAACTATCGCGGTTTTCGTGACATCGCGTGACAGACAGGTAAAGTGACGGTGGTCCTAAAATATTTGACCAATCGCGGAGGGCTGATTGCAGAAGTGGAATAGCAAAGTTTGGAATAGTTTTACGTTATAGCGCCCTTGGAGGCTAACAAAGTGGCTTGCAAACAAGTTTAGGACCACGCAAAGAATGATGGAATGATAAATGTTACGCATGACGTTCGAAGACAGGAACAAAGCGGTATAAGAGAACGAACAGCGATAGCCGATATTCCAGTTGAAATTAAGAGAGAAATATGGAGCTGGGGGGCAGGCCATGGAATGCATAGGGCAGATAATCGGCGGACAATTAGAGTTACAGAAGGCGTGCCAAGGGAGGGGAAGCGCAGTCGAGGATGGCAGAAAATATAGGTTGTGTGAGGAAATCAGGAAATTTGCAGGTGCAATTTGGGATCAGCTGTCGCAAGACAGGCGCAATGGGAGATTGCTGGAAGAGGCCTTCATCCTTCAGCGGACGTAAAAGTAGACTAATGATGATGATGATTTTTACTAAACCCTTGTTAATGTGCAAAGTGGCGATGAATAGTGTGCTGTCATTGTTGGCGCTTCCTCTTTTGAAAGCTATGCATTAACTAGCCCCATAACGCGTTCTACAGCATTTAATAACACGGTAATGAAATCGTTATGATATTTTTTATTCAATTTTCGTGCAATTCACCCTGACTGAAAAAGAAAGCGGAATGCCCTTACACTCTGTGGAGAAGGATGACCAGCGAAGCTGCGTATGGGGGTCCCTGGCGGACAGCACCTCCGCCTCAGGTCGGCCTGGCATAGGACTATCCTCGGATCAGTACACGTATAGGGAGTTCGTGGCTACACGCAGGCGCGATCCTGGGGAAATTAGCCCTTAACAGCTGCGCTGTAAAACCCGAATATTTTGGTGGAATATTTCTAGAATTCGCCAGTACCTGAGATTGTGTGAAGAGTAGTTATACTCTAGCGTAGAGCGCCAGCACGCAAGGCGCGGCGCAGTTCCGCTACACTGACGTAAAGTTGACGCTGATACAGTCTAGCATCTGGCACAGGCAGCGAGCCTGGTGGCGTTCAGCGCGCTTTGGCGCTGTCGCAGCAGTAGTAAACTTGTGATACCTTATGTCGAAACCACTAGACCAGAGTTCATCGTGCGGTAACTTGACCGGCCGTCGGCCTGCTGGCCTACAGTTCCGTTGCACAAAAGAGAGCGCGCTGAGTTTGCGCTTCCACCAAACAAACAGACAAACAAACAAACAAACAAACGAAAACAAACAAACAAACAAGCAAACAATTAAACAAACAAACAGACAAACAAAAGCGCTCGTTCGCTGGCACTTGTACGCATGCGCTGCGAGAACAGCTGATCTCCATCCTGCTGTGAGCCGCGTTCGTGCGCGGAATTTTGCATGGACAAATGTACGGCGATTGTGGCGTCAAGACGACTTCGTCGACCGGCGCCTGGCACTCTGAAAACATCGGACTATAATTTGTATCCGAGGGATTTCGTAAAAGCAACCTGCTCCGACATCGCCGCACAGCTGTAGACGCTGCAGAAGGGAAACGAAATCACGCCGTGGCTGCACGCGTTCAACGGGCCCTTGAGAGTGCCGATGCGTGTTAAGTGCGCGACAATCACGCCAAGAAGATGGACGAAGCTCGCGAGGCCCGCTTCGCCCACATGCAAGATTCGCGTCCTCCTCGCCTAGAGCCGCAGGACGTCGAGCAGCGCTCGGATGCCCTGGCAGGAGAAAGTCAAACAACACAGGTGTGTGGCTGCCGAGACTTGTGAAGAATACAACGAGCGTGTCCTGCGTTACAGGACGGCTAAGGAGATCCAATAATGATCCCCGTAATTGCGCTCGAAATACGATACGCGTAAGATGTGAGCTAAGTGAACAATAAACATGATAAAAAGACAGAATAGTAACATATAATCAACTTTTATTCATAGAATCCTTTACACTCATGTACGTCGACCTTGTTTTCTTTAGCGTCGGCTATTGGTCGACACTTTGTTTTTCTACCTAAATGTTATTCAGTTAGATTACAGGTTCGTGGAATTATGACGCGCTTGCAATACTATGCCCAGTTACACTTCAAGAACTAGGAATTAGGACAAACATCAGAACAAGCTACGCCTCTCCATTATTAACATGGAAGGCTACTGGGCATTAGTGAGAAGGCGAAGCCTGCATTGAGAGTAATAATGAGAAACGGTGAGAGCACTGGAACAGAAAGTAAACCATGAAGCGATGGGGGTAGAAGCTGTTATGTTTTCCTCTGTTACGCCTTCAGTAAAACGTCCCATACATTGGTAACAACCAAAAATAAGGCGACAGAGGCACGAAAAAAAATATACATACGTTTAAACAAAATTTTCTTGGCATCGGAACAAGCTTTTGCAGTGCCAGCAGGCATACTGGTTGAAGGACGAATAAATTTCTGTCTGCTGAGACGTTCTGAATGCTTTTGTACGCAGCTTTCATCAGCGAGCCGGATATTATTTCTTTTTATTTTGCTCTTTGATAACGGCTCTTTTTTGATAATTTGGTGGTGGTTTTGAACGCGGTGCGTGATACTGGCTTGAAGGCAGCAATACCCAAGTATGTGGTGCATTATGTTTTTATTTTTTTTTCCTATTCTAACTTAAATGTATGCGCCTTATATCTCTCAAAACGCGTTTCGGCAAACAACAGCGCGGACACGAGGTGTCATATCTGTCGCTGCGGCATTTGCATAGAGATAAGGAGACATTGTTTAGCTCGCTTGACGTGCTACTACACGATGCGCTAATTGGATTTGCATATGGTGGCGCACTGCACGCGCCTTTTCGTGTACGTTTGCTTTAAAACACTCGCCCAGAAGTACTGTGAGGGGTGGAAATGCTCGGCCCTTTAGGAAAATGAGCAGATTGTAGAGTTTCTCAGCATTGTAGCAAGAACGCGGTATTTTTCTTTGCCCTGAAGGCTGAATTATGGAATGTGCTTTTTCATGCTAGGTAGTCATCATATTATTGCTGTAGGTGTTGGTTCAATTCTTTTCTGCAGAGTGGTACTTACAGAAGTCATATCACCAAAGTTGCAACTTAAGAGTGATCGAATTACCGGTTTTACAATAAAAGAAATTAACTATTAGGTTTCTGAATCAGATCAGGTTAGCGCTGAAGTTGCGGCCCTTGGCTGCCTTATCAACAGTGCAAGTAGTCTCACATAGGTTTCAATGTATATAGCACTAAAATGTGTATTACTCAAGAACGCCGAGTGCATTTGATGAGCAAAGGGGATTCGGTGAAACCTTTTTCCGCTACACCTGGGTACCCAAATCACTCCTTCGTAAGCACTTCACAAAGAAGTGCTGGCTGGCACAAATGTTTTTCTCTGCTATTTAAGTCTTTGAGCTTACTGGCATACTTAGCACTTAGATCTGCATAAGTGCTCCTGATGCATTAGATTGTTTTTACTTGTGGAATGATCCATTTCAGTCATGTGTCAGGTTGAGTACTATAATTCCAGCATGTCTATTCGCCGCGTAGTCATAGGAATTGCAGCGGGCCTATTTTAGGTGTGAACACTTACAAGGTAGGAAGATGAGTTGAAGCGTGGGAAACAATGCAAGTGCAATTTTTCTCATAGACAGCACAATAGCGACAGTGAGGCAGTTCAACGTAAAATAAAGCCTGCTGCATTTTTTAACATTTACTTTGTATGTGCATGCTCCTGCTGGAGATTTGTGTAAACACATGACTACATATGTAGCGCTTCTTCCGGGAATAAAGGCATGCAATCGTTTTCCTGAATACTTGTAAATAATAAATTAATTGTTTCAATGCTTATTTTTACACATGAAAACTAGGGAAAGTTGCTCAGCCTCCTGCGCAATGTAGAATTACCAATAGACTGTGAAATATGACTTGCTACGTTGCAAGTCCTCTATGGCAGAATATTAACGCAAGTTTTCTCCAAAGGGGGAGGTGCTGTCTCCACATCCCGGCTCACCAATTGCCGAGACGATACCTAGACTCGGAAGGGGTTGCGCAAGTATTACGATGATCCTGTTTTATTTCGTGTGGGTTGCCACGCAGCATAATGTGTAAATGAAACCGCACTAAAGCATGGTGGCTCGTTTCATGCAGACGCTGTGAAATTATCTTTTGGAATGTATTTTGCGTTAGTCATTGCTCCAAGTCAAAAGGCTCGTCAGATCATTTTCACCTGCTTCAACGGCATACACTGAAGTCAAGCAGGAAGTAAACGACTTCCTCCTTTCCGACATAGTGCGCATTGCGGCACGTCATCTGAGTGATAGGGATCCTGTCCTCTGGCTCACTGAATAAACGAACGATGAATGTGGTATCCCCGAATGATGCAAATCAACTTGTATCTATACAGTACTATAGATTAGGCGTTACTTAATATTCTGGTGTGACAGGTACTGCGACATGTCCGAAAGCTCATTGCGACTCGCAAAAATCTTATAAGTAGGTAAGGACATGGTTGCAGTTCTCTTATCTGCTTCAACACGGAGCCTCACCGAGACATGAACTCTGGCAGGACTACCTGGGTGAGGCCAGGTGTTGGAATGAGACCCAGACCAGCACGCCAAGGTCTTCTTGAAGTGGCCAAGATGCAGTTGCCTTTGCAGCAGTGACGCGTTCGTTCCTCTTCAGCTCTCAAGCCCGTCTGCCTTTGCGCAACTAGCGCTGCCACGTCTTTTCTGCACACATGTCCGCTCTCAGAAGAAACGGGCTTAAGTTCGAATGGATAGAACTATGACACTAACCAAGCTTAAGACAGCCGATACTGTTCAATAGCTTCTCAAGCCAGGAGAGAACCGTGTTCTGAACATGAAGAAACGATTGTATCAAGACATACAAGTAAAATATAGCATACGACAGCAAGTGGTCATTTGAAAGACAATGAAGCTAAATGAAACCGAGAATTGCGCAAGCACAAATTGGAATCAACTAGTGCAAGACAGTGTAATTGGAGAGAGCTGGGAGAGGCTTTCGTCTTCAGTGGACATATAAATAGGCAGATGATGACAACGATGATGATGATGAGGATGAAGACGAAGAAAAATTAAACCAGCACATTGGACAGCTGTTGCGTATATAATTAACTCAGCACAATTTACTTATTAAAATATTAAATTTTGGCTGACTTCACCCTTTTAGCTACCAAACATTTCTTAATAGGGCTTCTTTTTAGACTCGTATAATGTTTTTCTTAAATCACCCGATTCTTCGTCACTCCCCCATAGTGCGTATGAACCGCTCTTGCCAGCAAAGCAAACCAAAGCGATGGTACGTGTAGTTTCCTCAAATATTATGTAACAGCTAAACTGCCCAATGTTTGGCCAATCCCAGAGGTTGGGTATGAGCCATATTACAGGGTGACCATCGTGACCATCAGCTACGCCAAAAACGATGAGCAGGAAGCGCGCGTGAGAAAAGACGTGGCAGCGCTAGTGGCGCAAATGCAGGCTTGCGAACTGAAGAGAAACGAACGCGTCACTGCTGCAAAGGCAACTGCATCTTGGCAACTTCAAGAAAACCTTGGCGTGCTGCTCTGGGTCTCATCCTTACACCTGGCCTCACCCAGGTAGTTGCCACAGTTCATGTGTCGGTGAGGCTCCGCCGTCGACAGCCAGGACCAGTGCAGGACTTCCCGTCTGGTGGCCGTGTCCATAGACCTTGTCAAAGAATGTGCCACGCAGAGCGTCGTGGATTCGCATCTGGTGACATTATTTGCTCATTTGTTTAAGAAACCACGGATCGAGAGCATCATCAGGCGCAGCATCTTCTGCCCATAATATACGATTTGGGGAATTTCGAGTAGCGTTGCTGCTGCAGAAAGTTTGTAAGAAACACGTCGAAAGAAATTTTGGTTAGCATTGAGCTATATAGGTCTTTGGTGCCTATGTTGTTGTCGTACCCCCTGTTCGTGTTCTTCTGTTGAAATAACGTAATTTTTTTCTTATAAACTGCCTCGCGTCCAATCGTTCATTCTGTCGAGTGTTTATACCTTTCTTTAAGGTACTTCCAGCCGAGAAGGCTATTCTTATGAGGCATTGCCATACGTAATCAAGGTCACAATATTGTAAAAAGTGCGAATATGACTAAACGTTTCTTGAATTTTTTTTCCAACCGCGCCTATGCACAAGCTGTAGAGTTCGGAAACATGGCTATCGATCACTTGAGTAGAACACCCGATGCCAGTACATTAAGTGTTAGACGAGCATAAAGCAAGGAACATTTATATAGAGAAAGAGAAAATGCAAGCATTTAAGGGAAATGTAGGGTGCATGGCTTCCCTTTTATACCCCTGTCACCGCATTTGCCGGTTCTTAGATATTTTTCAGGAGTTCAGTTTACATTTCAAAAGCAAACCTTTCCTTGCCGACTCTCCTGGGTTTGGCCTGCAGCTGCCGGGTCAATCAGTATCACGAGGGATATATTCGTAGATATATATACAAAGATATATGGGTGTCGAATGAAAGTACCAGCGAACGTGATCATATAACTATCGCACGCTGACCAACTATGCGGACCTCTGTTCTCTTTAACAAGAAAAAAATTTCCCTACATAAAGCTTTACCATACATTTTATGCTCCATGCGTCTCTAAAGCACACTGATCTGTTAATGGAATGGTGATTATTATTTAACAGATATGTTATTTATTTCCTTTTCTTTGATTTCGCCATTCAATATGAGTAAATGGATGCGTGCCTATTATTGGCCAATCCTCTAAAATGGGCATGCTCCCCCTCCCCCTGACAAAGCACTGAATTGCCAAAATCTTCATGAAGCGCCTAAATGCCACGACATACCGAAAAAACAGTGCCGCCAAAAGGACTATGGAAAAGCGACAACACCGAATCCGGTATCAACTGCTGGTTTGTTGGATGAACAAGAACATATTGATACAAGAGACGAGAAGGTGTCTTCCCGTAGTCCCGTTGTCCGCGATGTTGAACCAGTATGTCTATGTTGAACCAAGTAGCCCAAATTGACACTCTAGTAAAAAATGCTACACATATTTTTTAAAGTTTGTGCCATCTCAGACAAAGAGAGAGATAGAGAGAAATCTTAAAGGAAAGGCCGGGAGGCTAAAGAGGTTGCGCCCGGTAAGCTACATCGGAGCATTAACATTCTTTAAGTATACCTAAAAACCTAGAAGTAACACGCCTGCTCACTTGCAGCCAGATTTAACAGAACTGTATTATAGAAGCGGCCTTCTGAAGGACAAGCTATAACTAAGATGCCTTCATATTCAGCACACATTAGGCTAGCGCTACCTAAGCAGCATTTGTGCGTAATGACCGTCCAATCACTCTGTTAATCTTTGATTGCTAATTTCCCCTTGGTCCTATATACAACGATACTGGTACACTTCAGAAGCACTGACATTAACACAGATATATTAGAGCAGCTCAGGGTTGCTAAAAGCAATTTTTTTCCTAATTTTAAATAAATGTGAGAGCCTGAAGACAAATCCGACAATTCACATCTCTTCACCTCGCTGCTTGTACAATTATCATTTGGGGGGGGGGGGGGGGGCGAGATAGCTAGTATTACGGCTTCGCGTGCTCAGCAAATTGTTCCCTCTAGAACGGAGATAAGAGAAGGATGAAACACGCTCCTGCAGTCGAGGCATTAACTTAGTGGGCGTAATTAGACGCAATTTCCCCCAAGCGACCACAGGGATAGAAAGGTCAGCTGGTATTCAGTACAGGCGCTGTGTCGGTGCATTCTTCTTTCTTTAGCGCTCGTTGGAAAACAAGTCCTGGTCCTCTCGTTGTTGGAAACCATTAGAGAAGTCGAACAACTTTAATCTGGGCTTATTGCTAGGCCATTTCGTCTATAGAAGTGCGACTTAGATTCTGCTACGTCAACTTGGATTCTGCTAACGGAGCCCGTAAGGTGGGGGGGGGGGGGGGGGGGGTGAGTGCGCAGTAATGCTTCCTCGCTTGTAAGAACCCTCGTTGCCCATGGGCGCATAAGTGTACTTTTAGAAGCGAATAGGTGCGTAATGGCATTTGAAGCAGCCGAATGGTTTATTTAACGCTCAGCTGGGAAACTTCACTGCTGTTTAATTTTGAAAACGTAGGCCTCAGTTCTCGCAGTTTGCTACTTGCGAACGAAAAAGTACAACTGACGCCCTTAAAAATAAAAGTGTCCCCACCCGTAGTACTATAAGCGACGTCCCCACATTTTCTTTCTCTCTCGTAATTCACGCATACGCACGTGGGTCAGGAGAACGCGGCGTATATCACGCGTGTCTGTGCGTTCACAAAACGCAAACACGTGAGGAAACCTGCCCTGGAAATACAGGGAACACAATAGAATGACATAAAAAGAGAGAAGTCGTGGCCCTTCAAAGCGCTGAGCACTCCTCCTCGAACTCATGTACTTGTACTTAATTCATTAAGTGCAGTGTAATACAGAAATATTTGCCAGGAACTATTGGCCTTTTATGTCCGGATAATTCGGACAGCGATAATTCGGCATGTTTGTTATCAAGTAAAAATACTCATATGAGGGCGTGGTTACACTGTCGAAGGCCGCTAGTCCTAAATATAGTGGGAGAAAGGTAAATAAACTTTCGTTGGAAATAGTAAAAAGAAGAGTTACGCAGATCCAACGCACATAATGGAACCTATGTGAGGCGATGCTTCAGTAATGTTGCTAATGATTAGTGTTAGCTCTTGGCGATGCTTCAGTAAAGCAGAGTGAACGTTAGTGCACAATTTCGTTTACTTTCATTCTGTTCAACCTATAATCTCATAGAATGGTTTTGTTTGTCCACAAAAAAGGCCTCACTTTTATTGCCACGCAAATTTTATTTTTGTGCGATACATCCCTCAGAAGCTCTGGTAAAATATTTCGGCAGAACCCAACTGACGATGTATGTCAACCTTAAGAAAAGAAAAATTTAATTATGGGGTTTTAGTTGCCAAAACCACTTTCTGATTATGAGGCACGCCGTAGTGGAGCACTCCGGAATTTTGACCACCTGGGGTTCTTTAACGAGCACCTAAATCTAAGTACACGGGTGTCTTCGCATTTCGCCCCCATCGAAATGCGGCCGCCGTGGCCGGGATTCAATTCCGCAACCTCGTGCTCAGCAGCCCAACACCATAGCCACTGAGCAACCACGGCTGGTTCAAACTTAAGAAGAAGCTTTAGCTCGGGTGCTCCTATCTAAAATACATGTAAAAGCAGAATTCGTTTTTCTAGGCAACCACCGCACCAAATTTGACGAGGTTGGTTGCCAAAAAAAAAAAAACTTCAAAAATAATGAAATTTGGTTTCGAATGTTTTATTAAAGTCCTCAATCTTTAATTAAAGATCGGCAAAATTTTCGATAGATGGAACTGCCCAGTTTACAACTGTGTCACTTAGCAACCAAAAATAATAATACAATTCTGTAAATTGCATCTAATAGTACATCTGAAGCGGACGAAATTGATATGCTACACATTAATCTAGAAAAATTTAGTAAGATAGAAATGCATCTTTTGCAGAACCCTTGCAAACAACGTAACAAATTTACGTAAGATATAATATGGCACACCGAATTTGTCCGCTTTCAATGATTTAATGGATGCCATTTACAAAACCGCAATATCTGTTCTTGATGCAGAGCTATGAATTTGTAAGCTGCGTGCTTCTATATTTTTCAGAGTTTCACATTTTTGAGAATTCTTGTAACAATATTCAGGGCCTAAATCAAAATTACGCTTCCAACAGTCGCTAGAATTTAACTTTCTCTCTTAAATGCAATAAATTTCATTAAAATCGGTCCAGGGATTATCTCAGAAAAACGTTTTTTCGTTTTACATGTATTCGAATAGGCCGCGTCGGAGTTGGGCCCGAGCTAAAGCTACTTAATGCGATTAGCACTCAAGCAACATAGCGACACAGAGCATTGCCAACGCCGCATGGCGCCATGCATCATGCATGTATGCAGCCGGGTTCCTCTCTCACACTTCCCAATCGGCACGCTGCCCTATCTATTGATGCCCTCGCGAAGATCACCTCTGGCACCTGTGTGAACCCAGCACCGAATAAATTTTAAGGACCTTTTTTGGTCATTGTAGAGCGGCAGATACCGAGTGACCAATGTTGGCGTCAAAGAGGTTCAATTAAGAACATAATATACCAAATGGCACATACCCCGTGACCAATGTAGGCTTGAAAGAGGTTCATTGAAGAGCAGCGCATACCGAGGGTCGCGTGTGACCGACGTTGGTTCAGCGGTTGGTTTGGAATGCAGTTTCCTCAGCACAGTAGCCGAATGCTCTAGCCTTTATAGCATGGACTGCCCATGGATTCATTTTGGCACGGAAATGCTTAGAGACATTTGCATTGGTGTTCAATGTAAGCACGAAGAGTGGGCTCCATGCCGTGCAGCGTTGGATAAGTATTAAAGAGGTTTCCGATTGGAACGTTCGGCAAAACGGTTAGAAAGACGCCTATCCACCGCTCTGAAGTACTTGAAGTATTCTACGAATGTAATCGCCGCAAAATGCGTGTTTAACACATTGCGAAGCGTGTTTCAGTCGGCGCGATGTACCTCTGCTCACGGCTTTCGTGAGCAGAGACCAACTTTGCTTCACCATGGTCAAAGAGCAAACGCCTGGTACAGCTTATTCGGGCCGTCTACTTGTAGTAGCTTTTTGATCTTCTTCGAAATCAATCATCATTGTTCTTAGAAATCAATCTTCATTGCTAAGAAAACTCGCCGTCACATAAAAAAAAAAAATCTTGTCGCATGGAGACATTCATTCAACTTCGTTGTTGAACATCGCTAAAGAAGTTACTAAAGTTAGCGACAAAATTAGTACAAGGGCAATACTGGTTTAGCAGCTCCCCATGGTCACATTTGGTTGCTATTTTCTGTGTTTGCTTATTTGTCGATCCTAAAGACGCAAAGAGCTTCGCCGAATTTTCAACTACTCGTTCAAGTGTCAACTTGTTAAAATACAGACGAATCAAACCCAAACTCAAATTTTCGCATATATCACTATCAAACAAACAATAAAGTTGTTTCTCACATAATTTATTGGCTCTTGTTCCCCCCCCCCCCCCCAACCCATTGACTCCTTTTATTTATTTATTTATTTATTTATTTATCTGTTTACTTATTTATCAACTAATCATTTTAGTAATTATTTATTACATTAAGCTAAATATGATATCACATTTTATTCTTTTGTGAAGGGGCGCGTGCTTGTGATCTAATTTGTTGAGGAATGAAGGGATCGCACTGATTACAGTAACGGTGTAACCAGCTTGATAGAATTTGATCGCAATTGCAATTGCGATTTCCGTCACAATGCGATGAAAGACCCCCTTTGCTCTAAATGTTGTCAATTTATTTCTTCGACATTGTCTATAGCTTTCGCACTGACACCTCATCGGCTCATTCTTTTAAACATTGGTTAATTGGACTTAATCAATCAGGCATAGTAAATTCGCTAAATAGTCACGGTACAGTCAATCCTATGTAGTATAAGCATGGCGAAACGCTTGTAGAAAGCTCTATCAATGCACACAGAACACGAGTCTGAGCGGGACGACCTGTGCGTAGGTGCGTGCGCATACGGGTGAAACCCGGAATCTGCAGAGGCCTGAAAAGCGTGCACCGCCGCACAAAGCGTTATGCTGGGGTGAAGGCCACACCGCGATGGCGGAAGTTGACAAAGAGGATGGCTACAACCGCAGTTATCAATTCAAACTTCAAACTGCCTCTAAATAACAAGTGAGCCCTGAACTAAGATACTATGACAGTAATATGAAAGTAATAATTCAGCGTTGAAATAAATTAGTAATATTTTTGAAAGCAATAATTGAGAAAAAAATCTGCGTATCCAACCCACATGTTTGATATGCATATTGTTTCAGTGAATATGATGCTTTGCAATTCCATGAAGACGAAAAATTCTATTCTAGAAAAACCTGCTTTCTTTCTTTCATTGCGTAATATATAAAATTTTTAATCTTGCATAAAATAAATGAAAAGTAATATCAAAGATCGAGAGCTGAACGCGTAACGATTGATGTTGTTATTCTTCTGCTTGGAATTTATTTGAAGACTATAAGCAGTGACGCCGGAAATCCTTTGGCTTGTGTAGCTTTTTGGGCGAGGAATGCTTTGCGCAGATATTGCCTGTAATAAAGATAGAATTGCTTTGATTGATGCTACCTTGTTAGCTAAATCCTGCAAATGCCTCGCAATACCGTCAGTTACCTCCATACTATAGGTGTTAAAGAACGGTTCTCTCGGCTCTGCTGTTCATTTGAACTTCGATGTGAGGGGAAGGTATTGAACGATGTGAAAATCTTTCGCCAATTCTTTGATGCACAGTAACGTAGCGATCGCTAAAAACGACAGATAAAGTGTTTCTTATCTTGGGCTCCCAGAGAAGCGAAGAGTGAGTGTAAGAAAGCACGCTTATTTCCCGGTGCCTCGAACGAGGCAAGAGGATATATTGGGCAGAGATGGAAAGGCTTTTGGGCAGTGGGCGGTCCCGCGTTCTCCATCACAGCCGACCAGAACGGGATGTCTTGTTTCTGTGGCGCCAAAAGTCATTGCAGTGACCGCTTAGAACCCGTCGATTCATCATCCATGCGACCGGCATAGTGGCGCCACGTTGCGGTCGTCTCTCTTATCCCCTTCCCTCCTTTCCTTGCATGCACCATGCCACGAATTTCTGGCGCTGTTCACGCGGACGTGTACTCTTCGCCAAATGAGCCATGTGGAAGGAAGGGAGAGCTGCGGTAAGGCGTAAGCGAGGCTTTTCCGCACGGGCTGCCGCAAAGCTTTAACGAGGGGGCGATCCGAGCGCGCCATCGGGAGCCATTCGCACCAGGGATGACGCATCCATTATGGGGTGCGTCAGATGTCAGCGTATTGACTTTTGGTTCATGGCTTCAAGAAGTTATTTGCACACGCCTAACTGGATGCCATCCTCTGCAACTTGGATCACTGTGGATGCAGTGTTCGAGGACATTTGTCTCAATGGCTGTCGTGTCTTTCAGTAAGGCTGATAATGGTAGGTCTGGAAGCTGAACGCAGCTGTTTAGAAGTTTAGTTGAGACAGCCGGAGCGTGCGCAGAAAACAGATGGGAAATATTGCGCTGCGCCTGCACAGGGCAATGACCGTTTCCACTGACTAGTTGTATTAGTGCGCAGTTGCATGTGATGAGCTTCCGGTTGGCTTCCGTTAGTACGTGGGAGTGCGTGGGCGTGAAGCCACGGGCAGCCTCTGGTCATAAAACTGCTGCCTAATGTTTATCTACGTATTGTGTGTTTAATCAACGTAAAATGTGGAAGAGGCGTGCTTTGGGAGCACTATAAGTTGAAATTTGTCATCTGGTTGAAGGTGAAAGACATTTTAGGAGAAACAAGGCAGGAGCAGGTGAGAAATCGGCTCAACAGTAAAACGGCTAGCAGGAAACCATAAAGAGTGGTGGATTTCGATGCACAGATATCTTTAATGTGGCGTTGTGCTGCGCTTTCCTAAGGTACGCCTCATTGTACTCCGTCCTGTAGAGACCACACGGTATGTCAGTCGAAGATGTTAAAGCAATTATTACTCCTAAAGTATGCTGGTATCTTCATAGTTGAATGTGCGTATGAATTATTCGAGCACGCATACAGCCTTTCTCTGGAATGTTTACAGACGATAATCTCATAATTTAAAACGTTTGCGCGCGGTATGCTGAGTTTGTTGTTGAAATATGTAGCCAAGCTCTACTATATATAGGGTTTCAATGTGAAAACTGGATGACAGTTTACTCCCATTCAGCGAAGTATATCACTTCAATCTTTGATACTAACAACAACGAAAGGACTGCAAACTTTGTGGCTGCCATCTTAGCTGCTTGTAATGCTTATCGGAACAATACTTGCCATTTACACAACGAGGACCCTTTCGGACTGCTAGGTTCTCAATTACTAGAAGCATGTTTTGATTTATAGTCCTTGTTTATGCGACTTAAAAGATCGCATGACACCTAAAGCGGATAACGTACAGCCAGACCCAAATAGGTGGAAGATCAGAGCTCGGTGGAAGAATATGCTCCGGAAGGAGGTAAGCATCACTGGTCCTACAGGAAAATATTTTTTGAGGACGAACTGTAATGTTCTAAAGAAATTAGCGGGCCCCTCATGCTACACTTGAAAGGAATGTATCCATTAGAACGCGAATAATACATCTTGAAAGGCGCACTTTCACGGAATACCTCCTCCAAGATACGAAGCTTTTATAAGACATACCTACAGCAATGTTCGCGCAAATAAACTATACATACACCATGTTCTGCGAGGTACGCCACGGAAACAACGAACATTCCACCAACCGCTGAAAGGTTTATTCAGAATTTCATGGTCGAGATTATTTACATAATATTTGGATAGCAACTGGGAAACTCTAGCGACGAACTCAAGTATACAAGTAGTTCAGTCACTTGTATACTTGTGTCACTTGTGCAGTCACGCACGCACAGACGAATAGCTGCTCGGGTTTTTTTGTGTGTTCACGTGCGCGGACACGAAAACAGACGGCACCTGGAAGTCTTTGTGTTCAAGTTCCTGCGTAACAGAATTACGTCTTTCGCATATTTTAATTACCGTCCGATGCTATCATGTCTGCAGATTGTGCGTGAGTCATATTTATTTATTTATTTATTTGGTCATATTGTTAACCCTCCAGTGAGGGTCGTTACAGGGAGGGAAGAAGAACATATACATTTCATAAGCACTTCAATGAGCAATCATGAATCAGTTATTTAAAGATTTTAAGAATTTTAAGGATTTTCTGAGGCATTTTATTTTGGAAAATTCGATAACTTCAATAACGCCCCTGCGATAGGCGGAAGGCGTTCAGGAATGAGGGCGTACGCTGTGCTAACGGTTCTGACACCTATTGGAATAGCAATCCGAAGCTGGAGCTTGTGCATAAATCATACTTTACGCATTTTTCTGACGCACTTTACTTTTAAACATTCATTTAATTCAATAATGCACTTGCGCTTGGCAGAGGGCCTTGAAGAATGAGGGTGCGTGCTGCACTTCCGGAACACGTGTGTGCGGGCGTGACGCACGTCGCTTGTCGGGGTGGCGTGTAAGGTGGACAAGAGCTTCGCTGTGCATCCGCTTTGCCAGAGTGGAATGGACGCGGATTTTTTCCGTCGCGTTCACCGTGCCGCACCGCACCATTTCCCGCATCAGCTCGCAACAGGCTTCACGTTGCCGGATGAGCACGAGGACCGTAACATGGGGCTCAATAATACGCATGGCTGAGAAAAGTGGGACATGCTACTCAACTCGCCAAATGTGCACACACAAAACAAAGCTTGCACATTTCGAGAAATGCTTTCTGGTGCCGAGGAAAAACAGTCATGGAAAATATATTGCATAGGGGAATGAGAGGTAGGCTGGCTTGAGCCTGCCGAAGAGCACACGTTAGTTCTCGTGGACGGCGATGGTTTCTCGGGTTCCCGTGGCTTATTGGCTGCTGTGCCTCAATTTATTTGCCGTAATAGTTTAGGTGCTGAAATTTAACAATGAAAAAAATTATGGCAGATACTGCCCACTGGGGAACTGTCACATTGTAAGCAGCACTTATAAGCAGCATAAGCAGCATAGCAAGCAAGCGCTCAGCGGCGTTCAATCGGACATTAAGGCTTTCGCATTCATAAAGCGTAAGTGCTTAGGTGTCCTCGGATTTTTCTATATACACCGTTCCATACAAAGCAGTCAACGCTGTTGAAGCTAGAGAGTCTTCTTGCAATGGCTTCGTTCGCAATGGCTTTGTTCACAGCCTTGGGCAAATAGAAATATCCGACAGAATAGTTGCATATCTATCCCTGTGAAATTCTCCTGTCGGATATTTCTGTGCGCCCAAGGCTTTCAGAATGATTGCATAGTTTTCAAATACATCTTTTGTCCTCGCACGTCTAGTTACAGCTCCGTTGTCGTCCTCTATAAATCTTTGTAAGGCCCTAATGGTAAGGGTGTTACATGTGCGACAAGAAAACACCTTTAAGGGTATAAAAAATTTTTCAGTGACATGTTGGCGCACAGCGAAGCACGGACGGAACGCGTGGAGTGATGGCTTCACCGAATTTCTTGCGTAGCTTCCACAGCGTTGACTTCTATGCATGGAACAGAGTATAGGCTCTTTCGTGTTAGTTTGCTTCTCCGTTTGCTTCTGTGGTGCAAAATTCACCATGCATTCTTTAGCATGTGCACTTGCTGCACACTGCGTATACCAGGAAACAGAAAAAAAGAAACTAAGAAAAATACGGAATGATTGTCAAATATGCATCAATCTTTAGTTGTGCCATGTACTTGGCATGGAAATCACAATCGATTTTGCATTACCGGAATGTCGTCGACGCGTTGTTTGTTGCCAGCCACTGAGACCATGAGTTGAGACGGAGAAGCGCTAAAAATGATAGCCTTTTCACCATCATTTGTTTTTATCAGGAATTTAATTCTGTTGACTTACAAATTTATGCGTAGTGCTCATGCGCGCAGAAACACAAACGCATAAAAAAGCAGCAAAAAGTGGCATTTATGCCAGTTTGTGTTCCTATGCTATTCCTGGTGTTTTGCTGCCACCAACCTGCGACTTAGGTATTGAATGTCTGCGCTTTTTGGGGCTGAATGTATTTTCGGTTGCAGTGTGTTCCCGTATAAACGTTTCTGCATGCCATTGTAGCCTCTGACGAAATACATGACAAAATCCCTAGGAGAAAAATAATTGATACGTATTTATCATTCAGCTTATCCCTTCTCTACATTTCATCGCTTTGAAAGAAGTTACATCGTGACTAGGAGTATTCTTGAGCATGCGACTTGGCGTAAACCTCCCTTACCCTTCAGCATACAGAAGCACGCCTAAGTGCGCGAATTTTGTTTTTGTTTGCAGGACGTAAAAATAAGCTCAATGCAAGAACAAAAAGAGACAGAAGCAAGGTTTCCCCTGCAATCTCAACCATTGGCCTTGTTTGCGTAAATTTCCTTCCTAGCATGCCGGCTGTTGCTTTCTGAGCAGACACATCTATTCAAAAAATACAGAGTAGACAGCGTGTTTTTCAAGCTGTAAATTAGATAGGCTGTATCAAGGGCGCAGCCAAACTGGGGTACCTGGAACTTCGTGTGCGTGCATGCTGCCGGGGGTGTATGTGCTTTAGGTCAGAAAGGACGTTACCAAATACTCAAGTTACATTTATTCAATACGTTAAAAAACTTACCCGCCTAACTTGTGCTAAAGGCTGTGCGAGTCTTACAGTCTAATTTGCAATCCTGCTCACTCTCTATTCGTTCTGGACCCGGTTGATTTGAAAAGTGTGTTTCGTCATAGGGAAAAGATAGCTTACGCTGCCTTAAAGATGGAATTTCGTGGGGTCACTTTTTTTCCGTGGCCCCAATTTTTTTTCAATCTTCTTACCCGACGTGTCGTGTGCCACACGTGTCTATTTATTCACTGCATATGAAGCAGCCGGCTATCTATTTTTGCAAAGCTACGTTTCTCACAACCACGGCACTACGGAGCAGGGAAGCAAAGTAAGACACTACCACATTGACGATGGCATCGTATGTAAGGAGCTGTCAGCGTTGCACGGGAACTTATTGCTCGTTTCGTAAAAGAAAAGAGACATCCATCTATGCCGGCTCACTGAATATCACTGTATGACCATCTGAGCGTCTGTCAAAAGCCATTGTTTTCCTCGTCAAAGCTCTCCATCCTTATATATATATATATATATATATATATATATATATATATATGTGTGTGTGTGTGTGTGTGTGTGTGTGTGTGTGTGTGTGTGTGTGTGTGTGTGTGTGTGTGTGTGTGTGTGTGTGTGTGGGCGTGTGTGTGTGTGCGGCTGCCTGCTTTCATTCACGACTGAAGATGGATTTTGACACCACTTTGAGAAGCAGTGTAGAAAAGAATGATTTATGTTGCACACCAAAAATGGACGACATCATCTAGTAACAGAAATCGATCAATTTATATGCCCCATATTTTCTTCATCGGTGTCGGTTTCAACGCCATCATGCCTATAGTTCGCGGTGTATGTTTCCACTGTAAAAAACAAAAACAAAATAAAGACAAAATCAGATGGGCCCGAACCTGATGGTCGTGCTTTCGGGTCAGAAAGGATAACAAAGAATGTATTACCTCAATGGATTCTATCTTCGGGCCCCCAAGCAGTGCAGCATCGAAAACCAAACAAAATGAACTCACATAGTTTCCTAAATATTGGCGTATTGGCGGTTTGCCCCACTAGTACCACATCAAATTGTCAGTTAAAACAGTGCCTGATCGAAATCAAATAACGTGAACGGAGTTTCGAAGCCCTGTCACTGCTCAACTAAACGAAACAAGAGCTCTGTGTGTTCGTTTCCAACGTAGTAGGAAGCAGGGATGTCGCAATGCAGAAGCTAGTCACTAGGAGACAATATCTTCTTCGCCTCGGTGCGTTTCACAACAAAGAAAGTGTTCACAGTTGCTTGTGCTCTACAAAGAACTATACTTTACAGCGTCATTAAGAAGTTAATATATTAAGTATACGTTTTACCACTTTAGTAACGACACGACAAAAGTAACACTTGTTGCGTCAGATCGCTATAAAACACCAATCAACTAAGTTTACCTGTGCGGAGAGCAAACATTTGTTTGTTGAAGCTTTGCCAAAGTTAGAGTGGCCGCCATGTGTAACGAATGCCCACTTGACATCCTTAGTTTGGCATTAGTTGGAGTCGCATTTGCTGTCTTGCTGTACATGATTCGTTCATCCAATGTTCTTTCCTTAATTTTTTTTTGTCTTTTTGGCTCTGGCACGCGAGATAGGGTACAAAGATCACAAAGAATAACAATCAAAAACTAGAGCAATTCATACAACCGCTATTGATGCTGATAAAGTCAACACGATGGGGGATGGTCTTGCGTGCGACCGACAGCGAGCAAAAACAGCAGCTGCGAAAGGACGGCAGTGCATTGACCAAACAGGAGAGCGCAGCGCGTGTCATTATCCGCCGCAGAAACAACAAGCCGCGGTCACGGGCGGGGGAAGAGACATCTTACTGTCGTGGAGGGAAGGACTGAGGCGTCGCAATGACGGAGATGAAGACGCCTAGAATTCGTCGAAGCACTCGAAGGAACTGAGTTTACACGAGGGAAACCCTGTAGGCGAGGCAAAGCAATAATACTCGGATGAATCGGGTTTCTTGGCCCGGTGACTTGACAGCATGTGCGGTCTTATTAGGGCTTCTGCGAGGATTGCTTCCACCTGTTTCTCCAATTTTCTTGTAAAATGGGTAACACGTCATACACCATTTGTTAACTTCTTTTCTCTTTTTCAGCGTAAATCACCTTTTTTATAGAATAATATCGAGTCTATAATTATTCTGAGAAATTAGTTATAGGTCTCTGGTAATCAGTAATTCAAGTTATTGTGTAGAATGAGCGAAATGAATGAATCATATTTTCGAATTTGTCCAATCATCACAGTAGAAAAATACTAAATCACAACACTCGTCCTAATCTCACAAGGCTGCTCTCTGTTGCATGTGTAATAAAAAAGTCGATGTGCTACCAACAAATCAAATGGAACTGCAGCTTAGATGAAGAACGGCAGGTTGGGCGAGTTGGCGGTTTTCCATATTGTTTAAAAAAAAAAAAGACAGCGCTAGTGACACAGGACACAGAAAAGGGCAGAAGAGGAGAAATTTTAAAAATTCGGACGAGATCGCAAAGTTCCTAATCATTGATAATCCAGGAGCGTGATCCGGTTTTAGCGTGGACGTGGAATATTTTTTTCTTTTTCAGTCCACATAACATGCTACTGCGGTGCGTTCAGGAATGCATTGACGAGAAAAATGATGAGCGTGTCTTCTAAAATGAAACAGGAATTAACACTGGATCATTTCTAGAACTTCCTGTCTTTCTACCTCAACAATGTGTACGTTGTTTGGGAAGGTCAAACATTCCTGCAAAAGTCTGGTGTGTGTATAGGTGCAAAAGTAGCCCCAGTCCTCAGTAACATTTTCCTTTGCCGCATTGACAGAAAAAGTGGAGAAAGACTTGACCGGTGATTTTACACGCATCTTTAGGTACATAGATGATTTTCTTGTAATTGTCGAATCCCTAGAGCAAGAAAGTGTGCCACATTATCTTGAGGTTTTTAAACAAAGTGGCTTCGGACTCAAATTCGCGCATGAAGTTCCACAACATAGCATACTGCAATAATTAGATTCGAAGATCACCTTCGAACAAGACCACCTGTGTTGGCTGTACTACCCTAGGAGCGAGAAGCCCCTGTTGAAGTATAACTGATACCACTGAAAACTTGTAAAAAAAGGGGACAGTTGCCGGATGCATGAGTATGGACATCAAGAAATCTTGTCATAAGATGAGCAGTAGTATCGAGACACAGGTACACTGATGCCGGGGGGCCCGTTTCAAGGACTCGGTGCTTGTCACATGTGCAGGCAAAATCCTCAAGAAGTCAGAACTCTCCAAACGCGACTTAGAGCAGGGTAGTAGTCCGGTTTAAAGGTGTCAAAAAGTACTGGTATTGCTCTACGTTCCTTCCAGATACGCCGTCAAAGTTTTGTTTTCAGCGCCTAATCAAGTTGGTATGGTGGGAGCAGCTGTCCAAAGAAAGAAAGAAAGAGTAGGAAAGAACACAGGCTGCAAAATAAACCATGGAAAAAAGCACGTCCCCTGTAAGATTGTTGTCGTCTACTAAATCCGTTTCTCCAGCGGCCTTACGTACATTCGGCAGACAGGCCGATGTATTAACGTGAGGCTATCGGATCACCCGAATTCATTGAAGAATAAATCTACAAACCTGGCAAAGGGGGGGGGGGGCACTGTTTCGAAGGCGAGTGTAAAACATCCTTTGATGACACAAAAATCATGTTTGGTCCCACTGATAACGGTACAAAAGAAGTGGCTGAAGCATTTCACGTAATGAGAAGAAGTAGTGGCTGTGTTAGTCAGCCTTGCATAGCCTATCTTGGAAGGAAATGGGCTTGTTGATCAGTGGTGTACAACGACGTTAATCTCATCCTGGACCACGAGCCAATGTTTTGAGAATGACAAGTGTTTTTACTGACATTGAGCATGAGCAAGCTCTTGATGTAAGCTATCAAAAGCAATCGCGTTTTTCCAATAAACGCAGTTGTAACTCAGCGAAATGCGGGTCCCATTCTCTTTTCCGTGCACTGTGTCAGTAGCGCTGTTTTTTTAATTCATTATGCAGCTTAGCTAACGTTGATGTTTTAATATGTACAGAAGACCTAAGCGAAAATTAACTGATCTGGATTGCGGCTAAGCTTTACGCGGGGTTGAGTAGACACGAAGAAATGAAACAGCTTATTTGCTTCCTGAATAGTTAAAATACGATTACAGTTTTGAGAAAAAACTGCACTGAGGGTGAAGGATTTATATAGAGATTCCTTATTTGGTGCATTTTGGCTAAAAAATACTACATCCTTAGTCTACGCTTCTTCGATGTTCGGTGCAGTTAAGCCAACATTTGCGAGCAAGTCGCCTTTATGTCCCTGACACAGGGAATACATGCAATCTTAGTATAGTAGTGCGTGTTTCTGCGGTGTGATCTCTGCAATGCGCGATGTGCCACAGGGCTCAATGTATGTTTATCCCATTTATGCGCATAGAAAAGTGATTTGAGCCCACTTCTCAACTGCGTTCGTGTTTATTGGATATCTCGAACCACTTGCCAAATTTACTCACAATCCCGATAAGTTGCTTAATTCTCGCTAAAATCTTGTGTGCGTACACATTAAAACAGCAACGTTATTAGTACAGGCGACGGATGAGGTACTAATATGAGTGTGCTGGCAAAACAGTCGCCATCGCTGATCAGTTGTTCTTAAGTACGAACATTACTCTGTGAGGACCTGACAGAATTTCAGTTGTTTCTCTAGCTAACGTTTGATAGAGAGGACGGTTTACAGGCTTACAAGACACGGAGGCTTCGGATTTGTAGGCCACAAACAAAGCTGCGAAGAAAAAATGACTGTTCCAGCTAGAACTTCCGGCTACATGTGATCCTTTATTCTTGTAGGTGGTGTGCTCTGTGCATATATTTGCACTTTACTAATGTGAGTGCTTGGGCATGCTGGTAAGACATGAATGCAGATTTGAAGGCTTTGACTGTAGCTTTGCACATAAAAGCATCTTGTGCGCATAAACCTGCATTCTATTTGGACTGCTTTCCTCTTCATCCGCAGCATGCTATCGCGTGTTGCAATGTCATGAAAGTATCTGCGATAAGGCTTCCAGTTAGCGTTAAATTACCGTTTCTTTTTTACTGAGCAGTAGTGCGTAAAACTAAAACAGATACCTACTATAAAGGTGGATAAATGGAACAGGTGTTACTAATTGCATGAACACTTGCAAAAAACCCAACACAAAAAAATTCAGTTACAATGTAATACCTTCAGAGGGTACTTAGCTAATTCACCTATTTTGATGCTAAACAGATCTTGATGCGAGGGGGCAGCGGCACACAATCAAAATGTTAAAAAATGCAATCAATAATTTTTGCAGGCATGCAGTTGACGGCGCTACAGAGTTCGTGACAACCCGAAGGGCAAGCTTGTGGGACGAGTCTTCAAACACCCAGTTGCGGAAAACCTGAAATGTAAGTGAAACTTTCCGCCATGCTTGACCAGTCCGCGCGATTGACAGTGCCAATGTAAACAATTAGACTCTTCTATATATACTCCACTGCTCCCCCTCCCCCACCCGTCCAACTGAGTTACTATGCTCAGTGCATACTTAATTACTACTGTTTCATTCACGAACTAATCCGCTGGGTTTTCGACGCGCTGAGACGAACGAAACAAATGAAACAACGGTGGTCTGTCTGAAAGAATTCTTGAGCCTGCTTAATTAAGTGTAAAGCGTGTCAAGTAGACACAGAGGAGGTAGAGACTACGTCAGGGTACAGATGGTGAAGCTCATCTGGAAGTCTCTGGACGCTAATGAATGTTTTCTCAAATATGGCAAAATATTTATTAACTATGAAACTTACGCAAAAACGGAGCCTTATCATTTTGTAAAAATGGTATTCTTAAGCAAGTCCTTTTTCGTGAGCTCCTAAGAATAGCGCAGATTTTTGGATGCAATTAAAGAGTCGCTAAGACAGAATTTCCGAGTCCTGGAGTCAAGAAATGAAAGCTTTGCGGAGCGAAAAGAGCTGGAATGCCAAGCTTCGCGTTATCCAATACGTGACATCACGAGACTCTTGAGCCACAGCCTTTTGTGGAAAAATATGTACCTAAAAGGGCCCAGTGAAGCGATCTGTGTTTCTGGCTACACCACAGACAGGTAATATGCAATAATCGATCGAAATCGATGAAATAATAGTCAACAAGTTGCCTTTTAGTATCTTATTAGAAACATTTCTTCGGGGGCACAGTCAGCAGTGCTTTAATATGTGGTTTCCCTGAACAAGAAAAAAAAAAAAGAAATGCCTAAGAAAGAATTATTTTGCTCATGGTCTGACGCTCCCAGATGAAAGTTGGGGAGACAGAGGAGTTCTCTAAAGGAATGGACAGGGCACTTACCGGCTCGAATTAAGTGGGAAAGGGAACAGTCTGCGCACTGTGTGAGTGGGAAGGGCATAATCAATTTCTTTCACCATGGACATATTTTAGTACAATGTTTAAAACAGTGAATATTACCGTTCATTAGAGGATTTAGCCTCTTCTTCACTGGACAAAAAGTAGTACCCGCCGGAACCTTTTCATAAGTTCCTGAGAGCGTAAATAGCCAAGGGGTGCTTCATGGAACACCAAATAGGTATAATAAATAGCTTGATTGTCAACGATAAATCGGAGTGTTAGGATTTGGATAAGGTCCAGATCGATTCTTGACAGGGTTAAATGGCTCTTATTTTGGTGGCATCAATTACCGGGCAACGTTGTGATGTTTTTAAGATAACACCTGACCGAAAAGAGTAAATGCCAGTTTATTATGTAACATTTAATTGTTTTGCAAAGGCAGATGGCGATGACTATACCGAGGTAATGAAGACTTTTGCATTCTTATACAAATTACAATGCGTTGTTATAATGTAGTTTCGCTACATGTATATTCACGGGTTGATGTCGAAATGGGTACAACTTTATCGGGCACGAAAATTGTGATTCTTTTACGACACCTGTTCCTTCTACGTATTGCATTACATCCGAAGAAGGTGTTCTGCACGTGAAAATTAAATAAGTAAGCAAATCAATATATATCCTTTGTCCCTTTATATTCTTGTATATATATATATATATATATATATATATATATATATATATATATATATATAAGAATATAAAGGGACATTTATCTGTTTATATTTGTATAACTTGTTAGATATTTTAATGTGGCGAGGCTTGAGGTAATGGGTCGTACTAGTGGGCACAGCACTTACATGTTAAAAGCTTTATAATGCCAAAGCGAGCTCATATATTGCCATCTCAAGTTATCATAGTTCCTAGAATGACAGGATTCCCCGCAATAAACATCAACAAACATTGTCTGAAGGTATTTATCTCCTTTGGCAAAACACGTCATGCTCGTCTTATTGTAACGGTCGCACAGGCGCGGGTTAAAATTTTACTACTCCAAGTAGCGAAGGAGCTCGTTATCCGAGTACCCTCGTTACATCAGACTTTGTTGTGACGTTACGGCTGGTCGTAGCCACAAGCGCAAAATTTCGAAAACGAAAATAAAGAAAACGTTTACAAGTGCTTAGGGAACAAGAACGCCAAGGCTCTGAAACTGGTGCTCTACCACTGCACTGCATAATCGCATTTCAGTCGTGATGAAGCAAAGTTGCGTTTTAGAGTTACTCTTCGAGTTAACGAAATGGTTGTAAAGGGTCAAGGAGAAATATGTATCAATAAGTACGAAATGTATCTTTATGGTCGAAGTTAGGCGTTAAGAGGAAGCTTTAGCTCGGGCCCAACTCCGACGCGGCCTATTCAAATACATGTAAAAACGCAAAAACGTTTTTCTGAGATAACCCCTGGACCGATTTTAATGAAATTTGTTGCTTTTGAGAGAGAAAGTTAAATTCTAATGACTGTTGGAAGCGGAATTTTGATTTAAGGCTTGAATTTTCTTAAAGAGATTTACAAAAATTCAGAAGTTTGAAAAAATAGAAGCACGAAGTTTACAAACTAATGGCTCTGCATCAAGAACAGATATCGCGGTTCTGTAAACGGCATCCATTAGATAATTCAAAGCGGACAAATTTTATATGTCATTTTACATCTTACGTGAGTTTGTTACGTTGTTTACGAGGGTTCTGCAAAAGTTGTAATTACATATGAATAAATTTTTGAGATTCATGTATAATATGTCAAAAATGTCCGCTTTAGATGTGCTATTAGGTACAATTCACAGAATTGCGATATCGCCTATTCTTGCTGAGTTACAGAGTTGTAAACTTTATAGTTTCGTTTTCTGAAAATTTGCGATTTTTGCCAATTTTTAATAAAAAATTGACAACGTAAATCGAAAATTCGAAACCAACAGTCACTAGATTTTAAGTTTTTCTTTTAAATGCAACAAACCCCGTCAAATTCGGTGTTGTGGTCGCCAAGAAAAACGAATTCTCCTTTTACATGTATTTAGATAGGAGCACCCGAGCTAAAGCTTCCTCTTAAAAGTATACCTAAGGGGCAACAAAGAAAGTAACATCCTTCATTGCGCTTTTCTCTCATCTCGCAAAAAAATAAATAAATGCTTTATAGTCTTGCTGCGCTCCAAAATGTTTTCTACTGGTGATATTAAAGGTGACATAAAACCTTGAAATTTTGTGGATTTTTTTGTCTTTATGATATACGTTAAAGTGCAGAAGAACAGATCAACGAACGAATAGCGCTGCTCGTTTTCTTTAGTCCTCCCTGTCACATTGGGAAAGGTGCTCCACACATGACTTTAAGCTGCTCTCGAAATTGCTCACTGTGATAGAAATCATTATACACCCTAATTTTACGAAAGTAACGCTCAAGGTTGTTTTTTCTCCTCCCTTAGCATGTTATTTGCGTTCCAACCAATTAACAAATAAACCCTAAACGTTGGTCTGCCATTTTGTCGAGTATTGTTACACCAGGATTCCTTTATTCGCATTCTCTCATCATTGCTGCAGCTTTTGCCGAATATTTTTCCGTGTTAGTGCAAACTTCACCACGACAATATGTTTTTCATGCCTACACAGCTTGATCTGCAACTGCGATGCGCAAATAAATAAAGGTACAAATAAAGGCACAAATGCAGCACTAGCTTAGTGAACATACCGCCCACGAACCAACTCCTCGAATTGTCTGTCATCCCTTCGCAGCCTTGGGAGCTCTTAGAACCCCTCTCAAGTGGCTTTCGTCGTTCCTGGGCAGAGCCACAACAGGTGGTGAACGTTGATTTCATTTACCCGCTGTGTTTCACGTCCCAAAGCAACAATGGTTACGATAGAAGTCACCCGTGTTTTGGCCACCCGTGTTTCTTTAATGCAAATCTGAATCAAAGTAAACGAGCACTTTTGCATCTTGCCCCATCGAAATGTGACCACCGTGACTTTGTGCTAAGCTGCACAACGTCACAGCCACTGCACCACCGTGAATGCTATCGTTGATGTCAGCTACAGCGGCTGGAACAGCTAACCACTTTCGACCATTCACGGCATTTTCAAACGCCAAGCCCAAATGGCGAAAGGTGCAAGAGCCGACCCAGCCCGTATTCTACGAAGAGAGGCTTTCTTCACAGGGAACAGATTACGGGGACGAAGCAGACACAAGGAGGGACAAAGGTGCGTGTGTTTCAGTTAAGAAGCCACTTCGGGCCAAATTTTTCTAGAACTCGTGCTAGCCTTCCTTTATCAAGCACTCAGGCCTTTCTATCCGAAAATATGCAAGGTCAAAAGTTCCTATTAGGTTTGTTTTGTTTAGACAAAATAGGATTGTGAGCAAAATTAACACTGATACAGACACTTGCGTTTTGGTATTATAGCGCGGCCTGACAAGGTAGGTTATAGGGATGTACGGAGATGCGCGTGCACAGAAATTCCCGCCAGGTATTGCAGTGAGTACAGTATGGAAACTGTTTAGTCAAACTTCTAAATCAAATCACAGGTACATACGCATGTGGGAGCGCACGTCCTGTTTCAAAGTGAGTTATAGCAAAGTTCGCTTGAGGTTTGAAGACATTGGTATTGGTTTTTTTTGTCAATTTCTGCTGCATCCACAGAACGGCAGAAAGTGAACAGATACCAGCGTGGAATTTTTTAGCCTATCTCAAGACTACCGATTCAGACGCGACTCTCTTGGCATGATGAATGTATTTTCCTGCCATGAGGAAGAGAGAAAAAGGAGAACTTTTCACTGGTAATATGAGAATATTATTACTAGAAGCTCCTCTCTCTAAGTTCGATTAGGGTTAAGTATACAAGTAACACAACCATTCGGGGCCTCGACACCAGGCTATAGTCAGATAGACGTTTGTTCCGATATTTTTTATTATTTAACTGAAACAAAATGATTGCCCTGTTATTATTGTAGCTTTATTCCACATTCAATATCTGTATTCATTTCACCTAAATTGGTTTCCCCTAGTTCCTTGTTATCATTTATTATCTCCTTGGTTGTAGCGTCTTTTAACGTTCACCTTACAGCTAGTCTGACTGCTCGCTCGCACACTAGAATAGTTATTGCAACATCTTCTTTTTGTATTTCTTTTACTATGCGTTTATTGTTTTCAAATAAGAGTTTCTTTTAGCTCCCTTCTGCCGCCAGATTCTTGGCTTATCTCCTTTTGTAGATTCGGGCCATGACAGAGGTTTATCATCACCATCATATGTTGGGAACAAACAGACACGCTGAGGGACTTCGCAAAAGCTACATTGTTGCGTTTTTGAGAAACCAAGAAACTCATGACCTGAAAGAGCGAAAACTTAGGCCTTGGCACGTGCTTCAGCTACTAAGCACAAGGCAAGTTCTGCTATATCGTGAGGTGTGGCTGGTCTTCATTCCCTTCTAAACAAAAACGGGAAGAAATATCCTCATCGACTCAGTTACTGAACGCTCCCGCGACGATGCGTTCGCTTTGTCCGTCAAGATTTATTGGCGCGTACAAAAATACCTAGCCAGAAACAGCGAACAAAATAGAAAAGCAATAATGCGGCCCGTTATGGTCGTTCCAGCAACACACCAAGAAGGGAGAACAACTGCGATGAACTTTGGTTCCTAGAGATTAGCAAGACAAAGGATGCGGGCGTTGCGGTGGTAGCGGTGGTATGTGTATAACGTTGCATGTCTTGCGAAGCAGTCCGGTTGCAGGGGGGGGGGGGGGGTAGGCGCGCGGCTGCTTTTGCTGTTGTGACACGCGCCTGATTACCCGTTTAGCGCCCGTGCCTTTCCCTAAGAACTTTAAGCCCTCTGTATTGACCTCAGTTGCTTCGAAAAGCGAACGAGTGATTTAGATTTCAACTTTCGGCCATACAACTACAACTACACATCAACACCCGCTGCGGTTCACGTGCGATGAATAGAAGTTTAGTTAGACACTGAAGGTAACATAATAGAGGTGAACAATGCGTGACAACGTGTATCAAGAGACCAGAAAACAGGCCGTCCCCTGAAGAAGAAAGGAGGTTAACCGAGGGGCCCGATTTTTATCTGTCACATCATAAAAAGTCAACAAACACTGACTCCAAGGACAACATAGGGGAAATTACTTGTGGTTAATAAATGAAATAAAGAAATGTTAAATTGTTGGAAATTATTGAGGATGAAAAAACAACCTGCCGCAGGTGGGGAACGATCCCACAAACGGTTGACCAGCTGACAGGTTGCCTTAACCCAAAACGATCACGTTCTCGTGACGCCAGTGGCAGAAAGGATGTCCCAAATCCTCCGCCAAGGTCTCCGAGTGGTGGCGCTGGCTAACAATCCTAGCGTTCTACTGAGAAACATAAATACCTAAGAATGTGGATGGGGAAACGGCGCCGTAGTAGCTGAATCGGTATAGCATCGCACGCGAAATGCGAAGGCTGTGGTATTGTTCCCCTCCCGCGGCAAGTTACGTTTTCATCCACTTTCATTTCCATTAATTGATCGTTTCTTTATTTCATTTATTAAGAACAAGTAATTTCCCCTATGTCGTCCTTTGTGTCAGTGTTTGTTCAGTTCTTATGATATGACTAATAAAAATCGGGCCCCTCGGTTAACCTCCTTTCCTCTCGTTTATTACATAACGAGGATCTCGAATCCGACAACATTTATGCTTTCAGGTAGCATGCGTGGGTTTATCGACCGGTTGCCTTCACCCAAAAAGGTCACGTTCTCGTGACGCCTGCGGTAGAAAGGATGTTCCACATCCGCCGCCAAGGTCTGCGAGTGGTAGTGCTGGCTAACACTCCCAGGGCTCTACTAGGAAACATAACTACCCAAGAAAGTGGATGGGGAAACCGCGCCGTGGTAGCTCAATTGGTAGACCATCGCATGCGAAATGCGAAGCTTGTGGGATCATTCCCCACCTGTGGCAAGTTGTTTTTTCCTCTACTTTTATTTCCAATAATTTATCATTTCTTTATTTCATTTATAAAGCACAAGTAATTTCCTCTTTGTTGTCTTTGGTGTTAGTGTTTGTTGGTTTCTTGTGATAAGAGAAATGAGCCTGCGACAAAAGGGCCATATTGCACACAAAGGAAAGCTTGACGTAATAGTTCTTCGGAAACCCACAAGTTGGAGAGAAGTAATTATTAAATGGAAGACCAGACATCCACCCGTTCGTACCAATTGCTACAAAGAAAACCCATATAGGTTCCTCGAAAGAAAACCCTCACAGTTGCAGAAAAATTCGTCCTGGTCCGGGACTCGAAGCCGAGACCACCGCCTTTCCAGGGCAGATGCTCAACCATCTCAGCTAACCAGGAGGCTAGCATATGGCAGAGTGAAGTGGAATTTTATTTCAACTGTAAGTCATTTCTTTCGAGGAAGCCGTATGGGTTTCCTTTGTAGCAATTGTTACGAACGGGTGGATGTCTGATTTTCCCTTTATTAATTACTTCTCTCCACCTTGCTAGTTTCTGCAGAACTATTACGTCAAGGAGGAGGAGGAGGAGGAGGAGAAACAAACTCTTGCCTTTGCTTCGAGTTGTTGACAAATTCGACTTCGCTGTGCCATCTGCTAGCCGCTTCGTTAGCTCAGATGGCAGAGCGGCTGCCCCGGCTGGAAAGGTGATGGTCTAGGGTTCGAGTCCCGGACCACGATGAATTTTCTACAACTGGGAGGCTTTTCTTTCGAGGAAACCATTTATGTGTTTCCTTTGTAGCAATTGGCACGAATGAGTGGATGCCTGATTTTTCCTTTATAAAGGAAAGCTTGAAGGCTAATTTAGGCAAGACCACACAAGTCAGCTCTGGGACCATAGCGCCCGACTACTGAATCCCGGGGCTTCGAAACTGTCGAAAAATTATATCCGTTTAGAAACGAGACATGGCGAGTAAGTGGAATTGGTGCCTTTAGCGAAATTATAACTTAGGAGTGGCCTTGATACGAGGCACTAAAAAGGCTTTAGCTTGTGCGAATCTCCCCGGATATCGAGCTCGATGTTGCCACGAGTCGTACATATTCCGAGCCCAATAGAGGATAAATGACGTTTACGGGAGAAACAAGGTGCATATTTCAACGAGGCGAGGAAAGAAACATACCTGAACATGTCATCCACAGTGACACGCAGTACGTGCATCGTTGGTGCTCGTCCGAAAGTCAGGTACCTATTGTGGGACTGTCGCGGTCTCACGATAGTAAGAGAGAAAGACAAGGAACGCGGCATTACGTCACTCGAGGCATGGACTGCACCACCCCCCATGCCGAGTCCCCGCGAACCATCAACTCTCTGTGGGAGTTTGTGCGTGAGGTTCCTTGACAGGCAGGTTGTGAACGTCTTAGATTTTTGATGTTTATTTGTACCCATTTTATCATCTTCAACACTAACCCTCACACCTGCTTAGGCCACGGAGCCATCCTTGTTATGAACGTTAATTCTTCTCTCCTGTTTCCACGTATAGGCTTACATATTTAGTTTAATTTGTCCGTCTGCTTGCATAGGTGCGGCGCCTCCCGAGATGTTTATAACAAATATATACAAACATTTATGCTTACATACTTAACAGTTATAATAAACGATATTTATGAACATATGACAACACTAATAGAGTATGTCTAGCTGTATCCCAGTGAACTCACCTAGGACGCATAGGTAAAATATTTTGTTATAATTCTGCATTGCTCACAGCAACACGTACTATATTCCGTACGCATTAGATTAGGAGGTACACCTGGCAATACTTTCGAGCTGCGCAACTCCCTTTGTCCTGAAAATATTGTGCTCAGTTATGTTGTCGAAATATAAAAACCTCACATACTCCTGACATTGTCAAGCTCTCCTCAAGATATGCACCAACTGCTGCTTTATTTCAAGTCTTCGAGCCTTTTTGTTAAGAGACAACTACAATTGGAAATATTTTTATTTATATGAAAATTATGTTTAATGAATGTTTTATAGGTGAAGTCTTCACTGACATATAGATGAAGGTTTTGTTTACGACAGATTTACACCAAAAAGTAAAAGAAAAAGAAACTTTGATGTAAGACATTGGCTCAAACTTAGTTGCTGGCTGCTTGTTATTTTTGTTTTCACTTCTTACCTATAAAAGGCGCAAGCGTTCAGCACTAGAAAAGCGCAGTTCCCGAAGGATCTCTTTCCTTCGTTAACTTTTTGAACGTCTTTGTGCTGGAATCCTGTCGAGTACAGAGAAAATTGATTCCTGGTCGTTGGCATAGGATTACTGCGTATCTGTTTTGTGTTTCATGGATTAGGATATGCCGACGGTTCGATCTCTTAGTTCGAGTGGAGGAAACAGAACTGGGAGTTTAGCGTGGCGTATTACGTGTAATCTCGGGCCAGCTTGGGGCCATATCGTATTGCCTACTTGTTTATTTATTCAAGAAGTGCTGGAGAGAACACCTTTTTCAAGGTGAAAATAAAATAAAAAGTCATTGATTTAGAACTACTTTTAGAATTACCACTGAAGAATACTTTTGTTATTCCGCACTTTCTAAGTTTTTTCTTGTTATTATTATACCCTGTTATCTGCACATGCTCTGTATTTCGTTCCATTCCCTTCTGTAACGCCTTCGGGCCTTGAAGGTACAATAAATGAAATGAAATGAAATAAATTGATTGAGTGACTGATTGCGAAAGGGAGTGAGAGTAATTGCAAAGCAATCTTTCGCAACAATCCATTACTATGCTAAAATTCTCTTCCAACGCAAACACAAAAATTGTGAGACCATCATGAAAAGACGTTAGTTGCAATCTTGAATATGTTTGAGCTTCAGAGGTTGACTTTGCAGGCACACACACACACCACACACACGCACACACATACATACATATATATATATATATATATATATATATATATGTGTGTGTGTGTGTGTGTGTGTGTGTGTGTGTGTGTGTGTGTGTGTGTGTGTGTGTGTGTGTGTGTGTGTGTGTGTGTGTGTGTGTGTGTGTGTGTGTGTGTGTGTGTGTGTGTGTGTGTGCGTGCGTGTGTGTGCCTGTGTGTGTTTATGTGTGTGCGTCTGTTTATTTCTCTTTCCCTGGTCTCTAAGCCTAATTTAGTGCCGAATAGAGCTACTAAGGGAAGGCGGTCAAAAATACTCGGTTTCTGTGCCATCTTGTGTTACGCAAACTGTTGCAGCTCTAAATTTTTCTTGTTTCTACAACACAGGCTAAACTTCAAACGTGTTGGTGACATTTGTGACTGATGCCCTAAAAAAAAGAACACTCAGTTACTGCAACAGCAGCACACTCCCACAGCGGAGACCATTACCCTTCTTTCAACGACCTATTTCAAGAAGAACGAGGAAGAGCTATATACATGCAAAAAAATGTACGATATTCACACTTAACATTAGGAAACGTTCTTCATATTTATGTACGGAGAACAACTGTTTGCTTGTATTTTAATATTGAAAACAACATCATTAAGCACATGCTCGTACAAAACACCGCTCACATTATTGGGAGAAGAAATCTCTGTGATACTCGATCAAATTGTTTCTGTTTCTGAGCGCTGTTTTGTAGATTTGTAGATACTGATGATTGCCATGATGATGATTGTCATTTTAATTATGATCAACTATATCAGCTTTAGCTCCACTATAAAAGAAGGAAGGCCTCTTCCAGTGATCCGCAGATGACCCTGTGTTACATCGCACTCTTTACGAAGACTAAAAACATTCAGGAGCAGCGGTGCCTCAACTAATGGCTCTGCGATGTGATGATACCAAACAAGACGCGGAATTATCTGATGTTGGGTTCACGAAAAGCGCGCACGAGCAAACATCTTTTTCAACAAAGAGCTATGCGAAATACGATCACATTTACAGCCAAACGGTGTCACAGAACTGTGCTTCGCTAATGGAGAATAGTGTAGAAAACCGGACAATTATTAACTGTCGTCGAAAAAAATATTGATATACATATATACACATCATGTGTCATATTGCTGCTAATATCAGAGGCTTCAACCAATCAAGTGGAGATAGACAGACAGCACCTTCTTGATACCATTTATATTTATGCATTTTTTATTTCAGCGCATAGTTTTTAGCGTACTGTATCATTGGTAATCAATACATATAAGAATTTCTCTCACAGTAACTGTAGAAAAGACCCACCGTGGTTGCCTAGTGGTTATGTTGTTGGGCTACTAAGTATGAGGTCGCTGTATAAAAGGTAATAAGGACTATCAGACTCAAACATGGCACGTACAATCGAGAATGTACTGAGATACAAGTGGTTGGTGGAAAACAACGTTGAAAGCATCGTCGGTGTCATATCCGACAATGACATCGCAACAATAACGCCAAGTAATTTTTTGCATATTCCTCACAAGATTCACAGCCGCCACGTACCTGATACAGCAGCACTTGAACTATACAGAGGAGAAAAACTTACGCTGAAATCTCGTAGCAAGCCTGAAAATTTGCCGCATGAATGATGCATGAAGCATGAACCTTTACCGCATGAATTTCCTCATTAGCTGCCGCCTAAACACTGAATTCGTGTTCGGTGTGTTTTCGTTTCGACTTGCAGGCTGCCAACATCGGCGGTCACTTCTGCCTCGGCAGCTGCCACTTCGCTATAGGGCCCGTCAAGCGCGACAATGACGGCCCGAATCAGCATTTTGGGCCTACTTCAGCTAACAATACTTGCACTACGAATATTCGCAAACTCCAGAGCGTGCAAGCCCAAGCACTCAGGACTTGTCTCGGTCTTCCCAAAACTACGTCATCGATTGCGACAGTGGCCATAGCCAGAGACGCTCCTTTGACAGTCTACATTGATACGGATGTCCTGAGAGCGCACATCCGACGCCTGACTCGGATTCCCTCACACCATCTTGCTTGCTTGCCAGCAAAAAGGCCACTTTCAACTTTTGCTAAAACTATTGTAAGACATCAGTCCTACTTGCCATCAGAATTTACGCCCGCTACACGATTGTCAGATCCATTGTGGTGTCTGCACCGGCCGCAAGTGCAACTGACAATTCCAGGAATCAGAAAGAAAGCTAGAGCGCCATTGCAAGCTTTGAAACAAGCAACTTTGGAGCACATTCACAATGTGCCCAGATTCCAGCAACATGTATACACAGATGGTTCAGTAAAATTCAACAGCTCTGCTGCTGCAGTCATCATCCCGGCACAATCTGAGGAAACCAAATTAAGAACTTCATGTGTGACCACATCGACGGGTGCAGAACTAGCGGCGCTCCGTGCTGCACTTGATTTCATTAAGCAGAAGCCACCGCAACAATGGACAGTCTTTAGTGACTCCAAGGCAGCCCTTCAGTGCATACGAAGCCCAATGCGCCGCGGACCCAATGAACAACTGGCCTCAGAAATTCGGCACATATATCATCAAAGCCATGACAAGGGACACAACATAATCTTTCAGTGGCTTCCAGGACATTGTAACATCAGCGGGAATGACCACGCCGACGAAGCCGCCCGATCTGCACATGAAAGTGGCCAAGGAGTCTTCATTCCGCTTTTGCGAACAGACGCTGCGGCTGAGCTGCGATTGATGTCCCGTGAGTGTACCTTGCCCCTGTGGGACTCGAATGTTTCCACCATGTGTCGGTTGCGTTCGTTGTCTCCGGACATACGGATGCACCTCCCGCCGGGATTACCACGACGTGAACAGACCATGCTCTACCGTCTGTGGCTAGGCGTTGCCTTTACAAACTCATATGCTTTCCTCATAGGAATGGCCAACAGCCCCACGTGCGACACATGTAACATCGACGAGACGCTAGCACACATTATCTGTGTCTGCCCGCGATACAATGCTGAGAGACAAGTGATGTGCAGAGTACTGGACCAGTTGGACAATCGTCCACTTTCAGAACTGAAAGCTTTAGGCCAATGCTCCGAAAGAACATCCGCGTTGAAGGCATTACTCGCGCTACTAAGGTTCTTGCGGTCCACGGGGCTTCACGACAGACTCTAAGAATGACGCCCCCTACCGCTCTGTAGTGTACGCGCTTTGTTCGTGCTTGTCTCCCTTTCTTTCTATCTCCCCCTTCCACTCTGCTTCTCTTTCTATCTCCCTTAACCCTTCCCCCTGCGCAGGATGGCCAACCGGAACTATCTCTGGTTAACCTCCCTGCCTTTCTCTGCATTATTTTCTCTCTCTCTCTCTATAAGTGTTCTTTTATTCTCAATACTTGCCTGAGACAGATGACCAAAATAAACAATGCAACCACATGAACGTGTTTTGGCGTGCAAGCTGCTAACAGTGACTGTCAATTTCACCTTGACTGCTGCCATTTCTTCATAGGTCCTGTCAAGCTCGACGGCGGCTGCCAGCATTTTGGGCCCCACAAAGTTATTCAGGGTTAATAATTGTGTTTGTATTCGGAATTTCTCGCTTGTAAACATTTTATTTATTTATTTATTCATTGATACTGCCATCCGACATTTCGGCATTTTAGCAGGGCGGGAAAAACAATCAAATAGACAATACAACATACGAAAAGTAAAGCGACAGGTTAAAGCAAAGAACATTCATACGAAACACTTACCTAAGAAGGGGAGCGAACAAAGTGAGCGATGATTGAAAAACTTCATGGTCGCTAAGGCTATTCCAATGAGTCAATGTTCCAGGAAAAATGAAAACTTAAACAGTTTCTGCGCGGCAGGAAGGGAGTTAGTGTTAAAGCATGTCTTTGCCTTGTAGGATATCCAGTTGAGATGGTGATTATTTCGGAAAGATCGGTTTTATAGTGTCCTTTAATTAGTGGAAATAAGAAATTCAGTCCGTTGAGACAATTTCTTCAACTTATTGACGGCAAGTTAGCTCAGTAACTGAAGTTCTGTTAAAGCAGTTAAACATAAACCTTACGCCCCCTTTTCTGCACTCTCTACACCTTATTCATATTGGTTTTAGTGTAAGGGTTCCAGATAACTGAAGCACAATCTAGAGTAGGTACAACAATTGATTCATAGGCAAGAAGACGAACTGAGGAAGTAGAAAGTATCAGAGCATGCCTGAGAAACAATAGCTTGAAGTTTGCAGTTGCAGTTACGCAGTCAATGTGTTTAGTGCAGCTGAGGTCGCTGGTAATTGGTCCGAGGTATTTATAAGCATTCATTTCGGATAGATGGGTACATTTAACACTGTACACAAATTTCAAAGGATTGCGTTTATGTGGGATTGCCATGAAAACGGTTTTTCGAAAGTTAATTGGCATTTGCCAAGATCCACACCAAGCAGCAATGTCTTGAAGAGCCCTGTTTAAAAAACGTTGATCGGTCCTGTTATCAACCTCAGAATAAATCACACAATCATCAGCGTAAAGTTTAATTTTAACAGGAATATTACGGACAATAACATTAATAAATACCAGGAAAAGGAGAGGACCAAGCGCTGACCCCTGGGGAACACCAGAATTTACAGTTAAGGTGTCAGCACAGCGTTCATTGAAGGTTACCTATTGTTTCCTATTGGTAAGATACTGTGAAGTCCATGTCACCAGCTGTACATGTTAAAGTATTGTGTCCAACTTATAAATTAACTTGTTATGTGAAGCCTTATCGAAGGCTTTTGAAAAATCTGTAAAGATTACGTCCGTCTGTCTACCTTTATTTATTGAAGGGGCAAAGTCGTGTGCCGTTTCAACAAGTTGAGTTCATTTGAAAAGCGTTTTCTGAAACCGTGTTGGCATGCTGTGAAAAAATTCATATTTTCGAGAAAGTCAGATAAGTGGGTATACATTATATGTTAAAAGGGTTTGCAAGTTGTGGAAGTTAGCGATACGGGAGGGTAATTTAGAACAGAATCTTTTTTCCGGTTTTTATGAAGTGGTTTCACCTTTGCTGTTCCCCAGTTGTTCAGAATTTGTCCCTCGCTCAGTGACCTTGTCAATTTAACGTACACGTAGTTAGCAACCCATTCTGCATAGTGCTTCAAAAAATAGGTGTATCATCTGGCCCACATGACTCCTTTTAATCCAGTTTCAAAAGCATGCCCAATATACCTTGCTCATTAATAATTACATCTGAAATTGGAAGTAAAGATGCACTGAAAGCTGAGAGGCTGCCGTTTTCTTTAGTGAACACCGATTTGAAGTGTTCATTGAAAGCATTTGGGATTTCTTCTTCGTTATCAATCTGGGTACCATTGTACTCGACAACATCACAGCTACTCATAGACAGGGAAATTAACCGCCAACACCTCTCGGGCGACGTTGAAATGATACCACGCAAATACTCTGAGTAATAACGCTCCTTGTCCTTAATTATTCTCTTTTGAATTAAATTGGAGTGTTTCTTTTAGTTATTGTTGAAGTGTTTCAGGCTTTTTATTTCAACGTCTCCCGAGAAATCCAATTTTCGCCTTTCTGTTTCTTGATAATACGGGGCACGAAACGTTCAATACAGTCACTGACAATGGCCCTAAATAAATTCCAGATATGTCCTCAGTGCTATTCGTGAACGCATCTATTTTAAATTAAAGAACGTGAATAATTGAAACGTCATCGGCCCGTGAAAATTTATGAAAACAAGATTTTTTTCTCTTCTTATCAACAAAAACGTCCGTCAGAGCATCCGAAACAGCATGATGGTCGGATATTCCAGCTGCTACCTGAAAAGAAGACTTGGTAGATATTGTTCCACTGATAAAAAACATATTTCCATGCAAGCGCTTAAACTGAGCACGATGTGCAGAGGAAGTAGCTTTTTCAGAATGGAGCTTCCAATAAAATGAATATGCAATCAAATGAACTACCTATTTATTTAAGCGGTCACGGGGCGGATGCTCAGCTATAGCGTCCCCTTTATCGAAATTTCGGTCGCCCTAATAAGGGCTGTTTTTTCATTGGTAAGAAGCCGTTATGCTTCATCGAGTGGCTCAATGCCGGACAACTCGCAGTCGAAGCCTCTTTCTTCAGAGTCATCTTCACCCACTTGGATAACGGTGGGTTGGATGTGGTCCCCCCGAGACGCGTGTCAAGTCTGAACTTTGCAGCCAGGTCCATCACGTGCTGAATGTTCTTCCTCCGGTCTTCCAACATTACATGCTTGATTTTCTCCCTCAATATGTCTTCGACCATGAAGACCTTGAAGACTCCATTGTTAACTGCGATGCTATTTTTACCTTTGCACATACGTGCTCAATGAGATCAAATTCGCCATGGTACGGAGGGAACCAGAGTACAATGTAACCGGCCCTTTTAACTGTGTTGTCAACGATGTAGCTCAGAAAGTGTGACTTAACAATTGCCATCAATTCAGGCAGCTGATTCTTCACCATCATTTCATTGTAGGAGTTGTTCTTGTTTTTGAGCCACTCCTGAATTCTTTTTCCTTCTTCCAGACCGTCGCCGGCAATGCCTGACAAGGTGCACTGTGCATGTATGACAAGGTGCACTGTCAATAACGATGACACTACCAGCTGGCAACTTCTGCAGAACGTCATTGAACCATCCCTCCAAGCGATTACCATTCATTTCATCCTGGTAGAAGCCGGACTTTTCGGCCCTGGAATACAACCAAGCAGCCGTCGACGAAGCCATTCTCGCTGCCGATGTGCGTGACGATCAGGTGCTGGTCTGTCTGAGAAGCTTGTTTCAGACCAGTCGACAGGCCAATTGCTCGAACGTACAGGCGTCCACGCGTATGCTCCAGAGTGCCGGTCCACACGATCGACCGAATGGGTCCCGCCATCACCCATGTCTCGTCCAAGAAGAACATACCTTGGCCTTCCGTCTGGTAGCGCTCCACGTGACGAACGTAGCGATTCCACCATTCGGCAATGTCATCCCGGTCGATAAGCGCTGAGTTGCGGCTCTTCTTCGCGTGCTCGAAGGCTGTCGCCGCAAAGATGGCGACACACGTTACACCGCTTCAGTGATGGGAGACACACACGCTTCGAGAACTTGTTCGTTGTCTTTTCGACTGCCAGTATCTCGTTGGGGTGAAATAAACCTTGCGCACTTGACCTCAGCACGCACAGCGTGAAGCTGTCCCACTTCGTGCTGCATCTCCACATTTCGTGGGCGCTTTCGCAAGGGCGTCGACAGTTTGCCACCCGAAAAATGCTAGGCTTTGAGTTCCTAACACCTCCTGAACACTGTCCTTTCGCTGAAACCGAGCAGTTCGACGACAAACTTGCGCGGGTTCTCAGCTCTGCTTTCAGCCTCCCCGTTACGCCAATGCGTGTAACAGTGAAGATCTTATTACGTAAGTCGCTGTTCATGATATGACCGCTCTTGTTCTTCTTGCCGAGGCTACTTGCTGTAGACATCAAAGAGACAAAAAGCTCGTTCAGCAGCAAAGGATCGCATTCCGGTGTCACCCCGCTGGGCTCCAGGCGGAAAACTCGCACAGAATGACATACGCGAACTCGCGAGGTTGTAGTTTGGCACATACGAAAAAATGAAGGAAAACGTGAAAAGGAACGAAAATGAAAATAAAAGACACCTTTTGCATTTGTGAAAACAATTTCGTGAAAACACAATACGACAGAAATAAAAATCTTATGCCATTTAAACACAAGTGACAAGCATTCGTGTAATTATTTAGAACGATGAATGAAGCATTTTTGTATCTTTTCTGCCTCATATTCTCGCACAAGGTTTGCAATGGTTTCGATAAATGCATTGTTTTTTGCGAACGCAATATATGCCCCGTGAAGCGGAAAATCCGGTGTTTGTTGTTTTCATGCCATGGTATCAAAACGCGCGTGAACAAGTGACGACGTCACGCTCCCAGCGCTGGACCTGCTATGGCTCCTGCTCCAAAATCCCAGCGACGGATCTGGCCCACTCCCAAAATTGGATTAAGGTAAATTGGATTGAGGTGGATTCAGGTGGATGAACGTGGATTAAGGATGATTAAGGAAGTTATAAATTAGAGCGAGGTGAATTGAGGTGCAGTTTTATTTTAACCTGATAGCTTGGACAAGCCCTCATGATTTCGCATTCAAATCCCGTAAAGACACTTAAGTGACTGTCAATTTTTTTAAGTACTTGTTAAAAAGCAACTTATTCATTTCAAGTTCGGAAGACGAGAAGCAAACGTTCGCTGTACACATAAGCCAGTGCAATAGCCGTGCAGCGTTGTTCTTTCTAATTGCGTCCCTCGCAACAAAGATAACAAATTTAATTTATGGATTTAACGTCCGGAAACCACTTTCTGTTTATGAGGGACACCGTTGTGGAAGGCTGCGGATTAATTTTCAGCCCCTGTGGATGTTTAACCTGCAATACAACGGAAGCAGAGGGGCGTTTTCGCATTTCGCCTCCACCGAAACGCGGCAGCCGCCGCCGGAACCTCAAACCGCGATCTCGTGCTCACCTTGCATCATCCTACATAGTTTTCGTTTCTTTAACAAATTTAAAAACCAACATTTCAATTTCCTCTTCGCTTAACGGTGTGCCTGAAAGAGCACCAGTTGATTAAACCATCGACTGCCCTTTACGAACACAGGCCCGCGGCCATCCATTTTGCACCGTAGCAGACGATGCGCAGCGTAATAGAAAGCCAGGGGTTATTTTTCTCTTGCGATCCGACTTGTGCTGAAGCAAATCCCATCACCAAAACTCTGCCAAGCCAGCCATCAAGGCACAAAAAACTTGTTGATGCCCAGAAAGACGCGTTTTAGGAGCACAATTTTTTGAGCGGGGTTATTACTGTAGTTGTGAAGGCAATCGGCTGCTGTGCTTCGGTCATCTCTGCGGGACTTTTGCCGCATACTTAGGTTGGATCCCACTAGAGAACAGATTTGTGGTCAGAAATTCGATCCACAACGTCACACGTAAAACGATTGTTAACAAGATTTCCGCTAATATATATATATACAAGGTCTTGACTAGAGGGCTCTCTTGTGTTCTCGGTGACGATTTGTTTCAAGTTACACGAGACGGAAATATTTATTAGTTCTTTACAGGTTGAAGAATCGGAGTCGGCGTCTGACTGAGATAGCCACGAAATTAATGGCGCATTAAAATCGCCCTGCAGAACTAAGATGGAACACGACATGCATTATTGATGAATAAATGCTTCTGAAGAATACAGTTGGTCAGCATAGCACCCCGGATGCCGATGTATTATACCACTAACGACAGAGAACTTGTCAAGCGACACTTTACATCATACAGATTCAACTTCATTAGAACAAGAAATAATCGGAAAGGTAAGATCCGATTGTAAGAAAAGAGCTACACTACCACTTCTTCTGTTTAGTGTTCTATCACAACACACAACGTAAAGCAAGGTTGAGTAGCTTCAGCATCGAAAAGGCCGCTGTGTAAACGTATTTCGGTAAATCCTAAAATACGAAGAGAATTAGAAGTGGTCAAAGAGACAAAGTGAATAAACTTATTAGTTAGGCTTCTGGCATTCACGTTCAGAATTTTAAGCTTATTATGCAGCACTTTCTGTCGTAACTGTGTAACATCATAAGTGGATTTCGGGGGAGTATAATAGGAACGACATGAAGAAGTAATTAGGGCAGGCTATCTGTGATGACACTCATAGCGGATGTTGTCGATGAACACATGATGAAACCTTATATGCACAAAGTGACCATTTTTCCTGTGAGAGGCAGTGACATCCCACAGTTTCCCGCAGAAGGATCGAAATCGTGCGAAAAATCTTCCTAATGCGCATGTCCAAGTTCTAAGTTTGTGGCGATTCTTTGATACCTTAATGTTATCGTGAAACTCGAGCCACTTAACAATGATTGGACTTATACGACCCTGCTGGAGTCTTCCAATTCTCTGGCACCTTTCAATTTTCGGACGGTTGATCTGTAGTTTTTCTCCGAAAAAAAGCAGCAAAGCTGCTTAACGGTAAACGACCGCTATCTTCAGGTTGTTCAGGAAGTTCGAATAAGATAAAATTATTTCTACGCAAGTGGTTTTCAAGATCACCCTTCTTATAAACAAGTTTGTTAACCGTGTTACTTAAAGGGACACTAAAGTGAAGAATGATTTATTCTGCATCATTAAATCACCGTTATACAACACCAAAAACACCAATCTTACAACGATAAGACGTTTGGTAAGCCAGAAAAAGCGCAAGAATGAAATACGGGTGGTGACGCCTGCATAAGTTCCCGCACCTGGGGGCTGTGACATCTTGGATTTTGATGGCATCTTCTAGGGCCTACTAATTATATATAGCAATACAGATTGACTACATTGTGTTTTAAATGAACCAAATATTAAACATGGCCAGTTTCGTGAACCTTTATTCAGCCAACGCGGCCCAAATGCGAAGACATACTTTGGAATCCCTGACGTCACGCTGACGTATTGGCGCAGGGGTTTCGGCGCGAAATTAAAATACTGGCGCTTGGACCTTCATTTCCTCATCTAATAATCAAACTATTTTTTTTAAATTACTGCCTACAGGGTTCTCAAACAATGCTTCATTAGTCTAAACTGATTTATTGTTTCGATTTAGTGTCCCTTTAACGTCGAGAATACATTAGAAGACTCAGCAGGGAGAACAATAACACCATGCACTGGGTATAGAAAGACAGAAAAAATTCAAGAGCAGTCAGCTTAGTGATCAGGGCAGTCACCTTGACATCACTCCTTGAGGAAGTTGTTTCAAAAGCGGCCACGTGTCACACCAGAGAATCAATTTTCTGAGTAAACGATGACGCACTGGATTGCAAATCCACAGCGGTATCAAAACTACCTGTGTTAAATGACAAGATTTCGAGAGCAACAACCCGACAATCTAAGTCTTCAAAAGGAGAATTGAAGGTCTGCCGAAGAGCAGAGGCGTCAAGCGCCATATTCTGCAGCCCTGAAAGCAGATCATGGGACATTTTGGTAACTGAGCGCTGATCAATGTTATTTTCACGAGTTTCGTCAGAGGTAGAATTACCTGTTAATCAGGTGGCTGGTCTCGCTCCTTGTGCTTTATTCTTGGGGCCTGAGTTCAACTCAACGTCCCCGCTTAAGAATAGACTACTCACGCAATGCACAAGTTGAGCATATAAAGACACAAAAACAATGCCGGGATGGTGTGCGTGTAGAAACAGCAGCAAAAGTGATAAGCAGAATGAAAAGAACGTGCGTTTTCAAGGCAGCATACTGCGTTAAATATACGTAATGGCAGAACATTGTTTTTTTTTTATTGATGTGATATAAGGAGATGTTGGCGCGCAATTTAAGGCGCCGGCTACTCCTTATCTCTTGGGTGGTTCCGTCATACATCATTCAGGGTTCACGGTTACATATCAAATAATCTTTTCACACAAGCACCAGGACTTATAACGCAACGTTTCCACAGGAAGACTATGACGTAAGGAACACATGGTGCGTACAATATACATGGCAAATGTCTCCACACTTATGAAGTCGAAAGTCTCAAAAGTACAAACGATACTGTCGCCTAATAACACATTGTCTAGTCAGCGGGTGGTATATACATCGTGTAAATATATTAGCACATACAGTCACAAGAGAACAGTCAACATAACATAATTCCCAAACAGATGGATATATAGAGTCACATTGAAATGAACAGAACAATGAAAGCACTAAGAACGTCCAGCGATGCCGCTGTCCTCAAGAAAAGTCTTTAGTGCTTTTAAAGCGCTCTTCTGCAAGGCCGTTGTTGGCCAAGGGCCCAAAAGTTTCCTTAAACTGAAAGGTCTGCGGTCTAATTTACTTAGCGCTGATTTAAGTCGACATCTTGGTGTGTCGTGATGTGGGCAATCTAGAAGGAGGTGATATATATCTTCGTCTACAAATCCACAATCACATTCGGGGGTTTCCGCTCGGCCAATTCTGTATAAGAAATGCTTTGTGTAGGCAGTGCCTAGCCTTAATCGATGAATAAGCGTTTCCATAGTTCTATCTAATGACAATGAAAATTTGAATTCAATAAATGCATCAATATGATATAAGTCAGAGCTCTTAGAATTCGGGTCAAACCAAGTGTTTCTAGACATGTTGAAAGACGTTGTCCTTATAATGCAGCGTAATTCATTCTTTGATATTGGGAGCGGAGCCGTATCCTCTTTCAGGTGCGCTTGTCGTGCTGCTTCGTCGGCTGCTGTGTTGCCAGGAATGTTGCAATGCCCTGGTATCCACTGGAATGCTATTGCATGTTTCGCTTCGCTTGCCTATGTGAGGTTTTTAAGTGTTTCATATATTATACTGTCGCTGAATGTTTTCCCCTTTGTGCTGCAGAGTAATGTTAGAGCCGCCTGTGAATCGCTGAAAATTACCCATTTTTGCGCTTCTGTTACTGACAATATAAATTTTACCGCACATAGGATTGCGAACAGTTCAGCCGTTGTGGACGAAGTCGCACGAGATAACTTAAACGATTCTTGTTTGTTGAGGTGCGGTATAATGAATTATGAAGTTGAAGAGGTTGCTGTACGGGAGCCGTCTGTATAGACGTGTGTGTATCCTGAATACCACATATATATCTGGTATAGCGCTAGTTGTTGAGCAGCTTGAATGAACATGTCTCTTTTGCTGAATATCCCTTCTACTGACAATTCGATTTTTGGAACTGTAAGCAGCCATGGAGGATATTCAATGTCTGAGCTCCAAAATTCATTTCCTGGCAATATGTGAAGATTTTTTTGAATTTCTATACGAACATACCTTCTATCTCGTTTCATTATGTTTAGAGCCAATGGGTGGTTTTTATGCTGGGTTTGAAGACGGAAATAATGCCGGCATGTTTCTGTAGTTCGCATAACTGGAAATGGTGATTGGCGAGCCTCAGCTATTACAGGAGAACTCGAAGTCGCTCGTGGAACTCCTAGACATAGGCGTAGTCCTCTAGCTAAAAGTCTTTGAAGTCTCTCTTCTGACGTGTGGGAAAGTCCGTGTAAGATGGGCGCGGAATATGCAATTTTTTGTCGTATTAATGCATTGTAAGCAGTCAGCATGGACGATACTGATCCGCCCCATGATGTGCCTGCAAGTCTGCGAAGTACAGTCACTATGGCATTGACCTCGTTTTCGAGTTTTTTAAGGGGGGTGCCCAGGATAGCGGCCTATCAAGTATTATACCAAGAAATCGATGCTTTGTGACAATCATTAGAGGGTGTCCTTCCAGATTAAGAGTGAAAATTTTTAACTGCCTCCGAGTGAAGGGCAATACAGCAGTCTTTGCGTGTGATAGTACCATTCCTCTTTCTCTCAAAAATTTGTTGATGATATTTATGCCGTCTTGCAATGCCATCTGAAGTAGTTGAGCATTAGACCTAGATGTCCAAATACACACATCATCTGCATACAGTGAAAACTTTAACTGTGATGGCAGTCTTCGCGTTAAATCAGCCATGACGCAGTTAAAGAGGAAGGGGCTGAGTACGCTTCCCTGTGGTACTCCCTGTTTGACAATATGTTCAGCACTCTTTCCTTCACCCGTCTGAACAAATATTTTGCGGCCTGATAAAAATTCAGAAATCCATCGCAAGGACCTGCCAGACAGACCAAGTTCCAACATGCTTAGCAGAACATGAACGTGACTAACAGTGTCAAATGCCCTCTTGATGTCTAGGAATACTGCTATAGTCCTGTTTCCACGTGCACGCTCGTGCTCCACACAGGCTACTATATCTAATATTGCATCCATTGTGCATCTATGTTTTTTAAAACCTACTAAGTAGTTGGACAGCACATTCGTTTCATTACACCACTATTGCAGTCGCGCGTCAATCATTTTCTCCATTACTTTGCATAAACAACTTGTCAAACTAACAGCGCGGAAGGATTCAAGGCACAAGGGCGTCTTACCAGGTTTTAAAATTCGTATGATTCAAGCGACTTTCCAAGAGTCAGGTACAGTTTCCTCTATCCATAAGTTATTATAGATGTCTAAGAGAACATTTGTACCTGTCGGTCCGAGGTTTCTTAGCATATTGTACGTAATGCTGTCCGGCCCAGCAGCGGACTTTTGGCGACATGATGCAATTGCACATTGAAGCTCGCTTAATGTGAAAGTATGATCTAATTGAGGATGTTGGGCCCAGTAGCAAGCAGTAATTTTTCGCTTAGCCAACTCTACTGAAATATCAAATTCTGCACATTGTGATGAAAAAGCAGATCTGGAAATAAGCTCACAAAATTCATCTGCAACTATTATTTCACACGTGTCCCGGGCTACAGCGAGAGCACGAAATGGGAAGCTTTGTGTTACAGGTCCGCTTAAAGAACGAATTACTAGAAAAATTCGTCGGACAGAACATTGTTCATGCGCTGCTGTCCCGACCCGACTAAAGATCCCAGGAGTCCGAAACACCAATGTTTCTTTTGTAGCTTGAGCAGTTTACATCAAAGGCCCAAAATCCAGTATGATTGGATGATACAACCAAACGACGAAGAAACTCTGCTGTGGACGGGCGAGAAGTGCGACAGCAGAGAAACCAGAACTATCGTCCACGTGGGAGATAGAACCGTCTACGCATGAAGCGGCCGGGTCCCACACGAACAGGTGCGAGACAAGTGACGTAACGGTGGTCAGGGGGGCATCAAAGTGATGGGGCACATGGAACGAGTACGGCTAGAAATGCCAAATGATGTGGGAAAAATCGGAAATGGTTGAACATTGGGAACCTTCTACCATTCCAATGTCCATATCCCGATGGTACATATCTCGAAAACGGTGTCATTTAGTGGTAACGATTGCTATAGATTCTATGATCCACTGCGTCGCCATGTAGAAGGCAAGGGGACGGTTTCGACACGCATTATGAACGAAAATTAGAATGGACCCTCCAACTGCATTTTTTTCCTTCTAGTGAAACCTGAACCAGGAGACGTGGAGTGCATTATCAGGAAGGACCCTATTATTTCCTCAGTCTCTGTAACACTGTTTTCCGGTGCCTTCTCGAGTATAGTTTTTGAAGTTGGCACGTTGTGAACTTCACGAAGGTATCCTAACGTGAACCTCACTACTTCGAAATACTGTAAAAATAATAGGCAGATAATGGACATTAACAGCGGTGTTAATGAGACGCCATGGAGTCTCAGCCTTGGCTTAGCATTGCCGTTATTTGGGTAAGCGTAGCGCCCAATAAATTGATCGATTGCCCAATCGTTTAGTGAAACACCTACTAGTTAGATGATTAGAGCTGTTAGCGATCTCCACCTGGATACGTCGCCACACTTTCTTCACTTCTTCTTTATTTGTTTCCATTCGGCAGAAACAGAGGAAGCAAATGTAAAAGCTGCATAAACACCGCGTGACCTTCCCTGAGTCCTGAGATGACAACAGCAGTGAGTCAGCAATACAAAAACAAATATTACATAACAAAACACAGCTTACACAGAAAGGATACAGTTGACTGAAAAAAAATATGAGTAGATGTATAGCCCATAGCGAAACACCAGATTAAAGGTAATAGAAAACCTATGAGCTGAGATTTGGTGAAAAATTCATAGATAATAACCGAGGCATCGTAATGGTTGATAAGTCGCAGTAGAGCGTTCCCAATAATGCGTTGCCCACATTTTGGTCTTCAACGAGGGATGTTCCCTACTTCTGCATTAAGGATTCTGTAAGGTGATGTATTCAACGTCTGATCGGAAATATGTCTAAATGTAGCTTGTTGGTATTGTATCCTAGTGTACTATGTTCGTAGAATAATTCGAGCTTACAGACCCTCTATCGTCGGTATGCCATAACGCGCAAAAAGATTCTCAGTGGGATGGTTATATGAACGTTTGCTATAATGGCGGCCAATACCTATCTTTTGCAATACATTTTCTTCTTGTTTTTTTATTTGTAGTTCTCCATACGAGGTGCAAACGTCGGTAGTAAGGTGGGGGTACGGATTCTTTACAAACGTCGGTAAAATATACCCAAGTTGCTTTGGCATTCCTGTAATTCGGATAAGCGTTTGAAGTTAAATATCTACTTGCTGATCCTATTGTTACGCGTTTATAAACTCTACCTCGATCACCTTTATTTTATTTCCGTCTTCAAGAGCATTAACATTTTATAGTGCAACAAGATCTTTTTCGATATGTCTACCTTCTGCATGAAATATAACTGCTTTTAGTTTTAACAATTTGCCCTAAGGAAGTTTTCTAGCGAACAAGAAGGCGAACTGTGCGAAAAATTTTTTCCTGCTTTTGTTTGCATGCAATAACAATAGTGGCGTGGCTATCGCCTCCAAAGCCGGTGCAGCAGAAGACGGGTAACGGGCATTGTACGGGCCATCGAAGAAGGGAATCCAATCTAATCCAATTCAATGTAGAGCGAGAATAGAACACGCTAGCGCGCTCGACCTGAGGGGCCGCGGTATCGGCCGCTCTCGAGATCCCGCGGCATCATGGCGGCCGGCCTAAGTAAACCGGGGCTCCGTCTTCGTGCCACGCCCAGCCCACAAGCATATAGAAGATAAGAACACACTGACGTCATCACCGTTTTAAATCACGTCCTGCAGTAAAAGTTATGGAGAGATCAGAAAACTTATCTTATGTCTATAGATATGAGCGTGAATTGGCTAAACGCTACCGCCAATACAGCCAAAATTGCTTTGGTGGGACGACTATTGAAATTATTATGTGATGAAGTTGCACGTACCAAGCAAGCCAAGAGCCGTCGGTTGATTCCAGTTATGCAGTACAGATAACTCCTCGGGCAGTGATTGAAGTGTCAATGCGCAACTAAGGGGGTCACATTTTTACAGACAACCAAGGAGCAGTGCACCACGATACTGCGTGCTCGCTCCTCGCAGTTAATAATGCAACCAGCACATTTCCTTGCACCAAACAAGCTTCCGCACTTTAATTTGTTTAGCCCTCTCCAGTTAATGCCAGCACCCTGTGCATTTTCCCCAGCTATTGCCTTCTAGAGGTTGCTGAACACTCCCTTTCCTCTTAAGAATTTATTTTTCTTTGCTTCGTTTCACATACAATCGCCAACCTGCCATTCGCGATTATGTTGAAAATTATCGCTTCTCAAGGCGAAACGAAATTATATTATTTTAGCGCTTCTAACGTTATTGCGTTAGCATTTGCAATGTCAAACTTGAAAAAACAAAGATGCGGCCGAACTCATCTCATGATGACTGTCGACGGTAATGCTTTAGCGTTGGATATAAAGACACAGCACACTGCCACGGTCAAAATGAGCGGGACTCCCCTTTCGCGCTTCCCTGAGGACACTCGGGTGCATGTAGCGCTGCCGACGAGAAGCCTACGCGTTGTCTCCGAACTGCGTGGCACACGTATGCGTGCGAGGGCTGAGAAACTCGTCGTGCCCGGCAACCGCACTACTCTCTCGCGCTTCTTTCTGTGCACGCAGCCGAATCTAGTGCCACTGCCGAAATTTCTAGGCGTCGCTTCCGATGCGAGAAGTGTGATGCGCCAGCACCTGCTAACGCTTAGTATTTGTTCCCTCGCTTGCCGCGTTCTGAGGGGCGAATACACAATGGGCCAAGTTGGCGAGAGCTTCACTGAAGAGCGGAACACACCTAGTGCGCTTTTGGCTCAGCTCGCGAAAGCGTCGGCGTGAAAGGCGTTCATTAAAAAGCAGCACATACGCAGCGCATGGGTGACGCAGCCTGCTAATGCGTTCGGTTGCCATCCTTCAGGAATCCTTGCGACGTGGGCTCGATTCCACTCACCATTGGAGAAATTTAAGGGATCTTTCTTCTTATTGCAGAGCGATACATTCACAGTGGAATATGCCGTGTTACACAAGTTACTCAAGAATTCGCCTAAGCTATAAAAGAAAATTGAACTTTCTCGTTTAAGCCGCATTGGCCTCCACGAATGCGGACACCTTGACTGAAGTGAATATATTTACTTCGAATTCGAATATATTAGTATAAGAGATTGGAAGCACGATTAAAAAGAATATATCAATGAACTCTTCATCACGGTTGACCTTAAGGATATTTTATATGCTGAGAAGAAATTTGCGCTGTAGCTAGAGCAATACGGTGGTTTGTGATGATTACTTTGGTTAGCAGCGCCAGCATTCCCTTGGCTTCATTGACAGCACTTCGACAGGCCGACTACTTAAAGCGAATGAGCCAGAGAGATATACGGGGTGTTTTTTCAAGCGAAGATTGTATCAGAGATAGGAATACAACAAGAGCGGACACCCCCGGCGGCCGAATTCTTTGAACCACACTTCCGGTTTCGGTGTTGTGCGCGCGCGTTTTGAATACTAGCTAGTACGCGTCACGCCGGCTCCGCTGGTTTATTTATCTTTTCCCTTCTACAGCCCAACCGCGCGCGATCTTTGCGCGAAATCGTTTTATTAATAAGTAAAATTTATTGCGAACGCTCCTCACGAGCCTCCATCGAATATGTGCCACGTGCAACTTCATAAAGACGCAAGGCTCCTTGTGAAATGAGGAAATGTTTATTTTATTCTTTATAAATGCTCCTTGCGGGCTTTGTGCATTCATCCAACGTTGTGGCACCAGGTAAGCAGCAGTAGTTTCCGTAGGAAGCTCCACCAGACGACGTCAGCTGAAAAAAATTTAATTACAAGCAAGTGTAATTTCAGTATTAACATGTAAGAAGAATGTGTGTAGAGGCGAAACATGCGAAAGTGGTGAATGGGCGGCATTACAATCAAAAGCAGTTTGCTTTTCCATATATGGCGTAGAAAATACACGACTCATCCGAAACAATACCGTGCATACCATAAAAACGTTCTAATTCGAAGCATTCCCCTCTTTCCGGGCCTTATTTCCTGCGCTTTAATCGCACGAATGCACGGGCTACGGCGCGTTTCGCGAACTTGGCTACAACCGACGCGATAGTATGCTACGAATACACAGAGGTGTCCACAACACAGGCTCTCAACCAGACCATGCTGGACGCTCGCAGAATTCCTTCTACTCGCACTCAAGACAAATGCGTGAGTGGTGTTCAGAAGACAGAATTTTCGAGTTACTAGTTCCTGGCGTTTGCGCTCCTTGGCGTTATCGCTTGCGCGTTCTGCCGGCGCAAGCAACGCACTACCATGTTATCATTATTGACAATTGCTCGCTGCGTTTTCGACAAGTGTGAGTACCGAAAGAAGGCTTAAATTGTTGCGGGGACATAAACATAACACAAGCTTGTCGCAGTAAGATTCAGTACGCGCCAAACTAACTTTGTCACCACGGCCGAGCTGCTTTTCGCTGCGTCACGTCAGGCGCAGCGAGCGTGCCTCATAAGTAACAAAAGAAAGTACCGAAAATAAATTTCAACAATGTTGGACTTCAGAGAAAGCGCCATGAACTTGTCAGTGCATTAAAGCGCGAAATTGCTCAACACGGCAGAGCTGCTTTTAGCTAACCGCGTCACAGCGCCAGGCCTGCCCACTGCGCTCGAAAGATACCCCAAAAAGTAACGAAATTAGATACAATACTGTTGGCGGTCAGGATAGCGCCAAAACTTGTCGCAGTAAAATTCAGTACACGCGAAACTGCGTCACAGCACCCTGTGTGACTAGCGTGCCTAAAAACTACTGAAGTGAGTTAAATTAATATTGGGGCTCGTAGAAAGCGTCGCAAACATCTCCCAGTACGATTCATTAATTCAAATTAACTACGCCACGACGGCCACGCTGTTTTTCGTTAACAGCGTCACAATTCTAGCCTAGATGTCAGGCAGTAAGCCTAATTGCTTAAAATGCCTCGCAGACTGACGAACAATGTTTCTCACCTTGCCGTAGTCCAGTAGTGCAGTGGTGCCATGTTGAAGTTCAATAGGAACGCAAGAATTCGCCGGGAGCCCACCAAACCACGCTAAATCCCAAAACAGAAAAACAGACAGACGGGTCACCGAACAGGCCAAGGCTCAGATGAGCGGCCGGTCTCTCTCGCTTCGGCAGTGTCTCTGACGAATGACGCAAGCATCTGACTCTTCATTCGCCGATTCGCTTATCGCTAGGCAACGGAAGTAAGCCGCAAAGCTTAATTTCATTTATACGCAGATATTTTTCACTTTTGCCGGGAAGGAATAAAATAAATAAAACAAATTCTGTTAATCTCATTTCACATTCTTTTTTTTTTTTTTTTTTGATGCTCGCGGCAGCAAACGGTCGGCGTTAATGCTATAGCTGGACGTATTTCCTGTTTCCACTTTTCGCCGAGTGTCCGCTCTTGTTATATTCTTTTCTCTGTGCTTGTATCGGCTCACAAGTGGCGTTGTCATGGTCACGCAAAAACCCAGTTGCTCCCAGAGAAGTGCAGCTGCGGGAAACTGCACCTTGATAAGTTCACGGCGGCGCCGATGCCACAGCATGAGTTATTAGCAAGGACTTGGCAACCAATCATAGCCATTTCGATTCCGCCGGGTAGGGAAAGGACAGGAAAAGGTATCACGCGCGCTCCACCGGCTTCGTTTCCGTTCAGTCCATTCTCGGAAAACGTATGATATGGCCACAACTGGTGCGTACTCCAGAGGAACTGGCAGCGTTCGACAAACGGCTGTGAGAACTCGCGCGTGAACGGGCTCGCTGTCATCGCGCCGATCCAGCCATCAAGGCCTAAATATTGTCTCACGTAGCGTGAACCTGCGTCCATGTTATGTCACGTTGGCGAGAACCACAGCGTCTATAGTTCGGCCGATGGTTCGACGCACTGGCGTCGCCACCGTAACCGGATGTGGCCATGGCGCTCCGACGGCACTTGCGTCTAGCTACGCTCGCCCACGCTCCGTTAACGTCGAACTATAAGCGCGCCTATAGAGCCGCCCGAGCACAGGCAATCCAACAGCATCGAGAACATGATCCCGAGCTGCGGGAGCGGGAGGTTGAAGCAGTCCGGCACGGTTAGCTGTCGGCTAATTAGCGGTGACGAAGGTCAGGTGCAGGCAGGACAAGCTTCGCTTATCGCCATTTTTCCTTAGGGGAAGGGCTCGTATGTATGTTTTTTTTTTTTCAAGCGAACCTTGTATTGGTTCACAGGTGGCGTTGTCGTGGTCACGCAAAAACCCAGTTGATTCGAAACCAGAGCAGCTGTGGTAGAAGGAGGTGTGATGAGTTGACAGCTGCGCCGGCGCCGAAGGGTGAATCATCAGCAAGGATTCCAGCTGCATAGGCGCGCGCTCACGGCGCGAGCGCAACTAATCGGAGCCGGCTCGCTTTAGCCGGGGAGGGAAAGGACAGGAAAGGCTTTTGCGCGCTCGGCACAGGCTTCGTTTCTGGTCAATTCACTCACAGAAAATGGATGGAACGGTCACGCGTTATGCGTTCCCCCGAAGAATGGGCAGCTTTCGACGAGCGACGGCGACAACTCACCCGTTAAAGGGCTTGCCGTGGGGGCATCGATCCAGCTGCTAGAGCCGCCGGAGCCCACGCATTCCAACAGCAACGAGAAGAAGTTCCCGAGCTGAGGGAGTGGGATACCAAAGCAATCCGGCACCGTTACTTGTGGGATGCTTAACCATTACAAAGCTCAGGTGCACGCAGAACAAGCTTCGCTTACCCGAATTTTCCGGTAGAGGAAGGGTTGGCCATTTTTCAGCTGCACCAGATCTTTTAAAAAGTGCCTATGGCAGATAGCACAATTGTAACCGATGATATAAATTACTTCATGAGGCAGCCATTACTTCTCCAAAAAATCAAAATGCTCAATCAAAAAATTAACATATTTACGCTAATTAGCTTCTTAATTATTACTTTACGCCACATGTCTCAATTTACAAAATATAGCGGCTGAGTTCTCAAAGCGTATCCACTTGGAACGGATTCTGTGGGCATCCCCAGTTTCTAGAAATTAATTTCCAAGGTGTCCGACGAAATGCATTAGCGTTTCAGTTACTTTTTTTAGGAAACCGCTGTTTTATGCATCGAAGCACAAAAGGATGGTAGCAAACTCCGGAGTCTGATAACTTTCCTTTCTCTAATAAGGGATTCAATAACTTAGGCCAAGCCACAGAAAACGCTCTAATTATTAGACGCGTTTCAGCGTCTGTAGGTGCGATGCAATGGCTGAGGGAAGGAGTTGGGAAAAAAGGGACGCTTCGTTCGCGCATGTTGAGCCGCGATGGCTGGAACAAGCAGAAGGAATTTCAGAATAGACCCACAAGTGCAAGGCGAGTTGAATGGGTGGCTATAATTTTCTAGAAGAGGCAAAATATTCAATGACGTGACAGAAGAGTAGGAACAACCACGTGCGAACAAGCCATTTGTAATGCTTTGCTGACATGCAGAAAATTGGTTACGTGTAGGGCGTATCTGCCTATTACTGGACCCATCAGCAAACATGAACGGCAAAGAAAAGTGTGCATGGACGAGTAGTACTTTTAGCGGGAAATCATTTGCGTACGCATGCGCTATGTGTACTAAGCTTGGTTCAGTGGGTGCCCATGTACTCTGGGTGCACCGGCACTATATTCCACTAGATTTTAGTTTGCTTACAATCTTATACCTTGTCATTGGAAACATTCTGTCTTACCATAAATATAAACGCTACAGCATATAACCTCTATACAACCGTTCACTAAACAACGTTTACTTTAATCAACGAACCCTTCTCTGCAAAGGCGAGTCCTTCGCATTAAGTAGACGTCAGCAACCGTTCAGTCTGCGCAATTTTTCGTTTAGTTGATTCCACTTTACAAGGGGCAGCAGTAATATCAAATGAGCGAGATACAACAAATAATATGAAATTGTGGAACAGTGTAGCGCTACCTTCATGTTAGAGCATTTCCACAAGTTTCAGTATGCTTTCAAGATCATAAAAAATTATTCCCATTGGCCTCTGCCTTAGGCGCAGTAAAGAGTCCCTTCGTTTTGCTATAAAGCAGTAAAAATATAAAAGATACATTGAAATGAATATTGAAAAAATCTTTAGCGTAAGAAATAGCAATCGTGCACGCTTTATGTGGTCGGCAGGCAGCATTCGGCGTCGCCTGCAAGTAGCTGGAAAGTAAAAAAAAAGAAGACAACCGACCACAGGGCTCCACAAGAGGCAACTCATATCGCCGAAGAGATGTTGGCAACGCCTCAGGTCTTTGACATTCTAAAACAGGTGAATGGCAAGCATTTAGCAGAAGTACCGTTGTCCGGAGACAAGAAATATTCGACGACAATAAAAAGGAAAAGAAAACCCTATTCGATCTTTTGCAGTTCTTGAAGAGTATCTGCATTTGTGTTCATTGGTCCTTGTCGGCATCACAGTGAGTAAGCGCAGTCCTCACTATCTATATTTTTCTTCTTATAATCCTCCTCTCCTTACGCTCAGTGGACGGTAGAAAACCGCTCGCTCATCTGGTTGACGTCTCTGCCTTTTCCCATCTTTGCTTCCTCTCTAGCTTTCAGGCTCGATAGATTCATAATTGACAAAGAAAACAAACACGCGTGAACAGTGACAAAACATTTATTCGAGATGTCAAAAAATAATTTCTTAAAGCGTTCTCCTATGAATACCGGTAGTTAGGTTTATTAAGCTTGAACGAGAAAACAAAGTTCAAAACTAGTATACCGAATCCAGCATTCCTTAGAATTGAATGACGAAAATAAACGAACTCTTCTTGGTCAGGCCGTCCCAAAGCGGTAAAAGACGCTCGTAGGAAAACTTTAGCTGCGACGGGCTAATCTATATTGCAGCAAATTTTAAGGACGGATATGTGGACAACGGTGCACGTCTTATTACTACTAGTAATATTCATGTGAACATACATGAACATGCACGAACAGAAATAGAAGTAGGGCAGCAATTGTCTCCTGGAAGGAATACGAAACTCACGCGCCTCAAAAGGAGTCATAGAACTTTTACTAAGCACACTTGACTCTGCTTTGTTTTTCCAAATCACAATTCGAACGTGTGTAATGAAATTAATAAATAGAATGCCTATTAGGCAATGTTTGTAATGAGTTGTTTGGATATTGCGATTTCTCGTGCATGTGGTTTCCTTCCCTATTTACCAGAAATTATCATGAAAGACTCAAAAGCGCTTTCCATGAGATATGACAAAAAAAAAGAAAGCAAATTTGAGCCGACAAGTAAAGAAGATGGACGCCCCCGAATTTTGCAGTTTTCTTCCGTTCCCACTTTTGCCTTTGTCATCAGGGTCGCGTTGTATTTCAAGTGCGTATTTTTTTTTTAATCTGCTTCTTTATCAGATTATTTTTGTGCCAGCCGCACAAGCAATGCCGAGAACTCAGCACCGCCTACTTGCGTGTTTATTTTTTTTCTTATCACTGCCTTGTAATATTTCTTTATGGCAGTGATGACCCACGCAGGTGGATGGACAGCCACGGCTCTTAACATAACACAATGCTCTCCAAAAGTGATGACCATTTCGAAAGTGCCTGAGATGCAGCTAGAGAGAAAGACCGGGCGGGCAACAGGAGCTATAAAGCCCGTCGCGAAGGGGGGACTAGCGCCCGTTAGTGGAAGCACCGGGCAGTAAAAACGATGATCGCGCGTCCGGCTTTCGTTCCGGGCTATGTTTTCTGGCTCGGTGTCCCTTTGGTTCAACCGTACTTTCTCGAGTCCTTTTGTCATTCACAATAAACTGTAATATCATTTTCGTATCACAACAATGTCCGTATCCGTGTACCTTATCTCGGTACAATGCGCGTTTCCAGGTACACTGTGTGCTGCCCTATCTAACTTGCATTTTTTTTCTCTCAAGTGCGGCCGCTTGGGCGAAATTTGTCTCACCGTTGCTCCGAATTTGCGTTTGATTGCATGCCAGAGACAATTTAAAATATTCGTTAACTATTCTGATTCACGATTTGAAGGCCAAATCATAACGGGCAAAACTGGCTTCCTTATGCGAAAGTTTCGAGTATTCGCCCACACCCTTAGTAAACAAGATCAAGCTTTCCACATCCCCCTTGTGTTTGACCTGTAATACTCAAGCATATGTTTCGCAGTATTTGTATCAGTGTTCTAAACTCGCTCCAGAAAACCATTCCCTGCAGAGACTAAGCGTTGAGGCGCCCCGCAAGCTAATGTAGACGACGTGTTTCTGCGAGGACACTGGACATTCTGACGAGTGACATGCCACTGCATATTGAAGTTCTTTAGTGATATGGCCTTAGATTGCAATCAGTAACGTTTGGCACACTCATTTTGGGGCGTTGTGTCACGGAGGTCGGTGCGGTGTCCTGAATTCGATGGCTTATAAGCTACGGCTTGCGTTCTTTTAGACATCGCTGGGCGTGTCACGCTGTGCTCCTTTCTGGCGATGCGCTTTGAACGAGGATGCATCCAGCGACGAACCTGCTCATTTTAGGTTTCTTAGACTCTGCTGAAAGACCGATGTGGCGGACCAATGGCCGGAACTGTAAGCTAGACCTGATCCGCCTACAGTCAACGGCACCCTCCTCCAACGGCTCCTTTGAGAAATACAAGAGCTATAATTTATATCTATTTTCTGTCATAGAGATTACCTAAAGCCTGTCTAAGCGCACCCCACGTTTTGGTGTATGCGCAATGTTTTGTTGTTTTAAAGTTCTGACAGTGAATCATTCCTTCCGTCTTGACCGACACCACTCCTTCAGTCAACTTTATTTTATCAGATTAACGCGTTTTATATGCTTCATTATGATGGAACGTTGGAAAGTCCATTGGAACGTTTGATGAGTCCAGAGAAAAAAATAACAAAAGAATAAATGATAACTGCTACTCGCAAGCAAACAGAATAAAAATCGACACTAATTCTGCAAAACTAGAAGAGAATCTGAAAAACTGGGTGGAACGTATGTTTCCAGGAAAGGGAGCAAGATTGTTGAGGATATGGGCGTAGACTTATGGAAACGAGGTGGTATTGTCTGCAGAGTAGAATTACATTCTTGCAGGCTGCTCCGCATTCTTTTTCTTTCAGCACGCAAATGCAAAATTGAACTAAAACGGTACGGGTCAATGGAGTATTGCTAAGGCGTTTTTCCAGAGGTAAAGGAAAGAGAATTTCTTGTGGATAGTTCATTGTAGTCGGATCTTGTTTTTTGTAAACTGCATACTGAGAACATCGCCCAAAAGAAAAAAAGAAATTCCGGTAACCACGCCTCTCGTCCCCTGCGTCCAGGCTTTTTTTTTTATTCTCTCACGTCTACAATTGGGAATAGCGAGTGCCCATTTTGTTCAACCTTCTCGTCGGGGTCCGCTTGGAAGCGGAAGAGAGCCCTCGGTAAAAAGACAAAGCTGCAGGCTAATGATTAGACGAAAGGAATTTTCGCCACAGAGATATATTATGCAGGCACTTGTAAGGAAGCGCCAGACAAATTAGAGAAACCATCTCCAAGTAATGAGTGCCCCCTTGATCTCAAGTGCCCTAAGTTTCATTACACTCTTTCACTAATGCGTTCGACCATATGTTGTCAGATTTAAATGGATCCCCTGTGCACTGTTACCTGCTGAGAGCAACTAGATTTATTGCTCGAGTGCAACTGGTCTCTCCGAACTGGTCGTGCACCCTCTTCTTTGATGATCTGTTTTGGAAAGCATCGTAGCTGAGTTGAAAAGGTCTGTTCAGTACAAAGGACATAATGAGTTGACCACAGTAATGACATATTTTGCATAAAGCGCACGTATGTTGGGATTGTAAAGGCGAAAAAAATGAGAAGTTTTATTATTGATGCTGCTTTTTTTGTTTATGATTATATTTGTGAAAAAAAGCAATGGAACTATTTTTTGGGTCCTTGCCTTTCTGTTTTGAGTCGGGGAGCCTTGATAGCATTAGGTAGCATACAAGGGTTTATTAACCGTGTGCCTGCTTCTTAAAGAGTCCCTGAAATGGTTTGAACAAATTTTGTAAATGCGTAGGGTACGGCTACAGTAAAGCATCAGCACCAAAGTTTAAGTGAAGCGTCTCATATTAGGAAAGCTACGGATGATTACAAGATACCCTTCCTCCCTAGCCATGCTTTTACTCCTCAACTTATTCAACTCGCTCGCCGATTGATGGGGGAAGGCTCCGCCTTCACTGTGTCTGTGACATGGTGGGACGTCGTGTCGTCTACTTCCGGTTGTCTTTAATCCAGCGTGCGAAGCTTCTCCACGCACTCCTGTAGCCGCCTGGCCGTGGATCCCCCACGTGAGCTATCTAAGCAGCGTGCGTTGCGAGCGATCTGTCACAGCGCTGAGCGTGTTCGGTATTCCGGTAACCGCAGGCGAACTGGGCCTTTTGACGGACGGGTGGAGGCATAAACTGAAACCCCTACATACTACTACCGCTGTGAAGAAGGGGCTTCAACGCAAATGTGAGTGGCCTGAGCAGTCTGCACTGTGCAGCCACCTGGTGGCACAAGGCTTAACTAGCCAAACACAGAGCTAACTATTGCTGTAACAAAGTGTGAACATTTTAAACAGTAAAAAAGACATCGTGTTCACAATTACGCTTTTGCCGAAAGTTTACACCAGCAGCAGATAACAATACGTTTCGTTACTTCTATAGTAGACCTGTGTTTTCTTGGTTTTGTTCTGTGCCACCAGGTGGCTGCAGCATGCAGGCCGTTCACTCTTGCGCCTCCACTCATCCGGCAAAACGCCCAGTGCGCTCGCGCTTGCGTTTACCTGAATACCAGACAAGCTAAAGCTCTCTATTGTAGTAGTAATCCTCCGGCGTAAAATGACGGCTGCAAACGCGTAGATGTTGGTGTCGATCAGATACCGACAGCTCTATGCGCTGCAGCCACTCTGCTCGCATGTTGACTTGCAGAGGGAGACGATGTCGCAGCTTCACAAGTCGCGATCGCTCGATTTGCAGCCGACAACGTAGCAAGTGCTATTCATGGCACTCGCGAAAAAGAAAGCTCGAGGCTAACACTGATACTGTAATACAAGCAGACGCCACTTTCTCTACGCAGGAAGTGCTTGAGTATAGTGATAAATTGTTGTGTATTCTCGTTCTGCTACTTTCTTTATAGAAACACATTACACAACATTCGAACTATTGCGAATAACATTTATTCCTCATCAAGCTGGGCAAAATTATCCGTGATCTGACATGTGTAGGCAATCGGAGAACTCACCGAACTGACGTCGAGTGGAGTAACTACGTCAGTTGTGAGGAGGCGGCTGAAAACGTAGGGAAGGGGCACCGTTACGATCGGGAGTGATGCACATTTTTAAAACCTTATAATAAATTACATGTTTTACGCGGAGCGCCTATATGCATCACTTAATGATCAGAAAGACGTACCCTAATGACTCAGTACTTTAGTATAAGACGTTTCAGGGAAACTTGAAGTTCACGTACTACGTGACGCGATGAGGCGAAAAAGAGTGTTTCACATCTGCCCGCCATGGCTCTGTGTGGGGCTAGCTAGCACTCCCAGGGGCATAACTAGTTCACATAAATATACAAGTTAGTGGACGGGTTGATGGCAGTTGGTGTAGCACAGTTGGGAAAACATTGCACGCGTAACACGAGGGTTGCGGGTTTGGTCCCCACCAGGGACAAGTTATCTCTTTCATCCTTTCTCATTTCCAATTTTATTCATTATTTTCTTCATTTAGATTTACAACCACAGCTAATCACCCCTGTACTTTCCGTGGCTTCTTTGCATGCTGGCTTTATGTGGTCGGGATTACCAAAAAGTGAGCCCCTCTGTTTCCATTATCTTCGTTCATTTAGCTAGACAAAGGCGTATCACTCCTGGTTACAAAATTTTTGTAATTACAGGGCGGGTGAAGCATGTTGCAATTACTTCGGACACTGCGCAAATACTAGCTTTTCGAGAGCACACCGGCATTGCGTTGTCAAATGCCTGCACGGAAATCACTTTTCTGATTATCCAGGGTCTTGCAATAAATGGGAAGACGTGATCTCTCGTAGAACTGTAGCTGTAAAGATTGTGAATAGCATAAAAAAGGAACAAGTTTATCTACCGCTGCAAACGTAGCGTTAAAAAAATGATAACTGTATGCATGAAACAAGAATAGGAACACGTGACGCTTCCGAAAATCCCGCATTTACTTAAATACAAATGGCTAAAGCACACCCATGTAAAAACGTTTGAAGTTTTCAATAGTAATGCACTGCCTAAGATAACGGTAACTTTCCTTTTAACAATAAAGAATAATCAACGAAGACCATAGGAGGCTCATGATATTAAACAGATTTACAATAGCGTTGCAACCAAACGTAAACGTACTACGTAGGTAAAGACATAGCGTTTTTATAGCTGCGCATACTCCGAACGTTATTGGGTTTCCGCGGTCTACGTGCACTACGATAACGCACGTAATTTGGCGAGTTTAACATTCGTAATGTTTACGTACGCTAAGAAGTAGCGCTGTCCAACATTGTGACACCTATGGCTCCCGCTTCAGCGTGAATTCTTGGCATGGCTACGCTCTCGCTCTCGTTGATCGCCAGTAAGCATTGCAAGGAGCTTTCACTTCCTCTAAACTGCCTTGAAACGTTAGTTATGAATGCATAGCGAGTTAAACTTCTGAGAACATTCGGCGATTCCGGCGTCCATATGCCTAAACGACATGCGTCTACATAGCAACCCTAGGATGGTTGCTGATGGATTGCCTGTTTAGATAAGCTTGGCTTAAGACAGGAGATGTTGCCCTGTCTTGTGACGTCCTCAAGTCCTTCAATGAACTTCCTTCCGTCCTTCTTACGTATGTGTGACCGCACGTTAATTTAAACGTTTTGAAGGGATGAACCCTGCAACGTCCCGCAAGAATGCCTGCGTTTGACGTGTGCACAAAGCGACAAACGCGTTTCTAAAACTTTCTATTGAGTCTCGACGACCTTTATTTATAAAAAGAAGCCGTATTATTCGAAGTACCATTTCTGCGCTGTTTTGTACGTTCCACCTAATGTGGCACCGCCAGTCTCTATAGCAATTTTTATGTTCGCATGTGTCAGTGCACTCTTTATACGACCGCTGTCAACAAACTCGATGTCTTTTTTACCTCTCGTAGACCGTTCACTACTCATAAAGGAAATAAAGACGAAGCCTCGCCTTACGCCATCAGGGTATTTGCGTATGCGCTAACGTGTTTCTCAACCTCTGTCGCTGGCAACGTATGCGTTCGCCGTCGTGAGATGACAAGATGGAAATAATGTAAGCGAAGAGAGCTCCTATTTATGGGCAGCTATTTGCGCATGACTACAAATTGCGAACAGCGCTCTGTGCGAACATGGACGGTCGTATATAGCTGCCAGCGAAGACAATCGAGGTGCCGTGCAGGAGATTGTTTCTGGTGGAATAGCTGGGGCAGTGTGCTTATGTTGGCGTTTTACGAGCGGCTCGGCACTATTCGGAAGTTTCTGCAGAATTTGAGTGCGTGGGCAGCGAGGGAATTCTGGGACGCGGCTAAAGAGGAAATTGCGAGGCTAGTGGACAGCGATGTATGAGCGTTGATTATAATATTCTCGTCTGTTCACAGTGGTGACTGAGCCTATCGTAAAGTTTTCTTTTTAATGTTGGTCTACCGAGAAACATGATGGCGTACGTGTTCGCAGAAAGTTTTAAGTCCGGGAATATTTTAACGCTGATCTCTAACGGAGGGTCATAAAAAATCGGAGGTCTGCGTTGCACACGCAGCACAGTCACAGCGTAAGCTGGAGGAGCGCCCCCACATGAGCTCCATTTTCGGCAGCACGGACTACAGGGTTTGTACCCTGCGAGGAGGCGCCGTGACTTGTGCCGAAGAGAAAACACAGGCATCGAGACTATGCGGTGCACACGCCACATCCCTTGACCCATAGTAGGATGCGATGCTGTCGCAGCTGATGATGATCATTTATCTGCATCGCCTTTGAAACGAGGCGGTGACGAATAGTCACCTAGCCTACTGGAGTTGACCAGGAGAAGTTGTATGCAACATGAAGTGGAAACGAGCACCTTCTACATGTCGGGACACTTGGTGGAATACAACGCAACTGTAATGCAAAATTAGCCCGTATCGACGATACATATGCGACGCCCTGATCAAGTTGTGACAAGTGCAACGTTATGATGATAATGATGGTGATTATTTTTTGCACTCCCTTAGAAACGCGGCGGTGGCAGTCACCTAGCCTGCTGACTTATTCCGGTATGCTAAGCACGTTTTTCATTCTAGGATTTTTTTATACATCTCCGTAATATTTTTCTACTACCACTACCTATGCAATTGCTGCATGGCGTGCCACCTGGTTTAACATCACGCAACTGCAGTGCAAAGTGCGCACGCATTGAGGCTACGCGGCGCGCATGCCACATCGCGTTACAAGTGGCAAAATACAATGGGACTGATGATGATGATGGTAATGACATTTGGAGTTTCCTTCAAAACAGGACTGTCACAAAACGTAACCAAGAAAGCTGATTAAACAAAGGTATACCGTATATGATTTTTGTTCTAGTATTTTTGTTTGCACCTTCTTAATATTCTCTTTCTTCCTCAAACCTCTGTTTACCTTGTAGCGCTACTGATAAACTGCCACACGGCGTGTCACCTGGTGTAATAATATGCAACTACAATGCGAATTGTTCACATGTCGACGCTACGCGGCATGCAGCAAGATTGCGTGAGAAGTGGCACGAAGCGATGCAAATGATGATGATGTTGATAATGGTGATTATGATTTGTAGGCACTCCTTTGAAAGGAGGCAGTCAAGCAGAAAGTTACCTAGCCTGCTTGATTTAATCAGGTATGCCATACATATTTTTGATTCTAGCATTTCGTATACAACTCCATATTTTTCATTTCTTCCTCAAGACTTCCTCATTTCTTGCTCAAGTCTTCTCTAGCTACCTTGCACCACTACCTCTGCAAATGCTACATGGCGCGCCACCTGTTATAATATTATGGAACTGCAACGCAAATTGCGCACGTCTCAACGCTACGCGGTGCGCATCTTGCATCGCGTGCCTCACGTAGCGCTACGACGCGTGTATAAGGCCATTTTTCCGCTACAAGCTAGCAAGCGTTGGCGTGATCCCTGCGACTCACTATACGAAACATTGACGTTACTTAGCCTACTAAGCCTTAGGCGCAGTAGAATTTCCCCCAGGCACGCTCAAGCACCGCGAAACATTCGGTCGTTTTTTTTTTTCTTGTTTTTTTTTGTCCGGAATCTGCTGCTCATGTTCGTAGTGTGTACGCTGCACATCAAGCGGGGACGGATTGAATGCCTTTATTGAACATTTGCACGTGCATGCATGCCTGACTTTTGAACGTGCTTTCAGTCGCCTTGAATTTCTATAGCATATTTGTTTCTTTTTTTTTTGTTCTGCTTAAAATACTGCTCCCATGTAATTAAGAAAAGCGCTGGCGTGGCTCAGGATTAGAGTAGCTGACTGCCGCGCGGCGGGGCCGGGCTCAATCGCGGCAGAAACTGAGAATTCCTTTTTTTGGTCTCATTCCAGGCGGTAGCTGCGACGGACACCGGCGGCGGCGACGGGCACCATAGCCAACCTAAATTGCTACGAGAATGAGCCCATAACAGCGTACTCTGAAAAAATGAGTAGATGTAGTGTTCTGAGCCTCACATTTGGTTGTATCTCGTGTACTCTAGTTGCCGGTCTAATTCCTGAACGTATTTTTTCGTCGGCATTTTGCGATTATCCTTTAAGTGAACACGACCACGCAGTTTCATCTTCGACGCTAAATAATTTCTGAGGAGGACATGGTGAAGAAAATTAGTTTAGCATCTTCTCATTTAGTGCTCAGATATTCAGGTTCAATAGTTATTATTCGAAACGGACAAAATGCAGAGTCAAAGACCTAATAAAATTGAATGGTTTGACATGGTGGTACTTTGCATAGAGGGATACTCAACGTAGTCGTGGCCAGAAAATTAAAAAAATATAGTTTTATATAATGTCTGGCCTGAACAACTACTGATCAACATATGGAGAAGCCCAAATAATTTTATGCGCTTACGATCACGTGTGCTCATCTGAGAATCAAGTGGCGTGTACTAACAGAAAGTTTTTTTATTATTTTGGCACTAACTGTCTATCTCTACGAATATTTGACGTCTTAGGCGGTGTTATTCTAGAAAACAGGTACAGAATGCAATGAATGAAGTGTTGCTTTTGCTTGCTATAAAGCCTGCAGTGGCAAATATAAAATTGTTGCTTGATTGATTGCTTGACTGAATGATTAATTGGTTGGTTGAGATTACCATCTGAACGCAGCACAAAAGCTAGAAGGATGCAGCCACTGAGGTTCAAACCCGCGACCACTCGCTCACCAGCATAATATAATAGGTAGCGAGTTACAGAGTTGGCTTTCTGGGAGAAACAACCGCGAGAATTGGCAATGAGGACGCACTGGTGCAGGAATGTTACTGGGCTTTAGTTGACCTCTATCGTCGACGTCATTTATCGATAACAGAAAGCTCTCACCCCTCTCTACTACATAGAATACGTAGTTTTAGATAAGAACTATGCAGTGATTTCAAATTGTCCAACAAATTTCAGTTAGAATGTTTAATTTCTCAATGCACTCACAGGCATCAGTGTATTGTTGACGCACTCCAAATTCTTTGTGGTGAAATATGAAGCCATAAAAAAACTTAAAAAATAATTCAACTTTTCAATCAGTGACACTGCTCTGTTCTTGCAGTGTTTGTTCTCTGCTCATAATGTCGAAGATAATTATAGAAGCTCCTATTAGCAACGGTATTACTCTACATAGGAGGTTTAAGTGAGGAAGATCTTGCAGCGTTCTGCGCAATATGTTATCAGGTACAGGGTTCTCATACCTGGCCTATTGGGCAAGCGTACCTTGGTCTCAGTGAGGCGTGTAAAGTTTGGATTTATTTGACGAAGCAGCCATGTCAGTTATAATACGCTAAAACGGTAATTTATAGAAGGTAAGCACAGTAGAAGGGGACAATAAATTGAGCGGTGAACGTGTATGAAAGAAAGAAAAAGAGCAAGGAGAGAAAATGCAGGGATGTCAAGCACACGCTAACAGGAGCCGTAGGGTACATTTAAAGTACAGCTAAAAGCGAGTAAAACTTATAAAGCGCTAGCTACCTCTTCCGCTTACATTATTTAGCTTATATCAGCCAACTCTTATGAACAAAGGTGGTAACCGATTTACGTTGTTATGTCAACGGGTAACTACGTGTTAAATATGATTAACTACGGGTAATTTACGTGTTAGGCCCATGGGTACAACTTCACGTAGGTGTCGGAAAATTCCTGTGGGGACGTTCTGATGGCAAGTAGAAAAAGCTTGTGACAGGTACAACTTCAATGCGGCACATATTGGAGTCTAGAAATCAAGAGTTGCACAGCGCGTGCCAGCTGCACTAAAAGCTTGCGCACCTATAGATGTGGAAAAAAAATGAGACGGCATGACGATATCTTTCCTCCTTAATTAAATTAACACGGGAGATGTTAAATAACAATAATGGTGTCTTAATACCAAACAAAACTCGCAGTTTCGCCCAAAATACGAAGCATCGATAGCTATTGCGAATAAATAGCTATGCAAAGTAAGGATAGTCGCTATATCAGCCATATATACTCCAAACTGACTAAATTAACAAGCATTGTGCCAGCGCATACAGGTAAACACCAACACATCACATTCGATGAGCGCGGACACTCGCTGTCGAAACGCTGGCATGAGGAAGCACGGCAGCAGCAGCAAGCGAAGTGACCTTCGTGTTGTCTATCTCTTAAGCGCAAACTCAGCGGTGAGAGCGCAGCACGCACTAACGTATAAGCCGTCGAACCGTTCAGACTCTGCCCACAAAGCAGATCCCTTTCAAGATATCGCGCGCAGGGCTGCGTAATACGCTGTACAACGCACCCCCCCCCCCCAACCCCCCGGAACATCGCGCGGTGGAAGACAGCGCGCTTCTTTTCCGCTTTCGTCCCTTGCGCACGCGAGATTGAGCCGCAATCGTCGGATCCCCTCGCAGGCTTTCACTCGCACATAGAGCATACGGCGCGCGGTGATGCTGACGGCAAAAAGGCACCTGGAATGTCCCTATTATTGCTAAAGCAATAAAGTAATAACACAATTCAGTTCAAAGAAGTTTTCGTTCTGATGCATTGTCACTTGCTCCTTGCCTTTCCTGCGGGCATTCTCGTAAAACGCAGCGCTCATCAGAGCGTCCGGTATTCTGTCATACGCAATGACATTTGCTTAATACCAGGTTACCGGATGCTGGTAGCGATATGCAGTGCCGCATCGCCTAAGTAGTACGCCTTATATAGGCCCAATTTGCCGGTCCATGAGTGTTCTTGTCGAAAAAAAAAATTTTAAAAACGCTACATGTTCACGATTAGGCAACTGTCGACGAAAATGTACACCAGGAGCGAAGTTGTATATGCTTGATCCCTCCAATAATAGCTGCGTGTTTGTCTAATTGAGCTTTACCCAGAAGGTGACGCCACTAACTCGGCCACGCACGTACACGCCTCCCATAATCCAGTGTTACGAAAAAGATAGCGAAATGGCGGACACACAAGATCTCTGCGTTTGGGGCATGCTAACTCGAACAGAAAAGTGCACTGACGCGGCCAGAATTGAACAGCATGGTAAACGCAGACATCGCTGTGCACATACGACACACCTCCGCCGCGAATACAGAGCACGCCCCTGGCCCACACAAGCGTGCACGCAAAGGGGATACGAATAAGCCTCGCATCGTTAGCAAGCAAGCAGGTGGCACGGTATAGCGATAGGCTGCACTTTTGTACACTTTGTTTGATGCGTCTTATACTTTGCGTGACTAGAATCGGCCCACGCCGCTTTCTTCGTGGCCTTTGAACGCGCTTGCGAGCTTGTGTATGTATACGAGCGGATGCAAAGAACACGCGAGAACCCGTCGCTTAATGTTATAAACGGCGAAAAAAGAAGTGAGCAGGAAGATGGCGAAGACTAAGCAAAGGAGGAATAAAAAGGAGATGTTGCCTAACTCGATGTCGTTTTCGTGTGTCTGCAATAAACACCTGTGGTGCCAGTCGCTGTTGCACTTTTGCAGTCCACCAGCTGGGCGCTTTTTATCGGCAAGGCGCTCATTTGCTTTCCTGGCAACGCGGTCGAAACGGCTCGAAAGCAATAAGAAAGTAAACGGCCAGTGAAGAACACGTGTCAACAAAGCGGCATGGGTTTTCGCAAACACTGTTACGTGTGCGAAGAATACTTGATTGTGTTCCATGCACCTCGACAAGGAAAACAGAAAAAAGAAAGCAAAAATATTGATCGTGCTGAAGAGTTCGGTGCGTCCATATCAGCGCGTTTTGGTAGACGCCTGTAAGCAGCACATCCACTCCGAACTAGAAAGAGGAAGGCACCACAGCGTAGTTAAGTAATGCTCTTAATTGTGGCTGGGTATTCGGTTAATACTTAAGTTCTTCATCGTAAGTTTCACACTGAGGGTGCATGTTGAGGTGTCGGCAGATGAAACTAGCGCATCGATGGCTTTACTCTTCGGCTTGATTCACACAGCAGTCATGCGTTACAGCTGTTAGCGTCACGGCACGTCTTGCTTACAGAGCGGCTCGTTTATTCGACTGTTTATATTTTTAGTCTGAAAAACAGGACACTGGCGACTGGAGCTGGTGCTTCCTTCTTATTCATCTTTTGTTCTTCTTCTTCTTCTTCTTCTTCTTCCGTTTCATCATCATCATCAGCCTGGTTACGCCCACTGCAGGGCAAAGGCCTCTCCCATACTTCTCCCATGGCCTCTCCCATGTACTAATTGTGGCCATGTTGTCCCTGCAAACTTCTTAATCTCATCCGCCCACCTAACTTTCTGCCGCCCCCTGCTACGCTTCCCTTCCGTTGGAGTCCAGTCCGTAACCCTTAATGACCATCGGTTATCTTCCCTCCTCATTACATGTCCGGCCCATGCCCATTTCTTTTTCTTGATTTCAACTAAGATGTCATTTACCCGCGTTTGTTCCCTGACCCAATCTGCTCTTTTCTTATCTCTTAAAGTTACACCCATCATTCTTCCTTCCATAGCTCGTTGCGTCGTCCTCAATTTCAGCAGAACCCTTTTCGTAAGCCTCCAGGTTTCTGTCCCATACGTGAGTACTGGTAAGACACAGCTGTTAAGTGTATAACAGCTGTGTCTTCTGTTTATTCTTTTTTTAAAGTAGAAACTGGCCACGAAACGCCGCACTTTGACGGAAACCAGTGCCGTGAAGGCGACGAAACGGGAGGATGACGCCTTTGTGAGTCAGGTTTTACACAAGCGGACGTAGTTCACAGGCGTGCTTTAGAGAGGTGCATGATGGCTTTAACAATTATTTCTGCGCACCTTTCACTCTATAGAGGTACCGAGGCTTTCTTCCCATTCTGTTATGAATGCATGCATAAAACGGCCACTGTTGGTGCGAAACTACTTCGAAGCAATTGTAAAGGCGTCTATTGGTCACTGGCGTTTGGAACCGACTGTTAACAGTCGCAAACAGGGCACCGATTCGCAGCACGAGCGCCATTCACGAGCAAAAGCACTGAAGAGGACAACCCACTAGAAAGCGCTGGAGAGGACGACCCCGTATATCGTTCCAATCCTTCTCTACAATTACCCCCGGGAACAATAAGGGAGCCACCCGGCGACCTAACAGCTTGTAACGATGAGTGGGTCATAGTAGGTCTTGAGGCGGTCGACGTTGACAATGTCTCGTCCATGACGGCGCATCTCCGAAGATGGTTCAACAGGCTCGATCACGTAGTGGACGGGAGATATGCGTTCGACGACGTGGTAGGGGCCTTCATATATGCTTGGGCAGTAGTTTTGACGAGACCCCAGGTGGAGTGGAAGGGGCCTAGAGCCACACAAGCGCGCCAGGTAGGAACGGGGGCACAGAAGTGGTGTCTCCGCGAACGCTCTTCTCGCGCTCTTGGTCATTTGAAGTAAAGGCCCGCAAGAGGCCGCGACACCCTTGGGCACGTCTGGCTGTGGTAGAAATAGACGAACACTCAGAATCATCTGGCTTGTACGGAAGGATTGTGTCGATTGTGTGCGACTGGTGACGGCCGTACTATGAGAAAAAGGTGGTGCTCTGAATGGCGGTATTGTAGGCGTCGGTTGCGAAGGGCAGAATGGCATCCCAATTTGTGTGGTAGGAGCCTACGATCATTGCGATCATGTCGCCAAGCGTGCGGTTACACCTTTCTGTGAGGCCATCAGTCTGTAGATGGAAGCAGTAGTTGTGCGATGCTAGACGTGGCAATCTTTGAGGATGGCTTCAATGGCTTCCGACAAGAAGACACGTCCGCGATCACTGAGCAACTCCTTTGGTGAACCATGACGCAGTATGAATCATTGAAGCAGGAAGGAGGCAACATCGCGCACTGCCGCCACCACGAGAGCGGCAGTTTCGGGATGTCGCTTCAGGTGGTCAAAAGCCACGATGGCCCAGCGGTTACCAGCAGATGTCAGGGAAAGTGACCCATACAAATCGATGTCGACGCGCCCAAATGGCCAGGTAGGGCAAGGTAATGGTTGCAGACCGGCTGGCGAGAGGCGCGGTGAATATTTCAGGGGCTGACAATCGGGGCAAGAGTGAACTAACTTCTGAACGTAGCTGTACATCCCACACCAGTAGTGCAGCAGTCGAATGCACTGGTAAGTTTCGAATACTCCCGAGTGTGCCCACTGTCGGTCAGAGGGGAATGACGCGCATATTTCAGAGCGCAGAATACGGTGTACTGCTAGCAACCGCTGGCGGCCATTGGTGATGCAATTGCGTCGGTGGAGTAGGTCGTCGCGAATGGTGAAATGCTGGACTAGACGACGTAACGCGCGAGTGGTTGGTTAAGCCGATGGGTCAGAGAGCAAGTCTATCAGCTAGGCGATCCAGTGGTCCTTGCGCTGTTCGGAAGCGATGGTGCGAAGGTCGATGGAAGAAACAACAAGCTGCGACACAGAGCAGTGGGAATTATTTTCGGGCAAGAGAAAGCGCGAGAGGGCATCGGCGTCAGAGTGCTGGCGGCTGCTATGGTAGAGCCCGCGAATGTCGTAGTCGTGCAGGCAATGTGCCCAACGAGCAAGGCGGCCTCGGGGGTCCTTCAGTGGCGACAACCAACAAAGTGCGCGGTGATCCGTGACGATGTCATTAGGGCGGCTATACAAATATGGCCGGAACTGATTAAGAGCCCACATGATCACCAAATATTATTTTCCGTCACGTTGTAATTATTCTCGGCTTTCGTAAGCGTGCGACGTAAGCGTGCGCAAGGACTGCGCCGAGGCCAACACCGCTGGCCTCAGTATGCACCTCTGTAGGGGCCCTGGGGTCGTCGTAACGCGAAATTGAAGGTGACGTCAGCAAACGGCGCAGGATTGCGAACGCTTAGTCGCACTCTGACGACCACGAAGTGAACGGCCCGCTGCTTCCAAGGAACTTCGTCAGGGGCGATATGATGGTGGCGAACTTTTGGTTGAAACATCTAAAGTAGGAACACAGATCTACAAAATTATGCAGGTCTTCGACGGATGTAGATTTAGGGAATTCGGCAACGGCCCAAAGTTTGGCTGAATTCTAGTTTGGGAGAATTCAGTTTGGGAGAATTTTGGGAGAATGAGAAGTTGGCAGTTTGAGAAGTTTGGGAGAATTCTATCCTTGGAGACGACGTAACCGAGTATGATGGAGCTCCCACGCTGCAAATCGGCGCTGCTTTAAATTTAGTTCTAGGCCGGCGTTTCGCAAGCACGTGAAAACACGCCGTAAGTGTTGAATGTGCGTGGGGAAGTCCGCATTGGAAACAGCGACGGCGTTAATGTAGCACAAGCATGTATTCCATTTCAAGTTGCGCAGAACGGTATTCATCATGCGCTTAAAAGTTGAGGCCGCATTACAAAGTCGAAACGGCATGACTTTAATTCGCACAAGCCGTGTGACGTGACAAAAGCTGTCTTCGGTCGATCGTTGTCTGCCATGGGTACCTACCTGTCAATACCCTGACCGCAGATCGACAGCAGAAAAACGCTATGCTCCTTCTAGGCTCTGAATGGCGTTGTCAATTCGTGGTAGCGGCTAAACGTCCTTGCGAGTAATCTTGTTCAGGAGCCGAAAGTCCACACAGAACCGTACAGAACCGTCTTTTTTCGCAACGAGAGTGTCAGGTGATGCCCATGGACAGTTCGAAGGTCGAATTACTGCGTGTCGACGCATGTCATCGACTTGCTCGGTAATTGCATGACATTCCGCGGGAGACACGCCATATCGGCCTTGCAGCAGTGGCGGTTGGGAGTCAGTGTCGATGCGATGTGTAACAGTGGACATCCGGCGCAGGGGAGGTTGCCCTAAGTCGAAATAACAACAAAATTCTTATAACAGGCACAGAAGCTGGGAACGTTGGAACGGCATAACGTTATCAGCAGTGGTGAAATCAAATACGTCACAGGGTGACGGAGCTAGCGTATAAAGCGCACTGAGCGAACTGCATGCGGCGCAGTGCGTGTCATCGCACACGTCGATCGCTTGCGCGGCATCAATGGCTTCCACGCTGCCAAGGCATTCCCCTCGCAGCAGCATCACAGTGCATGGGGACGGGTTGCTAACAAGGATAGCGTTGGATACCTCAGTGAGTTCTACGGTCGCAAAAGGTAGCAGCAGACCTTTTTTGGCCGAAAAAGTGGTCGGATGGAGAAAGTAGTGCAGCGGTGTCGGAGAGGCTGCGGCAGCAGACGGACACAACCTTGGAAGAGTTCTGGCTGACTGCGGTGTTGTCTTTGACGAGTAGCTTGACAGTCTGACAACGAGTCTGACAGTGACGAGAGTTCTATTTCGGCACGTGCGCAATTAAATCACGGCATTGTGGCTGGAGAGAAATTCCCAGTCTAAGATGAGGTCATGAGGGCATGAAGAAATGATGAAGTATTCGACAACGTATAGAATGTCGGCAATGACAACACGAGCAGTGCAAGCCGCTAAGGGGTGAATATTCTGGGCACTGGCTGTGTGGAGGCATAGCCGAAACCGGGGCGTCGTGACTTTCCGGAGTATACGACAAAGGTTACCGTCCATAATACATATGGCCGCTGTTGTGTCCACGAGCCAGATGCGCGATCTCCGCCAACAAACACTTCGATCACGGTCGAGGGACTGCGTTGAGGACTTTAACATTTCGACGGTGTCGCATCCCTTGTCTCTTGGGCTGCGACGATTAGTTTCCCTTGTCCCGAGTGACGGGGTGGGGTCTCATCGGCGACAGAGAGCGACGGCGAGGAGACGGCAAACGGTGGGTAATTGGCGTCTGGCAAGAAGTCGGCGACATGGCCGACGAGTGGTCGAGTCCGCGCGAGGACTTCAGCGTAGCTGAGTGGTGCAGCCGCAGGAAAATGATGGCGCTGCTATGGTAAGACCCCGCGATTTCCTGGCCGATCACGCGATGGAGCAGGGGCATAAAATTCGAGGCAGGCTGTTGTAAACTTGTAAACTTGTCTGGTTAGGCAACCTGCGGCAGTCATGATTCGTCACCAGTACTTACACATTACAGCATAAAAGCGAATCATGTTTAAAGCTTTACGAAAACATATGCGAAACAGTTTCTGTTGATTTAAGCTATTCGCAAACGGCATTGCATATTGATGGGCGAGAAAAAGTGAGGTATAATATTGGAGGGAAAATTAAACGACATGTGTAATTGGGGGCAGTAAATTCTCATACAGTAAGTTTATCGACGCATTAATACGTGCTTAGAAAAGAACATCTTGCGGCACGCCGAAAAAAAAAAGAATTGTTTTAAATTCTAAACATTTGTTAACAAATAAGAATATTTTCAACCACTCCAAGAGAGCCAGATGGGCATTCCGAAAACGTAACGAACAAACACTTTCCTAATTCACCATCTTGTAAGCTGAATTCTTGTGCATCAGTGCAGGAAGGATTCTCATGCACTGCATTTGCTAGTAGGCGCTATAGGAGTTCACCGGGTAAGTGAGCACTTATACAAGCCTTTTATCTCCTCTCACTGATTATTTTTAATTAAGTTTACACCACTGTCTTCTTATTAAAGCTTAGGTTATTGTGAATACAAATACACGCAAAATTTGTGATTTCCCACAAAAGCATCAGTGATGCTAACCATAGCGAATGCTGTTGATCATACTTGCAAATACCTTAAGTGCGTTGCTAAAAGTACTCTATCTTAAGTACAATTGCCTCTTATACGTGTGTACTGCAAACGCTCTGTTCCTTTTTACGATTTAACTTGAGAACTACTTCTATATTCTAATAAAACCATTAACAATGTTCTTGCGAAGCACATAACCTGTAAACGGCTTCGCTGTCAAAATTCAGTCAAAGAGTCAAGGAGCGGAAAAAGTAGGCTCATACAAGAATGCCATCTGAATCTTTACTATAAACAAGTAATCAAGTTTTCAAAAATCAAGCTACCTAACGCACGGCTTATAAAAAAGGTCGTTTAAATGCCAGCAAGCTCCTTTTCTTCGGAATAACTGGCATAAAGCAAAGCGACGAAGTGGAAGAAAGTGTCAGCCATAGCTTCCACCTCGCACTGCAGGCCAATCGGTCACAGCGTTCACCTTCCTGGTCCCACTGCCGGCCTACCCTCTCACCTCTCTGTGTTCGCGTAAGCCGTATGTACGCTAAGGTGCTATAGTTTCCTCCGGGGAGGCAACTTTGCGACCGTTCTTTTCTCGTATGGTGACTCGCTGCAACATTAAAGACAAGCAAGGTTGGCCATTCGTTGTCCGAGACAAATTATTTGCTGCCCAATTGTTCTTAGTGCGCGATAAGGCCAGCCATGTGCGAAATATATGGTTTGCGTTCTCTTGAGAACAGCCGGTCACCAACTTCTCGGAACGGCTGCCACAGCGAAGGCTCAGTACCTCCACCAGCGGCGGTCATTTGTCACCATTATCTGAAGAAATTTAATATCGTTTGCAGGAGTCAATGCTGCTATGGCGAAACTAGCGAAGCCGTCTCCCTTCGAGGTGTGATCCTCTTTTTTTTTATTGCTGTCCTTTGACGAGCAAGACTTTTTTTTTGTCAACACATCTTGCAGAAATGCCACGACGATACGTAGAGAATGGGTTCAGCATAGGCAGCCGCCGCGGTAGCTCAATGGCAACGGCGTTGCGCTTCTGAGCTCGAGGTCGTGAGTTCGACCCCGGTTGTGGTGACCACATTTAATTAGGGGCGAATACCAAACACGCTCGTGTACTTAGAGTTAGGTCCGTCTTACGAATCCCAGGCGGTCAAAATTATTCTGGAGTCGCCAGCTATGGTGTACGTAATGTTCATACCATTGTTTTGCACATGCGACAACAAAATTTACTTTATATTGTTAAGCCAAGGACGAGCTTGCTTTCTTTCCTACAACTTCACTTCCTCCAGCGTCACAGGTGAGCATGCAGCCAGTAAGGCTAATTTAGCGCTACACTCTTAAACAAATGCGCACCCCTTTGGGGATTAACTCGCCACACAACGATAATCGTTATCTGCCTTGTCCGCATTTCTTTTCTTTAACGCTGCGAGCCCAGTACTTCCAAGTCACGAACGGCATGCGCGCTATCAGCATGACATAGCATCCACGACAGGAAAGTAGCGAGCGCAGCGTTTTCAAGAAAGGAAACACAAGCAAGACAGATAACGATTATCGTTGTGTGGCAAGAGAAGCCCCAAAGGGTGTAAATTTGCTTAATAGTGTAGTAAGGTAAAAGTAAGGTTCAATATACTTGTGAACTTTGTGGACCTTTGCAAAAGACCGCCAAGTCGAACGCCATGGGAAGGGACGGTCGTGGAATGCGGTCTTCGCCGAGGTGCATTCCGTAAGGTGTGAAGAAAGGCCATATTGCTGATGCTTCATACGGAGAACGAGGGGGGGATAATAAATTATTGAGAGGCAAAAAGATTGACTTCTTGTCTCTCCTACTATGAGAAGAAAAAAAAACGCGACAAACAGAGGTGAGGGGGGTCAGTATAGCGTCTGTAGGAAGATGACGAATAACTTGACGGGGTTCTTTTTTTCTCCTGCGTTCATTTGCTTTGGGAGCCAATGCCATGGTGTACAGTTATAAGCATGTCGTGACAGCCGACCGCTCTGTTGTCGTAGAATTGCGCGAGCGGTGCACTATTCAGGGGAGACGAGGGTCACACCGTCATCATGTCGAGCTCTTCGTGTCCTCCACTGAAACACGGCAGCAGTTGACAGAATATTCACCTCCAACTCAGTTCGCACCAAACATGTGCCCCCCTCGAGCCTGCTCATCTTTCATCGCACAATTTCTCCCATAGCGAACAATATTGGTACAGTGCTGTTGATTTATAGCGATTGCGTATGATTTCCAGCCATCGGTGACCCGGTCGGCGGAGAATAGCCATCTATTATGACCGCCACGGGTGCAACTAGGGCGATCCACTTTTCGGTAGCATGTCTCACAATTCTCTCCTATCATCATATGCACTGCAGAGGGCAGTTTTTTATGCATATTCTAGGGACGGAGCATTTTAGAAAAAGTTGGCATACGAGAAAAGATAAGGCATCGTGCCGCGGCACCTTTCTTTAATCAACACGCTGTCCAACGCAAGCAAAAGCATGAAGTTCCGGCTACCTTGCTCGATCTGCCACCATCAATGAAGTTAGAAGTGTACGCAAATCTGGACTTCAATACAAGAAACGCTACACAACCTATTTAACTATGGAGCGCCAGAGACAGTGTGAGGCAACAACAGAAACCCAGTGCAAGCATCACTGCTTTTCCTGCCACCCCTAATCTCTCTTTGTATCCTTGAAACGCTGCGACCTCCACTCGGACTTCCTCGACGTGAAGCTACGCTTCTCTGTCGCCTTTGGTTAGGAGTTGCCTTCACAAAGGCATATTCTACATTAATTGGAGTGACTGACAGTGCAGAATGCGAGGTCTGTGGCACCGAATAAAACATCGACCACCTGCTGTGCCACTGTCCACGATACACACCTGAGAGACAAGAGCTTGCCAAAGCTTTCCAAAAACTCGACAATCGGCCGCTTTCTGTGCAGGTGCTGCTGGAACACCGCCCCCATCGCCCGTCAGCCCATAAAGCGGTGAATGCGCTTTTGTGCTTCTTAAGGACGACAGGCTTGTGCGACCATCTGTGACTATTAATGAAATTTCTGTAAGGCCACACACGTCAGCGAACTCACCGCAATTTCCTTCTTTCCTTCCCTCCTCTCTCTCCCAGTTATCTTTGTTTCCCCCTTTCCCATTCCCCCGGTGTAGGGTAACGAACCGGACGTTATTCTGGTTAACCTCCCTGCCTTCTACTTATCTCTTTCCCTCCCTGAAACACTGCACTATAGTTCATAAAGTTGACCTGTTTGATAGATTTTATTTCAAGTAGTATTGGCTGATGGTTAAGCCATGTGTTTCTGCGTTTCAATGCCGCTATGATAAAACACGTGATTATGGCTCTTGGTAGCATTAGTGCGCGAGGTGAGGCTCATTTAGCATCTACATCAAACGTCTTTGTACTTTGAAGAAATTTAACTAGGTGGTTGAAAGTGCTAGAAATCTGCGAATAACGGGAAATAATCAAGAAAGTATGCCGTTAGTGACTGATAGACTAATAATTTAGAATGAAGCTTTAGCTCGGGGCTCCTATTTAAATGCATGGGAATGGGGAAACTTTTTTGGCAATGACTGAACAAAATTTCGTGAGGCTTATTGAAGTTAGAATCTGGTACGGTTGATTTTTTGAGGATGTAATTTTTTTACAAGCATGTAGAAATATTAAAAAAGAGTAAAAGCTACAATAGCGCTAAGTTTACAACCCTGTAACTCTGTAATAAAAGAAAACGAATCACAATTCTGTATGTGTACATCATAATAGATAAAAAGTAGACGAAATTGGTATATTATACACCATTCTGAAATGTGTAACGCTATTTCTTGAATACGAATTTTGAAATACCCTTGTAAGCACCGTAAAAAATCTACGGAACGTGAAAAATATTATATGAAATTTGGCCGCATCTACAGAGACAGTTGTTGTTACAGAAGTTTGATATTTGTTTTTCATTCTGAGTTGAAGATTTGTCACCTTCGTACTTACACTTTTTTGTCCATCACATGTGGAAGTAACAAGTACGCTCAAGGCATGCTAAATATATGTAGAGTGCACATATACACTAAGCTTGATCAGCCGCACCACGTGTCATCCTTATGATCCTTCTGTGGTCCACATGAAAGTTTGTTTAGTATAACGTACTGGTTCGTGTATTATTTTAGCACGCAAGGTGTTGCCTCGGTGCCAGAAATGAACAAAGCCAGATGCAAATTTGACGGCATAAAAATAGCATTTTTTGTTAACAAACATCAGACACTACAAATCAGCGGCACGACATTAGTTCACAGAACCTCAACGTCACTGGGCTAATGCTATAACGGCGAACTTAAAGTGCGACACTGCGCACGCATCAGACAACGCAAGGTTGAACACAAAGCTGTTAAGCTCAACATAGTGTGAAAGAATTACATACAATCCCGGTCCTTTTGAATAAAATTATGACACAAACTTCACCGGCTTAAAGTTTCTCCTGCAAAAGGTCTTGAAGACGAAGGCAAAGCAGCTAGGCTTGCAGGCACTCGAGGACGGCCGAGCCCCGCAGCCGTCTGGACGTCCAATTGCCCGCCCCATCTTCTCAACTCTGGAAGCGACGCCACAGGTAGTCGGGAAACCACAATAAGTCCGGGTGGAGGCTTCTGCGAGCCCGGGTCCGGGAGCCTGTCAAGCCCGGGCCTCCGCACCGCAGCAGCCTTCCTCGAACGGTCCCTGCTTACGTCGTGCTTGGTAAACACCAGGTCATCGGGGAAGCTTCGATGCGGCTGGGTGAAGGCTTTGTACGCTGGGCTCCTTCTGGCCCAACGAGCGTACACCTTCACACCAAGGCCGTCTTCCGCCAAATCCCATCCACCGACGTGTCTTAAAACGGGGTTTATCTGACGTATCAAGTGCGCGAGTGCCGTGATCGGAGTGGGTCGAGACGACGATGAGACGCTGCAGTGGTGGCACGAACAAGCCGAAGAAAAAAATTGGCAGACAACGACAACAAAGGCCTCACACGGCGCGAATTTGAAACGTGAATCGCTTAACCAATGAGTCACCTACAGGGCTGTCCTAAAGGGCAGAGGAAGAAGAAAAATTAATTCGGTGAGACGTGGAACAAGAAGCCAGTGTGGAGGAAGGGGTTCGCCAGAGTTCGAGGCGCAGGAGTGAAGTCATCGGGCGTCAGGCCCGTACTTTGTGCCTTCTACTGGACCAGGGCGACCCTCAAGAGCCGTTGTGACCGCGTTTTCTTGATCGCAAGCAGAAAGGTACCGATCGACGTGGCAGAAAGGGAGCCTATGCATCAGTAGCAGAGGTGAAGCCATTCGACTTGGTGACAGCTGTCTAGATACCTATCATGCCAAGGCCACCTGCCCTTGTTCCAAATGTCACAACCGAAACTCCCTGCTGCATCGTTGGACCCTAGTGTTCGCATTGGTGCGGCCAGGAATTCTCTTTGACGGTATCTATCTTCCTCACCGCTACTCCACTACGAGCGCCGCCTCCGTCGCCACCTCTAGTTCATCTCGCAGCTCCACTACAGACAATGAAACTGTACGCCCCTTCTGACATTCAGCCTTTGTTTAAAAACTTAATCTTTTTTTGTTTTTTTTTATTAGTTTAGCTTCTTTTTTCTTTGTCCTGTACTCTGTTTAATATATGGCTTGCTTTGTGGTAACGAACGACTTCATCACTTCATGCGCCGAGGCTGTGCCTCAGCAGAGATGAATTAATTGAAATAACCTCATCGCGTTGAGGCCGTTGTGCCGGTTACTCAAAAAATATATTCGGCACGGCACCCTTTTTTCACTGTAAATTACAGGCCATTTGTGTTGCATCAGGCGCTTGAGGTGCAGGGATGAAAGCAATCAACAGATCTCGCTAAGAAGAGGTACAAACCTGAAAAAGTTGACTACCACTCCAAAAGCCTTGCTTTACCATTTTTTTATTTTACTCGATAAATACTGCCTTAAGGCAAAGAAGAAAAATGAAAACACATAAATGAATACAACATCTGGTTGCACACGAGCTTCCGTAGTGCTCAGAAGCGAGTAGATCGTAAACTCACGTACTGGAGTTAGCAGGCTGGTCACCGCAGAAGCCGCGTCCTCTCATCAAAGATAAGCGCATATGTCTTGTGCCTAGAAGGACCGCAGCAGAAAGCAAAGATCAGCGTTTCCAGCGAAGGCCGTACATTTCAGGCAGATGATATCGTCCTTGCTCAAGCCCTTCTGCTTGCATAGGACAGCAGCAAGGAGGAGATTCTTCTGCTCTTCTCAGCTTTTGTGGGAAGAGCAGAAGTAGAGCAGAAGAGCAGAACTGGTATGGAGAACAATAGCAACACGTATGCGGGGTCTGTTGGAAAATTCATAGGTAAGGAGGACCGGGGCCAGACGAGGTCGCCAACAAGCTCCTCCGGAACCTGGACGATAAGGCCATCGATATTCTAACGACAGAGATCAACGAGGTGCAGAGCTCGGGACAGGTCCCGTCGGAATGGCGCAGAGCCAAGGTGGTGCTCATCCCCAAACCGGGGAAACCTCCGCACATAAATAACCTGCGTCCCATCTCTGTAACATCGTGCATTTGCTTAGTCGTCGAACATGCAGTACACAATCGAATCGTCGAACACATAAAAACCACGAACTATTTAGGCATAATCTAATAGGCTTTACAAAGGGATTCTTCACACAGGACGCTATGCACCTCCTGAAAAGATCCATATTCGAGACGATATGCCGGACGTACAAGGAATCATTGCACTCGACCTCGCCAAGGCCTTTGATAAGGTGGCTCACGAACACATATTGAAAGAAATTTCCTTTCTCAACCTAGGGCGGAAATTCTTTAATTTCACTCTCTCGTTCCTATCGCAAAGGAAAGCGTTCCTTTGACTGGGCACGATCTCAGGCTGTCCCTACGAACTGGTCAACTGTGAAACCCCTCATGGTATGGGTCTTATCTCCGCTACTATTCAATATCGCCATGCATAAACTCTCCGAAAAGCTGGCCGAACTCCGAAAAATAGGGCACGCAATCTATGCAGACGATATCACAATCTGGTCCCCGGGAGGTTCTCTGGCCAACCTAGAGCAATTTCTGCAGACGGCCATAGATGTAACGGATGTATTTCTTACATGCACGGGTCTCAAACTTTCGCCGACCAAATACGAACTCCTCCTCTACAGACAGTCCAGGCAGGGCGTTAGGAACCTCGAGCGTGTGGAAACACTGCCAGTCGAAATTACATCATGAGAAGGGCACCCCATTCCGAGGGTGAACTCCATCAAAATTTTATGACTTTTAATCAACGCCAATGGCTGTAATGCAGAAGCTCTAAACAAGCTAGGCGTGCAGGCGAAAAATATACTAAGACTCATCGCTAGAATCACAAGCAAAAGGGGAGGACTCAAGGAGGACAACTTACGCAGGATCTTCCAAGCTTTATTTCTTCAGTCATATTACTTACGCGGTACCGTTCCTCATAGGGAGCAAAATCGAAAAGAACAAACTCGACACGCGCATCACGTCCGGCGTCAAAAGAATACTCGGCGTTTCACAGTCTGCTAGCATGGTAGAACTACTCAAACTCGGAGTTCACAATACCACAGAAAAATTAATCGAAGCACAATTTGTTGCTCAGATTTCCAGGCTTTCGTCAACTAAGCCGGGCATTAGGATTATTGATAAAGCTGGTATACTCCCTATACAGGCACTGCTCGACAGAAACACCCTGTTTAAATTAGCCCGGGAAGGTATAAAGGTAGAGCCCGTACCGAGGAACATCCACTTGATATATAACGAAGCTCGCAGAAGACCGGGGGCTAGAACCATCCTTCAACACATCGATCCTTAGGGGGCAGATACATTCTTCGTTGACGCCGCGAAATATGACACCGAAGACAGGTTTGCAATCTCGTGCGCTGACGCGCGTGGAGCACTTATCAGCGCCGCGTCGTCTCCGCCTTGTTCGCGACACGCGAACGAGGCGGAGGAAACCGCAATAACCTTGGCTCTTCAAGCCGCAAAAGGCTCGACGACCATTTTCTCCGACTCGCGCACGGTGGTCAGAGCTTTCTCGTCCACTATAGTTTCTAAACACGCAGCCTTTCGTATTCTGCAATCAGCCATCCAAAATTGGTAAAAAAATTTGCGGGCCACCCCCACTTCACTTGTCTGTCAAGCGACGTCACGAAAAGCGCGAAAATTCCCCGTCTGGTATGATATGTGCACATTGATTATGCATGGTTAGACCGAACAAAAAAGAATTATTATTTTTGATTTTACGGTTTTTTCGCCATTAGCAATCTGCCGTTGGTCAAATGTTTTCAGGCTGCGCCCACTTCGCCTGTCAGTCACGCGATGTCACAAAAGCGCGAAAACTCCCCGGGTCAAAGTGACGTGTAGGCTCTAAAGGCGAGTTAATATGCCGAACAAAATGGAATTTTTTTCTGAACAGCCAGAGACAGGCCCGTTCCGAAAGGAATAGAAGATGGCTGCCAACCGATCTCTCCGGCAATGGTTACTCCTTGCTGCCGGGGAGCATGGATTTATTTGCTTATGATAAAGCTTTGGTTAAAAGGTAAACAAAAACCCGGGGCACTCCGCCGACCAAATAAAGATTTAAAAGAAAAGAAGACGTTTCGGCTCCCACACGGGAGCCTTGCTCACAGGTAAAATCACAGGTATCAAAGTTCACCGGTAGATTTTACCTGTGAACAAGGCTCCCGTGCGGGAGCCGAAACGTCTACTTTTCTTTTAAATCTTTATTTGCCCGAAACGTCTACTTTTCTTTTAAATCTTTGCCCCGGGTTTTTGTTTACCTTTTAACCATATTTCATCCCGACCAGACGGGCTTCCGTCAAACACTGAACTTCATGATAAAACTTTACGCGGTGTAGTATAACAATATCGAGCCCTTTCGGCGCATATACTACATCGCTCTACCAACTCTGCGGATGATCCATTCTGGTGGCATTTAGAACCTTCCGCTGCATGCCGCCGCAATTTTCGACCAGCCACTGGAAGCTAAGTAGAGGCAAGCAGTCCAATCGCAGACGCTGGCCCCACTCCCCTCATCCGGTTATCTGATTTCACTAAGCTGGCTCGGCCCCTTAGAAACTATCTCCAATGGAGCATGCTTCTCGCCTTTTTTCAGCAAATTAGATGAGAAAAATAGGTCAATCTAGGCAATACTATTCACTTTGAAAGCAAAAAAAGTCATCATCATCATCAGCCTGTCTACGCCCACTGCAGGGCAAAAGCCTCTGCAATACTTCTCCAACAACCCCGGTCATGTGCTAATTGTGGCCATGTTGTCCCTGCAAACTTCTTAATCCCACCCACCCACTTAACTTTCTGCCGCCCCCTGCTACGCTTTATTTCTCTTGGAATCCAGTCCGTAACCCTTAATGAACATCGGTTATCTTCCCTCCTCATTACATGTCCTGCCCATGCCCATTTCTTTTTCTTGGTTTCAACTAAGATGTGAGTAACTCGCGTTTCTTCCCTCACCCAATCTGCTCTTTTCTTATCCCCCTCCCCCATTAACGTTACACCCATCATTCTTCTTTCCATAGCTCGTTGCGTCTTCCTGAATTTAAGTAAACCCTTTTCGTAAGCCTCCAGGTTTCTGCCCCGTAAGTGAGTACTGGTAAGACAAAGCTGTTATACACTTTTCTTTTGAGGGATAATTTCAACCTGCTGTTCATGATCTGAGAATGCCTGCCAAACGCACGCCAGCCCATTCTTATTCTTCCGATTATTTCAGCCTCATGATCCGCATCCGCGGTCCCTATCTGCTCTAAGTAAATGTATTCCCTTGCCACTTCCAGTGCCTCACTACCTATCGTAAACTGCTGCTTCCAAGACTGTTGAACATTACTTTAGTTTTCTGCAGATTAATTTTTAGACCAACCTTCCTGCTTTGCCTCTCCAGGTCTGTGTGCATGCATTGCAATTGGTCCCCTGAGTTACTAAGCAAGGCAGTATCATCAGCGAATCGCAAGTTACTAAGGTATCATCCATTAACTCTTATCCCCCTTTCTCTCAATCCAAGTCTGAATACCTTCTGTAAACACGCTATGAATAGCATTGGAGAGATCGTATCTCCCTACCTGACGCCTTTCTTTATTGGGATTTTGTTGCGTTCTTTATGGAGGACTGCAATGGCTGTGGAGTCGCTACAGATATCTTTTAGTATTTTTACATACGGCTCCTCTACACCCTCATTCGGTAATTCTTGCATGACTGCTGAGGTTTCGACTAAATCAAAGGCTTTCTCGTAATCAATGAAAGCTATATATAAGGGTTGGTTATTTTCCGCGCATTTCGCTATCACCTGATTGCCAGTGTGAATATGGTCTATTGTTGAATAGCCTTTACGAAATCCTGCCTGGTCGTTCGGTTGACAGAATGTTAAGGCGTTCCTTATTCTATTTGCAGTTACCTTAGTAAATACTTTGTACGCAACGGACACAAAGTGGGTCGGTCTATAATTTTCAACTTTTTCGTGTCCCCTTTCTTATGGATTAAGATTATGTTGGCATTCTTCCAAGATTCTGGTACGCTCGATGATATGAGGCATTGCGTATATAAGGTGGCCAGTTTTTCTTTAAAAATCTGCCCACCATCCTTCAGCAAATCTGCTGTTACCCGATCCTCCCCAGCTGCCTTCCCCCTTTGCATAGTTCCCAAGGCCTTCTTTACTTCTTCCGGCGTTACTTGTGGGATTTCAAATTCTTCTAGACTATTCCTTCTTCCATTATCGTCTTGGGCGTCACTGGTTCTGTATAAATCTCTATAGAACTCCTCAGCCACTTGAACTGTCTCATCCATATTACTAATGATATTGCCGGCTTTGTCTCTTAACGCATACATAGGATGTTTGCCTGTTCCTAGTTTCTTTTTCACTGCATTTAGGTTTCCTCCGTTCCTGAGAGCATGTTCAATTCTATGCATATTATACTTCCTTATGTCAGCTGTCTTACGCTTGTTGATTAACTTGGAAATTTCTGCCAGTTCTTTTCTAGCTGTAGGGTTATAGGCTTTCATATATTTGCGTTTCTTAATCAGATGTTTCGTCTCCTACGATAGCTTACTGGTATCCTGTCTAACCAAGTTTCCCCGACTTCTTTTGCACACTCCTTAGTGATGCCCGTAAGATTGTCATTCATTGCTTCAACACTAAGGTCCTTTTCCTGAGTTAAAACCGAATACCTGTTCTGTAGCTTGATCCGGAATTCCTGTATTTTCCCTCTTACCAGGAACTCATTGATCGGCTCCTTATGTACTAGTTTCTTTCGCTCCCTCCTCAAGTCTAGGCTAATTCGAGTTCTTAGCATCCTATGGTCACTGCAGCGCACCTTGTCGAGCACGTCCACCTCTTGTATGACGCCAGGGTTAGCGTAGAGTATGAAGTCTATTTCATTCCTAGTCTCGCCATTCGGCTTCTTCCACGTCCACTTTCGGCTATACCACTTGCGGGAGAAGGCATTCATTATCCGCATATTATTCTGTTCTGCAAACTGTACTAATAACTCTCCCCTGATATTCTTAGTGCCTATGCCATATTCCCCCACTGCCTTGTCTCCAGCCTGCTTCTTGCCTACCTTGGCATTGAAGTCGCCCATCAGTATGCTGTATTTTGTTTTTACTTTACCCAACGCTGATTCCACGTCTTCATAGAAGCTTTCGACTTCCTTGTCATCATGACTGGATGTAGGGGCGTAGACCTGTACAACCTTCATATTGTACCTCTTATTAAGTTTCACAACAAGACCTGTCACTCTCTCGTTAATGCTATAGAATTCCAGTATCTTACCTGCTAGATCCTTATTAAACAGGAATCCGACTCCTAGTTCTCGTCCCTCCGTTAAGCCCCGGTAGTACAGGACGTGCCCGCTTTTTAGCACTGTAGATGCTTCTTTTGTCTTGCTAACCTCACTGAGCCCTAATATACCCCATTTACTGCCCGCTAATTCTTCCAATAGCACTGCTAGGCTCGCCTCACTAGATAACGTTCTAGCGTTAAACGTTGCCAGGTTCCGATTCCAATGGCGGCCTCTCCGAACCCAGAGATTTTTTGCACCCTCTGCTGCGTCACAGGTCTGACCGCCGCCGTGTTCAGTTGCTTCACAGCTGCTGGGGACTGAGGGCCGGGGTTTGATTGTTGTATTCATAAAAAGCAAAAACGTGACCTCCTGTAAATGAAGAGCGCTTTTGATTTGCCGTTTCAAACAACTCTACGGGTTATCGCCCGATGCTTGCATCGCTGGTTACGTAAATTTGACGCCAGAAAATTCGAATAGAAACAGATTGGACTAGTTTTACGTTATATGGCCCATGGTGTGGGATACACGCGGCTTTGACATACCGCATGACACACGGGTACACTTATGATTGTTGTCAACTGAGTAGTACTGCAATAAGAGTATAAGGCTACACATACAATTAGTCGCTGCACGTAGGTTACGTATCAACAATGTTGAGTCCTACAAAGTAAAACGATTCCAATCTAGTTTAATTGCTACCTCCTGACGTAAAATTTGCGTAACAGCCGACCCAAGCATAGGGCGTTCATCTGCAGCGCTATTTGAACCGACCAATCAAACGGAAGTTTCTTTGCTTTCAAAACGAATAGCATAGACTGCCTTGATAGGTTTCTCTTAACTAATTGACTGACAAGAAGCAAGAAGCGTGCAGAAGTGGAGAGGGTTTCGGTGGGTCTGTGCTAACGCAGTGAAAGAAGATACCAGGATGAGGAAGCCGGTGCCAGCGTGAGCGATTGACCCGCTTTCCTTTGATTAGCTCACGGTGGCTGGTGTATATTCACGGAGGCGGGCAATGGAAGGTCAAAAACGTCGCTAAAACGGACCCTAAGCGAAGATTTGCAAGAGCGATGTTGTAAATCAGCCAAACCGGCTTGACAACGTTATACTGCCAAGCGAAAATTCTTATTATACGCAAATCAATTCATGGTCACCAGCAGCTCCGTTTAGGCTCCGAGGTGTCTGAATGATCGCTAGGCAGACATCCTCTATTCCTTTCGTAGTGAGGCAGTCTGCAGCTTTAAAAAGAAACTGTTTTTTTCGGCATAATAATGCATCTCTAATGCGTGGACTGGCGATCCTCAATTGTTGTTCACTTGCTAGGCTATTGAACATTATCCTTGTTTTCTGCATATTAATACTTAACCCTACTCTTACACTTTCTCGGTTAAGGTCCTCAATCATTCTTTTTTTTATTTCGTCGCCGATCTCCTTAACAGGACAATGTCATCTCCTAACGAAAGGTTGGCCTTCCCAGCCTAATAGCTTGAATACTTCTAAGCATGCGGTTATTAGAATTGGAGTGATTGTGTCTCCCTGCCTCAGCCCTTCTTTCATAGGTAACTTTCTGCTTTTCTTGTGGAGAAGGCGTAGATTTCCACCTGGACTCTGCCGTCGCGAAGCTACCCTGCTTTGTCGACTATGGCTAGGGGTGGCTTTCACCAAGTCTTTCGCTTACCGAATTGGATGGGCCGACGACGCCTCGTGTGAGGACTGTGGTGACGAGGAGACTTTTCAACACCTTCTTTGTGACTGTCCTCGATATAATTTACAGAGACAATCACTCGCAACCGCGATAGCGCGCTTTGACCAAAGACCTCTCACAGAGGAACTTATTTTAACATACCGCCATCATAAGCCTTCGCAGCAGAGGGCGACGAGTGCACTGTTGCGGTTTTTGAGGGCGACGGAATTGGACAGGCGGCTGTAGCCTGAACAGATGCTGACAGTGCTTCAGGTGTCACTGTGCTGTGCGATGACAGTATTCGGTGACAGTGACCGATTGTGATTGTGTGTCTATGCTCCTTCCTTTCCTTATCTCTACTTTGTTACCACTTTACCTCCCCTCCCCTCTCTCCTCAGCGTAGGGTAGCCAACCGGATCTTTTTCTCTGGTTAACCTCCCTGCCTTTCCCCTTTCCTCTCTCTTTCTCTCTCTCTTGCGGAGAAGCAAGGTAGCTGTGGAATCTTTGTAGATATTTCCCAAGATATTCACGTATGCCTTCTGCACTTCTTGATTAGACAACGCCTCTATGACTGCTCGTATCTGTACACAATCACGTATTTTCACATTCTATGAAAGCCATATAGAAAAGTTTATTGTACAATGTAGTTTTCTTGATTACCTTATTGATGACATGGATGTTATCCACTGCAGAGTATCCCTTCCTAAAGCTAGCCTGTTCTTTTTAAAGCGAGAGCTTTACTGACCGCGTCTAGCCGTGCTGCGCCGTCGCCAGCAATTTAACCTTCATTTGACCGCAGCAGCACCGTAGCCTTGGCTACGCATCACCTGACTCGCTGTGTCGAGCTCCACCACAACCGCCGGCTTTGCGCATGCGCTCTTCGCAGCTGGGTTGCCTCCTGACCACGTGACTAGCCGCGCGCCTGGCTAAGAGGAGCGCCGCGCTGACCTAGTCAGTGCGAGCTTGGCCATGGATGAGGCGAGGCCGGGCCGCCTTCTCTGAGCGTTGCCTGGGAGCGGGAGGCTTTGAGCCGTCATCACCAAACGGCGTCTGACCACCCCGCGGATATCGCCCGGGGAGCTGCTTCACTGGAGGGGGTTCTCAATGGAACAGCCGTCGAACCATCGAGATCAATGTAGTGACCGCGTTCGCACCCTGTCCGTTTGTGCTTAGACACTGGGCATGTTCATGGCGTCTCTTTGCATGTCTAGCCCTTGCGCTTTCCCTGTGGCGCAACAGGCGTGGCATCGTCGAATGATGCGTTTCTACAAAATCCTAATCAGAGTTATGTATGTCCAGCGACCTAGGCACAGCTGTCATACCTGACTTAGCGATGATTGTATACCCAAGTATAATGCTTACAACTAAATCAAAGGCTAACCAAGTGAAACCAAGACTTAACCAGGATAAATCAAGCTTTCACTTTGCATATATATCTAGCGTTAGCTGAGCTAAGCCGCAGCCAATTTTATTCATTGAAGTTAAGTGTTCACCTGATTCTACAGAAAATTACAGCCTCTAAAGCCTGTGTAGGAGCACGTTTATGTAGGTCAGTTAGTCCCAGGTAATGCTGATCATGAGAAGAAAGTTTACAGAACAATAAAAATGGGTTGCAGTGCATACGGCTGGCATTACCGAATCCGGACCGGGAGCTTACTACTGCGAGCGAAAAGAAAATTGTACAAATTGCATTCTACCGGTGCTAACGTATGGAGAAGAAACTTGAAGGTTAACAAAGGAGCTCAAGAACCGGTTAAGAACTGCGCACAGAGCGTTGGCGCGAGAAATGTCAGGGGCTACATTCGGAGATAGGAAGTGAGCGGTGTCAATCAGAGAGCTAATGGGGATAGCCAATATTCTAGTTGACACTAAGAGAAAGAAGTGAAGCTCGGCAGGGCATCTAATGCGTAGGGTAAATAACAGGTGAAGGATTAGAGTTAGAGAATGGGTGCTACGGGAAGGGAAGCGCAGTTGAGGACGGCTGAAAACTTGGTGGGGTGATTAAATTAAGAAATTTGAAATCAGCTAGCGCAATACAGGGGTAATTGGAGATCGCAGGAAGGGGCCGTCGTCCGGCAGTGGACTTAGAAATATGCTGATGATGATGCCAATGAAAGCCAACCCGTCACTTTGACGTGTTTGTTTTCGTTGTTTTCTGATGACGCGTGAAGGACAGGCAAAGAAGGTGCAGCCCGACATCATTTTAGCAATATTGGTGGGCTAATGGCACTAAAGGTGTAGAATCGGAAATGATTGTATTTTTTATTTCGTTTATTCACGCACAACCAGTCAGTACGCATCATATATGTGGGACAGTTTTCACAGATTCTGTGACATGGGAGACAGAAGTGGGGGTGGCCCGAAATTTTTGGGACAAATCATGGAGGGCTGATTGTAGAAGTGAAATAAAAACAGTTTCGAATAGGTTTACGTTGGAGCGCCCCAGGCTTGACTCCTCCTATTTCGATCGTGGGCAGAAATGTGGCAGCGCCTTTTAACTAGTCGCCTTTCAATATTGCGGCTATATCGTAGCTCAAAGCTTAGTAAGGACACGCTAAGAAGTTTTTCATTCGCAAAAGCTTATTGAAACCTCACAGAAAGACGTGATAACTTACCACTCGCCGGCAACAGCACGTTCACTGTGGAACGTACAGTTGATGCCACATACCAGAATCATACCGGATGATAGACGGTACTGTGATCGCAAAATGGCGGCGCCCTCGATGAAATGGTCCATATACATCCATATACATCCTAGAGAAAAGAAGGTGCTCAAAAGCTTCGAAACCGTGCGTGCATCGCACCGACGTGCAAACTTTTTTTACCTAGCTCTTTCATTCTGCGTTGCAGGAATTCCGCGAAGTCTCTCTGCTAGCGCGTTTGTAAACATATGCGTCCACGACGCTGCCCTTATTATGCATAAAATTAAGAGAAATTTTCAACGACTAGGAACGGTGTCTGTAGCAATCAGAACAATGTCCTCCTTTATTCATTTCCTCGCTAGCAATCATTGGCGGAAGCATAAAAAGAAAGCGTGACAGATGGCCATAACTATGACAGCTCTAGCGAGGAACACTCCAGAATGCCCAGCGCCCTACATGTCCTTCGCTGTTGCTTACTCACAGGCCTGCATCTCGTAAATCTTCTACCTTACGGGTGCGGTCAATATATAACAATGTAAAGGGTACTATTATGAACTGTTGCAAAAAGAATCGATACCGGAAACAAACGAAAAAGAAAATAGGTGAACTAGCTTTGCAGTTCAATGGGACTAGAAAAAAAAATGTCAAGATACCGGTCTCGCTCTTCGGCATGTCTTCTGTCTTGCTTCACATAATATGTTGCAGAGAATGGCTGAAAAACACTACTGACGTACTTTAATACAGGTGAAGCCAAAGAGGCAAGACGTCAAAATTACTGTTCGAATCACAGGCTGACGCAGAAGCAGTATACAGGGGCGCGTAATTTGCAATTGCGGTGCCTTTTAGGATGCCTTTTGTGGCTAGGGAGCCATGTCAGAGTGTAGCCCCTCCATAGAGCATTTCTGGCCGACTAAAGACGCGTTGAAGCGTGCAATTCGCCTTCTTACAGTGAAAAAATAATAATAACGACAACATTCAGAAGTGGAAGCTGACAACGACAAAGCAAGCTGAGTTTTCTAGACAGTGATGTGCGTCGTTTTTTTATTATTGTTGTTTTAGCCAGGTGCCTGTCCCTCATTTCATTCTTATTTGCTGTCCTGTGCATGAGAGCATTGTAACTTATAGAGGCATGAACGCAGACTGAGTTTGTCTTGAAGCGTCGACTGAAGTACTTTTTACGCATGCACACCCTTCTAGCATTCGGTTCTCTGAAGTGGCGTAAGACAAGATTAACGCGTGGAGGCAAAATTAGCATACAGATCGGAATGCATTGCTTAGCTCATCAATCATGGTAGTGTGTACAGTGTGCCCAAATTCTTCCCTGTTATTGTGCTGTCGTGCTGCACTGTGTAATCATGAATCCCAACCAGCTAGACCGCCAACGTGCCTTAGCTAAGATGGCAGTTGCGGCAGCTGTAATTGAATTTCCGCCCAGCGAAGCGCCATGAGCCTCTACAACTCCAGCGCCTTCTCTGCAGCCGCAAAATGACGCCGGGAGAAAACGTCCGTGAAGCCTCGATGTCCTCAACAACATTAAGAAACTACGTGCGTATAATGGGGTGCCTGAGAGGCAACAAAGTCAGAGGAATGTTACCTACATTGCACAGGACTCCGAATTATGCGAGGTGCTTTGAGGCGGGATGCAATTATCAGACTAATGGTGGTCATTTGTTAGCGCGTGCGTTCATTACCTATCCTTTTTTTTTCAAAGGCCAGGCATAAATTATGGACAGGTTAGACGGCACTAGCCGTAGTGAAAGAAAGAGCCAACAAGCCGATGGTTCTGGCGCTGTCATATAATTCTCGCCAGCATAGTTAGCAGCAAGAGTAGAACTTGCTAACGCATTGGTAACGGCTGGAACTGGGAACCAACTATTATAATAATCTCCATTTATTGAATGTGTGTTTGTTTTTTCAGAAAGCTGGCATATTGGCAGATGCAAATTGCTCCGTTTCTTTATGTGTCACTTTATTATACTAGAATAAGGGCACGTGTAGAAGGACCATCACATTATTCATACCCTGACGCTCATTCTGTGCTGTTCACGCGTGTATGCATATGTTGCCAGGAGGAAGCCATGGAGAGAAAGATCTGCTAATTTCATTTCATTACATTTCATTTTATTTCAGCGTTATCTTTCACAACAGAAAAAGAAGGCTAGGGCAAGAACAAACAGCTGCAAAACAGCAGCTTGACTAGGTCCTTGCTCCTTTTTTTGGCAACAGGCAGAGATTGATACATACATTCAGAGTACATATAATATACATATACACACACGCATACCACAAAACGTTCTGCCATAGGTTGTCAATGACAGAGAAAAAAAAAGAAGTGCGTCCACATACACTAATGAAAAAAGAACTTAAGTACATATAGAGCAGCTTCTTGAAACATTGTTACAGCATGCAGATTTCAGAAACTTGCCATTGTAACTAATACAGCCAGACACAAGGCTATAATTTAGTACATTAATGTGCTTTCGTACAAAGGATCTTCATCAAGATATATAAGCAAAATACCGTCATATGAAGCGTTTCAATTAAATTACACAGCCGTTCCTGTCACCGGTTCCACGCAATTGCGCCGTATTCTGAAAGTTGTGCTATCAACGTTCGCTTATAAATATCATCTAGGGTTATACCAACGTTCCGTAAGGAGTTTAGTAACTTCGGTACGCGATATTATAATCCAGTGAATCCGTAACTTGTTCTTAAAACTGGCAGTAGCCAAGTATACTTTTGCCTCATATTGTAAGGTACATGTGTGGGAAAAGTTGATTTGCACAAACCTAAAAAAAAATGTATTGTTGTATAGAAGACTGTATTTGCACTTTAAAACAAGGTTTGTTTCGTACGAATGTTGTACGGGAATCTCATTAATGGAGCGAAATATTACAGTTGTATTAGCATCGTAAGAGGCATTCGTAATATTGCGAACAGCTTTTTTATGCAGGACTAGTAGTTTATGAAGATTTCTTTGGGAACTGATTCACCATACGAGGTAGCAATAATTTATATGAGGAGCAGAAAGGCTGTTGTAGATTAAAAGTTTACTTTTAGGGGTGAAAACATGCCTGATGGTGCATAGTATGCCACAAATTCTGGCCAAAGACGTTGAAACTCGGGCGATGTGGTCATCCCACATTAAATGCTCACTAAATACTACTCCTAAAGTCTTTGCCGTTCTTTACAAGCTCTACCATCTCTGCACAAAGCTTTAACATTATGTTCCTATCACTATTTCCTGTGGTGGAGCATACAAAATAGCTTTTGTTTTCGTAGTATTTATTTCCAAGGAGTTAATTTTACTTCATTTAAGTAAACTGCTCAGGGTGTCACTTGCCATGTTTGAAAGGTAGGCGAGACTAGGCTACAGCAAAAACAAACTGCTGTCGTCGGCATAAATTACGAAGTGTGTTTTCTCGCTTATATGTATGATGCCATTTATGTAGATGTCTGAACATTGTTGGCCCAAGAACGCTGCCATGCGGAACTCCTTGCTATATTTTTTGAAGAACTGATTGGTGGGATTTAATTGAGACACACTGCTTTCTATGTCTTCAATATGACTGCAGAAGTGCTAATGAAGTGCAAAAAGAGCAAGATCATCGTGCTTAGCCAATCGTCTTGTTCACATTAATGTAAGTGTAACTTCGCCAGTGCGGCATTAGCTAGTAAAATTTTGCTAGTCATGTGATTACCTTGCAAATATCCCATCCGGCAGCAGAGTTGAGTTTTCGAATGACCAACTTTCCCCTCACAAGTGGCAGCTTTCATGTAATGCGGTCGCTATTCTTCTTTTCATTGTTTTTTGTTCGTAGACAGTGAAATATAGGAATCTTAGCTTTCCGACTGTATTAATGCTTGGTGAAGAAGGTGAAACACGGCAACAAAGAAACAAAATGTAGGCGCGTCTTTATGGAAAATATTCAAGAAAGACCTGAACACTTCCGAATATCAAGGCATTCTCGTGAATTGCGCCACGTTGCTCCTTCCGTAACATGGAGAAACAAGAACAAGAACGCAGCGTTGCCGAAGTCACGGGGATGAGCAAAAACAGTCCATGCTGTCAGATGGCTGAAAAGAGAAAAATTTGTAAGCGTGTTCATCTTCCTTTTTTGTTGACACTAAACGAATAGCGTGTCCACAAGAGCCGGCGTTGTAGGCAGCATAACGAAAGATTTAAGAAAGTTCAACGCAGCACCCGTCCTCGTTTATGTCTGGAAACTTCTACAGCAGTGCGTAGCGTGTAGAATGAGAAAGTGCGCGCATCGATCAGCTGAGATCAATTCACCGACGCCTCTGCATTAGCGACCAAGCAAGCGCGAATGAAGAAGGATAGAAGCAAAGAACATATGAACGCAAATAGAAAAGTAAAAAAGAGGCGGCCGGCAGAAGAATGAACTGCGACCTGCGTTGCAGCTCTTTTTTCCCGAGTCCATAGTTGCTCTCTCTGCCTATGGCTGTCGCAGTGTATATATTTCACGTGCGCTCCCATCGACCAAGCTTGTGTCCGCTCCAACCCCGCCTCTTCCTTTCTCACCCGAAGTGTGGTTCGGGCGAGGAACTGGGGAGCTGAGCAAAATGGGTGCAACGAGGCGCGGCTGCTTCTGACTAAATGAGGCGTCGGCGGTAGGCACGACAAATGCTGCTATCAGCAGCTAAGAGAGCACAGGAACAAAGAAAAATTTAAAAAAATATAAATAAAGCAATCAACAATGGGACGAGGGCTAGGCGCGAAACTGTAAAGAAAGAAGAATGGCGCTACTTTGTTAGAATTATGGGAGGAGCGGACACTATTGTTTGTGATTTGGTCCGTCGCCTCTGTTTCACACGGTGTGTACCTCGCTTGGCTCATTAATTTAAGAGCAGGACAATCGTCGGTGGTTTCGGTTTGATGGTTTTGTTTATTTCAAGCACTTTAGATCACCGTTGATTGTACTAGCTGAAAGGACTGCTTACGTACTCTAAACATGCTTCAGTGTAGTGCATGAAGCATGCCGTACGATTGAACGCGCACTGACATAAACAGGCGGTATTTTGGATTTAAAAAGGCAAATACTAGAGTTGTAAGACTCTAAAGTGTCAAGTAAATGTTTTTTTTGTTTTTTTTACTAATAGGTCTATCTTATGTCGTATAGCTTGCGAGATCTCACAGGGAATCGCCGAACAGCGTTGCCTGCATGCCAGGATAGCTTTTGTTACATAAACATGAAGATTACTTTAATTTATTATACTTTAGAGGTTTACGTGCCATGATCACAATCTGACCATGAAGCACGTTTCTTGCATTTTGGTCCTCACTCTGGTGGTCACCGGCTACCAGTGCCTCCCATTGTTCCGCACTTGAATTTAGGATTTTGAGGATTGCTATTGTAAGCTGGCCTTCCCACGTGGTGTGATACAAGGTGGGCTTTTGACCACACCCCGGACAGTTAGCTGCGTATCTCGTGAGGTAAGTTTTGCTGAGCAGGATTGAGTTGGGGAAGGTTTCTGTTTGGAGCGTTCTCCAGTCAGTAGCTCCCGTTCTCGTGAGTGATTTATGTGGGGGAGGATATCGTATCCTGGTTCCCCTGTAGTGTGCCTATATTGCCGAGTATGCATTTGGAACAGACGGTGGACTTTCGAGTGTGGATTTTTTTTGGGTGCTTGGATTGTATACCGTCGAGCTCCCCTGTCCGCCTCTTCGTTCCTTGCTGTCCCTGTTTTTTTCCGGCACCTACAGGATCTTGTGTTGAATCGGCTGTGGTTGCGTTGTGTGTTACACCGCCTGTCGTCTTGAGGAGCACGCGGAGTGCGCGGTGGCTTATTCTACCGTTCAGGAAATGCCGGCAGGCGTCTTGAGAATCAGTTAGAATTAGGGAATTGCCGGTTCTGAATCCGTCCGCAGTTTCTAGAGTGACAGCTAACTCCTCAGCTTCAGCCACAGTGCTTTGGATTATCGAGCCCCTTGTGATTTTGTGAAGATTTGTGTTGTCGACCGTGGCCACTCTGCGTACTTGTTAGGTACCCTGTGTACACGTACACTACGTCGTTTTCGGTGAAGTACGTGCGTTGGATGTAATCTTCACGTGCTGCCCACCTGTCTTCATGTAGGCTGGCATCCATGTTCTTTGGTATGGGCTTCACTTTGAATTGCCTGCGGATTTTATCGAGCATGTCTGCTCTTGCTGCCATTGTTTTAATTTGTTCAGTATAGCCAAGGCGTTTGAGAAGTGCTCGGCCCGTTGGTGTTCCTTTTTGTGCCTGTAGCTGAGCTTCCGAATCATCTTGCAAGGCATTGTGCACCGCCAAGGCAAGGAGTTTCTCTATAGGCATAGCGATGGGGAGTTTCAGTGACATCTTGCATGCTTTTCGAGTGATTACTTCCGCCTGTTTCTCTTCATGGGGATAGAGCCATTGGTACGGTAGACTATACATGACCCTGACGATGACTCTTCTTACAAGTTTTAAGGTATCCTGTTCCCTCAGTTCAGTCCGACGATTGGCGATTAGCTTAATTGTTCTGCTAAACTGTATCGTTGCATTTTTGAGGAGCGAAAGAGATGTCAGAGCTTGAGAGGTGGTGGAGGGCGTACCAGGGTCGAAACCGATGCTGTGGAGGGGGAGTGACGTTGAAGACATGACAGCGCATCAAGGCGGTTCTGAGGCTTCAGAAATAATGAGATGGATAATGTCATGCTCGGACATAAAAGGAGGTATGCTCTTTTCAAGCTTTTGACATCGCTACTCGGACAGGATGCGGAAGCTTGTACTCCAATAGCTACGACGTCTATATGACATCTCTCATTTGCTACACTGCTCGCATTTGCGACAAAATTGACGTTATGTGCCGCCGATGACGATAATGCTTGTCGTTATCGTAAAGAAAATGACGGATGGATGATGCGAACAAGACAAAACCTAATTTCGACCGCCTAAGTACTTGTTATAGTAAAAAGAACGACAACCACATATACATTAGGCGCTACATTAGGGTTGATGAGGTGCGAAACATGTGCTTGCTTGTTCCGCAGAAATAGGTGGGGCTTTACGACCACGTAATGTATCTCACCAATTCCGTTGATTGCCTTGCCTTCCGACAGAACGAAAGCTACCGTCAATAAGCTGAGTGCGCCCTTCTGCGGCACTAAACTGTCATTGTTCGCTTAAATTTATCTGTTTTATTTTATTTTAGAGCCGACTTACCGGTAATGTATTTTTGCCAAAGTAGAATTCTATCAATGAATCTTATAAGTGGCAGCAATCACATCGATACGTGGGATCTGATTCTGCATATCGCTAATGCGAAATTTGATGTTTTTCAAGTGGATAATCTTTAGTGTGATTGTTGCCTTGGGGGCTTATCTAATAAGTGTATTGGACTGTATCATCAATGTCTGCCAACCTTAAAAGGACCTCATAAGCGCTGTTAATGCATTAACCTAAACTGATATTATTAAACACATCAGAAAGCATTCTTCCTTGGCACTGCACTTGCATTTGCGCAAAGGCAAGCCATGCGCTCATCGGTCTCAAATGGCCCCCGGTATGCCTGGAGCTCTATTATAATTGCGTGGGGAGCGTATGGTAGATGTATGCATGTTTGCACTCATACAAAATTTGATTCTCTGCACATTTAGCGATTGACGCGATTATTAAAACAGATGTGTGAGCTGCATCATGATCTCGCAAATAGGTTAGAGCAGAAATTCAGATATCGAATCAGCGCAGTGTTTGCGAATCTTCGAGATAACATATTTCTCTCTACTCAGGTTTTCCTCTTGGTGCGAGCACAGTGAACTCGCGATTCTTTTTTTTCTGCTTGAAACATTCAGTTGCTGCGAAGTAAAATAAGCAAAGTAAAAACCGCTTCAGGGGCGCCGCACATCTAACGTAGAATGTTTAAAAGCTCGAAATACAGAATAAACTTGAGAAGGCCAGAAAAAAAAAATTAGGAGATATTTTATCCTGAAGGAGTTGGGGCAAAAAGACGAAATAGAAGCGACATCATCATCATCATCATCATCATCATCATCAGCCTGGTCCCATACTTCTCCAACTACCCCGGTCATGTACTAATTGTGGCCACGTTGTCCCTGCAAACTTCTTAATCTCATCCGCACACCTAACTTTCTGCCGCCCTCTGCTACGCTTTCCTTCCCTTGGAATCCTTTCCGTAACTCTTAATGACCATCGGTTATCTTCCCTCCTCATTACGTGTCCTGCCCATGCCCATTTCTTCTTCTTGATCTCAACTAAGATATCATTAACTCGCGTTTGCTCCCTCACCCAGTCTGCGCTTTCCTTATCCCTTAACGTTATACCAATCATTCTTCTTTCCATAGCTCGTTGCGTCGTCCTCAATTTAAGTAGAACCCTTTTCGTAAGCCTCCAGGTTTCTACCCCGTACGTGAGTACTGGTAAGACACAGCTGTTATAGACTTTTCTCTTGAGGAATAATAGCAACCTGCTGTTCATGATCTGAGAATGCCTGCCGAACGCACTCCAGCCTATTCTTATTCTTCTGATTATTTCAGTCTCAAGATCCGGTTCCGCAGTCACTACCTGTCCTAAGTAGATGTATTCCCTTACCACTTGCAGTGCCTCACTACCTATTGTAAACTGCTGTTCCCTTCCGAGACTTTTAAACATTACTTTAGTTTTCTGCAGATTAATTTTTAGACCCACCCTCCGGCTTTGCCTCTCCAGGTCAGTGAGCATGCTTTGCAGTTGGTCCCCTGAGTTACTAAGCAAGGCAATATCATCAGCGAATCGGAAGTTACTAAGGTATTCTCCATTGACTCTTATCCCCGATTCTCCCCGATCCAGGTCTCTGAATATCTCCTGTAAATACACTGTGAATAGCATCGGAGAGATCGTATCTCCGTGCCTGACACCTTTCTTTATTGGGATTTTGTTGCTTTCTTTATGGAAGACTACGGTCGCTGCGGAGCCGCTATAGATATCTTTCAGTATTTTTACATACGGCTCGTCTACACCTAATTTACGCAATGTCTCCATGACTGCTGAGGTTTCGACTGAATCAAACGCTTTCTCGTAATCAATGAAAGCTATATATAAAGGTTGGTTATATTCCGCGCATTTTTCTATCACCTGATTGATAGTGTGAATATGGTCTATTGTTGAGTAGCCTTTACGGAATCCTGCCTGGTCCTTTGGTTGACGGAAGTCTAAGGTGTTCCTGATTCTATTTACAATTACCCTAGTAAATACTTTGTAGGAAACGGACAGTAAACTGATCTGTCTATAATTTTTCAAGTCTTTGGCGTCCCCTTTCTTATGGATTAGGATTATGTTAGCGTTATTCCAAGATTCCGATACGCTCGAAGTCATGAGGCATTGCGTATACAGGGTGGCCAGTTTCTCTAGAACAATCTGCCCACCATCCTTGAAGAAATCTGCTGTTACCTGATCCTCCCCAGCTGCCTTGCCCCTTTGCATAGCTCCCAAGGCTTTCTTTACTTCTTCCGGTGTTACCTGTGGGATTTCGAATTCCTCTAGACATTTCTCTCTTCCATTATCGTCGTGGGTCCCACTGGTACTGTATAAATCTCTATAGAACTCCTCAGCCACTTGAACTATCTCATCCATATTAGTAATTATATTGCCGGATTTGTCTAATAATGCGTACATCTGATTCTTAGTTTTTTCACTGTTTTTAGGCTTCCTCCGCTCCTGAGAGCATGTTCAATTCTATCCATATTATACTTCCTTATGTCAGCTGTCTTACACTTGTTGAATAACTTCGAAAGTTCTGCCAGTTATATTCTAGCTGTAGGTTTAGAGGCTTTCATACATTGGCGTTTTTTGATCAGATCTTTCGTCTCCTGCGATAGCTTACTGGTATCCTGTCTAACGGAGTTACCACCGACTTCTATTGCACACTCCTTAATGATGCCCACAAGATTGCCGTTCATTGCTTCAACACTAAGGTCCTCTTCCTGAGTTAAAGCCGTATACCTGTTCTGTAGCTTGATCTGGAATTCCTCTATTTTCCCTCTTACCGCTAACTCATTGATCGACTTCTTATGTACCAGTTGCTTCCGTTCCCTCCTCATGTCTAGGCTAATTCGAGTTCTTACCATCCTATGGTCACTGCAGCGCACCTTGCTGAGCACGTGCACATCTTGTATGATGCCAGGGTTAGCGCGGAGTATGAAGCCTATTTCATTTCTAGTCTCGCCGTTCGAGCTCCTCCACGTCCACTTTCGGCTATCTCGCTTGCGGAAGAAGGTATTCGTTATCCGCATATTATTCTGTTCCGCAAACTCTACTAATGACTCTCCCCTGCTATTCCTAGTGCCTATGCCATATTCCGCCACTGCCTTGTCTCCAGCCTGCTTCTTGCCTACCTTGGCATTGAAGTCACCCATCAGTATACTGTATTTTGTTTTGACTTTACCCAACGCCGATTCCACGTCTTCATAGAAGCTTCATAGAATGCAGAGCATTCGTGGCAAGAGCGTATTCAGCAAGAGCCGACGCGGCAATTCCGGTTACACCGATAGCGATGCACGAAGGAAGACTACAAGTCAATGCCTTAGCGGTTGACAAAGGAGCAGGCGATTGATGCTGGCGTGTGCAGAGGCCAATTTGTGAAAGAGTAGCGAGAGCCAAAAAGCAACGTCACTGAAAGCCCACCTGGTACAATCACACAAGCTCCGCAAACTGGCAGCCTTGTAGCTCTGACCGGCAACGAAAGAGACGCGAAGGCAAGATATATTGCCGCAGTCGTAGGAACTCACACAAAGGGAGACAAGAGCTACGAGAGATAAATACAAAGAAGCGGCGGGAGGGAAAAAAAAATAGAAGAAGAGCATAGGGAGTAACCGAAATGAAGGCCGGTATATTACGCATAAGGACGACCTAAATGAGCACCGCATGTGCTGTTGCTTCGCTGTATTGCCGTGGAGACACGACAAAATGCTTACACATGAAACAGCATCCAATGAAAGTGCGTTCGGGGTTCGTGGAGGTAGGGTGCGGACGCTTGCAAATACTCCTGTCGGTTTGTGATAGGCGCCTAATTTCGCTTGTGCGAACAACAGCGTGCAAGAAACGCAGTAATCCGCCCCGCCGTCCCTTCCACCAAAAGTGCAGATAGAGGTTTTAGACCTTTAGACATTTTAGACCCGACACCACAGATGTGTCAAATATAAAATTATTAAGATCCCGCGCAGTGTAGGTACCAAAGTTATGCGAAGTGGCCTAGCACGTAGCTGGCTACCCAGCATCGTTTCGCTTCCTGCAACGTCTTACCAGATGGACAAACATGTATGTGTAAGCCGAGTGGTTCAGCGAGTGGCGTGAGCGCTTATGTGACGACAGATACAAGGTGACGATGATAGTATGGCGGCGACGGCATGCCCAGTGAATGACTGAATTTCATCGAAGGAACGTCACAAAGTTTTTCGTTACATTCTGGGACAAGCCAGAAGGCGGTATAATTTTGGGCAAACTGGCGCGCTCTCGCTTTTACAAGCAGCTTGCTGTTATGCGATGTGACACGCGTGTACAGTGGTAAGACTCGCGGATTGGATTCCTGTGTTTTTTGCTCGTGCACGCATGCTCTCACTCTTTCGTGCCATATGACGTCACGCATGCGCTAGTCCCCTGAAAGCTTCGGTTGGCACTGGTGCGAGAAAATCATGCATGCGCCATTTGCACAACGTATTTCGATAGCATTAGGCTACGGATACATTACAGCAAAATTATGTCAAAGCGATCTGTGTTGTAAAGAAACGACGCACGCGTGGTGATATGTTTGTTATTGCAGTTTACCGGCGTATTTGTTTAACCCTCTCAAGCTTAGAGGAACTGTCTGCGAACACATCTTGAGAAATAGAATGCCTCGCGAAGGTTGCCGCCCATTCCTCTAGCAGAAAGAAATTGGAATTCATGTGTCTTTCTGAAAAAAAAAGAAGTTCTAGTTTCACCGCTAGGTGAAGCAATGAAAGCGCTAGCATGGTTTAGCATTGCGCTGAAGTTGTGTCAGAACGCTAGCGCCATGAGGAGCGGGCCAGCGCCATTGTGCGTGTTGCTCCTAGATGATGCACCAGATGAGGTTGACTTCCCATTGGGTACCCAAAAACAAGTAAGCAATGAGACGAGACCGAAGCAAAGCCTGCGCGTTGGTCAACGTCGGCTGAAAGGACTACATAACTTTAGTCTCACGCTCGTTGTGGAGACGTACACAGAGCTGCTGCGGAGGAACATTATATTGCGTGGGCACAATGGTCGTGACCGCAGTGCAGGAACCGCAACGCTGCGCGGGCTCCGACAGAGCAGATAGAGTGGAGTGTGACGATACCTCCACTAGGCTTGGTTGCTTTTGAAGCCAAACGTGCTTCACGTCTCTGGAGGCGTGTTAATCCTCGACGCACGGGCGACGCGTCGTCGATTGCAAGGCAATGCGACAATATGCCGGTGCCGACGCCAACGCCGACGTCGCCTCGAGAGACTGCAGATATCGTTATTGTGATACGACAAGTTCGCGAATATCAACAACCATAAAAGCTTTACAAAATTTGGTTAAATGCATCGGAATGCACTATTACATGGCGCAACCACCACACACGGGCTAAGGTCATTGCAATTAGTGAAATAAAGAAAACAAGGCGAATGAACATTTACAAAAAGAGAGAATATAAAGTTCAAGCAGGCATGTGCAATTAAGTTACTAATTCCTGTCGCGCCCGTCTGAAACGTTGCTTCAGTCGTACACTCTTCCACGTATTCTAGGTCCCGGCAGACTCGTTTGATAAGGTCTTCCGCATTTAATTGGGCGTCTAATTGGAGTTCATTAAAGCGTGCGTTCCGTTAAGGAAGCGCCGCAGTCGCTAAAAGTCGCCTGCTAGAGCTTAGGTACCGCAGCTTTACTGCCGCCACAGCACACTGGCGACGGGAAAGAGTGAGGGGGAAGTAAATCCCTTCGGCAGCTCGCCGGCACCTAGCAAGAGACTTCCGGGTCAAAGAAACAAAGGGAACATGAAAGAACACTGCGAACGCTAGGCGGTGGATCTTGCGTGACTGGCCTGCAGTATACACTTTAGGGAAGGCGCATGCTCTTGGGAGAGTGTTTGGCAGCGCCATCCGGATAACGTCTGATGGGCATTTTCTTGATAAGCTCCTCTAATTAGCGACTGGGGAGCCCCGTTCTTTGCCCTAGGCTCTTGGAGCAAAGGTGCGCCAGTAACGGAGAGTGTCTTCGAGGTCTTGCCCGAGGCGAAAACAAGGGCAGGTGAAAGAACGGAGGTTTTCAATTCCATTTTCTTCGCTCATTCTATCCTACTGCTGCTATTTGCTCTGCGGCCTTTTTTTTTATTGAAATGAAAATAAAAGAAAGAGACGTAGTCAGTTTATAATGGTGGCGGCTACTCCTTTTCTCATAGCAGAAACAACAATATAAAAAAAATATCTAGGAAAATGAAAAAAACTAGAGAAAAATAACTTCATAGGGTGAGAAAGCCACAGCACAGTTCTATACGCCTATGAACATCACAGTGTAAAAGTCAAATGCAAGTTGCACCACAATGAGTTCGTAAACAGTCACAAGCACACGCAAACGTCCAGGATGTAGACTTCGATGAGCGTATAAACAGATGAGGAATTACAATGTTAAAATAATTCACGCACAACAAAAAATGTATAACACGTAATACACAAGCACTAATAATTACAAATAATACAAGAATGCTTTAGTGACATCGTGTGATTATTCAACGCAATATCTATTATTTGTTGAGGATGCTTGTGTCTTCATAAATATGTTCAATTGCGTTCAATGCTTTTCGCTGTGCTATTTTCGATGGCCATGGGCACCGCTAATTTGCGAGTGAGAAAGGACGGCAAGGATCGATGGAGTGTAGCTCTTGTTCTAGCTGCTGTCTTTGTATCTCGTATATGGGGCATTCGAGGAGTAGATGGCAAACATCCTCATCGTCGTCGCCACAGGAGCAAGCTGGGGAAGGAGCCCGTTAGATGCGATGCAGGAAATGTTTGGTGTATGCTGTCCCAAGGCGCAGTCGGTGAATTAGTGTCTCGGTACTTTGAGAAAGTTGTGCATCCAGCTGGTATTCAAGGTGAGGGTCTACTTCGTAATATATTGATTCTTTAGTGTTTTCATTAAACCATGTGGACATACACAAGTCTTTCTTTAGTACTCTCAAAATCCGTTTGTGTCTATTGGTGATAAAGGGATGAGTTCAATTTCTGCATCTTTATGGGCTGATTTTGCCAATGAGTCCGCTAGTTTGTTGCCTGCTATTCCAGCATGGCCCGAGACCCACCGTAATATCACTTCATGTTTCCTTTCATTAGCCTGAGTTAAACTGTTCAGTATTGCGTAGGTTATTTGTGCGTGTCGTTGTCTGTCATCAATATTTTCAAGACATGCTAAAGCCGATAAGGAGTCCGTGCAAATTACCCACTTTGTTGGTGTCTCATATGTTTTGATAAGATGAGTTGCTTGGAGAACTGCCAATAATTCCGCTATTGTTGGTTACGACGTGCGTCCTAGTCGACAAGCATGCTCTACCTGCAAGGATGGTATAACATAAGCTGCAGTCGCACTTTCTTTGACTACAGAACCGTCCGTGTAGACGTGAATAGATTCCTGGTACTTGTCAAATAGGTGATGTAACGCTAATTGTTTTGCTGCTAATATGGAAACGTCGCTTTTATTTTTAAGGGCTTCGATTGGCGTTTCTATTTTCGGCGCTTGCAGAAGCCATGGTTGGGTCGGAGTGCCAAAAAAGTGATCGTGAGAGTCGTGATTTATGCTCTTGAAACAAGGCGTGTATCTGTGCACCCGGACGGTTCTCTATCAGAGAGAGAAGGGGGCGTGGAGAATGCTGAGTAGAAATTCTGTATAGATGTCGGCATGTTTCCAGGCTCCGAATCACCGTGAAATGCGGCCTAGTACAGGGCCCCTTGTTTTCTGAATGGTAACGTTTTCTTCGAGATGGGCCTGTGTAGCCTACCGTACCATTTTTACTTTAGAGTTGGGTGTTGGTACGTTGGGCTAATTTATCAAAAATAACAAATGAAATGAAAGCTTCCTGCCCGATAACTGGAGCTTCTGAGTTCTGCTTCTTAATTCCTGTACGTAGGCTGTGAATATTTTTGCGCTTGCAAGCATTTATTAGTAGGTTTCCTAGACAATGTATTCGCAATGTATTGTATGGATTAGAACACTGTTTTTTTTTGGCCCACAATAATTATTTCGCTACCTATTAGGTATCTTTATGCGTTCTTCTGTGGAAATTGGCGTCACAGTTCAAGAGATAGAACGGAAGTATACTGACCTCCTAATTAGAACAGAAAATGTCTACGAGGACAAGTATGACATCATCATTCACTGCAGTGCTAGGGAAAGTGAGATGAGCCCACGCTAACACTGACAGGAGACTACTGCGAAAGATCACAGCACGAGAATTACGACTATTCTAAATAAGCTTGGTTACATTACTGTATCAGTGACAAAACTAACACTCACAGGAGAACAACGTCGCCGTAAACCCCATGGCCCTACCACCGAAGGTTCATCCAGGCCACCTAAAAGTCATTCACCATGATTCTTTTCTTTTGCTTTGCTCTGACTCCGCTTAAGAATGCGACATGCTTGCGAACTAGTGCTTTATGTTTTATCCGCGCGCACCACGATCAAACCCGCCACGAAAAAAGCAACAAATAAATTCCAATATTCTGTTGTCGTTCATGTCATTGTTGGCTTTATTAGTCATAAATAACTAATCAAAATCAGGTCTTTCGGTTTCCTTGTGGGGGTCTTGAAACCGGCAGCATTGATGCATTCAGGTAATTTGTCTGGGTCTATTGACGAATTGCCTTCACCCAAAAAGTTCACGTACAACGGGACGCCTGCAGTGTATAGGATGGTCTACATTTACTGCCATCAGACACCGTGTTGTTAGTGTGGGTGAGCGCCTTGGGAGCACCAGCCTCAGGAAGTATCGGCTGTCTTGCGACGGTATCAGTATTTCTAGTAGACGAGAATCGTCTACGGTGACGGCGGACACTACGCCGTCGTACTTTGGCGGCGGCCGCTCTGTGAGTTGAGTTGTCTCTCACCATTTGTTTGAGGACTTTCCGCTCTGTCTTGTGTCTCGGGCAGTCTTTCGACGATGCTTCATGGGGACCGGAGCAATTGGCACATTTGAAGTGAGTCGCACGGCAAGCATCTGCACTGTGCTGCTCAGAACATCTCGCGCACACGGTCGAATTTTTGCATATGCCGCTGAAATGCCCGATCTTCAAACAATTACGACACTGAAGTGGTCTTGGAACGAACGGTCGCACTGGATGACGAAAAAATCCAACTTTCACGTGGGACGGCAAGCTACCTCCCTTGAAAGTTATCCTCACACAGCGTGAATCTCCTAGGCGACTGATTTCAATAATAGGAACATCTGCTGTGGCGGGTTTGACCAAAATAGGCAGATCGTTGTCGTCGATTGACTCATCGACATCATAAATCACACCTGATGTAGTATTGCTGTCCTGTGGTATTATGGTGCGAACATTTATCTTGCCCAGCATTTTCACTGTACTCAAGATATCCAATGCTGCTCTGTTCTTGACATCAACCGCGAGAATGTTCTTACGGGTGTTAACTCTCATATCCGTGATCTCATTTGGAACAACAGCCTCTAGTGTTACAGATACGGCTTGCCTGTTTAGCCGATTCAGGTTGTCGGTCGGCGTCACGGGTAAGAAGAGGATCGTATGAGCCGTGTCATGGGCCTTTGCTGCCGCCGTCGTCCTTGTTGAAGACGAGGAGGCAGTGACGATTCTCCTCTTTCCTTTTTGCCTCACAACTGTCAGGTAGTACGGGAAGGAAGGCCCTAGAAGAAAGTGGGAAGAAGAATGGAAAAATAAAGGGGGAAGTCTTGTAAAATTATTGGCGTAATATAAGTGTCTTAGGTGATGAAGGGACGGAATCGGGTAAAATAAAATTTGACAGTTAACGCAAGAGAAAACACGCATACTTGATGATATCATGTGGGTGAGTTAGCCGCACAGTTGTAATTATCGCAATGGCCAGACTACAAGTTCATGTTGGCACAACTATGGCACAGTGGAGTCTTTAGAGCACATCTCGCTTAAGTGCTCAAATTAGAGATAAGAGAGACAGCGGTATTAGATTAAAATGGAAAAGCACACCCAGAGGCCGTTGACATTGACATTGGGTCTCTGGCCTTGTGCAGTCAAAATCGCGCAAAATCCTAAGTTCTTGCTTTTGTATATTGAAACAATAGGTTTGCTTTTTAATCCATGCAAATATACATGAACACTCTCCTGTGATCGCGGCACGTGGTAGCGTTGTGCAAGTTATGCAAAAAATGAAAATAGGTTTTACAGGGTTACGTAAAAAAAAAAAAAGTAATGTTCGCGTATTAGTCGTGGCGTGTGCGTTTTTCTTATCTTAGCACAACGAGGTCTTTGTGTTTTAGGGCGTTACAATTACGTAAGAAGGGGAAGGCACAATATGCGAAAATTATCTATAGAATTGGACAGAGCAGAGGGCGTTCCAACTATCATGCACTAAGATTTAATATATGCAAATATCACGCAGGTGGACAGAACCAAAGTAATGCTTAAAGAAGGGAATTGCGCTAAAAAAAGACACGGACGAGTAAGGACATGGACGGGCGCAAGTAAGGACATTGCGCCCGTCCATGTCCTTACTCGTCCGTGTCTTTGTTTAGCGCAATTCCCTTCTTTAAGTATGTACGACCGACTCGCCCAACAACGTGCTCTCCAAAGTAATGCTGTTTGCCGTCGCTTGGCGATACTCAGGTTATGTTTTGCATGCCGCCTAATTACGTAATTGGACTTAATTCATTATTCAACTTCTCAAATATTATACTTAGATGAAGCGTGTCAATGGAAAAATTACATAAAGCTATATAAAATTGTTTTTCCGAGCATGAAACAAGCCGCCAATACACGCAAGGTGCCTCAAGCGGCCAGTCGCGCGGCAATTTTGCGTGTATTCGCGGGATTCCTTGCGTGCGACAAAATATAGGAGGAAATCATCAGAATGTCACAAGTAACGTAAAATGAGTATCTTTAAATAAGAAAATAAGAAGCTGATAATAAAACAACATAAGCAGTTAGCGTAGACTATGCAAAGAGAAAAACGTAATGCCATGTAAAACAATACGACACTTTATAAATTATCCAGATATTTGAAGTGTGTGAAACGTTACTCTCACTGCGTGCAAAATTATCTGCAATTCATTGCCATACAATATTCATGTATTATTCCATGCTGCACGCTAAAGCAAAAAAAAATAACACAAGGTCTCAAGCTTTACTGACTGTGTCAGTTAACATCTACGTAACTATACCTGCAAGGAGAGCAATGTCCTTGTTTTCATGTCATTGTAATCACGTGTTCACAGGGAATAAAGAAATAGATGACTGTCGAATACATTATTTTTTTTATCCTAAAGAAAATTTATGAGCGCGCAAATATGTCTTGCGCAACGTAAATAGGTCGCGCAGGATGCAAACCACTGCAGCTCAAATAGATTGTACAGCTGATAAGAACAAACTTAACTGGATCAAAAAAGAATAAACTTAGAAGTGCCAGCTCTCTAGCGCTTGAGCATTCACCATCAAGAAAACGAAACTACTTTCCCTGAAAATTGCTGTGAGCTTTTTCCACTGAAAACTCAGAGTTAGAAAACACACTACTTGGATGAAAGTAGGCCGCTGTGAACCAAGAGATTAGTGTTCTGAGAAACACCACGGCTGTGCAAAGTATACTGATGGCAAACAGAAGGCAACTTTCTTTACCTAGCATATGCCCAGATAAAGAGTAGAAAAACGGAAAATACAGCTCAGTGTGACGCTGTGGCGCTTGTCACGTATCGTTAAGCTTTCCGAGCACGGGAAGCGAAGGCAAGAACGTAAGCTGGGCCGTGTTTGCGCTGCTTGGTTATTTTTTTAATCATTCGAAGCATAACATGACGCGTGTCGTATTTTACACCTCGCATGTTGCCGCCGTGACAGTTCGCAAGGAAGCTGAACTGTTGTCGACCATGTTTTAAATAAGTAGGAGTACATTTTATTTATCTTTTATTTGTAGTTTAGCGCTCTTTTGTTATGGCAATTCCCCTCCGAGTTCTTTTCTAACTCCTGTTGTGCACTGCATAAATTAGGTTTGGAAAGCTCCCTACATTTCTATGGCTGACTGTGGTGCGCTAGGCTCAGTGACTCATGTATGGACTGCTAAACAATCAAACCACATGAATAATATTTCGAACAAATAAATCGTTTTAATACCTCTAGATGCGCAACGAGCGCTCGGAAGATTTTAATAAGAGAGAGAGGAACAGGTCTACCATAAGGACACCTGAATTTAGAATTAGACAACGGTCTCTTAGTTGAGGACTTTAGAAAATGATAGGACAACATGTGATCCTGGCTTATCAGCTGCACATATGCTTTCCCCATAATCTTGTTTTCTGCTTTTCTTTTTCTTTCTTGGATACAGAATCAAGAAATTTGCAATTGTAGACAATGCCCTCGTAGGATCATTATTACAGTGAACATACTTCTCGTCGTCACATCCTGGTACCACTCTGTACATTGTTGCTTCCATCATTGCCTAAAGAAAAGCAGGATGTAGCACTGAAGAAACGAAGCGGAAAAACCAAACTCACAGTAGGAGGAAAGCCAAACTGCTTTAAAAACTACTACATGCAGAAAGTAATAAGGTTACAGTTCGTCTGCCAGACATGTTCGTTTCCTCAAATTAATTCGGTCTCCCTTTGCAAAGTTAAACTTCGGGTGTCTTGCGATGTTTGTTTGCGTGGGAGAGGGCGTGGGACGTCCTAAGCACAGAAAATATGCGCCTGTGTGCGTGCCTAGCGCCCACATGCGTCAATAGGATGTAAGGTCTGATTGAAACACGTGAAACCCTCAACAACTATCACTGCTACCACAACGAACGATAAACAGGTATGATCAACAGAGGTGATCATCATCATCATCATCATCAGCCTAGTTACGCCCACTGCAGGGCAAAGGCCTCTCCCATACTTCTCCAACTACCCCGGTCATGTACTAATTGTGGCCATGTTGTCCCTGCAAACGTCTTAATGTCATCCGCCACCTAACTTTCTGCCGCCCCCTGCTACGCTTCCCTTCCCTTGGAATCCAGTCCGTAACTCTTAGTGACCATCGGTTATCTTCCCTCCTCATTACATGTCCGGCCCATGCCCATTTCTTTTTCTTGATTTCAACTAAGATGTCGTTTACCCGCGTTTGTTGCCTCACCCAATCTGCTCTTTTCTTATCCCTTAACGTTACACCCATCATTCTTCTTTCCATAGCTCGTTGCGTCGTCCTCAATTTCAGCAGAACCCTTTTCGTAAGCCTCCAGGTTTCTGCCCCATATGTGAGTACTGGTAACACACAGCTGTTGTACACTTTCCTTTTGAGGGATAGTGGCAACCTGCTGTTCATGATTTGAGAATGCCTGCCAAACGCACCCCAACCCATTCTTATTCTTCTGGTTATTTCAGTATCATGATCCGGATCCGTGGTCACTACATGCCCTAAGTAGATGTATTCCCTTACCACTTCCAGTGCTTCGCTACCTATCGTAAACTGCTGTTCTCTTCCGAGACTGTTAAACAATACTTTAGTTTTCTGCAGATTAATTTTCAGACCCACCCTTCTGCTTTGCCTCTCCTGGTCAGTGAGCATGCATTGCAATTGGTCTCCTGAGTTACTAAGCAATGCAATATCATCAGCGAATCGCAAGTTGCTAAGGTATTCTCCATCAACTTTTATCCCCAATTCTTCCCACTCCAGGCCTCTGAATACCTCCTGTAAACATGCTGTGAATAGCATTGGAGATATCGTATCTCCCTGTCTGACGCCTTTCTTTATAGGGATTTTGTTGCTTTCTTTGTGGAGGACTACGGTGGCTGTGGAGCCGCTATAGATATCTTCCAGTATTTTTACATATGGCTCATCTACACCCTGATTCCGTAATGCCTCCATGACTGCTGAGGTTTCGACTGAATCAAACGCTTTCTCGTAATCAATGAAAGCTATATATAAGGGTTGGTTATATTCTGCACATTTCTCTATTACTTGATTGATAGTGTGGATATGGTCTATTGTTGAGTAGCCTTTACGGAATCCTGCCTGGTCCTTTGGTTGACAGAAGTCTAAGGTGTTCCTGATTCTATTTGCGATTACCTTAGTAAATACTTTGTAGGCAACGGACAGTAAGCTGATCGGTCTATAATTTTTCAAGTCTTTGGCGTCCCCTTTCTTATGAATTAGGATTATGTTAGCGTTCTTCCAAGATTCCGGTACGCTCGAGGTTATGAGGCATTGCGTATACAGGGTGGCCAGTTTCTCTAGAACAATCTGACCACCATCCTTCAACAAATCTGCTGTTACCTGATCCTCCCCAGCTGCCTTCCCCCTTTGCATAGCTCCTAAGGCTTTCTTTACTTCTTCTGGCGTTACCTGTGGGATTTCGAATTCCTCTAGGCTATTCTCTCTTCCACTATCGTCATGGGTGCCACTGGTACTGTATAAATCTCTATAGAACTCCTCAGCCACTTGAACTATCTCATCCATATTAGTAACAATATTGCCGGCTTTGTCTCTTAACGCACACATCTGATTCTTGCCTATTCCTAGTTTCTTCTTCACTGTTTTTAGGCTTCCTCCGTTCCTGAGAGCCTGTTCAATTCTATCCATATTATAGTTCCTGATGTCCGCTGTCTTACGCTTGTTGATTAACTTAGAAAGTTCTGCCAGTTCTATTCTAGCTGTAGGATTGGAGGCTTTCATACATTGGCGTTTCTTGATCAGATCTTTCGTCTCCTGCGATAGCTTACTGGTTTCCTGTCTAACGGCGTTACCACCTCCTTCTATTGCGCACTCCTTAATGATTCCCATGAGATTGTCGTTCATTGCTTCAACACTAAGGTCCTCTTCCTGAGTTAAAGCAGAATACCTGTTCTGTAGTTTGATCCGGAATTCCTCTAGTTTCCCTCTTACCGCTAACTCATTGATTGGCTTCTTGTGTACCAGTTTCTTTCGTTCCCTCCTCAAGTCTAGGCTAATTCGAGTTCTTACCATCCTGTGGTCACTGCAGCGTACCTTGCCGAGCACGTCTACATCTTGAATGATGCCAGGGTTCGCGCAGAGTATGAAGTCGATTTCATTTCTAGTCTCACCATTCGGGCTCCTCCACGTCCACTTCCGACTAACCCGCTTGCGGAAAAAGGTATTCATTATCCGCATATTATTCTGTTCTGCAAACTCTACTAATAATTCTCCTCTGCTATTCCTAGATCCTATGCCATATTCCCCCACTGACTTGTCTCCAGCCTGCTTCTTGCCTACCCTGGCATTGAAGTCACCCATCAGTATAGTGTATTTTGTTTTGACTTTACCCATCGCCGATTCTACGTCTTCATAAAAGCTTTCGACTTCCTGGTCATCATGACTAGATGTAGGAGCGTAGACCTGTACAACCTTCATTTTGTACCTCTTATTAAGTTTCACAACAAGACATGCCACCCTCTCGTTAATGCTGTAGAATTCCTGTATGTTACCAGCTATTTCCTTATTAATCAGGAATCCGACTGCTAGTTCTCGTCTCTCCGCTAAGCCCCGGTAACACAGTACATGCCCGCTTTTTAGCACTGTATATGCTTCTTTTGTCCTCCTAACCTCACTGAGCCCTATTATATCCCATTTACTAACCTCTAATTCCTCCAATAACACTGCTAGACTCGCCTCACTAGATAGCGTTCTAACGTTAAACGTTGCCAGGTTCAGATTGCAATGGCGGCCTGTCCGGAGCCAGGTATTCTTAGCACCCTCTGCAGCGTCACAGATCTGACCGCCGCCGTGGTCAGTTGCTTCGCGGCTGCTGGGGACTGAGGGCCGGGGTTCGATTGTTGTATTCACAAACAGGCCTGGAGTGCGGCCTGATCCCGGTGACCAGAACCGGTAGCGCACTCTCTCACCAGAGCAGGATTGGCCACCCTGGTGCAGTACTTGGCCACAACCTCCTATATGAATACAACAATCGAGGTGATAGAGTGAGGCAATTTGCAGGTATTAAATTGCAGTTCGCCGAAACTGAGCAAATGTGTTGCAATGCTAAAGGTTACAGTTGGATAGCTACCAATACCAGCTACCTAATTGGTGTAGGTGCCTTATTATGGCCCTTGCAGTGGCTTGGGACAGCTCAAGTTAAACTAGAATCACAGGTCTCCCGAGTAGGCAGCTCCTCTGGGAATCCGTAGTTTCTCCCAGAAAGCATGAAACCCCTGAATCCCCGATTGGTCCACCTGCTTTATTCGGCGTAGCACAGACGGAGCTCATTTCTGGATTGTAAGGCGATTTGGTACGACGACTGAGTTAGACCGAAGAAGTGGAGAAATTTCTCTGGGAAACGAAGCCCCTGGAATTTCGCAATTTCTTTCCCCTGCAAGCCAACGCTGTCTGTACAAGACAGGCCTAGCTCGCCTGCAAGCTTTTCAGCAAGCGAGGTGAAGCGAAGGAACTTCAGCTGGACAAAGAGCGTAATCCGCCACTGAATATTTTACTTAAAATGAACGATAGTTTGAAAACGTCATGAAGTGTTTATTTTGTATGGTTCATGCAGGTAATTGTTGCAATGCTAAAGCTTACAGTTGGATGGTTACCAATACTCATCTGCTGATTCGTCGCCACCTACTCAAGCAGCATCCAGATCAGCGCGTCGCAAATGGAGAGAGAGAGAAAAACATTTATTGAATTATAAAATGGAATTCTCGCGGATCGAGGTCTTCTCTTCTTCACGCTGTCTTCTCGTCGAAGGGAAGCCTCTTCAGCACGGGTGGTCCCTCAGTCCAGGGCTCCACTGAGTTTGGCCGCGTCCCTAGCGTGCTCCACCATCCTTCTTTGGACGGCGAGTTAGCAGCTGACGAGCCGGCTCTCCCAATGCTCCGCACTCGGGGGTTTATGATCGCGGAATGCGTCGTTTCGTTCGCACTCCCAAGTTATGTGATAGAGTGTGGGTGTAGCCCCGCACCAGGGGCAGGTGTCCCTATACTGCGTTGGGAACATCTTGTTGAATATGAAAAGGTTGGGGAAGGTGTTTGTCTGGAGCCTGGAGCTTCCTCCTTCGTCAGCGCTTTATGGGGCGGTGGGTACTTGAATCTAGTCCCCCTGTAGTGTTGCAGTAATTCCGAATAACTGTCACTGAGGATCCCGGCGTAACTAGCGCGGTACTCCTGCTGCTGCCCAGCCCGGAATCTATTAGCCCGAGCTAGACCCTTATGCACCCCTTATGCCCTCGTGTCCAGGTATCCAGATCAGATTGTGTTTGACTTTCGCCTCCTCCGAGGGGTTACCCCCTCTGAGGATCCTAAGGGCAGTTTTGCATATTCTGCCCCTCATGTAGTTGCGACAAGTCTCTTTCGAGTCTGTGAGAATATTTAGCGATTTATTCTCCCTATATCCTTGCATCGCCGCCAGCGCCACGGCGATTTCCTCGGCTTCAGCTACGCTCCGTATCTCGGCCGAGACGCACGAGACAAGCTTTTCCTCCTTGTTCATTACTACCGCGATGGCCTTTGCCTCGCTTCCTATTAAACTTATGCTCGCGTCCGTGAAGAGAGTGTTCTCTTCTCTAGCCACTGTCTTTTCTATGTATTCGGCCCTAGCTTTCCTTCTGCCTTCGTGGAGCCTGGGATCCATGTTCTTCGGTATAGGCTTTACATTAAAGGTTTTCCTAATTACCGCCGGTACGTCCTCGTACCGGTCGACGTCTCCTATTTCGAAGCCCAGCCTACCGATCAGGTTTCGCCCCGTGTAGGTCCCCGTTAGTCTTTTCATTTGCGCTTTCCGCTGTGCTTCCGCCATTTCGACGAAGGTGTTGCTCACCCCTAGTTGCATCAGCTTTTCGTTGGAGGTGTTTCTCGGCAGGTGCAGCGCCGTCTTGTAGGCTTTCCTCAGGACGACTTCAATCTCTTCGTTGGTCGTTTTAGTCCTCACTTGGTAGGGTAGCGAGTACATGACTCTGCTGACGATCAGGCTGTTGACGAGCTTGAGAGTGTCTTCTTCTCTCATGCCGTGCCTCTTCTGGGAGACCCTGCTTATCATTCTGCTCACGTTCTCGGTCGACTTCTTGAGGAGGCCGATGGTGTGGTTGCACTTTCTGCTGCCTTGCAGCCACATGCCGAGGACGCGTATCATGTTGCGTTCGGGGATGAGTTGTCCTTCGAGGCTGACCTCCAGTTTCGCCTTGGTGGGATGTCTGCCGACTCTTAGCAGTTCGGACTTTTCGGTGGAGCACCTGAGGCCCCTCTCCTTCACGTAGTCTTCGATGCACTTGGCCGCATCTTGCAGCACCGCTCGCTTTTCTTCTAAGGTTCCGCAGGTGGTCCAGACCGTGATGTCGTCCGCATACATCGCGTGCCGGATTCCCTGGATCTTTTCGAGTCTCTGCGCTAGGCCCAGCATCGCCACGTTAAACAGTACGGGCGAGATTACCGAGCCTTGGGGCGTACCTCTGCTAGGCGTTGCAAAGATACCGCTCCTCAGCTCGCCCAGGCCGACCGTCGCCGTTCTGCCCGAGAGGAAGTCCCTGACGTAGTCGTGGGTCTTCCTGCCGCAGTTTGTATTGTTGAGGCCCTCCATGATGGCCTCGTGGCTGACGTTGTCAAAGGCCCCTTTGACGTCGAGGGCCATGACGACGTTTTCGCCCTTTCTCGGCATTGTAGTCAGGACTTCCTTCTCGAGCTGCAGTAGAACGTCTTGCGTCGACAGGTTTATAAAGACAAGGGCGTGTGGCAAGTTCTTTGTGTACGTCGTGTGGCTGCTACGAGACACTTCAGCACCTTATATTTGAGTGTCCCGCTTTCAGTGCGCTGCGCATGTCGCTAGTGAGAAACTATCATCTCCTTGGCCTGCGGTGTGCGACACTCGAGGAATGTTTATACCCCAGTGGTTGTGCATCTAAACGTGATCAGGCCCATCGCGCCCTACTAAACTTTCTATAGTTAACTAACTTAGGTTCACGTTTTTAGCGTGAACATTCAACGTTCTGTAGTAGCGTGACCTTTAGTCACCGGCCCTAATGTGTGTGATCAGTACTGTGCCCTAACGCTTCTTCCTTCGAAGGTGGGAGGTGGCAGGTTCAAACACCTTGTAGTGTATGTTGTGAACCGACTACCGGTGAAACGGTGATTGCGTGCAGCTGTACTTGGCGTCTCATCGTGGAGAGCACAATTAGCCGCATAGCGAACTAGCCATGGATGCGGTTGATAATTGTCGAGGCTGTTCGATGCGGCGTCACCTTAATTCCGGCTGCAGAGACGAAACTCAGCAGAACAACGTGCGTACTTTACTGTGTTCTACTTTAGTCTTTAGATTTGTCCTGTTGCTCTTCCTTGCCTCTTTCCTCCCCTCCTTCCTATCTTCCATTTCTGTGTTGCTGTCACCTCCCTTCAGAAGAGTAGGCAGGCGTTGTGCCCCTTCCGGTGGCAGTTGCCAGCCTGCTCCTCGCTTTCCCTTTTCTGTCAACTGTGTATATGTGTATATGTGTTCAAAACAAATAATAATAATAATAAAAATAATTCTTTCATTTTTGTTTATTTATCGGTTCTCCATTGTTCTATTGAAGACAATTTCACTCATGATTTAATAGTTTCTTGCATAGGTTAGCGAGGACTGTTCTTTGTAGAAAACAGCGGCTTCTGGGCAGTCCCCATTTTTAGCAAGAGTTTGAGTTCACGTTAAACGGCTGGAGACAAGTGCTGCTTGCCGGGTCTGCTGGTTCATGCTGACACTTGAGAAAACCAGCGAAAAAAATTTAGATGCAAACATGTCAGAAAGAAGAAACACCACAACGCTGGACTAGCAACTGACATAAATTTGAAACACGGATCCCTCTCGAAACCGCCACTGCATGAGCAATGCGTTGGTGGTGTGGCGTAACCCTGTCATTTTCACACTGAGCATACTCGTATATAGTCGAAGAATACCTACGAGCTTTCTTGAAAAGTAAAGTTCAAGCGCTTGAAATAACATGACGGAGGTGGCGATCCTACAATTTACCTCTCGTCGCCGAGGCGTTTTTAATTCGACTGTTTTTGTTCGTTTCGTGTGTTTCCGGTAACTACACGTTTATCCGTTCTCATTTTTTTTCCACGTCGATTTGAAGCACTTCGGGTCATTGCTTCTTCCCTAACGTAATATATTCGTTGATTTATTATGAGCCACGAAGGGACGTCGCCAGTTTTGTTTATTGCTTATTTAGTTTTTAGATGAACACCTCTTTCCGGCTCGGCACTGAAAAGTGAACGAGCAGTAAGTACCAGTAACACTAATGTAGCTCGCATCACAAGTGCGGCTTGGCTTCAGAGAACAAATAAAGCAATGCGATCGAAATGCTGGTAAGGAGACTGCGAACTGTGCACGGTGGAAGATTACGACTCGCCGAAACGAACGGGAGTTCTCGTCACACGAGCGTGGTCGCAAACAGGAGCCCCCATGCGTGAACGAATTTGCCTCGTGCACGCTGACAAACCCTCCGTTCCCGCAATCTCCGCGGAAATATCTCGGCTCATTGCTTCGTTCCGCGCTTCCTCATTTATGCTCCACTCGCCGAGCTGAGGCTGGCGCGCCGCAGCAAAGGCTTCCCCGTCCGCTTCTTAGATTATGTTTGCTCGAGAGGGCATGAAAGTTGTGCGACTTCAGCGCTGTCGCTGCAGAAAAGACGTACACGGCGCGACGCGACATCGTGGTTGCGCTGTTCCTAAGTGAAGGGAAGAACGGCTGTCTCCACCCTCCCCCCCACCTCCCATCATCTGTCGCTGAAATCTTTTTTTCTTATTATTCCCACACGACTGCGCATTTCTTTATGCTTGCACACGAGCGCAAAACATGCACTCTTTGCAGTCGCTGACAAGCTCAACGCCGTTACCACAATGAAAATTTTCTCCTGTAAGCTCGAATCGCAACGTTGGGCTCCCTTCTGTGAGTCGCTAGATCCACGCAAGCCTTTATCGCAACTATGGAGAACGGTGCGCGGACTGCGGACACTTCCCGTACAGCGATTCCCATTCAAGGCGCTTGCCCTCTCTCAAAAGAGATCGGAGATTGACGTGGCAGAGGATTTCTGCGCCAGATTATCCGGCCAACTCACAGCTACCAACATTCCATCGCCTTCGAGCAGCTGTCCGCCACCACGTGATCACCGGAAGGATCTACCATTCTCGATCCACGAACTTAAGGCAGCATTAGCTTTGTGTAGCCGCACATCAGCGCCAGGACCTGACGGAATTTCCTACCGAGCTCTGTGTCGCCTGGGGGAGCGAGCGAGAGGAGTTCTTCTTGAGGTGTACAATGAATCTTGGAGAAATGGCACGCTACCAACAACCTGGAAGACAAGTCGCCTTGTTCCACTGCTGAAGCCTGGCAAGTCGCCGTTGGAGCTCTCATCATATCGCCCGATCGCTTTGGCGAGCTGTGTGGGCAAAGTAATGGAGAGGATGGTCCTAGGACGCCTGGAGTGGTACTTGGAGTACCACAACACCTACCCAGATGCCATGGCGGGCTTCCGACGCGGTCGATCATCGATCGATAACGTCGTCGACCTGGTGACCTACATTCAACATGAGAAATGCCGTAAGCGTCTCTGCGCATCCTTATTCCTCGACGTTAAAGGGGCGTATGGCAACGTTACGCATGAAGCCATCCTCTCTGCTCTCGCAGAGGTGGGAGTGGGTGGTCGGATGTTTCAATGGATACGGAGCTATCTATCCATGCGATCCTTCTTTGTGAGCACCGAGGAAGGCCATACTTCTCTACATTATAGCTACCGCGGCGTCCCCCAGGGCGGTGTACTTAGCCCCGTGTTATTTAATCTAGCACTAATTGCTCTCCTTGAGCACATGCCAACCACAGTTAGGCTATCAATGTACGCGGATGACATCTGCATATGGACATCTTCAGTAACACGCCTACAGTTGCGAGCGAGAATTCAGAGAGCCGCCACACAAACTGCTATCTACCTCCGTAATCGAGGCCTGGAAATTTCCTCCGAGAAATGCGCACTAGTGTCATTTACGCGCAAACCCATGGCAAACTACAGTGTAATGATAAATGGCCAAATAATACGACGGGTCCGATCATACAAGTTTCTAGGTGTCATAATCGACAGGGACTTGTCATGGAGCCCACACACCTCATACATGAAAAAACAGTTGACAGGCATCTGCCACTTGTTCAAGTTTTTCGCTGGCAAGACCTGGGGAATGTCGCCTAGTGCCATGTTACAACTGTACAGGGTGCTTTTTCTGGGATTTCTGCGATACAACTTGCCAGCAATAAACAACACAGGCAAAACGAATCTACGCACAATACAAAGTCTTCAGGGTCGAGTGCTCCGGATCTGTCTAGGCCTACCTCAGAGTGCTTCAACAGTGGCTACGATAGCAATCGCTAGAGACCACCTTGTCAAGACCCACATTGAAATTGAAGTACTCAGGACCCATATAAGGCATCTAGCCAGGACTCCTCGTCACCATTTAGCCTCTCTACCAGCGGACAGGCCACACACATCCTTCAGCCAAACGATAACTGCATATGATGAATCATTGCCAGCTTGTTTCACTCCGGCTGCGAGACCTTCGATCCCTCCATGGTGCCTCGCTCAGCCAAAAATCAACCTCGCAATACCTGGTATCTCGAAAAAAGCTGATCTGTCATCACCAGCCCTTAGACAGCTCACGCTACTATATTTGTACGAGAACTACCGTGACTCTACGCATATTTACACTGATGGATCTGTCCTTCCAAGCAGCTCCGCGGCGGCAATCGTCATACATGCGAAAGCTACAACAATTACATTTATGACGACCCACGCGACAACATCGGCGGCAGCAGAGCTCGCAGCGCTCTTTACTGCCTTTCATCACATTGGTGATGAACCGCCACACAAATGGACAATATTCTGCGATTCGAAGGCGGCACTGCAGTCTCTACTGTCACCTTTACGACGCGGACCGCACGATCAGCTAATATTCCTTATTACAGAGACGTTACACCATATAAGTGATGCAGGCCATGAAATAACCTTCCAGTGGCTTCCAAGTCACTGCGGGATTATCGGCAATCAACGGGCGGATCACGCTGCCCGCTCAGCCCATACTGAGGAGCGTCACGTCCCAATTCCTATTTCTAGAACTGACGCGGCACGGAAGCTCCACCTACTTGCTCGGCAGTGCACCGCGTCGCAATGGAATGAGCCACATTTAAGAAATACGCGACTGTACTCACTTGATCCAACATTAAGTCTTCGAGCGCCATCACAGCTTCGCCGTAGAGACGCCACGCTTTTATATCGACTTTGGTTGGGCGTTGCCTTTACTAAAGCCTATGCCTTCCGCATAGGGATGACCGACACACCAACATGTGACCACTGCGGCCATGAAGAATCAATTGGCCATATTTTGTGCGCCTGCCCGCAGTACAGTCCACAGAGGGCATGCCTTAGCCACGAACTTGACCAACTGGACGACCAACCGCTATCCGAAAAAAGAATTCTACAACATCGAAAGGACCTACCTTCACAGAAGAAGGCCGTGCAAGTGCTTTTGCGCTTCTTGCGATCTACCGGCCTGTGTGAACGACTTTAACTGGAACGCCTTTTGTGTGTGTGTCTCCATGTGGGCGCGTTCCTCTTTTTTAATTATTTTTTTTTCGTTTTCCTCTCTGTCATCTTTCTAACCCCTATCCCCCATCCCCAGTGTAGGGTAGCAAACCGGAGACTCATATCTGGTTAACCTCCCTGCCTTTCCTCTTCATTCTCTCTCTCTCTTCTCCTGTAAAGGGGACAGAAGTCATGATTTGCCCTAAACACCCGTATACTTAGATTTAGGTGCACGTTAAAGAAGCCGAGGAGGTCCAAATAATTCCGGAGTCCCTCACTACGGCGTGCCCCATGATTAGATTGTCGTTTTGTCACGTAAACCTCATAATTATTTTAATGACTTCCCCTCGATCAAAAAACGCGAACACGTGAGAATAGATTTGCCTTAAACATGGTCTCTGGTAATTCTGAGCAAGAATTTAGCAAGAGCGTAACTCCGAGATATAGCAAAGTACTACCCCTGTGCCAAGATGTCTTACGCATTCTTGGTCAGATTAAATAATTTCTGTATCATTGAGTCAACGATTCTTTCTAAAAAAACATTGTCATTGATTTTCTGATCAAAGAATGCCAATAGAAGTCAGGTTATATCAACGAGATAAGAATAATTTATTTGTTTCGCGTGAAGAAGGCTCTAGCACTTTTTTATATCTCGTATATAGCACTGGTACTTCTGTGGGAAAGTCGATTAACGGGTAATTGAAGGCATACTGTTTCGCGCAGTAGAAATAAAGTTTTATGTCTTCTTTTCTACGCGCAGCTGTACGATTTATTGCCTACTGTCTCTGCTACTGAGGATTGTAAGGATTGGGAGGTCAATCCCACCGTTCGTAACCAGTTGTCAAGATTGGACTAGGACATGAATTAGATGGTAGCTGGCCCATGCCGTCATCCAACTTATCCAGGGTGAGGACGTTGTTGAAGGGAAGGACTGCTTCTCATCGAGAACGAGGAATATGGGTTTATTTACAGTATCTACATAAGGACGTTGCAGTTCATCAGTGTAGCATGACTGCGAGAGAAAGGACACTGAGCAGCCGCACACCGGCGGTTTATAAACACTCGGTCCTCCCTCGATCCATAGATGAGGGAAACGTTCGACCAGTCATCGTAGATGAGCCGCCTCTCTGCGGGAGGGCTTACACACACTTCCGCACAGATTCATGGTCCCCACCGATGTCAGACGGTCTTCGCAGAACTCGGGGCTTACATCCGGAAAGGCGCATCTTATTCCGGGAATTGGAAGGGCACTGAGTCTATTATTGACTTACATTCACGTACAAAAGCGATGCTGTACTCACCTATTTCTGGTGTATTATGAGTTGTTTCTTTTCGTTGATTGTTAAATCTTCTATGATATTGTAACACTAACAATTTTATCAATTTTGTGGTTAATTTGAGTTTTTGAGAAGCAAGCGTCTTGCCAGGCTTCTTTTGCCTTATTGTCGGTCCCCTAGACCACTGCAAATATTTTTTTCTGGTTAGCTGAAATAAAGTTCCAACTTCAAGTTAGCGTACCAGCCAGTCGTGATGTCAAGGATTTTGATGGTGTCTGAGCCTGCCTAGTTTTGTTCTTGTGCGTAAAGATCGACTGTGTTGTATTGTAAATAAGCCAATGACTGAAACTTGCCAAGCCTGAAAAACTTTTATTGTGGCTCGACAACCGACACAATAGAAACGACATTTAAATCCGTGACACCGCAATGACGTACCAAGGATAGGGTTTCGGAACAAAATTCTAAATTTAGAGCGTCGTTCTTAATTTTCACTTCTAACATTCAATCTGTAACTGTGCAATTAGGTTGAACACTGTCTTGAAAGAATACTCTAAATATTTTGTTGTTGTTTTTTTCCTTTATTGTTCTTTTAAGGACCTCCAAGGTTCGCAAAACTAATCCACAGTCCTCCAGTACAACATACCTCGTACACCACTGTGCAGTTCCGGTACATTACAAAGCAAATTCTATTTTGTTAGTTTTTCTTTTTCTTCTGATAACACAAAGCCCTTGAACTTTCTTGCACAACTAGCACGCTGCGCACTCAAACGTATGATCGCGTTTGGCTTTACTGAGGTTGTTATGTAACGCATCATTGACTTTATGGGTGTGAAAATAACTAATGCCCAAGGCAGCGGGAATCGCATGGATTTAACTAACACCCTTATAATCTGCGCCATCGTAACGTACATTTCTATACACAGAAAAATAAAGGCTCGATCCGGCTACTTAAACACACAAAATGCACACGTAGTGCAAGAAAAGGGGGAATTTATGCATGTGGCGAAGCAATCAGAAATAACTATATTTTAGAATACTGTCTCCTCAGCTTCTTAGTATTTCAGCAATTAAATTTTACCTGACCTGCGGATAGACGAGCACTTCCCAAAACCTCACACTTCCCAAAACCTCAACCAAAACTTGACAGTCACTTTAGCCCACGCCAGAGAGGATGAAGGTGATAGCCTGCGATCTCAATATAAATTCAATAAATTACTTGACATTCTCATTCGAATGCGTTGTTACTCCTTATTACTTTTCTCCCACCAAATGTCGTGGGTTCGAGTGCGTTAACTGACGCCACCTTCATTACCTGTGCTTTAACTTCACTCTAGTTAACACCAAACGTCGTGGGCTCGGCTCCCAGATTAGCTCGAGGGTTCGACTCCTCCTGAAGGTCGTGGGCTTGAGTTCCTGAAGCAGCACTAACTTAATTATCTTTGCTTTTTGGGGGGATGATGAGCAGCATCCGAGCCAACTGTGGAAGAAGATGACCCCGAACACATGAGCACTGGCACGAGCGCGTCTGTGTGCGAAGGGAGCTCACATGACTTTCTGTACCGCACGGCGCGTTTTTAAGGCCCCGCCTGATGAGACATTCAAGGTTTTCGCCCTAAAGACCAGTTTCTGCAAGGCATATCGAGTGGTTCGCCTTTTATGGGTCGCATTACATCCACGTAGTGTGCTAACACGTCAATGGTTCTGGGGAAACAGTTGCAGAAGAAAAGACTTGCTACCAAAAAACCTAACACTTGGTTCATTTTTACCTATAATTGTTTGTTTTACAACTGTTTCCGTAAGAGTCTTCGACCATCCCTGGCATTCAGTTTAACAGTGGACTCATGTTAGGGCTTGCCCAAATGTAAAAAAAAAAAAAAATGCAGATCCCACGCACTGTGCAAATCGTAAGCGAAGTTTTCTCTTCTGTTTGCGTTCATTGACGTTATTGGGCGGTGATATATTGACGGCATACGATAGTCGTGCCGTGATGTGAAATGTTACCTTGGCTGCTCATCTTGTGTTTGTTGTTCTTGCTCCTCTTGAGGCTTTATGCGAGCCTTTGTTTCCTTGGCACTAAGTGCATGCTTCAGCGCCATTCTGGGTTGTAGCGTTATAGCTCCCAAACCTGCCCCCCCCCCCCCCTCTCTTATTCCCTCGCTAACATTCTCGTCAACTCCTTCCTCTACTGTCGTTGCTGTTGCGGGTGAGCACGGAAACAAGCGCGACAGCTCCTGCACTGCATTTCTGGGGAGTCACGCACAGTTACGGCGTCCAGGGTGCATTGTGCACATGCGCCAAGGCGTAAATGTTGACACGAGCTTCACGCGTCGTCTTTCCTCTGTGCCACACTCCTGTCATTTACTAACGCGATAACGTCAAGGGCCCGGTATCGCAGAAAATCCGGTGTCGACGCCGCGGGCGTAGGTAGCTTGGCGAATGATGATTCTCAAAGCGCACGGGCCCGCCACGACACGCATGCCTTGTCTTATATTCTTTACAAAGTTATTAATTGGAATTTTCAAAATGACATAATCATAATCATCGTCATCATCATCATCAGCCTGGTTACGCCCACTGCAGGGCAAAGGCCTCTCCCATACTTCTCCAAAAACCCCGGTCATGTACTAATCGTGGCCATGTCGTCCCTGCAAACTTATTAATCTCATCCCCCCACCTAACTTTCTGCCGCCCCCTGCTACGCTTCCCTTCCCTTGGAATCCAGTCCGTAACCCTTAATGACCATCGGTTATCTTCCCTCCTCATTACATGTTCTGCCCATGCACATTTCTTTTTCTTGATTTCACCTAAGATGTCATTAACTCGCGTTTGTTCCCTCACCCAATCTGCTCTTTTCTTATCCCTTAATGTTACACCCATCATTCTTCTTTCCGTAGCTCGTTGCGTTGTCCTCAATTTAAGTAGAACCCTTTTCGTAAGCCTCCTGGTTTCTGCCGCGTAGGTGAGTACTGGGTAAGACACAGCTATCATGCACTTTTCTCTTGAGGAATAATGGCAACCTGTTGTTCATGATCTGAGAATGCCTGTTAAACGCATCCCAGCCAATTCTTATTCTTCTGATTATTTCCGTCTCATGATCCGGATCCGCCGTCACTAACTGCCCTAAGTAGATCTTATTCTCTTACCACTTCCAATGCCTCGCTACCTATTGTAAATTGCTGTTCTCTTCCGAGACTGTTAAACATTACTTTAGTTTTCTGCATCAACTGCATCATAATGCATTTCTGCATCAGTTTTCTGCGTGTGGGCTGTCAAAATGACAGCTCACACGCAAATGTCACGAAACGAAACGCCAAAAGCGCATGTATTTTATGTTTATGTGGCATGGCCAGGTCTCAACGACATTCCGACGCGGCCACCGTTGGTGGCGTGCGTCTCAACTACGTTCCGAAGTGGCCAGCGTTAGCGGCGTGCAAGACCACAGCAGCAGCAGCAGCAGCAGCAGCGGAAAGTCGAAGAAAGAGGTAAAGAAGGCTACGCTTTAAAATTACGAGCACTTCACCTATCGGAAAAGGGGGGGGGGGGGGTAAACGAAGCTTGTCCTTCGTGCTCATGATCTTCGTCACGGTTAACTAACTCACAGGTAAGGGTGCCAGATAGCTTCAGACTCCCGCTCCTTCAGCTTGGAATCTTCTTCTTGTTACTGTCAGATTGCCTGGGCTCGGGTGGCGCTAAAGGCGCGTTTATAGTCCGACGTTATCGGCCCGGGCGAGCGTCGTTAGACGCCGGACACGTCGTAGCGCGTCGGCCACGTCCGGTTACGTTGGCGGCGCTAGTGCGTCGAACCATCGGTCGAACTATAGACGCTGTTGTTCTCCCCAACTTGACGTAACGTGTGCGCGTCTTCACGTTACGTCGGACCATATTTAGGCCTTAACGCCGTGATAGGCGCTCCGACGGCGAGCCCTTTAACGGGAGAGCTGTACCCGCCACTCGTCGAACGCCGCCAGTTCCTCGGGAGAACGCACAACGCATGGCAGTCTCATCCATTTTAGAGAATGAACTGAACGGAAACGAAGCCGGCGCGGCGCGTGCGAGTCCCTTTCCTGCCCTTTTTTCCCCGGCAGAAGTGAAACAGCTTTGATTGGTTGCGGAATCCTTGCTAATACCTCCCGCTCCAGCGCCGGTGCTGCTGTCAACTCGCCAAACCGCCCTTTCCCGCTGCTGCTCTGCTCTGAGAGCAATTGGGTGTTTGCGTGAGCTGACCGCCACCGAAACTTGTGTGCTTGAAAAACAAAAACAAAACAAATATGACGCCGGCGGTCACCTATAGCTGCTCACTTGCACAATTCGGTGACCCAGTGGGCCATCAGCGTCCCTGCAACAAGTGCAGAACTCAATCAGTCATGCGGTACTTGTATCGCACCGGTTATTGCCATGAGTACTCACTCTGACACATGAGAAGTTGATATAAAGAAACGACTCAAGCGAAGTGTTTTATTGCGACAAGTATATGGATGCGGCGGCCTGAATGCTTTAGGAGCATTCAGGCCGTCGCCGGCGCTATCGTATTGCCGCGGTATCGATGCACATTCGCGGTATGCTCGTGCCTGCTTAAAGATATCCGCAATGTTGTTTCGTGCAAAATCGACTGAGCCAAGTGGACGCACCATCAAACTGCACTCTTTGTTTTGAGGAGTCACGGCCTGTCTGCTACCCGCCTCTCGCGACCCAGATGCGCACTCAAGAAAGGCCGTGACGTACTTAGGACAGCGTCCTGGCTTCCGCTCCTGGCGTGAGCGTTGTGTGCACAAAGATTAGCGTTGCTACTGAGCAGCAGCGTGAATTCCACACCAGAGAGTATACCGCGGCCTAAGCTGAATGAACAGTATATATATCAAGCTGTCTATCTAATCTTTGAGTGCAATTTGCAAATTTCGCCTACTTCTGGCGTCCTGAATTTTTCTATCTATCTATCTATCTATCTATCTATCTATCTATCTATCTATCTATCTATCTATCTATCTATCTATCTATCTATCTATCTATCTATCTATCTATCTATCTTAAACCAACTGAGTGGCTGAAGTTGTCGAATAGCTTGGGCCACGAGGTATGGTTGTGATGCCGTCGTGGTAGTTTTATATTCGTCATTCCAGCTTCATTATCTGACTTTCGTCATTCTGTTGTCGTCACGCCTTATACGCCGACCCAGTGGCCGAAGTTGTCTAATAGCTAGCAACTACTAGGTCGGCTGCATTGTGGCTGGTGACAAGGAAGCGTCAGGGTGTTCTTTATCTTATCGGCAGCGCTCGGCCAGCGGCATGGATTTTCGCCGTCATCCGACGGGAGCCGACCTCGTTCACCAAACGCACGCTTGAGAGCAGCACGATACCACTGCGCGAGTGCTCCGTCACGTGGCGTTTTTTTTTTTTTTCATATTTCGCGGGCTTTCTTTGCAACACGGAAAAAAGGACCACGTGAGACGTATCGTGCATTAAAGAACTCGATCGGTGGTTTCTGAACGTGCTCTACAAATCAACTTATCTCATTTGGGGTCCTCAGCGAATAATTAGTAAGTTGGGTAATTAAACTTCATTAATGAGTGAGTTCTGGGGATAACAAAACAAATTGCACGAGTTACTATAGGCCAGTGCAAATAGTATGCGTTCGGTTCAGTGCGCTTCTGATCCGCCTTTTTTTTTTTAAATCTTGGCTAAAGATACCTGGGACACCCTGTATATGTGTCCTCTTACAACGAGATTTGGATGTGCTGCATTGTTTGGCGTTACGACATTCATTTGTTCCCCTGTTTGCATTTAAATATTTAGTTCAGAGAGCGTAGAAATTGAACTCCACAGACAGACTTACGAATGGCAATAGCGCAGTACCAAGACTTCCTTGGCAACTGAGGGCATCCGCACCACTTCGATTACTTTGCGAGATGCGAGCACCATGCTACAGTAAAATCATACGTCATGCTTCGTAAACAAATGCAAAGATAATTTGCGGTGACTGAAGTCAGAACACGGCTGTGGCCGTGAGCAGTTTCAGGTTTTCGGTCATCGAGACGTCGCAGCATTCGTTTCTCACGTTTCCGAGCTTCTTTCTTTCGTCCACGTCTTAGCGTGACATTCTCCTACATTTTGACAATGTTCTTGTCTTCCCAAGGAAAGGCTCAACACCTCTAGATCTTGAAAAAAAGAATGTTTAGAGTCGCCCACACTGTCTCAGCGGAGCCGGAAATAAAAGTCAAGGTAACATTAACTACTTATTTATTGAACGCAGAATAACGCTGATGGTTTCCTATCTTCGTCATCTTGTGCACCATCGAGGTCCGCCGCCTGTGACACTACTGGCAGATCTCTTCATCACGTCAGCGATCTGGGACACCTGGTAGCTGCCAGGGTGCTGTTCCTTTACGACCAGAATAGGTTGCCTTGCATTCTGCGTCGCACCAACAAGGCTCAATCGCCCGACATTGCAACACAGTCTCAGGAGTTCAAGCGAAACACTAAACCTCGCTAGTGCTGTCAATGCTTCGCCCTTGTGAAGGCATTTGCTAGTTTCGAATGCCAAACTTTTAAATAAACCCTAGTGTTCATAATGTGTCAAAAAGATAAAGACCGGAGTAACCAATATTTTCCTAGCGGAACATCTCCACGACAAGGGATTCCAAAAGCGTAGAAATATGGCAGCATTTAGTGGCAAAAAACAAAATTTAGAACAAGGCCTGAAAAATTTCACTGTTTGCCTACATCTGCCATCATTATAGCTAGCCTTGCAAGTGGTAACATAGAAATAGAAAGGCAGAGAAAGAACGGCGTAGATGCTCACCAAGGATAAGGTGGGGTTAAAATGCGGCAAAACGATCAAGTTGGTGATGATTATTTGTATATATATATATATATATATATATATATATATATATATATATATATAGAATGGTGATGAAACGCAATGAATATCATCTCTGAGCTCGAGCATTTATGGCTCGAAAAAACGAAAAAACGAGGGCACTGCAGTTAGCAGCATTAATAAATAAACATCGTTTTGAATAACAAGAACTCAGTAGCTTTTTGTTCCACTAACATACGTACTACCACACACATGGTTTTCTGGCGCGTGCGTGACATGTCTGTTTCACACATTTTCCGCTTGTGACAGCTAGCCTGTTGCGATGCTGTGTTAGACTGTACTTTCTTCGGGATGGCCCCAGATGTTTACACTGCACTACCTTCGGTATCGGCCAATATTTTTTGTTACACGAATACCTACAATATGTGCCTGCAATACGACTAAATATATTGCATTAGAAAAAAACAAATAAAACGCTGTTGCGCAGCACAGATGTTGGCTGCGTTTTTCGTAGGGATGCACCGCTGGCGCAGGCCTGTAGGTCATCTGCAAAGCCTGCACGTAGCAATCACGCCGGATTTTAATAACTTGAAGATCCTTGACTGAAGTGTAATAGTGCAGTCACTAATGTATGATTTTGTGCCGCCACTTCTATTTCCACTTTACTGATTGATCAATTCACTGATTGGTCGCACAGGAGTAGGCATTTGCGTCACTTGCTCCTGATGTCAATTTCAAACTGAAGGATCCTGGCTTCTTGCAGTGAACCGTGGCGGTGCCGGCAAAGCAAAAGAATTGTTCAAAATTTTGATGCATGTTCTATTAAGATGCAATCGCATGTGGCCTCACTGGACTCAGTCATGAAGTTGTGTGCAGCATGCATAAAATGCTCTTGCTTTTTACTATCATGCACTTCGGTGCGTGCCGTTATTGTCATTCCGAATGTACAAGGCTCACTTTTGTAATTATACATGTAGAAGACAATGATGAGTCTCTGCCTGCATGTTAGTCTCATTCTCAACTAGTTTGAGTCATTAAGATACGTATCTGTTGTCGACCGTGCGCCTAAAACATTCTCTAAAGCTTAGCTACGAAAGTGAAGCAAGAAAACTTTTCATATACTTAACAATGCACATTCTCCATTACAATCACTGGTATATTTCGAATTCAAAGGCCACTCCATTTCTTCATCGAGATGTGAAGGAATTCACGCTGATTATATAAAAATTTAGGCGAGAATTGTTCTAAGAGATTAAAGAATTTGTAAATCAGCACGACGTTTTATCCACCTCATAACTCTACTCGCTCGAATTTTCCCCCACTTTCTTTTATGTCGGTATGCTCTTGAGTGCGCGGGTTTCTCTAGGGATTAGCGCAAGCGGAAATCGTTTCCTGCAGCCGCAAGTCCAGCGGCAACGGTGCTCATGTGGTCGGAGTAGCACTGTACTTTTTGCCAGTTCTCGCAGCACTGCTCATATTGTGACGCATGCTGAGAAATGTCAGTTACGCCACCACACTGACCTACAGTACTACGTGTACACCTAATAAAAGGCGGTCATAACTCTTATATTCCGATCTCGTGGAGCATGCGCATAGGTGCACGAAGCCGGCGATCGCCTAACACTCCAGTGGCGCATGCAGCAGCCACACGTGCACTTCAGAGACGCAGACCTCCGGGATGAATGCGACTTTCATTGTCACAGCGGTAACGTAAGGCAGAAACGAACCCTCAGAAGGAGCTCGTGGTACGATTAGGACAGCCATGGCCACCGGAAAAATAAGGAAGGAGTGGTGCCAATGGTAAAGTTCTTTGGACGAGTGTTCGCACCTCGCTTCGCTCAAGCGGCAAGGCAATGCGTAATTTCCGTGCAGCCTCGCTCCCACAGCCGGTGTGCACTCATGCCGCACGTGGCAGCCATCAGAGGCCCATTAGTCGGTGACTAAAAGTGGAGCGATGCTCTCTTCTGCTCAAATTCAATGTCCCGTTATCGCCCCTACACTCGCTCCTCTTTTCCCGTCAGGCTCCCAACACCCGTGGCAACTCGCCAGCTATCCTGGCGCTTTTGCCCTCGGGAAACAGCGCCGCCAAACGACATGACCGGTGGGAGGTCGGAACCATGAAAAACGAGAGGGCAGCCACCTGCAGCACTCCCCTTCGTGCGGTAGCAGCAAAAACGAGAAGCAACCTGAAATAAAGGCACCGGGAAATGCCATTTCAGGGTGTCTGCTGTGTTCACGGGTGTTCAACGCGACGAAAGGTTAATGCGCTGTTAGTTATGAACGCTGCGGGTCATATTTTTTTCCGCCAGGCTACTTTTGTACGCCTCCCGACGGACTCTAAACGCTCGACGAAGGTTTTGAATGTTGGCATATTCGCTGTCAAATACTCGTTCGTGTTAAAATTTTATGCGATTGAGAATGAGTTAAGGTCCGCGCAACTAGCTATAGAGAAAATAGCGATAGGCGCGACTTCAGCACTGGGGGGGAAGGGCTTTGTCCCTTTCTCTTAATCATCTTCATCACGGTTCAAGTGCACATCGATCTGTGGGGCAGCTAGCATGGTTTTCCTATCTTTATTTCCACTTCCCCTACTCCTCCTGCTTACCCTAGAACAGGGAAGTCAGCCGGGATTAGTCGTGATCAACTTTCGTCCCTTTCTTATCTTCGTCTCTCGTTCCCTACTTAGGAGACAAGAAGATGGTGGTAGGCAGGAGAAAACAAACGAATATAAGTGATATTCCCTTTCAGATTAAGCGAAAGAAATTGAATTGGGGAAGGTCATGTAATGAAAAGAAAAAATAACCGCTGGTATATGACAGCAATAGACTGGGTGTCGAAGAAAAGGAGGCGTAGTTGAGGGCGACAGAAGATTACGTGGCGTGATGAGGTCTGAATGTAATGAATGTAATGTAATGTAATGATGAGACCGAATCTAATGATCTGAAGCTAGACTGCGGCAGTTGAAGGCCGCGGGGAGAGACCTTTTTAAGCATGAAATAGGAAGAACTTGATATCTGCCTAGTTGCTGCTTACTTCACGTCATATTGACAGCTAATACAAGACGAAGACGAATACCACCGAATAGCATGCATGCCGCCGTACTGCTTCTTTTTTTCTCTGTCTTCGTCTTTTATTAGCGGTCAATAAAACAGACATCAGTTAGGATACGCGTAATGACGAAAGATGACAACAAAGGTGATGTCATAATAGCGTTCATCTAATTGTCGTGACATTTATACTTCATACGAAGATTGCTTAGTTATTAGAAAAAACCTTACGTTTATATCTCGTCCACTTTTACCAGGCAACGTTTTTTTATTTCTTTCTTGATGATGGGAGGGCTAAAGAAGCTTCTGTCACTTCCATCGACACCCACATAAATTTTGCGAGCTGCCAGGACAGGACAATCTAAGTAGGGAAAAATTACGACCATAAGCACCGCATTACCAGTAGCACACTCCGCACTTTACACTTGGAAGTGTACCGTCTCTGAAATAGAGTTCCTGAATTATCTTGGTGTCCCTGGTCATGTGAACGCTAGTCACACAAAACAAAAACACAAAAAAGGGACAAAGAGTGTCATGAGCAGCCAACGGTGTTTCATTTCTGCATTTTTTATTTCTTGCATAGGCCGTGGCAGCATATCTTTACCACTGCTTTTACAAGGAACGTAAGTAGACGTAGAAGCTACTCGTCCCTTGAGTAGAGCAAGGAAGCCGTCGTCACTTATGCGAAACCTTCAAACATCGCGCTTCTATTTCGCGGTTCTCTTCGCAGCAACTGTTAATTTTAGTTCCCATCCATTCTTTTCTTGCGTGATCCGCCAAAAAACTTGAGAAGGGTAGAAATTCGGCCTAGTTCGTAAGACATACGACGGGATATGACGGAGCAGTGGCAAGAGCACGAATGCGCTCGTGCCACTGCTCGCGCCTTACTGACCCTGCCTCTTTGGAGGCGCTGACGGCACTGCCCCACTGCCAGTCGGTGCGGTGATTTCGGTCTCAAATTCTTTTCCTCAGTATATCGCGGAATAAAAACAAGTATGCAGCTGCGCTAAATTTCGCATTAGGGAGTATCGTAATTGTCGGACATACATTTAGTACATCACAGCGCAAACTTACACAGTGTTCAGACATCCCTAACATCAGCACATCTAAAGACATAGGTAAGCTCTTTATTATGTACATCTCAATGACTATCTAGAAGATGTCCTAGACAATGCACTTCCAACAGCTGGTTTCAGAGGATATTATTACATCTGGGTGAAGCGCAAGGATCGCGGAAAATCATAACAGGATGACGTTCTTGAGGTAAATGACGAGGGAAAAGAAAGCAGGTAAACGAAACACGAAGCGCTTAATGTGTCCTGTACCTCCTTTCATTTTCCTCGTATGCTAGCGCAAGAACCATTTCGCACTGCATTACTAATTCGCCCAAATCGCCACTTTAACATCACATGAAATTAAAAACCTGCCACCTGAACTTTGACGGGAAAAAGAAAAACGCGTTCAACGGCCAAACGCCGATGCCCACTATGATGCCGCTGAGTACGTATATGAAGGTCGAAGAACACACAGATTCGTTCAGATGGAACTGGGAAGGATGCAAGAGTCAAGGGCCACTGTGCTAACTAAAATTCCTATGCAGGTTTCATTACAATTGACAAACTTTCTACACAAGTGTTTACACTGTCGCAAAAACAAAATAAATTGTGCTTGTCTCTTCGCCACAATCTTGTGATTTGGTCTTACTTGGTCACGTAGAGGAGGCTTAGAGCGAGCAAAATTTTTCTTCTTAGAAAATGACGGACGGTGTTTAAAAGCGTTAATATATTAGGCAGTCTTTCCACATGTCTATGGTACTTAAATATATTTTAAGGTTAGTTCGAGGAATGAAATAGCGCTTCGGGTGAACCTAAGTTGCACCGTCACGATCTGCGGAATCGGAGAACCTAGCTCGAAGGTCAATTTTTAGTTGTTCTTGTTGTTAACGATTTCAAACATCTTGTAAGGGACTTGTACAAGTAGTGCTTAGATCTCTAAGCACAATTCATGAGAACTTGTTTAGTGAGACAGAGAAAGAGCGATAAAAGAAAATGCAAGGTGGTTACACAGGTTGCTCCAGGTTTGCTACCCTACAAAAAGTAAAAGAAATACCGTAAGTAAAAAGGATGGAGAGAGGAGAGCCAATACTCAATAGAAAAGTGAAAACAGATTTGCCCTACCTTTACTGAGCATATATCATAGACAGATGGTGCTGTTAAGTGGCACCCGTTGCGAGTTGCTGGAAAACACTGGAGGTTACAGTTGCACGCGGGGAGTGGACAGTAAGAATGTGTGCTGTTTACCAGTTGTTGCAGTCTCGGGAGTCTACTAAACCCCGAATGCGAAAAGTAGAACTACATATCGACCGCTCACTTAAAGAGTCTGGTACTGCGGAATAAGTGATTACGTGCTGTTTGAATCCCTTGGAAATGAAATAAGGAACTCCTAACGACAGCCACGTATGATCAGTCAGTTCTAGTTAAGCGCCTGCTCTGTGCTGTGTGTGCTGATGTCTCTTGATTATTATACACCTTGCACAGCAATGTAATGTCTTAAGCGCAAAAATAATATAAATTAAGCAATAAAAATGACTCCCAATTCTGTGTCACTACTCGCTTTCCAGTCGCTTATTGTCGCCACGTCCTATAGTAACGACATTCCTTAGTACCGCCTGTTCTCTGAGAAGCAGGCACCATGGCTCCTGAAAGCTTATGTAATAAAGCCTCCCACATCTAATTGCGTTTCGATAAAGTCTGTTCTCGCGTCAGGGATGCTCTTCACGTGCCAAACGCTTGCACTACTGCGCCAGAGCAGCAGTTCTGTGACCAAGGCCATGCATTTTGCATAGGCTAAGGCGAAGAAAGAAGGGAATTAGCTAAACGGCGACGCTCCCCAGGGGCTAACTAATGGCTTCACGGTTGGATAGTTGGAAGTGCAATACAGCAGAAATTAATGGGCAGGGGATTGTGGCTTCCGCGACTACGAGTGTATTTTGAGTTATGCACACACTCGTCTTCGCAGCTTATAGCAATGGCACTAGGCGCTCTGCGATCAGAGCCAATAATTAGCGACTTGGGAGCCCCGAGCATGAGGAACTTATCAGGTGCAATAAAGCAAGCAATAAATATATTCTGCAGGTCGGTTAAATACATATAGAAGAACAAGGGGGAGGAGAAAGGAAACGGGTGCTGTTACGTTTTCTTTCTTGATTCTTACTTTTTGGATCAAGTACTTCCCAAGGGCGCCGTTTTCATAATAGGTACGGGAAGTTATGCTCCGCTTGGTTGCTGAGTGAGGTTCGCGCTTGTTTCGCATAGCTTTGTGAACTAAGCACTGTTGATTTTCATTTTTTTTTGTCCACGTCCTATGAGGGCGCTTCGCAGATGCACGGCTGCGTGGATAAGGGCTTATTCTCACGAAATATATGTTCTGTGCAGCGTTGTATTTTTTATAGTGAAGCTGTATATGGCTAGTTTTCAGCCGATTGATGTCCGTAGACCAAAAACCGTGGGCCGATCCCGCAGATAATGCAATACCGGGCCGACCCGCGGCGGAGGTGAAGCAGCCTTCAAGCACTCGGCCAACTTGCAAAAATCAGTTGAACTTCTTAGGTCCAAATGAAACCTGTATCTGATATATTAACCTGATAAGAACAGATACTACATTTTGAACCACCTCGGCCATGTCTACGTTCGCACCGCCCTCTCTTTGTTGGCATTCCGAGCGCTTGCGTATATCCTTTCCTTCGGCACTCCCGTGCACGGTGGCGGTCCCATCGAAACGTCATGCGTGTCTAGTTGCCTCCGGCTTCTCGGGGTGGCGGTCCCGTTGTCCACACGAATGTATATAAAAATCACGGTAAATGAGTCCGCACTTATGTTCAAAATTTTGTGTCACCTCTGCGGACAGGCCGCCATTGGAATATGAACCTGGCAACGTTTAACGCTAGAACGTTATCTAGTGAGGCGAGTCTAGCAGTGCTATTGGAGAAATTAGAGGGCAGTAAATGGGATATAATAGGGCTCAGTGAAGTTAGGAGGCCAAAAGAAGCATATACAGTGCTAAAAAGCGGGCACGTCCTGTGCTACCGGGGCTTAGCTGAGAGACGAGAACTAGGAGTCGGATTCCTGATTAATAAGAACATAGCTGGTAACATACAGGAATTCTATAGCATTAACGAGAGGGTGGCATGTCTTGTTGTGAAACTTAATAAGAGGTACAAAATGAAAGTTGTACAGGTCTACGCCCCTACATCTAGTCATGATGACCAGGAAGTCGAAAGCTTCTATGAAGACGTGGAATCGGCGATGGGTAAAGTCAAAACAAAATACAGTATACTGATGGGCGATTTCAATGCCAGGGTGGGCAAGAAGCAGGCCGGAGACAAGTCAGTGGGGGAATATGGCATAGGCTCTAGGAATAACAGAGGAGAGTTATTAGTAGAGTTTGCAGAACAGAATAATATGCGGATAATGAATACCTTTTTCCGCAAGCGGGTTAGCGGAAAGTGGACGTGGAGGAGCCCGAATGGTGAGACTAGAAATGAAATCGACTTCATACTCTGCGCGAACCCTGGCATCATACAAGATGTAGACGTGCTCGGCAAGGTGCGCTGCAGTGACCATAGGATGGTAAGAACTCGAATTAGCCTTGACTTCAGGAGGGAACGGAAGAAACTGGTACATAAGAAGCCAATCAATGAGTTAGCGGTAAGAGGGAAAGTAAAAGGAATTCCAGATCAAGCTACAGAACAGGTATTCGGCTTTAACCCAGGAAGAGGACCATAGTGTTGAAGCAATGAACGACAATCTTATGGACATCATTAAGGAGTGCGCAATAGAAGTCGGTGGTAACGCCGTTAAACAGGAAACCAGTAAGCTATCGCAGGAGACGAAAGATCTGATCAAGAAACGCCAATGTATGAAAGCCTCTAACCCTACAGATAGAATAGAGCTGGCAGAACTTTCTAAGTTAATCAACAAGCGTAAGACAGCGGACATAAGGAACTATAATATGGATAGAATTGAACAGGCTCTCAGGAACGGAGGAAGCCTAAAAGCAGTGAAGAAGAAACTGGGAATAGGCAAGAATCAGATGTTTGCGTTAAGAGACAAAGCCGGCAATATCGTTACTAATATGGATGAGATAGTTCAAGTGGCTGAAGAGTTTTATAGAGATTTATACAGTACCAGTAACACCCACGAAGATAAGGTGAGAGAGAATAGGCTAGAGGAACTTGAAATCCCACAAGTAACACCGGAAGAGGTAAAGAATGCTTTGGGAGCTATGCAAAGGCGGAAGGCACCTGGGGAGGCTCTGGTAACAGCAGATTTGTTGAAGGATGGTGAGAACACTGTCCTAGAAAGACTGGCCGCCCTATATACACAGTGCCTCATGACCTAAAACGTACCGGAATCTTGGAAGAACGCTAACATAATCCTAATCCATAAGAAAGGGGACACCAAAGACTTGAAAAATTATAGACCGATCAGCTTACTGTCCGTTGCATACAAAGTATTTACTAAGGTAATCGCAAATAGAATCAGGAATACCTTAGACTTCTTTCAACCAAAGGACCAGGCAGGATTCCGTAAAGGCTACTCAACAATAGACCATATTCACGCTATCAATCAGGTGATAGAGAAATGTGCGGAATATAACCAACCCTTATATATAGCCTTCATTGATTACGAAAAAGCATTTGATTCAGTCGAAACCTCAGCAGTCATGAAGGCACTACGGAATCAGGGTGTAGATGAGCCATATGTAAAGATACTGGAAGATATCTATAGCGGTTCCACAGCCACCGTAATCCTCCACAAAGAAAGCAACAAAATCCCAATAAAGAAAGGCGTCAGACAGGGAGATACGATATCTCCAATGCTATTCACAGCATGTTTACAGGAGGTATTCAGAGACGTGGAGTGGGAAGAATTGGGGATAAAAGTTGATGGAGAATACCTTAGCAACTTGCGCTTCGCTGATGATATTGCCTTGCTTAGTAACTCAGGAGACCAATTGCAATGCATGCTCACTGACCTGGAGAGGCAAAGCAGAAGGGTGGGTCTGAAAATAAATCTCCAGAAAACTAAAGTAATGTTTAACAGTCTCGGAAGAGAACAGCTGCTTACGATAGGTAGCGAGGCACTGGAAGTGGTAAGGGAATACATCTACTTAGGGCAGGTAGTGACCACGGACCCGGATCATGAGACTGAAATAACCAGAAGAATAAGAATGGGCTGGGGTGCGTTTGGCAGGCATTCTCAAATCATGAACAGCAAGTTGCCACTATCCCTCAAGAGGAAAGTGTACAACAGCTGTGTCTTACCAGTACTCACCTACGGGGCAGAAAGCTGGAGGCTTACGAAAAGGGTTCTGCTGAAATTAAGGACGACGCAACGAGCTATGGAAAGAAGAATGATAGGTGTAACGTTAAGGGATAAGAAAAGAGCAGATTGGGTGAGGGAACAAACGCGGGTAAATGACATCTTAGTTGAAATCAAGAAAAAGAAATGGGCATGGGCCGGACATGTAATGAGGAGGGCAGATAACCGATGGTCATTGAGGGTTACGGACTGGATTCCAAGGGAAGGGAAGCGTAGTAGGGGGAGGCAGAAAGTTAGGTGGGCGGATGAGATTAAGAAGTTTGCAGGGACAACATGGCCACAATTAGTACATGACCGGGGTAGCTGGAGAAGTATGGGAGAGGCCTTTGCCCTGCAGTGGGCGTAACTAGGCTGATGATGATGATGATGTGTCATATGCTAAACAGCTTCGCTGGTCGTCCACCTTTACAGAGTGGAATGGCTCATGATTTTTTATCAATTTCACCGAGAATGGTAATCACTCGCAACAAAACTGCACTTAGCGTACCACGGTACGCTCTGTCAGAGGCGCTGTGGTGACTTAGTGACTACGGCGTTGCGGCGCTGAGGACGAGGTCGGGGTTTCGTAACCTGGCTACGGCACCCGTTTTCCAATATTTGTGGTACACACAAAAAAAAATAAAACAAAACACTCGCACACACTGCTGTGGGTGCATTTTAAAGAATCCCAGGTGGGGAAAGTTAATCCGAAGCTCTGCACCACGCCACCCTTAATAAACCACTGCCCAAGTTACGCGACGCTAAACCCCACAATTTTAGGTTCCCGTCTAGCTAAGTCTTTTTGTGTATTACTAGCTGTAGTTTGACAAAGAACTGTATAGCAAATGGTGTCCATACTGTCGCAGTTGGTAATAAATGTAAAGCGTACAAGAAAGAAGACGGATAACGTCACTACAGCTCTCAGGAATTGATCAGGCGCATCTTAATAGGAAGCACACAGATTTTAAAGAAACTCTTAACTGTTCTCCTGTGCCCTGAATATATATATATATATATATGTATATGTATATATCTTCCTGTCCCTATTCCCGATCCAACAGTATAGTGTAGCAAACTGGATTTTTCTTCTACTTAACTTCGCTGCCTTTACTTTCTTTAATTTGTTTCTCTCTCTCTCTACAGATACTGAGCAGCGCGCAGCAGATATAACTACTAATAAAGAGTGCCAATTCTCAATATAGCATAAAAGAGAAAAGATTATTGCTATTGCAATATTCTCCCCTAACCCACGAAGTGACCATAGAGGCATAATGAAAGTTCATGTTGAAGCGTCAGTGCTCCGACCCTCTGCGAACTTGGCGGCTCAAAACCTAGCATGTCCGTACGAACGCTACCCAATCTATTAGGGATAAAGGCGGTAGTAAAAGCTCCAGCTGACGCGCAGCGAATCTCAAATCACATTTATACACAATAAGCTTTGTAATTAAGAGGCCTTATTTCAAGCCAATATGAGATTTATACGCCGATAGTAACAGAAATGTATGTTATTGCTTTCAGTAGTACCATTGCGACCAATCGTCTACGTTTTTCTTTTCATTATTTCACCTCAAGCATGCAGACTACATTTGCTTTGAGTGAAAATAATTTTCATTAGGATCCTACGTAAAGGCCTTGGCAGTATAGTCTACTGCGTAACCTTCATTTTTGAAAGACGTCGAATAGAATCGCAAATGAACCAATAAACCACAACTTAGACATGAACCAAAGTGCTGACGCGTTTTTTAACGTCAAAGTAGATAATTACCTCTATGCAACCTTTTTTTACTGCATACACTAAAAAAATGTTACTTAGAGGTAATTATCTACTTTCGTGTTCATAACAGACAGCCCCGTCATCACCATTGCCATCACCAGTCAAAAATGAAATTTCAAGGCTGATTAGAATTGAACACCAAAGCGGGCGCCCTGAACAACCTGCCTACGTCGAAGACCAGAAATGCGGATGAGCCTCCTAGTCATGCGCCTCAACACGCTCCAAGAGGAGCACAGCTCGCAGCTGTATTGCGTGTCCTTTAAGGGGCGAGAAAGTAGGAAGACTTTGACATGCACGTAAGGAAGTGTCGTGGGCAGGAAGCCGTCCTATGTTTTCCATCACAGCACGCTAAACGGTTGGACGTGCCTTTTCAGCGGTAGGCGCCAAACCGCAACACACACGTCTGCTGACTGCCCAGGATTTCGGGATTAATAAATCACGCAAATGACGTATTGGTGCTACTTCGTGCTTGCCCTCTCTTGCGGCGAAGAGAGACAGCTCTCTTCCCAACATGGTCCTTGTGGTAGGAAAGGAGGGAAGTGTGAAGGTATAATTAAGCCTTTGTGCACAGGCTGCTGCTGAGCCAACCCTAGTTGACGCCCTCGCCGTTAGAAGTAGGTACTTGTGCTAGGCGTTTTCTCATTTGTCACGCGTTGTTCCCTGTGGTATTTGGCTTATGGTGTCATCAGATTGACTTGCGAGCCTAAGTGTGTGTGTGTGTGTGTGTGTGTGGGCGGGGAAGGGGAGAGGGTACTTTTCTTCTCCATACAGCACTACTGCCAGACTCGTGGTGTTTTCTTTTTCTTTTTTTTTTTCTGTGTGCCGTCGTGCTTCAATGGTGGACGCACAATTCTGGAATGCTTCGATACCGCTCTTTGCGCAAAAAGTCAGATGCATGGTATAAAGATCTGACCCAGGGTTTTAAGAAAGGCGGGCTAATTGGTCCCACCGAGTTGGTAAGCCACGTAGCAAAGGTACTCAACGGACGATGATCATCACATCCTACTGCTCGTCTCCGTGCTCAAGCACCGAGACGCGCGTCAAATGCAAAATTCACATGTGACAATTTCCGCAAAAAACTCATAGAACCGAAGAAAGATGGCAGACCTCGGACAGGAATCGTACTTAAGGTGAAACTATTACGCAGTTTGGCATACTCCGTCACGAGCACCACGAATGAGTGTAATTGAGAATTTGTCTATTGCGTCGACCTCTGAGATACTCGGGCCGGTGACGTCATTCCTTTCGGTAGACGTTCCTCGCACCGTCCAAGTTTTCAGAACACATGTTTCTATTGGGCCACACTCGGCCATCCTGGTTGGAAAAGTTTAAATTGTTCGAAGGCTTGCTACCGGAATATCGCGTACACTTGCCCTGATACACTTGCATCCGCATGCGTGCTAATGTTATCGCCTTTCGTTATTAACTTCTTGTTGCGTCAACACCGATGGGACATGTGACAATACATGTGTTCATAAAGGACGGAGCAGTACTTGCTCTTCTAGAAGAGATTCCGAACTTTTATGGCATATAATCAGCTGCGCAGTTGACAAGAATAAGGGCAAAAGAAATTAGGAGAATGGATAAGAGAGTGCATAGAAAACAAGTTAGCACCATTCCTTCTTGAAATCTTTCTACAATGGAGATGCAGCGTCGCAGTTGGAAAACTACAGCTTTTTTTGTCCTTAGTTCACACCGGTTGAATGTTGTGAAACAATTAAGGTGCCTTTAAATCAAGTGTCACCAGACTAGCAACCTGGCATGGAGCCTATTTCTCACGTAATAAAATCTCTTTCTCAATCTCCCTCTATCTGTGTGTGCTTTTGTGCTTTACGTTTCTGTCTCCCCATAGCCATTCTCCAGTGCAGGTTAGCAACGTGGATATTATTGCGGTTGCAATTGTATGGACACTCCAGGCAAGTTTTCTGCGTCATCGTCAGCGTTGCCTTCAGCTTCTGTTTTGAAAAAGTTTATTTCAACAAGGGACGATACGAACACTGAGTAACAATCACGGCACAATTCCACCAAGATGATAACATATACAAAAAAAAAACATTGTATACACGGCACGTTTTCAAAGTAGCGTGCGAGTCCTCACTCACTAACATATAACCGCATAGACCCACGGAAGAGCACAGTTGCACATAAACTAATTGTCACATGTATAAAATAATGTTCCATATATACAGCGTACACAATAGTTATGTACAATGACGATGTGACAGACACATGTTAGATAATTTTGAAGGGATGCTATGAGATGTGTATCCGCGCATATTTTGGTAAATGTGTGGTAGACGTTTATGAGTCCCATCCCCATATACAGGGTACACCCTATACCATTTAACCGCCAGAGTCACTCAAACCAGGTCTTACGTTTCTGACTGAATTGTTCCTCAGAAAGTTAGGGAATGGCAGCTCGCAAACAGATTTCACTAAACATAACATTCACAGCGGGTGGCTTTTATCTTAAATCTTCGTAGGCTGTTATATAATAAAATGGCAAAACTGTTATTGATCAAAACCTGGAGGTGAGGTAATTTTACTGTGGGGGCTCTATACGGGCAGCGTAGGGACTCCATTGCGATTTCATTACAAGCCCTAGACGGCGCGTTAAGACGCTTAAGGGTGCGACAAGTTTGGCGCACTCGCTTAAAGTCGAGTTCGCGTTAGTCGGACCCGCGCATAATTGGGACACCGTCCGCATTGTTTTAGCACAAAGCTAAACCTTGCCGTCGCTGGCAGTGCTACGGCCTCCGACAGAAACTTATCTTCCGGTGAACTCTCCGTCTTTTCTTCGGATCTTATGCATACCTATTGCTCGCATGCGCTCATAGTTACTAAAGCTGTCTGCGACATTATTTGAATGTACGTGCAACAATGAGCATTTCACCCCGCAAGGGGTTTTTATTGCCACCACGTTACATGTTTTATGTCCTTGCGTGCGGATATCGTGCACGACAGGAAAGAAATGAGTTTGCACATGTGATATCATAACAAGTCGACTCGTAATGTAGACGTCGGCGCGACTTCACTACTACTACTTTTCAAGGGGAGTAATTGTAACGCCAATAAATAGATATTTGAAATAGCTAACTGGACGTTGTGAACAGTGCCTTTATTGGATGCGTGTTTGGCCTCTACGTACTTCATTACAATGGTTAAGCACCCGTCTGTCACCGCATTGTGGACCTGCTCCACAGCAGGTCATAATATTTAGCTGCATGCTGTGGTCTCAAGGAGACGCTTTACCACGTTTAGTGCAACTAGTTGGCGATACAGTGTTCAGAGACAAACGTTCGCGACTGTGCTAGCTCGTATCGCGGACAGACTATTGTTAGGGTCAATAATTTTAGAATGCCTCTCTCGTAAGCCATCGCTGGAAACGGTTATGAATGTGGTGTAGCAGTTCATTCGCACAAGAAACTGACAAGAGCTATCATAACAGTGAGTGCCGGCGGTTGTCCTGCGCTGTGACCAGAAGTAAATGTTTGCATTTGCTCGCTTTATCTCTCGCTCTGTAGTTTCATCTTACCTCTCTACGGCCTCCCTTTCCATCGCTGAGTGTAGCGTAACAAATCAAATTTTTCTTTTGGTTAGCCTTCATGCCTTTCTATTCTTTCATCTCTCTCTATCATATAAGAAGGGACTTATTTTCTATAATTTAAACAATTCGTTGCGTGTTTTTTCTATACCATTCTTTACTCCACCTAAATATTTTCGAATAAAAGAATAACCTACCAGCCAAGGTATCTGCGAATGAGAGTCCGCATTGAGCTCAAGCTAAGATTTAAAATAAGGAAGCAACCAAAAATTTAAAGACCTGAAGTACGCACGCAGGCCGTTCGCAAGCGACATTATAGAGCCATTGATGTTGTAGAGGAGTATAGCAGTAATCAATGAACAGGATATAGCGTTCTTGTTCATCTATCATAGTCGCCGTCGATAGCTTTACGCTGTACAGCTACGCCAGGAATGACGCTGTTTGTAAAGACGCACCGGATCTTCGTGCCTGAAGTACTCTTTGTGCAAACAACTTTGCTGATGCGGTACTCCGAGATCACTCGAAATTCTTCTCTTTGAGGCGCAAAGCGAGAAGGCAGAAGGATGTAAAATGGAAGTTGGTTAGGAAGATAACTACCTACGAGTCAAGCTTTCTGCATTGGGGGCTCAATCAACGCACTACCGAAGCAGTAGATTGTACAAACTGTAGGGTCTGTGAAGTTTGTGTACAGGTGTTGGCAACGCTGGCTGCGAACAGAAACGCGGATTAAGCAAGAACAAGCAGTAGGTATGTTGCTTAGTCAACGCGATGTCGGTCAGGGAAGAGGCTGCGACTGGGCGTCTGGGTGAATCTAGGTGGCTGTGCTCGCTCGTGCAGTGAAGGAAAGTGCATAGGGTATACTTTACGCTTTCTCGATCCGGTTCATTGCGTTTTCACGTTCTTCACGTGCAGTAGAACAATTGCTCTAACTGCCGAGGGAGTGTTTTTAGAAGCGAAAAGCGAGGGCTGCTACACCGGATATCAGAAATAAATTCTTGGGTTTGAGTTGCCAAAACAACGATTTTAGTTTCAGGCACGCCACAACGAGGAACTTGGGAATAATTTGGCCACCGAGGATTCTTGAACGTGCACCTAGATTTGAGTACAGGCACGTTCTTGCAATTCGCCCACAGTGAATTGCGGTTGATGTTACCGGGATTCAACCGGTGACCTCGAGCTCAGCGGTGCAAGGCTATAGCCACGATGGCGCTATACATGAGGGAATTACAAGAGTAGCCAAATAACTGAGGAAACAAATCAAGAGTTGCCGAGTAGCATGTCATGCAGCTGAGGTGTAATATACGGCGAAAGAATATACAGGGTGCTTGCCTACGCATGGAGAATTCCTAAGTATTTGCGCAACCGTACGCATTTTCTTGCGGACACGGCGTAGACGCTTGTGTTTGATGTATCACTTGGGAAACATTGAACGCCCAGGCATGCTTTCAGGCAAACGCGCGTATTTGAGAGTGAGTATGCGATCAGCATCCCGCTTCTGGCTACGTTGGGAAGAAAGCGCTGAGCAAGACGATCGCCGGAGATTATCTTGAAGAAACCTCACCAGAACTTCGTCCTGGAACCTGCTCTACCCCCTCCCTCCTTTTTTTTTACTTAATGGCTAAATTTTAGTTGCGCCGTTGGATTTTCTGCAGCCACGCATGACGTGACCTGGATATGCTGCGTAGAGGCAGTATGCATCTCAGGACAGCACAAATGTGGCACCAGTTGCTTGCCTAGCAACAGCGTGCAGGCGAACTCGTCCTCTGATTTGCATCTGGCAGGCAACCGACAAAGGTGGTGCGTTGTTGTTTTTGGGGCCGAACAGGCTGGGGTCCAATGAAACGGAGAATAGTGTGTTAAGGAAGGAAGAGAACAGATGGGCTAGTGTAGGTAAGTTTGGGCTTGGCCGTCTTTTTTGGTAGGCTCGAGTGGTAGCGTGTCACTCAGCTAGGGCACCATGTCTTAAGAAACAAGGAGGAACGCATCTTTTCTTTTGTTTTTAGGGCTAATTTATATGTTTCACTCGTGTTTCGTCGCCGCTTGTAAGAATTTTCTTTTCAATGTAACACAGTTCTACATTTTTAATTAGCATTCCGAGTACAACGGATTATAGATGTGTTACGAACGACTCGAAGGGATTAACGGTTAAAATATTTATTTTTCTTGGCAATATCGAATGGGTATCTTTTAGAGATATAGATGACAGCCGCAAAGCATAACGCCTTGCAATTTTACACACCTAATCGCGAAGGTGTTTCAGTATCTGCTTTCCTGAATTTTGAGTGTTTATCTCACGTGCGAGCTTGGTGCTCTGATTACGTTGGCATATTTTTCTATCATTTCTTTTCAGTACGTACGCTTAACGTTATTACATTTACAGAAAATTTACTTTTCTTTAATGTAAACACTGCAGCCAACACGCTATGCCACTTGTTAAAAAATAATAAGTACAGCCCCTCCAATAAATATTTGCGGTCGTTACTGCGTTTTCCATCAATAAGCCGCATCAGAAAGTCATTGCATAGGCCACTGAATTAAAATACTCACTAATTCCTCCAGCCGACCATTCTGGATACTGCTTACGTCGTCTTCACTACTAACATCAAAAAATTTTGTTACAATGGGTTATCGTAAGACGTTGACTAAACTGCGCAAAGAGAATTCCCTTCTTTTTTAACCTATGAGCCCTGCATAGAATAATGTCCGATGCCCAATGCGCCGATAGGTAACACTAAAAGCAAAACCTAAAGAGTTCTTCTGAGAGAATCCGCGTTGTCAGGCCTGTTGTTTTGAAAAGTGGCAGTGAAAGAGCTCAACCGCAACAGAGTAGCCACGTGAGAAAAGATAGACATGAAAGTAAATAAATAAATAAATAAATAAATAAATAAATAAATAAGCAAATAAATAAATAAATATAAATAAATAAATAAATAAATAAATAAATAAAAGGAGGTGCAAATCCAAGAGTGGGTACCGAGCAGGAAAGAGCCAAGAAGGCTCGTTCCAGACATCCGGAATAAGAACAGGAATATACAAAAGATACCGGAGGCAACAGGAATATACACAAGATACCGGAGGCAAATGAATGGCAATCCACAATGCAAAAAACGAAATAATAAGCTAGCAGTGAAGGAACGAGAGAATCTGTAGCGTAGAACTGGCGATCGGCTACCCGGTCAGTCTAGGGGTCTCTATGTAGAAATAAAGTAAATGCATAAAGCTAAAAGAAGATCGAGGGATGGATGCATAGTTCGACCGGAAAAATATAAAAAACGGAAACAGCAAAGACCGTATAAACGTGCGAGAGTATATAAATTAGGTAGACGCGCCGAACAAAGAAAGTAGAAGACAGATGAGAGGAAGGTAGAGAAAACAGGAGCATAAATATATTCGTGAACAGCTACAATAAAACAGAAGCTTTGCTGGGCCGTAAACTGCGGTCATGCCGCGAGCAATTCGTCACTGACCGTGCGGAAAAGCACAAAAGCAAGCGATCAAGTCTAGAACGAAGGAGTAACTCTGGCTACCAATGGCCCCGCAGTATTCTCTCGAGCTCGCTCTATTCCCGTCTCTCTCTCTCTTTCTCACCACGTTTCTCTCACCAAAGCTTTACGACCCATTTTGCCCGTAGTTTGCTTCTGTGTCTTGTTTCTGTCTTTCTCCTCGTGTGCACCCTTTATTTTGCTGTTGTTTTTCTCCCATAGCACTGCCCCGACCGCTACAACATCAAATATCTTGCTTACTTTCCATCGGAAATCCCTTCCTTGTCCGAATTCTCGCCGGCGTTGTGCGGATGCGACGTGGGCGGAAGGAAGAGCGCGGTATCTCAAGGAAGCCATCGCTCGCCAACACCGGCGGCGCCGCTGGAGGACCTCGGACCTAGTCAGGCAGAAAGGTCGCACGCCACCTCGAGCAAGATAACGGTGCGTTGGATGCCGTAAACATTCAACTAGAACAAGTGCTGACCTAGAACCCTGGCTTACTTCCTGTCCACACCATCTCTCCTGTTTTCTTTGGCCACGTTATCGCCATCCACTGTTTATTTCTTTCGCTTCTTTTATGCGTGTTGTGTTTTACAGTTATGCTATTTGTGAAAGCTATACTGGGCTTGACTTTTGACTCTAACGTATTATTTTGTTTCGCCTTTCTTATTCTGCAATTGAAACGGCACTTTTTTTTCTAGTGCGAGTTAGCTATTTACCGGTACATTTTCTGGGTATTTATCTTTGGCCACCGCTCCTCTCCTGATTTCCTTCTGCGCTCGCAGCAGTTTGTGTGACCCCAAGATATCAGGAGTGGCATCATAGACATGTAAGAGAGCGGTTGAATTGCAGCGGCGGACTTGGGTTCAGATGGGTGGCCTTGGGAGAGCAAACTGCTGGGCACGAGATCAAACGAAAAGATTACTCGTTTACACATGATGCGTTCCAGAAAAAATCAATATAAGCCTTTAACCAAATTAACATTATGTGAACCTGCCACACTCAAATGCACTCAACTCTCAAGCGCGAGAAACAAAACGAATAAAAAAAAACTAAAGAAACGTCTTTGCTACAAATAAAAAGCCACAACAAACAACACTACACACTATCATTCTGATGGACCTGCAGCAGATATAAATCGCGGGTTTCACGGAAAAGCCTTGAGCTGGGCAGGCGCAAAGGTTCGGCCTTTAAGTTACCCTCCCCGTTTCTCGCCCCTCTTTGAGCTGAAGGAAATGTTGTGCGCCGATCACAGACTTACGTAGAGAATTGCCCTGAGTTACCCGGTGACTGAAGTGCTGATAACCCTGCCATCGAAGCTGCGAAACGTGGCTGGAAGAACGTACTTTCTTCCAAAGTTGCACGAGAAGTGTACTTGGCTTTCACGCGGCATGTTGCAGAGAACGAAGAGAAAGCGTTTCAGGGGGAAACTGCAAAGAAACGTATATAGCCGCAGTTGATAAAGGGGTAAAAAGTAAGCAGGGTGCTGGTGTAGGATGTGCTTGCTGCCGTCAATCTATCACCACGTAAACTGGCTCTGCCAAGGCTGTAGGGCATCCGGACACGCCAGTTTTGCCAGGAAACACAACAGCACTCGAGGTAGCCTTTAGATGAGAAGAAGGTTGGAAGGAGCGTCTGACACCTCCTCCCATTGAGGTGGTCTGGTGCCTCTATCAGCACTCGCAGGGCATTTGTCGCAGGACTGTACTTTTATCTCATTCCTTGCCGCGCACCCTTTTTGTACATTCGGCGAGAACTTGGCAAACTTCCAGCATTTGAATAAAGGGGCGCTGCACAGGAAAGGTGCTGAAAACGGCGTCGGCATAGCATTTCTTCTTTCTTTTTTTGCCTTTCTTCTTAGATGCCTCTACAAATGCTTGCGTCACGAAACGAAAGGACGATGGCGTTTTAATGTTTTGGGGTGGTCGAAGTTTAGAAAGCACACTGCCGGTATGTGTTGAATGCTGCGAGACGCATCCGCGGCGGATGCGCAACAAGAAACTAGTGTGCGGCAGCGTCTGGAATTTACAGCTCATCATTTCTTGGATAAATTCAAGAATACAAACTCGCGGCACTCTTGAAAACCGCGTGCATGCAGACATAGAAGAAAAGGCAACCATTGCTGGTAGTGAATATACGGATGTGCACTAAGCAGTCACCTGGGTAAACAAGAACATTGAGATACGCGTTTGTACAAGAACAATAATATAAGCAACATGAAACAATAATGAAGTCAGTGCAGCAGCTCTTTCAAAACGTGAACTGCAGAAAGGAAAGAACTTTTCGACCAGTCTAGCGTATATGGCAGCAAAACAACGTAGTAAGATAGAGTGCTGGAAATAATTCAGAGAGAGAGAGAGAGAGAAAGGCAAAGGAAGGACAGGGAGGTTAGCCAGAGATTATCTCCGGTTGGCTACCGTGTACTGGGGGAGGGGCAAGGGGAAGCAATAGGCTCGATTGTTTCATTGCTCGATTGATGCTCGAAGATGCTCGATTGTTTCATTGCACCCGCAGAAGTCCCACAGTGGGCTGTTGGCCATTCCGATAAGGAAACAGTAGGCATTTGAAAATGCTACTCCAACCATAGGCGGACAAGAAGGGTGCAGTCACGTCGTGGAAGCTCGGGCGGAATACGGAGCTGTAAATTAGGGTCCAGGGTATGGAGGCGCGCACTTGTGAAATCGGATGAATTCCATTGGGCTAATGTCAGGTCACGCGCAAATGCGGAAAGTTTTTTCGCTGCGTCGACTCTCGAAAGAGGAATGGCAACGCAGTTGACGCCGTCATGGGCAGATCGGGCAGCTGCGTCTGCTCGATCATTGCCATGTATGCCACAGTGACTAGGCAACCACTGATATATCGTGTCCTTCGTCAACTAGTCGATGGTGGACTTCTCTGATCTCTGCAACGAGCTGCTCATGTGATCCATGGCGCAGTGCTGAGAGTACACTCTGTAGGGCTGCCTTGGAATCACAGAAGACTGACCATGCGTGGGATGATTCCTCCTTAATGAAATGAAGAGCCGCACGCAGGGCGACCAGTTCAGCAGCTGTCGTTGATGATACATGTGACGTCTTTAGCTGTATTTTGACGGATCTTCTTGGTATCACCACAGCGGCAGCTGCGCTTGCAGATGTGACTGAAAGATCGATGTAAACGTGTACGCGGTCACTGTGCACCTCATGTAAAAGTTCTAATGTAGCCTGCTTAAGGGCACACGATGGCATGTTGGCTTTCTTCATGATTCCTGCGATGGTGAGGCGTATTTCAGGTCTATGCAGGCACCATAAAGGTGAGGATGGTCTTGCTGCAGGCATGTAGTTCGATGGCAATGAGGTACGATTGGCAACAATTATACGACTGAAAGTTGCGTGTGGCCTTTCTGTGGGTAGAGCGGCAAGATGGTGAGAAGATAGTCGGGCAACGTGCCGAATATGCGCCCTGAGAGCGTCGGTTGCCAAGTACGTTGATATTGGATTATCTCGTGCTACGACAATCGTTGCCGCTGTAGACGCACACCTCAGAAGACCGAGACACGTCCTTAGGGCTTGAGCTTGTAGTCCCTGGAGTACACGCAGGTTTGTTTTGCAGGTGTTACCAAGTACAATAAGGCTGTATCTTGCGTAACCGAGGAACAAGGCGTTATAAAGCTGCAGCATTGACCGCACCGATGTGCCCCATGGCTTTCCGCCGAGAAATTTCAGGAGATGTATTAATGTCATTAACCTCTTCTTTAGGTATGAAACGTGCGGGCTCCATGATAGGTCGCGGTGCATAATTACCTCTAAAAAGCGGTGTTTCCGCGCATTTGCAACTGCTTGCCCATTGACCTTTACAGTGTAACGCTTAATTTCCTTCGGAATGCATGTAACAAGGCAGCATTTCTCTGAAGACAGCTCTAAGTTCTGTTTTCGCAAGTAGAGTGATGTTAGCGTAGCTGCCTTTTGTAGCCGTGCTCGTACCTGCAGTCGTGTTACAGCAGACGTCCAAATGCAGATATCGTTGGCATATATTTATACCCGAACTGTGTTGGGCAAGCATCTGAATCAAACTGAAGCAGTCACTGCCAAGCTTTCGGTGCAGACAAATTCCCTCCCAAAGACTAGCTCCGCAAAATACATGCAGCTAGAAAAAGAAATGATTTACTGCAGTGCGAAGCTGCTGTTCATGTTTTCCGGGACCCGCCGTGGTTGCTCAGTGGCTATGGTGTTAGGCAGCTGAGCACAAGGTCGCGGGATCGAATCCCGCCCACGGCGGCAGCATTTCGATGTGGGCGAAATGTGAAAACACCCGTGTACTTAGATTTATCTGCACGTTAAGGAACCCCAGGTGGTCGAAATTTCCGGAGCCCTCCACTACGGCGTGCCTCATAATCAGAAAGTGGTCTTGGCACGTAAAACCCCATAATTGAATTTTTAATGTTTTACCGAGTTACCGACGTTGTTATACTGCTTTGAAACACCCTATACCAACGAATGATAAACGTAGAAAGTGAACTAGGCAATAAGTAAACTTTTTTGGCGATGTTAGGCGCCACTCAAAGCTTTTAAATATAGTGTACTGGAAGACGATTCAACCTTACAACCTTTGGGTTAGAAGCCCAGTGTTCTACTTCTGCTCGACGTCTCCGCCAGTTTCGGGCACTTATGTATTTGTAACCCGGGAAGTTCTAGCCAGCTACACTCGGACTAAAGCGGAGAAATATGTCTTTTTTTTTTTTACCGATGGCGCTACGTAGTACGTTTAAATTACAACTGCAAATAATTTCCCCCGTGCTTTCCATCAATTCATTATCTGATGGCTTCATATAGTTTGGCCTCTCGGTTCCTCTTCTCGTTCATTCCATACAGAGGGTCTCGCCTACGGCTGGTTTGATGACTTAAGGCAGCAACGACGGTTCATTATTCAGCCTCCTGATTATGCAGATCCCATACTGCGTGATTCTATCGGCAAAACGGATGCTCCACATGCGCCGCAATGGCCTGAGTGGCTGTGGGTAACAGTACACTAACTCGTAACTTGAGCCAAATAATAAAAATATGCAAATGCCACGTACCAGAACCGAACAAAAGTAAAGTTGTTTACAGTTGCTTGGAAATACTCAGCTTATTTTTTTGCTTTCCATGTAATTAGATAATTAGTCTTTATTAAATTATAAACTTCTCAATTATTATCGTTAGTAGAAAAGTGTCAATGAGGAAATTGTAGAGCGACATGAGAATGTCTCGACAAAGCTTTCTGTTGCTCAGTGCCTGCTACGTAAAAATGTTTTTTCGAGCGTGAAAGAAGCACGCGAATAGAAGCAAAATTGCCGTGCGACTGCAGGCTCTAGGCACTTTGCGTATGTTGGTGGGCTTCTTTCACGCTCGGAAAAACACTGTTTTCTGACCAAAACTTTTTTGCCTTGTTATTCAGGTTCATATTCGCTATTCTTCTTCTAAACATTTACTCGTCCCCCCAGAGCTCTGAAATCATTGTTTGGCTCTGTTGAAAATTTTGTCGAAAAGCAAACTGTAGGGAAAGTGCAGCAGAGTTCAGGGAAGATGGCAGCACATCCAATCACAAATGGTCCCACTTGTTTTCCCTGTAGAAGAACGAAGGATGCAGAAAGTTACGTAGCACCATGACACATCCGTCAGGTAACTATTGCTTTATACGTGACTGTTGCGTTTGCAACCAGCTATTAAGGAGTACTATAGGCACGTGGGAACATACAAAGATCGTGCCGCATACCCACAAATATCACTACTGTACTACTAATCTCACAATCGTAAATACGATAGAGGCTCTGTGACAACATCCCTGTTGCAGAAGACGCATGTTTGAAGAAACTGCTAGACAGCAATTTAATCGCGCTGTTCTCTGTAACCCTATACACTGTTGGTTTTTCAAATGCGTGGCTATTGCCATTCAACGGTATTCACGTTCACAGGGTTGAGGTAGAGCTTAAACAGTCCATTTTTTCTGGATTAGGATAACTAAAGTGTGTAAGATGGATGCCCGCCTTAAAAACAACTTGCTGCGCTTCTGGATGAAGGTGGAGAACCCTCCGGAGCGCTTACACCACAGATCTGACGTGCTTTCATTGAAGTTCAAGAAAAATATTCACTTGCTCTCAGCATTTTCCGCATCACTCGCTTTTCTAGTGATTACAAAAAAGAACAAAGAAACAAGAATGAGGACGAGGGAAAAGCCAAACAGATGTAGGCGGTAACACAGGGCGTTGATCTAAGTGTATTTCCATTTTATCCGATGAAGCAGAAATCATGGCTGCAAAGCAGGTTCTTAAGCTAGCGTTCTTTTTCTAATCCTCCTTATGAAAGCACTACTCTTTGCAGTGAAGTGTAAGGATCCGGGGTCACACTCGGTGCCACACCAACCTTGCAGAAATGTTTTCCGGTGTAGCCGAGAAGGGGAATGCAATGTGCACAAAAGGGGTTCTGAAATGCAAATAAGGAGAGATTTCTACGAGCACGTTTTTTTTTTTGTGACACGTCGGGGAGGGGTGACACGGCGACGGCGAGTGCTTCTGCTTTGGCCGACCCAGCTGAGCACTTCATGAAAGATGCCGCTCTTTTGTAGACTGCGAAACGCGATGTCTGCTGAATAGCGTTGGAGGAAATCTTCCTTCCGCATCATCAGTGGCCTTGCTTGTAAAATTCCCTGTGCTCTTCAACGCGCACAAGGAATTCTCTGCTAAATTCCCTGCTTTAACCCCTATTATATCCTTGTTCTGCTGCTATCCTCCCCAACTTCTGAGAAAAACAGTACTACCGAAGTGGGTGGAAGTAAAGTGGACACCACACGTCACTTTCGCGAATGACACCCGTTGGGTGGACAAAATAAAGCATCGTTCGAAGTGGGAATTCTACAAACGGAAAGCACGAAGCTTTAGCAACGACGACTTCGAAACAGGTGTGGCTTCCGTAAGAAAGCGCTAGGTGTCGCTGTTCTTGTATACTTATAGTACGCATACCAAATGCAAAGTACGTTTACATGTACGTATACACAGTACGTACAGGAAAATACTAGAGTGATAAGCATGTGTAGCATACCCAAGTAACTCAAGCAGGCCAGGTAACTATTTGTCACCACCCTGTTTCAAAGGGTATGCCAGTAAATGTTCATCATTCTCATCATAGTCATCATCATCATTCTTGCCAAGCAGACATGGCACCCTTTAAGAATGGGGTTTTGCGCAAGGGTTGCCTTGCAAAGCTATATCTATAAATATGAAATGACACCGTAATTCAGTTTTTCAAAATGAACCATTGTTGTTAGTCCGCGCTCGTTAATGTTTTCTACCTTGTCCCTGTTCGTTTGCATCATTCTTCCTTGAGTATGGATTACCGACACGCCCAACAATCAGTACATCTCATTCATAAATAGGAGTGAGGCGGTAATAAATGACGTAGAAGTTATTCCTTAACATTTCCCTTTCATTCATGCGGTGTATGAAATACCTGTAGTTGCCCAAAAAAGTCCTTATCTTTCCTTTTTGTTTTCATTGACCTGTTAAAAAAGATTATTCAAGAGCTCTGGTTCATTATTTACCTTGGCATATAATAAAGAATCGCTTTGATATCTAACGAAAAGTCCATCATCTTCCCTTTAAGCGTTAAACAATTTCAATCACAGAGACAAATACTTGCTGACACATAGAGACAACTGGATAACCAGCCGCTGTCCATGCAGGTGCAAGTCGAACACTCTTTCTATCGCTCCTCGGCCCACGAGGCAGTGAAGTTGCTTTGGGGCTTCTCGAGCCTAACTGACCTTTGTCAACGCCTGTGGCTGCGTGTACATTATCTGGGCGTGACTCGAATTCAGAGCGTCTCCTTTCTCTCCCCAATCCTCATCTCTCGGACTCTTTTATTTTCTATCCCACTTGATCTTTCTCGCAGTTTGGAGTATCAGACAAGACCCTTTGTTCTTGGTTAATATCCCCAGCTTATCGCTCTCTTTATTCCTGCTCCTTCTATACACTTCAATACATTTCAAATGGTGCAGTATATTTAAAAAGGAATGACGCAGGAGCTGGACACAGAACTGTGCAGTTCTAGAAGGCAGCAAGTTGCAGCGAGAACCCTTAATAATTTGAATCAATTCCCATTTGAACAGCGATGTGAACTAACGCCAAACGTGTGAGTTACCCGCGTGTACCTATCATGTACTCCTTCTCCCCAAAGTTATTGCTGATGTGCCTTCTTTTAAGCCAGTCTCTATAAGTTTTTCTACAAAGCATAGTCAATATCCTTTTTCTTTTTTTTTTTGGTTTACATTTGAGCGATAGCTGTTGTTTTGTTGGAGAGCCTACGATTGTTGCACCTTGGGAGTGCCCCAAAGTGTGATCAGAAAAAAATATGCAATGTTCATTGCTCTGTTTAACAGCAGACAAAGCATTGTTCTTTCTTTTTTCTTTTTTTAACTGTGCTTAGTACATGTGCTGGAGATTTTGGTAGCGATACGGCAAAGTTGGAGGATTTAAGTTGGAACTTCGGGCGCGGTGCTGAAGGCTGCACTTTGTTAGGGTTGCCCCCTTCGAAAAAACTATCAAGGCCCCATAGCTGCCAAGTAGCAGGGCCAGCATTCCCAAAAAGATCTTAAGCTATATTTGCCAGCCAATCTTGATGCTATACATAATATTACCGAAAGCGTGTTGCCAATTATATATAGTACTTACGAACGAAAACATTTGTGACTTTGGCCCCAGATTGGGAGCTCGCTTATGTAGCGTTATCGCAACGTTTACAGCAGCACTTGTGCGGCTGCGTACGTAAACTTCCACTAAACGATGCAGGACCACCTCTTTGAAAGTGGGCCTTCATTGAAGAACACCGGCATCAAGTGGCTGCAGCAGGTTTAGGTAGAACGCCCACCGACGCTGCAACGAGGGAACGCTGAGGTCGGTGCTCTAGGGCATCGCCTTGGTGCTGGGTGCCAAAGAAGAGGAAAATAAAGATGGGCGGCGCATGCTCCATACGCAAATACGGCACGTGCAGTTCGATTCCGCTACGCTGGTCCTCTTGTTATGGTGCTCCGCTGTGACCCCTCGGTTCTCGACAAAGGTACTGTCAACTGAAAAACCGACAGCTGCCCGACTTTACAAGGTTTTGAACACGAAACCTTACACATGCGATTTGATAACTTAATTTTATACATTTTAGACCATTGCAGCTGGACATACGTGTGCGCTACTAAAATTTCTACGCCATTCAGATATTGAAAAAGCTGAGTATTGTCCTCAGCTGCATTGAATGTAAAGCGAAGAGTTCCTCTTTCTTAAGCAATTTCGGTAAGAGTAGCATGAAAATCATTTTTTAGCCACTGCATATTACAAGGCATGACAAATGCTTTTAATATTGACAAAACTCAAAATTTGAACGGTGGGCTGTTTTTTTTTTTCAATTTGTTCTTCAAGTAAGCTAAAAGGTACGCTCCCTGGAAAAAACAACACTTTTTGTTTTTTTATTTCTGTACCATCAAGAAACTTGTGCTCTGATTCCGTCCTGGGCCGACTGTTGTATTGCTTTTCTACAAACGTGAAGACCAAGGCTTCTTCGTTTCAACATAATAACACGTTGGCAGTACTATTTCTTTTCCGCGGTATCAAACGCCTATTTCGCCTCTCATCCGGCCCATTGCTCTTGCTCGGTAGCTATTCCGTGCAGGCCTCTATGTTGCAAATCACTACTCAGATCACCGAAGCTGTCTCCGACTGTCTGTTTAGAAACTTAGGAAACAAAACAAAAAAATTGAGCAGAATTGAGTGACCCTTGCAGAATCACTACGCAATTTTCGGTGAAGCTGCTTTCTTTTTTCTAGCAGTTAACTGTTAAAAAAAAATCAGCTTCACCAAAAATCGTACCAATTGCTATGAGAATTTCAGTTGCCGCTAATTAGATTACATACTCACCCATTTGAAACCTTGGTCGCACATAGCGTTTTCGAGCACCTGTTAAGAAACTTTTGTAAAGGCATTAATTTATCTACACACATTTTACGTCGCAAGAACAATGGTCACACAGACTTCCTTCCCTTTTCTTCCCCTCTATATTTCATTTCGGCTGCGCTCGCAGTTCTGCGAGTGCAACGGGAGAATTGTTGTTTTGAAAACACCCTCAGAACGCTCTGCATAGCTTGCATACGTAATTTATTGATAATGCCGCAATTAGTCAGCACACTTTGAACTTTGCCTCACATTACCTAAAACGTGCCCATAAATATGAAGAAATATAAACAAGGTGCCTTGTTTAGTTCACTGAAGACGTGGGGGAAAGCTATTGGGAGCTTCGTTTGACGCGTAAAGAACAGAAAAAGACGGAGGTTCAGTAATTACTTGATATGTTTTCAATTATGCAAGGGACGCTGCACTTTCGCCGCATGACGCACTTAACCAGACCCCTATTGCAAGGAAATTAAAACTTGATGTCACGTAGAATTATCTAATTGGCAAATACAGTAGAAAATGGTTGAGACACTTTTGAACACTTGAATAAGATTTTTTTTTTTTTTTGCGAGGGCTCCAGTTGATCCACAAGCGAAGATTGGCACTAGATATTACACTGTCTTCAAAAAATTACTGGTCGGCAGCATTTATGCTTCTACCAGCGAAATCAGATAAATTGTGCACAGCAATAGCAACACTCATATTGCTCCGGATTGCTTTCATATGTAATTTAATAACGCGACAGCATTAAGGGCCCTTAATTGGACGTCGCATCGGGAAAAAATATTTTTGAACCACTCATACCCAGGCCCTCCATGTGACGCAGGGAAGTTACTGAACTTATCGTATCTCTCAAGCTGAAATACGTAGAAAGATCGTAAAGTACAAATTACGCACAACCTACAGACAAAATAGCGTCGGATTGTAATTTTAATATACAATAAAACATCATTCCGTTAGGCAAAAAGCTCAAACAAACCCTTTTTTCATCGCTTCTACCATACATAGACCGGCCACGGCGTCCGCCATACGCCAGCGCCGGCGCGTGAATATCGCCGCTCCGTGAGTCCTCGAAACACTTCCAGATGGCGCCCGCCTCCATCACATCGTGGCCCACGCAAGAGGCCGCGTTTCTACCAGAAAGCCCCCCTTCGTACATAGCGTTCGCCGCGAGCTTTTCCCGGTAAGCTATACGTTAACATATAATACAGTTGCCGGGAAGCTTGAGACGCAGCCAGGCATATTTGAATACTATCGCGTTTCATTCTTAAAGGCCAAACTTAAGTGTCTTCTAAATTTTTGCTAAGGATACAACTAAAATATTGAAAATATTAAGTATGAAATAACTAGCGCATATTAGAAATATTTTCACGACTGCACTTCACTATAATCACGTAATGTTATTTCTTTCCTCATCCTGTGCATCTTAACGGCTAGATATATTTCCCGTGCACGAGAACTTAGAGTATGGCCGAACAGTAATATAATTCTGTTACGTGAAATGCAGAGACTTGCGCTGGCAAGTACAGACGCGGCCAGTGCTAACGGGAGCGAGGAAGCCATGGCAGCGCTCTGCGGACGTCGCAACTGGCGCCTTGTGAAGTAATGGAAGACGACTCGCTGGGCTTTTCGTCGATAGCTTTGGTTGCGCCTGCGCCAGAAGACTTTCTTACTTAGGCGCCCGTGTTTTCGCTAGCCTGTACATGGTCGCGTAGATGCTATTCCGCATGGGCGAGGGGATATATATATATATAGACTCGGTATTTAAACGCAAAATGAAGTCTAATGCGTTGCATTCAAACTGACGGTGATGTAAAAATGAAATTTATTCATTCTAATAGGTACTATACGGCTAAACTGGGTCTGACTGAAGGAAGAAAGGAAAAAGTGGAGAAGTAAAGGCAGGGAGGTTAACCAGTTTAGCTCAACCGGTTTGCTACCCTACACATGGGAGCGGGATGGGGGGGATGAAAGATGGGGAGGAGAGATAGAGAGCACATAGCACAGCACACACATTGTCAGTTACAGTCCGTCACTCTTGCGTGGTACGTGACATCACTGTCACAGCCGCTTGTTCAAGCCCGTCTCTTTCAAAGACCGTAGTCCCTTCGTCGTCTTCAGCTGCGATGTTTTCTGTCGGCGATATGTGAAAATCGTTTCGACTGACAATGGTCTATTGTCAAGGTGCGCTAGAACGGACACCAGGGACTGTCTCTAAACATTATATTCAGGACAGTCGTGCAGAATGTGTTCTAGCGTCTCTTCGAAAAGACAGGCATTGCAGAGAGCGTTGTCGGCCATTCCAATGCGAAATGAGTAAGATTTCGCGAAGGCCACCCTTAGAAGTAGTATGCCTCCAGCTACTCAATTTCACTACTACAGAACAAATATCCTTTAAAAATAAACATACGTAGCACCTTTTAAAGATTTTACACCAGACCAATTTACCAAAGATAAGAGAAGAGCAAGTTTAAAACCTGCTGCTGCCTAAAAAGGCAAGACATGGGACCTTGTGTTCTCCTCAGCATCACCTGTGCCCAACTTATATGGTCCATTTGGTCTTTATAATATAGTATGTCTTCTCTATAGGCTGTCCTTTCTAAAAGAAAATTATACAACCTATGTAAAGGCACGTATTCGTTTTGTCTTGATGGTAAGCCCTGCATTGCCGACTGGGCGTTGAGCCCGGCACCTGGTAATCATCGCTTAGCGGGCTTCCGAATTCGTGTGAATAAAAGAAAAAAAAAACCGAAAACAGAACACAAGAAATGCAACGTAGATGTATGGTAACGCACAAGTAGAGATGTGGCTTGAGTCTTAATCTTTGAATATCAAACAAAATACAGAAGGTAAGGTCAGAGCTAAGCGTTTACGTTGTACTAAGCATTCAAGTTCGATTTCCAATATTGGTGCTGAACAATGTTCCGTTTACCTTCGCCACACGGTCAAAATTAAGCAGAGCATGAGGCGGTCCTTAGCTGAAGAGGTGGTCGGACGCTGAAACAGCGGAGAGTAGCGAACTGATTAGACATGAGAGACCTATAGTTTTAGGCTCCTTGGTGATATCGCAATAGAAGCCTCTCGGAAGCAACGACAATGAGCGCACGTATTGCATATTAAGAGCGAGAGAGAGGGAAGAAAGGTACGCAATTTAAAAGGCGAGTTTCCTGTCTGCTACCCTGCAACGGGGTGAGAAGAAATTATGTGAAGCGAGGATAGAAAAACCGATACTTTCCTTTTTAATTATGAAAGGCGTTTTCATGAGACGCGTTCACCTAGGCCAGCGGATGACAAGTACACACTTTCAGCAACTTCAATGATGTTAAGTCTCATCAACGCGATAGAGTTACTTGTGCGAAAAATATTTTCTGGGGAGTGCAGTGCACAGGGCGTCACTTAAGCTACAGGCGAAAAGGCAACAGTGAGCAGCGCTACAGGCAGGCTTCGGGAAGGCCATGCATAGCGATCGATCGCACGTGATTCTTGGCAATCACACACTAACCTCGAGACCCTGCTGGGCGGACGTGCGTTGAAAACAAGCAGCGAGAAGTGCGGAGTCGGGAGGAATGCTAAGAAGGCCAGAGGCGTCCCGAAGAGGAAATCTGGTTAGGCCGGAGGGACGCCCTGTGAGGGCGTAAAGCCGCTGGTGCTGCGCTTTGATGCCCCCACGGAGAAGGCGGGCGAAACAGCGCTCCTATTTGCTGACCTCCGATTAGCCGCAGGAGCCTCTGCTACATGTGTTTGTTCTTTGTTGTTGTTTTGAGCACTCTTGTTAGGATGAGCAGGCAGCTGCCCCTAACTCTGTCCTTTGCCTTATCTGTGCAACTAGTCGCCCCTTGTTTGTCCAGAAATACAAAGCTTGACCCCGCTTCCGCAACACCTGCTCTTTGTCGCGAATTTGCCTGACATGATGCATACCTAAGGCAACAGAAAGGCAGTACCGCACGTTCACCATGATGCGTAGAAACAAGCAAGGATCGGTAACGACTTCCATTGTTGTTGAACGGTCTCTTGTGGCAGTAATGACGTTCATTGTTTAAGCCGGAGGGCGCAGGATCAAATCCCGGCCGCGGCAGACGCATTTAAATATGGGCGAAATGCAAAAACGCATTTGTTGCGTGCTGTGCGTGCATGTAAAAGAACCGCAGATGGTCATAAATATTCCGAAGTCCCTGACTGCGAAGCACCTCATAAATATATCGGGGTTTTGGCACGTAAAACCGCAGAATTTATTCTTTAGTTTTGTTGCTTCACGACAGCTGAAGTTTAGGTTGCTCGAGTTGCCATATTATGATCCGTGTTTTGATGTACATCTACGTCCTTCCATTTTCCAAATGCCCGGTTCACGGTTCCACAGCCCTTCTTTCTGTGTGCACCATGCTTTCTAGCGCCACTCTCCAGTGTCCGTCGTATTGCTTCAACTGCTAGTTCAAAATTCTGTTTTGTAGGAGTGCCTCACATTTCTAGATTTACGTTAATAAATGTACATTTAAGGAGTACTGGTCTTATTAACGTCAAGTCCTGCGAACGATGCATTATAGTTAGCTTTAGGCGTAAAGCCAACTATTTAGGGCACATCGGTTACTAAATGGTGCCAGGTATACTCGCTGCATAACAAAAAATACGAAACTAAAGGCAAGATGACTATGCTGGATTCGAAGAGTGTTCACGTTCGCCTTTCATGGCTTGGATGTTTGAAGAAGCTGAAAAACTACGTGGCACAGGAAGCTGACGTGAATGCGCGAATGATGTCCTTCAGTGCTGTTATTTTTATTTGTAAGAAGAACATCATAAAATCAAGAACAACTTCGTTTAGTGTTTTAATCTTTCCGTCCCCTTTTCCCTATCCCCAGTGTAGGGTAGCCAACCGGGCTCAGTCCTGGTTAACCTCCCTACCTTTCCTTTATCATTTGCTCTCTCTCTCTCTCTCTCTCTCTCATTTAATGTTTTCCGCAAATTATGTTCAACGATTTTCGAACGCATCCCATTGTTTCTTCTTATAAAACAAAACCTTTCTTATTTTTCTTACACCTAGGTGAAAAAAAATGCCTGTCACTGTTGAAGGTTGACGAAATGTCTTTCTTCTATAGTCCTTTCAATAAAAAAAAACCTGCAAGCGAAGCTGATTTATGTTTTCTATTATTAAAGCCTCTAAATGTTACGCAGCGTTTACGTTCTCACTAGCCCTCCGCGTTTGTGCACGTATCAACGCTATGCGGCGCGCATGTCACATCGCATGCCTCCTAGCGCGCTAGGACTAGTTCATAGGGAATTTTTCCGCTGCATGCTACAAAGTGCTCGTGTGGCTCGCAATGTAAGCCGCGAACAGTGTCAACGTGCAAAATATACATAGGTCGAGCTGCTACGAGCAAATTGCAAACTTCAGCTGGGCTGAATATAGAAAACTGCCGCCCCTGCCAGTTGTTAACCTTACGCGGTATTTCTGCAACTTCCACTGACCAGAGAGCATTGATATTGCAATAATGAGAGAGGGGCACACCTATGTACTCGAAGTCTTGCCTCCACTGAATACCCGAGAAATGAGTTGCCATCGTGCACCATAGACCGAACAAGAATCCTCAGCTCTTCTCAAAATTGGCTAAAGCGCCAGACGTTGAACAAAACTCTTGCGTTAAGGCAAGGAAAGTCTCTGCACGTCTCTGTCAGCACATAAGAAGGTTATGTCATCTGCGCAGGCATGTACCCGAACCTCATTGGATAACAGTTTGAATCCGTGAAAGGTATGATCCTTCAGAATTCGTGCGCTAAGCGGTTCTAAGTACAAAGCAAATAATAGAGGAAACAACGAATAATCTCGCCTTAGCGATGCCCTGAGGTAGATAGATTCGGATAGACAACCATTAAGTATTAGCCTTGTATTGCCATTCGCATAACAGATGGTGATTCCTTTAAAAAGAAGAGACCCAGTGTTTATGTGTTCTAATACACAAAACAAGAAGTAATTATTGACTTTATCACATTCTTTCGGCAAATCAACCTGAACTATTGTGACCTGACCCCATACTTTCTGCTACACACTCTATCACGGACCGCGCAACGGGGATTTTTGTCAGGATGGATCTTCCTCTAATGCCATATGTTTGATGGTCTCCCACCACTAATCGAATTACGCCTTGAAGGCGACAAGTTAATATCTTCGTAAATATTTTGTAATCAACGCTGCAAAGTGATATGCGGCGACATCCTTAAATTTTCTGAAATTTAGTTGTATCGCTGCTTTTTGGGATAAGCACTCAGTGCCCTTGATAAAGGGTGGCGGGTAGGTATCCAATCCTGTAATCTTCTTCGTGCACTTTAAGCAGGAAGTTTGTCTCCCTCTTTCTCTCTCGTCCATACTTGTATGGGCGTCCTTTCGCAGTCATCGCCGACAATCACTCTCTGCGCTGGCTTGTCAACCTTCGTGACCCGTGCAGCCGTCTTGAGCGCTGGGCGCTCCGGCTAGGGGAATACAGCTTCACCGTTTTTTTGTAAGACTAGTCGAGGACGCGCTCACGCAGACTTTCTCGAGAATGTATCGCTCAGCTCAAGGGCTTGTGACGCAGGCAACTTCAATCATCTTGGGACCTATGTGTCGCAGAATTTTTCAAATGCGCCATCAGTGCATCCGTGGGCGCTCTCTCATAATACTACTAGTCCTCGCAAAACAATGGACCTTGCTCAAAAACGCTAAACAAGTGTCAATGGAACAAGAAAGTTGGTGCAGTACAGAGCTGAGAAAACCCCACAGTGTGCATTTTTTTTCTCACTTGGTGAGCTGCATAGATCACCTGCCAGCACGCAAGATGAACATGAGATGATACGTGAAAGTAAAAAGAGCAAGATACACAGTATCGTGCGAACTATAAAGCAGACATTACGCTATCGTCTGTGTTTTGTATCACACTATATTTATGCAAATTGGCTCTTACAAAGTTGATGTCTGTCAAGCCTAACGTTATTGAATATTGGTAATCGTTCGTTTCACGACTGTACACTGCATACTTAGTGAACGCCAACACTGAGCTTAACATCATGTGTTATTTTCTTCTATTTTGTGTGATACATGCAAAGAGAGAATGTTGTGAAAGAGCCGAGCTTGAAGTAGCGGAGCTTCTTGCGCTAGATAGCAAGGCCCCAACCAGTGGCTGCGACCACAAATCGGAGTGGCGGAAAAGCTTGGGCTTATTGGAAAAAAAGAACTCGAAACCGCTCTGCCTATAGTTAAGCATCATTTAATATATGAAGCGCTTTTAACACAGTAGACATAAGGAATTAAATGAAAGGTTCACTGGTCCATTTATGAATCCGCTGCCAACAGCTTTGAGAAAGCGTGCATGTTCGTTCTGAATATTTATTGAGGGCAACTATTGGCCCTAAGCGTTCATCCCGTAGGCTGTTCGACCTAGGATACCCTTCGCGAAAGAGGAAACATATCTGCTCTCTATATTTTAGCAGCAGCCCCTCAATTTCCTCAGGGCGTCTGAAGCCGCCTCAAGTGTACCTTACTGTTAAGGGGATAACGAAAAAGCAGGACCACTCAAGAATGGTTTTAAAGGAGACAGCGTTGTTGCCATTAAGCCGAACGTATGCAGATCTAACACAACAACAATAGTAGCAGATGACTTTGATCTACGGACTCCGCAGTTTACAATATTCAATCATCCCTTCACTACTCTTTGTAAAGCTGTCCCACTCTACCGCAAGAGCTATGACCGTCACCGTGATCGCTGCTAGTAGCCCCCATCAAGCATGTCAGTGGGTTCAGACAACTCGACTCAATATGGCATTCATAGAACTAGTTAGGCTCCAACCACAGCAATCTGGACTAGGAGTTGCTTATTAATAATGCGTTCCTCAATCCCTCTCTCCACAAGAGTCGCTGTTGTTTCGGTCGCGCTAGACTCAATCGTGTTTCAAGCTAACGATGCCAAAGTCTACAGAGCTCAGAGCCCAACGAGCTGCTGTAGAATGCGCCTTGTATCCATTACTACGCTTATGAATCATATTTTACGGCTCTCAGACAGTCCGTCGATGTTCGAAATCTACCCTATATCACAGGACTCGTGAGCAGTTCGTATCTGAGAAAAACGGAAGGATTGGTTAGCTCAAAGGTATGATCAAGTTCAATATAACCGAACGAAATTGATGGCGTGCTTTACTCTATTACACTCTGATAATTTTTATTACTTTAAAAGTTCAAGGGTACGTGTCAGGTAAGTCCCGAACATATAAAAGCGAAGCAACAAGGGCATAGCCAGATGGACGACAATGCCTACTGAGGGGGAAGAAATTGGACAGTGGCAGATTTTGCGGCTAAACTGTGCTAACACACGCAGTTAAAAAAAAGTGATAACAACGGAGCTCTGGAAGAAAAAAATTGCTGATCCATAGAAAAAAAAAAAAAACCATCCAACACATGCAATCAACACACTTCACCGTGATATTACCTAAAGACAAATTACCCGTGAGGTATTGTTAAAGCTACACTGTCAGAACACACGTAGTTGATAATACGTATACCTATGACCGAAGGCATCTCAAGGTCCAGGGATCACAGTTTACAACAGTTTACTTGATTTTCCTGTTTCTCTATTGTCATAAAGCACGAAGCGAGTGTCCGATCTCAGTGATAATGGCGGCGCGAGACACGTGCACATCCTGAACGTGTTTTGCAAACAGGCCTCACTCACATTGTAAATGAATTTAGTTATTAGGTGTTATGTATGCGCTTACAGCACAAAAAGCAGAAATACTGGCCAGCTGTCGCCATTTAATACGTTCCTTTTTCAAGTGCAGTGCTTGTCCCTATACATTACTGCGGCCCTTCTGGTAAATGCATGCGTTAGCGTTTACGGCTCTCTCTATTTCCAAGGCCTAATTCGGTCTCAAAGTGAACATGTCAGCCTGCTTACCTCGACAGATAAGGAATCCGGCTCCGCCTATGGGCGGCTTGTGAAACAATCCGAGACATGGGGGCAGGCCCACTAAATAGCGCCCGACAACGGACAGAGACAGCCTGACAAGCACTTGCAGAGCATTCGGAAAAAGCTTTTTCTCTTGTCGACTTTGTCATCAGCTTAAGAAAAGCAGGGCCCAGAGGTTGTCTTTTCTGTTTTCCTTTTTTTTATTTGTTTCGGCGCAGGCTAAGCTGCAAAAACAAACACAAAAACGAACCAAGTAAAGAATTGTACAGCCTTAAGAAATCGTGTTCGACCTGCAATGTTAAGCAATAGATCGAGAGGAGAGGTAAAAACAATACCAGGAGAAGAGGCTACAAGCACTGTAGTCAAGACACGAACGAAAGAACACAGCGCGGTCAGAAGGCCTAATGTCAGAAAGAGAAAAACTTGTACTGGGCGGATAACAGGGGGTTTCACCGAAAGCGGTCAAGAAGCGCTCTGGTTCCCCGGGTACCGATGGGGATGACAGAGATTGAAGTGCGCCATTTGAAGGACGCAGTGAACATTTGTTATGTGAGAGTTAGGCGCATTTCTTAAAATAGTAACAAAGCACAAACAGTTTGTAGAAGCGGGAACACAACACGCTCAATCTCGCATTCTCTGTACACTTATTCAGTCCAACGTGATTCAGTCCGTACATTTGTAGTAGAACAGCAAGTAAAAGTTATATAGGGTGATTAAATAGAGATAGATATGCGCTGGATATATATGTATAAGCTTTAAAAATGCCACAATAAGATTTGGGTGCCGATGAAGAACGCTCCTTATATTTTGCTTCCTTCCAATACTTCACTAGGACATAAATTGAGATTGAAAACGTAGCCGTTTGGGGCTCATGGATGCGTTAATACAATACAGATATTAGTGGATGATGCGCATTTATACTGTACCAATTGAACGAATGTCAAAACTAAACCAAACCCCGTGGTTATTGCGGCATCAGAAATGAACTAAAACGCGCACACTTACTTAGGGACAGATGCAGGCACCAGTAGTGTTCGACCTGGGCAGACCGAGTTCCAATAATGGAATGCTATGTGCTCTCTCTCTCTCTCTCCCTTCCCCATCTTTCATCGCCCCCATCCCTCTCCCATGTGTAGGGTAGCAAACCGGTTAAGCTAAACTGGTTAACTTCCCTGCCTTTCCTTCTCCACTTTTTTCCTTCCTTCCTTCCTTCCTCTCCCTCATGGCGAGGAAAATTAGGGAGGCCCAAATGCATGGTGCTGAATGCTTTTCTACAAGTTGAACGACATTTACGAGAGAGTGATTCACCATTATTCCCTTTTTAGGAAAGCATTATGCAAGACTATTTCACACGAATGACAGATGGCCAATGTCATAAATGCTTCGAACTGCAGCATGCTTTCCGTAGTGCATTCCCTTAAACTCTGTAATACTTTATTTTTGGCTATGTGCGTCATCACTGCTTACAGAAGAACGTGTCAGTGCGATGGGCGTAAAATTTGTCATTGTGTCAAAACATATTAAACGCAAGGCACATGGTTGTTTTCGATCAAGAAAACTAGCACGACGTGAGTGATATGATTCATACAGGGGCAAAGCGTATCTTCTGAAAGCGTTAAAAGTTAAGCTGAACTGCTAAAAAAATAAAAAAATAAAAGTGCAGATACGTGGCAGATACCATCGACTATGATTCTCAATATAACTAAATAGACGAAGGCTTCTAGAAAGATATTCGCTTTATTAAAAAAATGATGAGTTTCAAGGTATATCTTTGTTCCAGCGACAATATTTTGGTAAAGTTTGTTGCGTTTGACTCCACAATTTCGTAGAAAACGGAGCCTTTAACAAACACACCTGTAGTGGTAGGATAGGTGGACATACATATAAGCGAATTCGTGGAATCTGTGTTGTGTCCATCGCACAAATGCCGGCGGGCAAGGCCAGCGCCTCTTAGATAGCTAGCCTGTGCAGGCTGGCTGCTTTATGGCGCCATGCTACTTGGACCGAAGTTTGCATTGCCAAGCCCCGCCGGACAAAAGCGGTGACGTCGGTATTACCGCGGCTTTCTCGGGAGTGTCCCCATTAGATGCTATGACAGACGGGAAAGGTATAGCATGATGTCACAGGTCAGAGGGTACCAGCCTCGTGCTATCTAGGAGGCGCTAGGAAGGCGCCTGCTATCCTCCTCTTCCGCAGGCGCCCCAGGGCGAGAAGGGTTGTGCTTCTCAAGCACTCCCCCACAGTACCTTAGCCTTCAAACTTGACAGCACGCGAGACTCAAAGATCTCTACTTGGCGTTTCTCGACGAGGGCCCACCGTGACTCTGTTGGGCTAGAGCAGGGCGCTATAACGTAAAGGTATACCAATCTTTTCTATTCCAATTCGGCAATGAGCCCTCCGCGATTGGTCAAAAACTTTTTTGGGCCACTCCTACTTCGCCTGTCTGTCATGCGACGTCACGAAAACCGCGATAGCTCCCTATATGATATGACGTGTACACACTGATTATGCATGATTGCACTGAACAAAAGCAAAATATTTATTTCTGATTTGACGCCTTTTCGTCATAAGTTCTCTGCTATTGGACGAAAGTTTTCGGGCTGCATCCACTTCACCTGCCAGTCACGCGATGTCACAAAACCGCGAAAGCTCATCGCTTTAAAGCGCCAGGTACGTGTGAAAGATGCATTAATATACCTAATGAAACTGATTTTTTTCTGAATAGCCAGACACTGCTCCATTCCGAACAGAATAAAAGATGGCTGCCGCCGATCGCTCAGGCACTGGCTACTCGCACCTGCCGTAAAGCTTGGATTTATTTACGTATAATAAAACTTCTTGTGCGACCGGGTAACGTTTTTGAGCAGTTTCAGCACGTTTACGACATCGCTCTGCGAACTCTTTTTTGCTGAAGATCAGTTTTAGCGGCATTCTTAACCTTCCGTTGCATGCCGCCGCGATTTTTGACCAGCCACTGCTAGCTAAGTAAGGGAAAGCGGACCAACCGCAGACGCCGACACCACCCTCTTCATCCCGTTATCTATTTTCAGTGCGCTGGCTCGGCTCAATCAAAACCCTCTTCACTTGAGCGTACTCCTAGCCTTCTGGCAGCCAATTACAAACGATAAACCGCTCAATGCAGGGAATATTAATTATTTTCAAAACAAAGGAATGTCACCTCCTATGAACAAGGAGAGCGTTTGATTGGGCTGCTCAGGCGACGCTGCTGGTAACCGCCCGATGCTTGCGTCGGCGGTTACGCAAAGTTGACGTGAAAAGATCGGAATAAAAACATATTAGAATAGTTTTACATTATAAGGCCCCAGGTGCCCTTTGCTTCGGCGGTGCGAGTACGAGTAACGACCACCATGAAAACGGGTGAAAGAGACAAAGAATGCCATTCACTTTGAAAAAGAAAAGGGCCTTTGCCATTGGCGGAACTCGCAATATATGCAATTATGACGGAACTCTTGCCTTGGTTATATTGCGATTTGCCCTATTATAAAGTGCAAATTTTTCGTGTAGTTTGTTTTGTCTTACTGGGCGATGCCAGGTTACGAAAGCAAGGACTTCGCCTACGCCCACTTGTCGATTATTGCACATGTACATTGCAGTTTGTTTGGCGCAAGGAGGAAGAAATAAAAATAAAATTAATTATGGGGTTTTACGTGCCAAAGCCACTTTCTGATTATAAGGCACGCCGTTGTGGAGGACTCCGGAAATTTCGACCACCTGGGGTTCTTTAACATGCACCTAAATCTAAGTAGACGGGTGTTTTCGCACTTCGCCTCCATCGAAATGCGGACGCCGTGGCCGGGATTTGATCCCGCGGCCTTGAGCTCAGCAGCCTAACACCATAGCCAGTGAGCAACCTCGGCGGGTAGGTAGAAATAAACGTGAAATATTATAAGGAAACAAAAATTACGTTATTTTTTACTATAATTAAACACATTTGTGGGATCGTACTTCAGAATCGATCAGTAATGAAAATTCAAGTGCATCCAACAGCTTTAGGACTCTGAATCTCATTCAGAATTCTTGAATGTTTCAGTTTCTTGAACTCTAATGAGGGGGGGGGGGGGTGCCCGCAAACATAAGGACAATCAAGGTTATCCCAAATTCTATACGGGAAGGGCCATCTCTAAGTATGGTAGTCTACAGAAGCTGGATGCCACGCAATCCCGGTGCCCTAATGGTTGCAGCTCTTGCATACAATTCAGTAACCAACTGGTATACAGATAGGCGTCCATGCAAAATATACTGCCTGTTGCAGCTTGTCAAACTGCTAATAACTTCGTCGTTCAATGTGAATTGTTTCACACACGAAAAAACGGAAGCTAACATTATCAAACAAAAATAATTCGCACAAGTATGTCTATCCGAACAACTCACACGTTACAGACAGGGTAGGCAGCAGACGTTCTAGCGGCCTGTTTTACCCCTACTTGAAATCTGCGCGAGACATTGCAGGCACTTCACTATATCCGACGTTAGCACTTTTAGTTTCGCCGTTATATACAATGCATGTCCCAGCTTCTGTGCCGGCTCAACACCAACGCCGGCGGCCCGTCTTTGAACACTGTCCTGGTCATAGGGCAGCTTCGGTGCTCCGAGGCTGGCGGTATCGTTGGCTCTTTCACCGACATTTGACACAGATTACGCTGTCGCATACCACCGTGGGCATTCCCAGCCATCGTACAATGACCGTTGTGGAACTCCCCATAACAGCCTCTGCTGTAAATGTAAGCATCGTCTGCTATTGGATGACGTCGAGGATGTTTACAGCTGGGAAAGACTTGTGTCGCGAAAACTGCCCGCCCTTGTTAAGCAAGTGCCTCTAATTTATTTTCTGAGAGCTCAGATCAAATTGCCATTTAAATGTAGTGTGTGCGCCGATAAACTTATTCGTGTTCCATGAATAAGGCACTAACGCCAGGCATCACTTTACCAGACAAGTCGATAATTGAAGACATTTTTGTTTGTGGCCTTTTCTCGGCGCTCCTTATCAAGTCGAGCCCCAAGCCTTTTGCTCATGCGTCGAAGAGAACGTGTAAAGGAAACCCAAATAACGGTATTAAGCGAGTTACGATAACCTGCATGGCACCGCTTCTAACAGCCTCAATCGAGAGCGCTAAGCGAGGCGGTCGCCTTTGATCATCGATTTTAAAAGACAATGGATGAGCGTTCGAGTCAGGGAAAGTTCTAAGGCGCGCATTAAGAACACGTTTTCTTTTTAGCTCCGCCTCTGCGATCTGCATGAACTTCTTTCGTATCAACAACAAAGCGCAGAATACTGCTCTAAGTTCTCATTCGTCATGCATTTTGGGGGCGCCTAGTTGCGTATATCGACGACACTTACCTTGGTAACCACAAGAATAATGCCTGTGTTCTAGAAAGCGCCGCCACTGGAGCATTACTGTGTCCGCGTCCTCAGAGCATTGTGGTGTTGCTATGAGCAACCAACTTAAAATTCCGCTTTATGCTGCACTTTGCATTTGGCACAAGATGGCTTTAGTTACTTTTGCGCCAACAACAACATTACTACTACTACTACTACTACTACTACTACTACTACTACTACTACTACTACTACTACTACTACTACTACTACTAGTAGTAGTAGTAGTAGTAGTAGTAGTAGTAGTAGTAGTAGAAGCAGTAGTAGTAGTAGTAGTAGTAGTAGTAGTATAGTAGTAGTAGTAGTAGTAGTAGTAGTACTAACTGATGCTACTAATAGCAGCTGATGTTTCCGGTATTTCGATGTTTCTCCCTTTCACATGGTTTTTGTTCGTGAGAACATCTTGTCGTTGTTACACCGCTTCCTCTACGCTACAAATATGTTGTTATTAGATGGACATAATTCTCTTATTACGGCCACAGTTTCGATAACTGGCCCTTCATTATGTGCCCTCAATTTATTCACTTCAAGAATACCTGTCGCCTCACCACCAATATTTTAGTGTGACACAACGAGGTTTTATTTTTTAATTAGCCTGGCTTTTATACTAGCTGAAGAAGGTCATTACGCTGTCAGCAGACTAAAACTGGCTCGGCTCTCGTTCAGAAACGAAGGGCATGTGAATTGCGCTTTGGTGCGTGAAGCTTGCACTGCATTTTTAGGTTGTAACCGACCATAATTTCTGGCATCTAGGCGACCCTGTCTTAGACATCAACAACAACAAAAAAAAAAGCACAATAGAAATAGCTGCATCATCCGAGGAACGGATAAAGCCGAGCAGCGTCAGGTTAGTGCCTAGGGCTTTCCGAAGCTTTAAAAAAACACGAAATCGAACTGCGAAGAGCCGAAAGAAGACGCGGTACCGGGCACGCCTCTTTCCTTCCAATGCCAACGGGCGCTCATTTACTCGTTTACCAAGAGCACGACGCATGTCCATGTTAGGGCATCGCGGCAACCATAAATCCATACGGAAAGTTTCGCGTCACCTCGTAATATGGGGTCGTTTGCGCGAGATTGAGGAGGCGGCGGGAGACGTTAATCGTGGCTCGCAAAGCTGGCGTTGCCACCGCCACTGCAAGGCCGCCGGCAGACCCGACCTCCCGGAGGGTGCGCTGGCCCTCGGAAGAGCGATTTTACGTTTTCGTATGTGGGTGCATGCCCGCGTATACCTCGTGACCAACTAGAGAAGCTGTACGGCTCCTCGTCTAACCTACGCCACAGACTCGTATTCTGAACTCTGCTAAGCATCACTCAGAGCGCTGACAGTAAGCGCTTCTGCCATGAAATGCCCGAGAGCCATTATTATACAACTTAGGTTTGTTTGCTTTGTACAAATCAAGTGGGTGTCCGCAGTATCACTGAGCATCAGCGCTCGTATATAATCTAGGAAGATACAGTTGTAATATAATTAAGGAACAACAAGCAAGTGTACGTTACCGAAACGTTGCCCTTTCGTTATTGTTCTTTGCGAGGAGGGGAGATGAACTAGTTTTGTTTGTGGCCAAAATGTAAGAGGCGACGAGGACTTGTGATTGGTGCCCCGCGGGTCAACAACTGCTATAGTCCGAGAATGTTTTTCGTGCGAAATAAGAAACCCTTTTTCGTAAAAATAGACAGCTGTAACGCAACCTACACGAAGTCAATTTTAATCTGCGGCACAGTATGCCCAAATAGGAGCCAAATAATACAAAAAATTAATTTATCATTGACACTCATACATAGTTGTGTGTGTGGGCCACGTAGAAGTAGATCTATATCTGGAGAAAGAGAACGCCATGATGCGCTCTCTAAAAATGAGACACATTAAAATTGGGTGGTGTCTTACGGAACATAAAAGAGCACTACATCTTGAAATCATTATCGTAGCTACTGAGAATTTGATAGCAAAACAATAGGTGTAACAAAACGGTCAAAAGACAAAGGCAAAAGCACCGTCCGCGGGAACTTCTCACGTCAGAGGCATTAAGTTTAAGAGAAATCGCAAAACGAGAGATCAGACCATAAAGACCCCGTACACGAGTATTTCATAAGGTAGGGGGACTGAAAGGGGGGGGGGACATATTATACCGCACATGCGCATAGATGTTACCAGAGTTGCAAACTGATAAAGTTACTTCTTGAACAATTTGTGGTTACGAGGTGACGGCAGCGACATCATGGGAAAGGCAATTACGGTGTTTCCATGAGTGCCAGATAAATGAGGCTGAAAGTGCATTTGTGTGGGAGCGTGGTTGCGCTACCTGAAGTGGATGGCCAGACTGCTGTGATCGGCGTGACGAAGGGACAACGCATGGTGAGTGAGTGAGCGTTGAATATATCAATAGAAAAGCGACTAGAGGAAGAGCAACAGTGTGGCGATGCGGCGACGAGGGAATAGAAGTGACAAGGAAGGTTATGTTTTCCGGATATTACCCAGGCGTCGTAAGAGTATGAGAAGGGACTGTACCTTATCGTTCAAATTTGAAGTGCCTCGAGGAGTTTATTGACTCTTCAGATATGCCAAAAAGAAGAAAAAAATTATTAGGAGAACCGCGCTTCTCACGCCGCCCTGGTTCCGTTGGTTTGACAAAAGAGGCTGCATATGGTGAATAGAAAATATGGTGCCACAACGCATAAACAGTGCGCACAGGCGCCCACAATTTTGAATACGAAGTCTTCAGTACTAAGACTATCACAGATAATTTCCCTCAGAAGTCACGTGAAGAACCTGAGCCTTTTTTTTTGGTTATGCTTTGCTTGGGTTTTGTTTGTAATAAATGTAGCAATGAAGCAATTACAACAAAATGGCTACTACGGGGATGTGACGATGCAGCAGATAACTGAGAATGGTTGTTTCTTTTTTACAAGCTCCTCAATTGATGTTGCAAACAAAATTACTCGGATGTGTGAAATATTGTAAACAAACCCAATTTCTTGTCAGTCGAACTAAAGAGAAGTATATTTATTGAATTGAATTCGAAAATTTCACTACTAAGAACAACGCGACAAAATTGCAAATTCAGGATATGAAAAGAGCGTGTGAATGAATATTTCTGCCAAGTTTACCGTTACCCCAAAATACAATAGGAAGCTACGCAGACACGCTATAAGTGACTATGTAAATTCTAAGGACATGAGGCTGCTCATGTTAGCACGAGGTTTGATCACGAACATTCATGGTAGCATACAAAACAGTATTCTTTTTTCATCATTTCTAGGTATTAAATTAGATAGACAAACAAATGCGTATAGTGCGGACACACTATTTAGCATTCGCTATGAAAATAAACGTTATCGGAGGCATCTGGCCTGAATATTAAAGGATCACACTGATCACAATAGAGGAATGTTCTCTCGCTTCCACCAATACAACTAGAGAAAAAAAATAGCCTGCTTAGTTTGAGGCTCTTTTCAGGTTCGGAGAGAGAGAGAAGTCCTCGTTGATTATGCATGCCGGAGCAACCACAGTTCGCGAGCGACCGAAGCAGCCGCTCACTACAATCGTTCTCAATGAGAAACGAAAACAAATGCAGTAGATCAGCTTCGGTAGATAAGCCAGTCGTGTTCGATGGCTTGCTTTCTTTCACCGCTGCTTTGGCTATGAAACCGCCATTAATGCACTTAGGTCCCCGTTCTAATGCGTATGAGTGATGATTCTGCAAGGTACGCTCACTACACAACCTCTGCCACCCCGGTCTCCACTTCCGATTTGTTATCGGTGTGGACTTTGTGGCTCCGTCTACCAAAGGCTGCACCGAAATGTTCGGTTTTGCCATGTGCTTCGCACCTCAAGGTAACCCCAAATCTCACTTTTCTAATTGTCTTTCGTGGTTGTTAGGCCTCAAAAGCAGCCCTGTTAAAGCCAGAATGCGAAAGAAAATTAAAAAATGTCCGTTTCTGTAGCTGTGCGGACGTATTTTCACGGTTTATTTCCTTTGCAATTTAGGTATCCACTTTTTCACTTCGTAATAGTAGCTTATCTTCATTACCATCCGATGTCATTTTAGCAAGACGCTTCTCTTATCATATACTTACATCTATAAAAATTCTTGAATTAGTCTACCTCGTTTATTTCTTAAAGGTTATCTGTGCAACGAATCAGGGGCACTAACTTCCAATGCGATTTATTTGCAAGTTTTAGTTATATATCTGTACCAAAAACGAGCTGCTTCCCTCAGTCTACTAGAAATGTAAAATTTGATTTCCGTGGCACCGATTTCCTCATTATGACGTACAATCACAGCCACACACATTTTATTCTGCCCACAATATAATGCACTATGCACTTTCGTTCATTTGATGTCATTGCCACTGTTGAACGTTTCCTGGGGCTGTTACAGCAATGTGAGAAGCGAGCTTTAAACTGATAATCAATTGTATTGCAAGGTGCGCAGTTTATTCCACACCTGCCTATCAAGAAAGTCGCGCTATTCTCACACAGAGAACAGCTATGTAAAGGATCTAAATTCACCATTGAATGCGCTTTAGTAGCTGTGCTCATCTCTCTAGCGTGCCCATCAACGTTCGTATTAGGTAATGCGACGTAGTGCCAGTTTAGGCCGCAATTTTAATAGTTTAGTTAATATGGACGGGTCTCTTTGTCACTACTTTCTCGATTGGATCGCACACCTCTAATGTTAGAATTTATTCTCCTCCTCTGGGTCTCGCCTTCTTCTGTTAGAAGCGCTGGTTTCTGTAACATTAAAATCAAATTCAACAGATTCGACGCCTTTAGTTTTTGAAGTGCCCTAGAGAAAAGTTGTGTTTGTTTGGCATGAGAGGGGCGTTAAATTTGGGCGTTTCTCCTCACAGGCACCCAGGCCGGGCTTTCTCGCTTCGCCAGCGGGGCGTGGCTACAGCCAACACGCTCAGCAGCCGGAACTCTTCGATTAATAATCTGCGCAGCCAACGTGGTGGCGCTACGTTACAGTCACCCCCATCTCGCTTGTAACGCCGCCTAATCCGGCGCCGTTTCGGACGACAACCTTTTCCCATTTTTTTTCATCAGGGCAACGTTGCACCAGGAAGGCAGAGAAGGACTGAGAGCCATTTCCGCACAGTATTTATGCAACCACCTGCAGTCGACACCTGCAGCCGTTAGCAGATGCTTTAGCCATAAATGACGTTCTCATTTTTTAGTTGTCGGCTGCTTTGCTTTCAGCTCTTGGTTTCATATGTTTCAGCGCACCATTTTAACGCGATGGCGTCAAGGGCCCCGTGTCGCAAAAAATCTGATGTCGGCGTCGCACGTCGCTTGGCGATAAATCATTCCTAACCACAACCCCGCAGGCCCTCCGCGTAGCGCAGAGGCGGAACTGAACTAACTGAATTCCTCAATGTAAATCACGACAAAAAATAGTAAAGTATGATCTGTATACAACCTACAGACATAATAATGCCGGAGTTTTATTTGAATAGACCAGAAAAAATAAATATGTTACGCGGCAACTCGCACACCAGCCCCTTTTCCGAGCGGTGCGGGCCGCCCAATTCCTTGCAACATCATCATAGCGCTCGCCTGTGCGTATTCGCAAGAAAGCTGCGGTTGACGAGAAGCATAACAAGCAGCAAGGGATCTTTCAAGTTTATCGCGTTCCACTCTTAAAAGTGAAGCTTAAGCATCCTCAAAACTTTTTATACGGCAGCTGCGGCTCGAAAGCTACATTGTCGGAACTAGTGATGCTGGTCTTGTTTCAATACCCGCCACGTGTTTCCCAAAGACTGATAGGGAAAGCTGAGAGGTTAGAAATAGAACGGCTCATGCCTGTTATCGAGGAAAGTCGGCAGTGTACACACGGTCGGGATCGACAGTGATGGCATGGTGTGACAGGGACAGAGACGTTTCACAAGGACGAAACGTTTCCGTGCCCGACTGCGCATTAATTTCCTCTAGTCAGCATTTACGTGTAGGTGCAGTTGTGCTGCCGACTATTCTTATCACCTATTCGATAACGTCCGCTCGTTCCTTTACTGGAAATGCAAGCCGTGCAAGACACGGGCTCCGAAAGCCTGTAGCTGAGTACTTAGCCAATGCAACCTAGGATAGAAGATTTGTGGGGGATAATGAAGGGATATAGAGCTTTGCTAGTTACAGTGGCACTACGACGCCGACTCTACAGATGATAGTGTAGTTCAGCAGAGACGAATAAGTCAGAGGTCATTATCCTAGACTTTAACGTCTCTGTTTTGGTAGTATCGAAACCTCGCTATGATTAGGTGAGTGTCTGCATACTTGTGCAGAAAACTTTATGGCTTCTTGTGAACCTCCTCCATCGTATTTGCTTCTACGTACTACTTCTCATTGCTTCTTATTGCTAGTCGTCTCTTTCCTTTCTTTTTCACTCTTCTTCCTGTATTTTAATTCTCCAGCCTTGTTTACTTTGTCTCTCAGCCCTATCCACTAGTACCTCAATACACACTGTATACAAGTTTACTTTAATGAGAATCTGTAATACGAAGATTTATTTAGTTATAACTAGACTTCAAATAAGAACCCATTTCATGCAACACTTATGTGAGTCCGGTGCCTCCGACACGGCTCCGCGTGGGGGTCTCCGCGCCTCTAGCGTCTCCACCACTTGCTCCCCCACTTGGTGTGGACTATATGCGGATTCCGTCGCCGTAAGTGCAGTCGCTCATCGCGTCCTCTCCCTTCTTGGGATTCACCTACTACTTGGGACGCGTCGAACCATGAACTTTGAGTCGTCGAGCAATTTCTACACAAAAACTAATTATTTCTAAATATAATAAAAACACCTGTAAAGCGTGCTTTGCCACAAGTTAAATATATATGCAACAAAGCAAACAAAATTTTGGAAGGGAAGACATCTTTGTTGAGACCCAAAATGCGATTGACAAAGACGGGCGTACAGCTTCTACAATATGAGAGGCAACAACTATATTGCTTTTAAAGAAACGGCACTCGAGACGTGAATTTAGAACATAATATGTCAGTATGTATCAATTATTTTTCCCGTTGAACACTGAGTAGAGTGCAATAATTTTATGCAAGGCATAGATGTACACTCCCTCTGGTTGACCTCCTGAATGAAACGTCCCTTTTAAAATAACCTGCATTACATTTCCAGATTTATTGACGGTTAAATGAAACAACATCCTTATTTGCCATGTATCAACAACGCTCCAGAGACAGCAAACAATGACTTATATGGCATTTGCAATATTGGTCATACTTATGAACCTTTAACGAACCACTGTTTCAATCCGGAGGGTAGTTATTCTCTTCGCGACATCGTGCACCAATCTCAGCGTCTGGAGTATCTCCTGATGCTAGGTACATAAACATTTATTGCACATAGAAATACCAAAGGCGGCCCTACGGGTGTACCAAGAAGTCACTAATTTCTGTCTTTCTTGTGGTCACTGAAAGGGAAAACTGTCCCAGTAAGCGAAAATGATATGAAGTAGGCGCAGAAGGTGCACATTAATCCGCGTAGGCTAAACGCCCCAGAAAGAAGTATTTTGCTGCAACGCGCCGGTTGGAAACTAACTGAAGCTAACCTTACGTGAAGTGGTGATTGAAATACCGCAAATCTAGATGCGATGCGTACATTTGTTTTTACTGTCATCCAATGCAACGTGTAATCTCGTGCAATGCTAATGTTTATCGGCTGCACTGTTCACAACCTATGCCGAAATGGAAACGCTGTTTTCATGGATGTACAATGTGATACGCACGGTAGTGTTGTCACGACGGCGAAGGTAATGTCTGACGCTTGTCAGAGGAAGGATAGCGAGGACAGGTTCATGCAGGGAGACAGAGGTACGATGCCAAAGAAAATGTTAGGGTTTATTAATATTTGCTCATTTCATTCCTGTGTTTTTTGCCTTAATGGCAAATGGAGTGCGCGCACGTGCTCTTACGCATACCACGTCACTTGATGCGCGCTCCAATAGGCTTCATTTGCACACGCGAAGCAAGCGTGCAATTGTTGCCTTGCGGTTAAAGCAAAGGCTGGGAGACCGAGGTTTGATCCTACCATTAGACGCGCAATTCTTTTATTTCGGACACGTGAGCTAACCGGCGAGACAGCAGCAGCAGCATCCAGCACTTGCAGCCATGTCCAATAAAGTCAGGAATCACTCGCAAAGAAAGCTTCGCTCTTAAAAAAACAAAACACAAGAGACGGCAAGCGAATATTTTGCGGTCTCAGAGTCGCATTTCTTCTGCAATGTAGACTCAACGAATAAAGGTAAGGGGGAGCAACACTTTTCATGTTTGGGCCATTGCGTGCACGCGCGCGCTTTAAGGAAATGCAGCCACAGCGAATACAAGCAGGAGGAACGGAACTATTTGCAGGGAATGCAAAGCTACGGCAGCACGTGCCCGAAAACTACGAGAGAGCCAGCACTCTCCTGCCACCCGCGGGACCCGTTTTATCCGCCGCAATCAGAGCCGTCAGAGCTTCACGCCGTGCAGGAGAATCGCTCTAATTAATGGTCGTTTGCGTGGTCCCGAGCGTGGGGCGCTCGCACGTAGAGTGAAGATGTGTGAGTGAAGGGTCGGCACCACAACAACGAAACGTGCACGTTGTGGGGCATAAAAGAAAGAATAAGTAAACAAAGATAAGGCAAAAAAGAAGTATAGGAAGCGTTGCAAGAGAGTGCCAATAAAAGGGTCGAATATTTTAAGCCGCGATGGCTGCCTGGGGCGTGCGAAAAGGCGCGAGCCAATTAGCGATGCGCCGCTGAGCATTGCGCAAGTAATTACCCGCACATCGTAAATGCCACAGCACCCAAGGGGAAATTAGCGCCTGCAGTTCACGTTGCAGTACGCGTGCACGAGCGCGTACGTGCGCGTTCGGAGTGGGGCTGGTGCGTGTGCCACTGGGTGACGGAAAGGCCGAGGTGGAGATCACAGCGACGTTGACGGTAATTTAATTCCGTCTGGTTGGCTGTTTCGACTAAACGTGCTTCTTGATATTGCACCGGCTTGAATGCTGCCTGCGTGTCTGTGTATATTTTTTTTCATTACTTGTCTCGTTGATTTTTCTTTCTTTTCCGCATTGGTGCCGACCCAATTATTTCCGTTTCTTTCTTCTCTTTAGCAGATACTTGAAAGACTTCAAGAGCATTTATACGATTGTCGGGATAGTGCCTGCAGCAAGACTGTTTGAAAGCAAGAACGGTGGCCATAGCATTCTCGTCGCGCTTTCAGTGGTATCCGGCCTACGCACGTACTGCGCTGTGTCCCGATATATTGTCGTGTTATTTTAGATTCTGCTTTTCTTTTAAGCAGCCAAGTAAGTAAAATATTGTCGAAATTTACACGGGCGACACTTACGCCTTTCTTGGAAGGCTAAGGTTAGGAAGAGATAAGGAAATGCAGTTGATCACGGGAACCGATATAACATCACTGTTCCGCGAAGGGGAGCAGGCCTATAGAGCGTCTAATTTGCATAAGCAGGCTTTGTTTTGTGGGCCAAGCTAAAGAATTTTCGTTCCTGAGTGAAGCTGCAATGCAGTTTCCCTTTGTTTGCCTCGTTACTTCGCATCGTTACTACGATGTTCATTGTACCTCTCGGCGAAACACGTACGTCAACTGGGCCGCACGGTGGGACACCGCACAGACGCGTGCCTTCAACCGGACGCGAATCTGCGGGAAAAGTGTGCTACGGCCAATTCTCCCAAAGATCACGAATGCACTTTGAAGTGTGCCCTTCGGCAGGGCGAACACCTCACGGGTGCTGGAGGTTTCCCCGAAAGATACAGGAATCAACCCAAGAAAATAGTGGACCAAAGGGAATTGCACCATCCCCCAGGCACAGAACTCCTCCCTTGCGTCAACATGCTCGAGATCCTGGTTTATATCCCGATCGAGGTCGACATCTCGTGCCAGGCAGGTAGCAGCGCCATGGCAGAAGAAATCAATAAACTCGCAGGTGTCCAGACCAGCTCACCTGCAAGCTTAACATAGATGCAGATTGCATACTATAATATGCATACCTGCATATTATATATATATATATATATATATATATATATATATATATATATATATATAGAGATTCACAAACAAAGAAGACGGAGAGACCCGCTTAAGGGAGTTAAAAGAGACTCGGGAAATTTACATCACAGAAATAGAAGAAATAAGTGAAGGACACCATAAAGAAATAAAGGAGTCCAAAGACGAGATAAAACCCGCAATGGAAGAAATAGGCCAACTAAAAGCGTCGATAGCGGAAAGTCAGGCGGTAGCGACCACTTCCAAGGAGCACCTCACTTCTCTATCACGTCAATCCTCCAACTCCCTCGCCAATACCACTCAGTCGTGTGTCAAAATGTTTCAGTATATGGAAACAACCCTGTCGCAAAAGCTGCCACAACGCTGCAGCTACAGGAACAGCGTCAGATGCAGCAGAGAAGCACGTAAGTACAACAACTTCAACTTTTTCTTCATTAAGTACTTCAAGAACAACTTCTCGCGTTCCGCGAGCAGCTAACGGACAATCTTCTTGTTAAAGCAACGAAACGAAAGGAGGCGAAAGCGCACTCAAGCGTCGAGGATCTGACACGTCCATGGAGAACGCACCATTACCTCATGATGGAGACTAAGTTTAACGATCACGCACACGAAATCCATTCATGGCAGCGGAACCACAGGAAGTTCTCAAGACAAAAATCCACAGTACAACAAACAGCCCCCCCCCCCCCCCCCCCCCCCCCACTCCCTCACAGGTTTTCCCATTACAGGAAACAGGCACAAGGCCCACCATGTCGCGATGAGAAACATACATGGCGAACACATATACAGGACCAGCAGTGCTTGTCTCCCGCAGGCTGACTGCAATAGACCGCACACTTAACGGTGGTGAGATTGACCACGTATTTGTAGAAATACTGCCGGCGGACAGGATTCCACAGAGCACCTTTGTCCTAAACGTGTACAGCCCACCAAAAAGCTTAACGAAAATTAGGCTATCTCATCAGATTGACACTCAAGATCAAAAACAACACACTACTTTTTCTTTGGCGACTTCACCGCGATGCACCCGAGTTGTGGCTGCAGCCTCATTTGTTTTTATTTCGAAAGTTTGCTCAATGGCATAAACTAATAAATATATGAATGTAGGCCGTTTTCGGTGATGTACATAAATAATGCTCGATGGTTGGTCCCATAGAGCCAAGGATCATAGTCCGGTGGTTTCGTAGGATGAAGGCCCACTGTTTGCAGGTAGCGCTGTCGCATCAGGTTTAAGCAAGGGTTCGTACATAATAGGTGTTTGATTATAGCCGTGGTCGCTCGAGCTGAGAAGTTTGGGCAGGTATCCACAATTGGTCTACGGAGATGTTGTGGCCTCGCATAGGCATAGGTTTAAATACACGTGTATGTAGGGCAGTCAGGCCGCTGTGTTAACGCGCGCCTTAGAGATCATGAGCGATCCATACCAACAGGCACAGGTTCCCATTTGTCTCAACATTGTAAAATATGCAAGTGCAAAGCCATGTTTTGTGATACTACGATTTTGAAAAAGAGCCGTGATACCACCTGCCGAGAGCTATCGGAAGCCTTCTTCATACAGACAGTGGGGTCACAGTGCATTAGTGTGCCTTCTTTAACCTTGTACTGCGTTAAATATGGTTTTTTGAATTCCGTCGCATGAGTCCACTCTTGTGATCCGATGTGGGTGGTTCCTGCGCATGGTGCTCACTGCGCACGTTCCTTTCGATTCTGCTGTCTGTAAAGAAGTGACGCAAGAAAATGATGTCAGTTGCGAGTAGCGCCTTGTCCTGGTCGTCTTTCTTGTGTCCGTTGGTTTGCGCTAAACAAGGTAATTATGGATACGTACTAACTAGTCCGCCAACGCATTGTGCTGAAAGAACTCTTCCAAGATTACAACACCTCGTGACGACAACCAACAGTCATCAAGTCATCAACAGTCAAAGTCCCAACATAAGCCAATAACGGTCGCCCGTATTCCGCGTAAGCTGCACCTGGAATATAATTTGGGCAGGAGAAAAGCACGAACCAAAGCAAAAGAAAGAGGATAAGGCACTGTCTCCACTACTCTCTGGACAGATGCGGGCAAGTACCCGAATGGGGAGGATATGGCACTCAGCGTGGAAGCACACAGACAAAGGTAATTAGCGTCCGCCTCTGTTCGTCCGCAAAACGCCGCCACAGCAGAAGAGGCTTCCATTACCCTTGCCATCTCGGCATCGAAACAGGACGAGTAAATTTATATTCTTACAGGTTGTCAATCAGCATGTCGAGCTTACGCGAAGGGCCATCTGCATAAAGCAGCATGCGACATCCTCAACCACCTGAACGAAACACCGCACAACGATAGCTGGACACCGGGACTTGGAGGTGTCAGAGGAAACTATCTTGCACACATGATAGACCGAGGTCACTGCAAGAGGGGACCGTAAGAGACGGCATACGACACCATTCCACAAGCAGTGCACACTTATGAAATATTTCAACACTACCGCCTTTCGAGAAAAAGTATGCCGCCACAACACCCATACCTCGCTAGAGCTGAAGCCACGGCCTTGAGGCAAATCTATACCATCACCAATCCTCGCCTCTCCCTCCTCCACGCATTGTACCCCACCCTCTATCAACCCCTTTGTCCTTTTTGTAAGTCTGAACTGTCATCGCCTGTGCTGAAACAACTGTCTCTGCTTCTTCTGCACGAAAGGTACGCGGACAGTGAACACATTTATACTGACGGTTCCACAAACATCCAGTGTTCATCCGGTGCTGTGGTTGTCTCAGCAAAAGCTATTACCATCAGCTTTAGGACTGACCACCCAACAACATCGACATCTGCTGAACTAGCTTCTCTTCGCGCTGCACTTCCTTTCGTCAATTGGGAGCCACCTCGACAATGGTCAATCTTCAGCGACTCAAAGGCAGCCCTACATTCTGTAATATTAGCTCTGCGTCGCGGGCCATTCGAACAGTTCGTATTCCATATTAGATGCCTACTCCATACATCACAGGAGAAGGGACACCACGTGACGTTTCAGTGGCTGCCAAGTCACTGCGGCGTCACTGGAAATGAAGACGCCGATAACGCCGCTCGGGCAGCTCTTGAAGACGCACAAGAAGAGCCCATACCGCTTCCACGATCCGACGCAGCTTGCAGCCTCCGGAGATCATGCTCTCTCTATGGTGCACACCAAACATCCAGACCAACCAGAGCAACCGTCCATACCACCTGCCCTCTTTGATGCATCTCTATATGCCAACTGGACTCCGCCGAAGAGAGGCGACTCTGCTTTATCGCTTATGGCTAGGGATGGCTTTCACGAAATCTTACTCATTCCGCATTGGAATGGCCCACAACGCTTTCCGCAATGCCTGTCTTTGCGAGGAGACGCTGGAACACATTCTGTGCGACTGTCCTGAATATAATGTTCAGCGACAGTCCCTGGCATCCGTGCTAGCGCACCTTGACATTGGACCATTCTCCCTCGACATGATTTTCACATGCCGCCGACAGAAGACATCGCAGGTGAAGACGACGAAGGGACTACTTCGGTTTTTGAAAGAGACGAGATTGGACAAGCGGCTGTGACAGTGATATCACGTACCATGCCAGATTGATGGGCTCTAACGGACGATGTGTGAGTGCTGTGCTTTACAGTCTCTCTCTCTCCCTTCCCCATCTTTCATCGCCCCCATCCCTCTCCCATGTGTAGGGTAGCAAGCCGGTTAAGCTAAACTGGTTAACCTCCCTGCCTTTCCTTCTCCACTTTTTTCCTTCCTTCCTTCCTTCCTTCTGTACAGAGCGAGTTACTGTAAACCATACCACATGGACCTGCCGAAAAATGCCTACTAATCCACCTTCCCTAACGGAAACACAGCGCATTGAGCAGTGAGAGATGGTGCTGACCAGCTCGGCACCGGAGAATCAGCTAAGCGCATCGCCAGAGCCGAAAGTGCTGCCACCGTCACTGGAACCCTGAATTGGAGGCTTCACCCACCCGAGAGAACCATCCCTCTCTGTGCCCCATCAAAATAATATATATATATATATATATATATAGTAAATTAAATTATGGGGTTTTACGGTTTTACGTGCCAAAATCACTTTCTGATTTTGAGGCACGCCGTAGTGGAGAACTCCGGAAATTTCGACCACCTGGGGTTCTTTACCGTGCGCCTAAGTCTAATATTATATATATATATATATATATATATATATATATATATATATATATATATATATATATATATATATATATATATATATATATATATATATATATATACATATATATATATATATATATATATACATCGCTTCTGTTTTCAGCTCGCCATCCAACTGAAATACCGGGTTTATGGGCTAGCGCAACACGTGCACACCAATTAAACTTGATGCTATGAACGAGAAGTGCTCGCCAGCCCTTTCTGTGTTGAGCACCAGAGAGCGTGAATGTTTCTATGCAGTTGTGGTTGCCTGGCGAAAGCAGGCAAGTTACATTCTAAGAAAGCTTGTCACTTATTGTACGAGAGTAGCAATGGTATTTTATATTTGAGAATAATCGTGACATATATATATATATATATATATATATATATATATATATATATATATATATATATATATATATATATATGCGTGTGTGTGTGTGTGTGTGTGTGTGTGTGTGTGTGTGTGTGTGTGTGTGTGTGCGTGTGTGTGCGTGTGTGTGTGTGTGTGTGTGTACATACGCGTGAGACGTTTCGGCCAGGGTCTAGCCTCCATCATGGGCTAACATTATTTATATATATAATTACGAGAGGGTGCCGAAATTTCATTTTGTCCATTTGCTAAGGGTCGCACAAAGTTCAAATGAATTTAAATCTTTATAGACACATTTAGTTAACCTTTGCTTAAAAACAAACATAAGAGGTAGAAGTTGTAGATTTTTCGTTACTTGAATAAAGCGTGGCACTAGGTCAACAACACACAGTAAGCAAAAAAAAGGAGCAGACAGGCGTTGTTTGGCAATTGTCTAAAAGCTGCAAAACAGCGCTAACCTCATCCCTTTGAAAATTGTTTACTAGAGCCGAGAAATTAAATGTGACCGAACCAACTACGTAGTGCAGCGAAAGCAGCAACAGCAGCTGCACCGCGATGACAGATACCTGTTAGGAAAACAAATTCTCGATTCTGCACCAAACCAAGTGTTTATCTGTATGGCCAAACCAATACAAGCGGTAACATAGCAAGGAAGACGTCCGCCAGATGCGAAGGATGAAATAAGAAACAAATAACTAAAAAAAAAGAGTAGCAACAACCCCACGAGACGTATATATTAAGGAAAGGCCGTGGTAACGCAAGAAACAAGCGTTGGTGAAAGCGCGACAATAGATGCGCAGAGTTAACAAGACCGATGCAGAACCGAGGCGCAACCTTCTGTAATGGTACCAGCCATTCGTCGCCGACTAACTGGAGAAGCAAGCACACCAGCCAAGGTCCCGACTAACGCCCCTGATGTTCTTTCTCTATATTTAACTTGTATCCCACCTGGCTCCGATATTTCGGTTCAGAACTTTTTACATTGCGGTTTCCTTACCGCTCTTGCTTCCTGTATTCTCTCCTTTCTACTCATTTTACGGCTGACCGCATTATTCATTTTATTCTCAGAGGCGCTAAAATTGAGCGAAAGTTTCGTTTTCTTTGCTTTCGTGGTTCGCTGAGTGCACTCCATTCATCTGTTGTTTTGTCTGAACCTAACTCGGGCTTATGGAAGAGTAGGTCTTCGAAACATTCATCACCGACATTGGTGGCAAGGTTTTAGGGTTGGCCACACGGAAACGTGACGAGGCCTCCATAAGCGAAGTGGTGCCAGACAGTTGGCAGCCGCCATGACCAGTGGCATACATCATGAATCAGCAGAGGTGTCGACTTAGTGTCTGATCTTGCGTCCTTTTCTCATTATTCTGACTTACTCGCTGTACTGAGCACATAGTTTCTTACTAATTTTCTTCATACTCTTGCTACAGTCTCTTGAAGCAACATTGAAATCTCTAGTCAGTTTTCAATGTTACTACTTCTTTCTTTTTGTAGGACCACGCGTAAGAGGGTCTTTCTTTTTTCATTGTAGGATTTCTTCCTTACTTTCAACTTTAAATTTGAGGTCTGTGTCTGCCTCTCTTAGTATTACTCCCCCTTCCCCCCCCCAGCGACCTTCGATCCTACCTTTTCTTAATAAAAAGGATTCATCATTATCATTCCACGCGGCTTTTTTTTCATTATGGGGTTTTACGGGCCAAAACAACTTTCTGATTATGACGCACGACGTAGTGGACGACTCCGGAAATTTCGACCACCTGGAGTTCTTTAACGTGCACCTAAATCTAAGTACATGGGTGCTTTCGCATTTCACCCCTTTCAAGATGCGGCCGTCGTGGCCGGGATTTGCTCCCGCGATCTCGTGCTCAACACTACAACACCACAGCCACTGAGTAACCACTGCGGGTGCGGCCTTTTTAGACCCATGCATGCACCGGGTTACGTTTCATTCCGATACTCACAATATGTCAACGTGCTTTGAATCTTACCATATAAAATAACTATAACTTCTTAATAAGGCTGAAATATATTAGGACTTATTAGAGAAAGGCGGCTGAAACAAATAAATTTGACGAATGCGAGTAGCGGGACACTGGTGAAGCAGTGGTACGATGGCACAGAAAACAGAAGTACATGCAGCATTGGAAGATATGGCGGAACGGAGTAAGTTCGTGGTGTGCAGAGGAACAGAAGCCATTCTCACACTAAGCAATGTGGACTTATTTCCATTAGCCTTTATTCCCTTAGCTAAATACATCAATTAGGACAATTAAGCAATGAGGGTTCAATCCCCACGTTCCTGCAATCCCCACGTTCATGGCTACGACATCAGACTAATGGGACATTCTTTCAAAGAATAAAATGTTTCTCTTGTGTACCAGGGGCCAGTTGATGAGCTAGCACTAATTCTATTTACCATTGTGCTAGTTCTTTTCCATTATATATGGGTTGCTGGGGAGAGATTGTGGCAGAGGGCCCTCAGCTATTGCGTTTATATAATTAGATCACATAAATTATTCTGTTACGAGATACTGCAGGCCCATCTGGGCACAAGCAGGAAGTGTAAAATTACAAATCAAGAAAAATATACAAGCACTCCGATATGAAACAAATCGCATTTAATTTCTCAAAGCGCGTGATCGTACTTATTTGTTCTAAAACATCAGTTCCGCATAGCAAAAAAAAAAGTAGAGCGTTTCATTTCTAGATATTATACATGAAAAAGATCAATAAAGCAGTTTTTAAAACTACTAAAATTTGTAAATCCATAAAGAATCACAACCGAAATAGTAATTATAAGAGCACCACAACGGATTTCTCAGCTGTGCTTTTTTATACTTTCGCCCTTGTCTCCTTGGCAGTGCCGATAACTGAGAGTTAAGTTGAGAGGCACTCTTTATTGGCATTGATAAAAGAAATAAAATACGAGCGACATTACAAGTAAATAGAATAAACAGAACACAGCCCCTTGTGGAAAGACCTTTTACAGATTTCCGAGTGCGGGGGAACTGAACACGGAAATAAAGTCAAGCAAAACACGAGGACAATTGCGGGAAACATTTGAAAGGGAAAACTTAGAAACACTGTATTGTGTCTCACTAAGCGAGATTTCAACGCACGACTTAATGAAGAAGAGGTGATTTTAACTTTTCCCCGTATTAGAATATTACAGCGTGTCCGAACTATCATGTTCTAAGATTTAAAAATATGCAAATGCCACGTAGCTGTACAGAACCAAGGTAATGTTTGCCGTCTCTTGGAGGTACTCAGGCTATATTTTGTATTTTGCCTAATTACATAATCAGTCTTAATTAATTACACAACCTCTCAAATATAGTCAGGCGAAATGTGTCAATGAGAAACTCGTACAGCAACAACAGAAGCTCCCGATACAGCTTTTTGTTGCACAATACGTGCTACATAAAGGTTTTTTTCCGAGCGTGAACGAGGAGGAAAGCGTGGAGGAGGAGGAGGAGGAGGAGGAGGAGGAGGAGGAGGAGGAGGAGGAATAAAAGTTTGTTTTCTAAACAATATACCGGGGTAAGACCCGGTTCTACATCTAGGTGGGAGGTCTCCTCATTCCAAGCCCGCGAATATAAGCAAAGGGCCTCGAGCAGCCAGTCGCGCGGCAATTATAATATTTGAGAAGTTCGCACTCTCGGTTATTTCCGACGCAATTTTTCCCAAGCTCCACTGCGCCTAAAATTAATGCTTTATGAAACTTTTGTTCGTGCGAAACTCGAATACGCGTGTGCAGTTTTTGAACCGGCACACCGCGGTCTCATTCAATCCATAGAATCGCTTCAGAATCGATCAGCTCATTTTATTATGTCGAACTATTCACGTACCGCTAGTGTCTCGCCGATGGAATCGTCACTTACCCTTCCTAACCTTCAAACTCGGCGCAACATCTCGCGCCTTTGTTTATTCCACAAAGTGTTCCGTCACCGTTCATTGGATAAGGGACTCATTTCGCAGCCAGTGTACTTATCCTCCCGTATCGATCACAGCAATAAGGTAGCTCTTCCTCTTTGTCGTACTGACATGTCCCTGCATTCTTTTATGCTGAAAACCTGTTCTGAGTGGAACCGCCTTCCCTCTTTTATCGCCACCTTAGCAGATGCGTCATCATTCAAGACCGCGGTGACAGATCATGTCCCTATAGGCTTGAATGCTTTTTGTTTGTAAACGATGTACCCATCCCCTCTGTATGATATGATACCCTGAGGGTACGGTAATAAATAAATAAATAAATAATTAGGACTAATTATTTGATTCGGCGCTATGCAACAGTGTAGTCTGAGAATCCCCAACCGACTGCAAACAAGATTAGCTTGGTTCTGTCCAGCTACGTGGCATTCGCATATTTTTAAATCTTGGTGCATGATAGCTGGGACACCCTGTAGAAGCATGTGTAGCTTACGTGCGCATAAATTGCAGAAACTTCTGCTACCATGCGCCTAGACTAAATACTAGAGCACCTGCGCAAAAGAAGTTCAGCTTACGTTCATTACAAGCTTCTCATTTCTGCTATATCTCTGTAAACGCGGAAGAAACAAATGTTGACAACCTCCCGAACAATACCGCACACCTTGGTCCAACAATATTGCGATATATTGAATGCAACTGCATATGCAAAGTGCGGAAACAAATCCTGCGCATACCTCATATCTCCTTATAACAGAGAGATAAACAAAAAGGTGCATTTTTTAGTGGCATTTGGCAATAAAGCAGCGTTGGCGGCAAATCGCGATATTTCTTGTACTTGGTAACTTTCTTGTAAATAGTTTCCTACATGAAATATGGCTTGATATATGTACCGGCGGTATTATTACAGCACCAGTGCAACCTATATGCGCGGACCATCGTATGTGGATGTCAGCATTAATTTAGCCAGAAAACACGTGCCGTCATAACGCTTTGATGGGGTTAGATGCGCCCAGACAACGCCCTAATGCCTCGGCTATTACTGATATTTGAGCACAGTGGCGTCTATGCCTAGGGTAATCTATAACGTTTTAGTAACACTGCCTAGAAAACAAGGTAATACGAACAACTGCGCAGTATAAGCATGATCTAGTCATATATATATATATATATATATATATATATATATATATATATATATATATATATATATATATATATATATTGTGACGCAGCAGTTATCACGACGTTTATACCGAGTCGAAGGTGCGTCGAACCGACCACGCCCACAGCACGGATCACACTCGAGAGCAAGCCCCACAAGCGATGATGAAGAAGAACCCCATATGAACCCCACATGATGATGATACTGTACAGATGACAAAGAATAGCTTATAAATGGCCACACTAATATACCCTCGCGCGAGAGCGGCCATCCTGGCCGCTATTCAAGGGGCGGTGAACGCCTCGTGAAAGGCTTCATACGGGAAACGTGGACAGCCTCAGCGGCGCGGCAGCGGCGGTCATTTGGCACAATAACAGGTACTACGCGATAGTTAACCGGACAAGTCTGCTCCAAGACTTTGTAGGGGCCGATGAAACGAAGCTGAAACTTGTCACACAAGCCAGGAGTACGAACTGGTGTCCCGAGTAGCACTTCCTCGCCAGGGCCGAAGCACACGACGCGATGAGAGGCGTCGTACTGCTGCTTGCGATCCTGTTGCCATGCTTCGGTGGTTATGCAGGCGAGCTGGCGACAACGCAGAATGCGGGGCACATATTCTTCACAGGAGGATGGACATTGATTGACAGTTCGCGCGAAGAAAGAGACGTCAAGACAGGAACAGGGCGAACGACCATAGACAAGGTAGAATAGCGAGGAACCAGTCGTACGTTGAACGGTGGTATTATACGCAAAAGTCACGAATGGCAAAATTGCGTCCCAGTTTCTGTTATCCGGTTCGATGTACAAGGCTAGCATGTCTGGCAGCGTGCGATGAAATCGCTCTGGGAGGCCGTTGGTTTGCGGATGGTAAGTGGAGGTAGTCTTGCGGGTGGTTCCGGAGGCTCTGAGTACTTCGTCTACTAGTTGCGAAAGGAATGCTTTTCCACGGTCGCTCAGGAGGACGCGAGGAGCACCATGGCGCAGTATTAAGGACTGAAGTATGAATGCAGCAACTTGAGAGGCTGAGGCAGAACTCACACAAGTTGTTTCGGCGTAGCGTGTCAAGTGATCAACGGCTGTCCCAATCCATCGTTTACAGGTGAGAGTCACAGGAAGAGAACCATACAGGTCAATGCCAACGACTTCAAATGATTGCGACGGACATGAAACTGGTTGCAGTTGTCCGCTTGGAGCAGATGGAGGGAGCTTTTGACGCTGACATAGGGCGCAGGAAGCGACATACCTCGCTACAATGGCGGACAACCCAGGCCAGTAGAAGCGACGTTTGATGCGGTCATAGGTTTTCTGGAAACCAAGGTGACCAGCAGTCATGTTGTCGTGAGAAGCCTGCAGGACATGAGCACGTAGAGAGCGTGGCAGGACAGGAACCCAGCGTTGACCGTCAGGGCTATAGACATGACAGTGCAGGACGCGGTTGTCAATCTTAAATTGCACCGTCAGCTGTCGACGAAGGCGGGCGTTAGGCGGGCGCGAAGCTCCTTGAAGGTGGTCTATGATGCGCCGACAGTAAGAGTCGGCAAGTTGAGATTGGAAGAATTTGTTGTCGTGTGGAGGCATCTCGTCGACAGTGGCCACCAAGGAAGCATGAGAAGAGGGATCGTGCGAAAGCTTGTCACGGATGGTAGTTGGAGGTCCATTGCAAGGTGTCGTAGGAAGCGGACAGCGAGAAAGCGCGTCTGCATCTTGGTGCTTTTTCCCGCACTTGTAGGTAATAGTAAAGTCGTATTCTCGCAGACGAAGTATCCACCGACCAAGTCGTCCAGACAAGCTCTTCAGCGTTGAAAGCCAGCATAATGCATGATGGTCTCTAACGATCGTAAAATGGCGGCCGTGAAGATAAGGCAGAAATTTCCGCACAGACCAAATGATAGCTAGGCATTCGTGCTCCGTGATGGTGCAATTCTTTTCGGCATTTTTCAGAACCCGACTTGCGTACGCGACGACCCTCTCACCTAAAGTGTCGTCTCGTTGTACGAGAATGCCACCAATGCCGTGACCACTAGCATCCGTATGCAGGAGGGTAGGAGCAGCTTCATCAAAATGGCGTAGTACTGGTTCAGATGTGAGAGCGCGCTTCAGATGGGCGAACGCAGATTCACATTCGGGAGAGAACACAAAGGGAGCATTAGAACGCAGTAATTTGTGCAGAGGTGACGCTATTGAGGCAAAGCCTCGTATAAATCGGTGAAAATAGGAAGCGAGGCCTAGGAAACTACGCAAATCTTTGGTCTTTTCGGGAGGAGGGAAGTGCCGAACTGCCAAAACCTTGTCAGGATCAGGACAAATGCCATCTTTGCGCACAATGTGACCTAGTACCTTGAGAGTCTTGCTCGCAAAATTACATTTCTTGGGGTTTAACTTAAGTCCAGCGTAGGCAACGCACGTGAAAACTTCATCCAGACGTTGCAGGTGCTGAGAGAAGGTTGACGAGAAAACAGCAATATCGTCCAGATAGCACAAGCAAGTCTTCCACTTCAGGCCATGAAGAACGGTGTCAATCATGCGCTCGAACGTTGCGGGTGCATTGCAGAGGCCGAATGGCATGACATTAAACTCTTCGAGCCCATCTGGGGCCGTATAACGTAAAACTATTCCAATATGTTTTTATTCCAATCTCCTGACGTCAAATTTGCGTAACCACCGACGCAAGCATCGGGCGGTCACCCGCAAGGTTGTCTCAACAAACCAATCAAATGCTCCCCTCTTTTATAGGAAGCCACTTTTGTTCGCTTGAAAAACGAATAACATTGCCTGCGCTCAGCGGCTTGTCTTATCTAATTGGTTCACAAGAGGCGAGGACCATGCTCAAGTGGAGAGGGATTCGATGGGGCCGAGCCACTGCACTGAATATCGATAACCGGATGAAGAGGGTGGTGCCGGCGTCTGCGATTGGTCTGCTTTCTCTTACTTAGCTTGCGGTGGCTCGTTGACAATCGCGGCGGCATGCAACGGAAGCTTAAGAACGACGCTAAAATGGATCCTCTGCAAAAAAGAGTTGGCAGAACGAGGTCGCAAAGGTGCCGAAAATTCTCGAAAACGTTACAGAGCCACGCAAAAAGGTTTATTACACGCAAATAAACCCATGCTCTCCGGTAGGGGCGAGTAGCCAGTGCCGAAACGATCGGTGGCAGCCATCTTTTATTCCTTTCGGAACGGGGCAGCCTGCGGCTATTCAGAAGAAAATTCAGTTTTGTTCGGCATATTAATGTATCTTTAACGCGTACACGTCACTTTGGCGCAGTGAGTTTTCGCGGTATTGTGACGTCGCGTGAGAGGCAAGTGAAGTGGGTGCAGCCCAAAAACTTTTGACCAATAGGCGAGCGCTAATCGCAAAACGGCGTCATATCAGAAATAACTATTTTTCTTTTGTTCGGTCCAATCATGCATAATCAGTGTGTAACATTATATCAGATGGGGAGCTATCGCGGGCTTCGTGACGTGGCGTGACAGACAGGTGATGTGGGGGTGGTCCAAAAAAGTTTCTGACCAATCGCGGTGGGCTGATAGCAGAATTGGAATAGAAAAGTTTGGAATAGTTTTACGTTATAGCGCCCCTGGTGTTGAAAACGCTGTTTCCTCTGTATCGTCCTCATGCATAGGTATCTGCCAGTAGCCGGAACGCAGATCGATGCTGGAGAATTACTCGGCACCCTGTAGGGAATCCAAAGCATCGTCTATTTGCGGCATAGGGTATACATCCTTGCGTGTGATCTTGTTAAGTGCTCAGTAGTCAACACAGAATCGTACAGAGCCGTCTTTTTTACGAACAAAAACAACGGGGTATGACCAAGGGCTAGCAGAGGGGCGTATTATGTTCCGTTGGAGCATGTCTGTGACGTTTTCGTCAATGACTTTTCTCGCGGCTAGCGATACGCGGTATGGGGCGCTATAACGTAAAACTATTCGAGACTTTTCTATTCCAGTTCTGCTATCAGCCCTCCACGATTGGTCAAAAACTTTTTTCGACCATCCCCACTTCACCTGTCTGTCACGCGACGCCACGAAAACCGCGATACCGCCTCATCTTATATGATGTGTACACACTGATTATGCATGATTTGACAGAAAAAAGAAAAACAGTTATTTCTGGTTCGACCCCTTTTCGCCATTAGCCCTCGGCTATTGGTAAAAAGTTTTCGGGCTGCATCCACTTCCCCTGCCTGCCACGCGACGTCACAAAACCGCAAGAACTCACCGCGTCAAAGTGACGTGTACGCGATAAAGATGCATTAATATGCCGAACAAAACTGAATTTTCTTCAGAATAGCCGCAGGCTGCCCCGTTCCGAAAGAAATAAAACATGGCTGCCGCCGATCGCTCAGACGCTGGCTACTCGCACCTGCCGGAGAGCATGGGTGTATTTTCGTATAATAAACCTTCTTGCGTGGCCGGGTAACGTTTTCGAGCATTTTCGGCACGTTTACCACCCCATTCGGCCAACTCTTCTTTCCTGAGGGTCAGTTTTAGCGTCATTCTTGAGCTTCCGTTGGATGCCGCCGCGATTTTCGACCAGCCACCACAAGCTAAGTAAGGGAAAGCCGACCAATCGTAGACGCCGGCATCACCCTTTTCATCCGGTTATCGACTTTCAGTGCAGTGGCTCGGCCCCATCGAATCCCTCTCCACTTGAGCGTTCTCCTCGCCTCTTGTCAGCCAATTAGATACGACAAGCTGCTCAGTGTAGGCAATGTTATTCGTTTTTCAAGCAAACAAAAGTGACTTCCTATGAACGAGGAGAGCGTTTTATTGGTCTGTTCAGACAACCCTGTGTGAGATCGCCCGGTGCTTGCGTTGGTGGTTACGCAAATTTGACGTCAGGAGATTGGAACTGAAACATATTGGAATAGTTTTACGTTATAGGGCCCATGGTCTACGGCGCACGATGGATGTACCATCTGTCGCTATCCGATGCGTCGTAATTGAAGTCTTTCCCAACGAAACTAAATGCGCGTCAAACGAAGCTTCATGTTTTTGGAGGAAAGCAAGCAATTGTTGCGACTGCGAAGGTGTCAGGTCAGAACTGATGGTAGCTGCAAGAGCTGAAGGAGATGCGGCCCGTCCGGTACAAGGAACTTCAGATGAAGCTGGTTTAAAGGAAACAACAGATATAGACTCCAATTCAATGGCGCAAGCCAATGTAGTGCCTTTAGGGATGAGAATCTTTTCGGATGTCCGGTTTGAAGCGTAGAGAAGTGCAGAGCCATGATCAAACCGAACCAGCCCTGATGCAAAGGCTATCCCTCTTGCGAGACAGCGTGCAGATGGTAATACGAGCACGTCGCCGCAGTCAATGACATCAGACGTGATAGTAACAATGCTTTGATGGCGTGGACGTAGCGCGGTATCTTCTGCGGCAAGCAAGTGAATTGGTGCGTCATCTGCATGAAGTGAATAGGTCGTGTCGGTCACGTGGAAAACGCGTTGCCCACAGCAGATGGAAGCGGAGGCTGTAGAAAGAAAATCCCATCCCAATATGAGCTGCTGGGCACACGAACTTAGCACTGCAAATTGTACGTAATGCCGAAGTCCATCGATGGACATACGAGCAGTGCACATGGCGATAGGTCGAATGACGGCACCTTGAGAAGCGAGTAGCGTAGGTCCATCATAGGGGGTCGTAACTTTCCGAAGTCGGGAACACAATTCATGGTGAATAACTGAAACACTAGCACCAGTGTCTATGAGAGCTTCTACTTGTACAACTTCAACTACAACCAATATCATATTGCACGGACGCGATCGAGCAATTTCTGTCCTGTCAATTGATGCAGCTTTTCCTCCAAAAGCTGCATAATTCAGTTTTCCGGACGACGCTCGGCGATTTGAGAAGCAGGTCGGAGTGGGGACGTAGAGCGGCGAAGGGATGACGGCGAGCGGCGTCTCGCAGGACGGTACGTCTGAGCCGTCTCGGATGCTACAGTAGGCGATGGAGAACGTCCGCGCGGTGGACCATAGGGACTGCGTTGGTCATGGAAGCTCCCTAGACGTTGGAAAGTAGTTCCGGGCGAAAAGCCATCCCGTTCGTATACGTCATATCCGCGATGCTCGTCTTGCTGGCGCTTGCGGCAAAAACGAGCTATGTGGCCACGATAGCTGCAGTAGTAGCAGATGGGACGAGGAGGACGCCACTGCGGATAGCTGGTTTGGGTAGGTACGCTGGTAGTCATGGAAACTATGTGGGCCGGTGTTGGTTTTGGAGGCATCGGTCGAACGATGACTGGAGTAACTGGGGCTACTTGTGCGTACTTTGGTGGGGCCCTAGGGGTTAGAGGGTCCGTGTACGCTGCACCAGCCATGGACGCCAATTCCTCCTTGATAACGTCTCGCAGATTGGTATCCGAGGCATGAGAAGGCATAGGCCCTGCGGCTAAGCCAAGATACTGTAGCTCTTCACGAATTATTGCGCGGATTACTGCTCGTAACGTGGGGTAATCGGCGGTAGTAGTTGCAATGGTGTCTGGCTGCAACCGTACTGATTCGAGTTCGTCAAGGCGCTGGCAAGTAGCGACGATATCAGCGACGGTAGCGGGGTTCTTGATGGCTAAAGCATTGAACGCAATAGCTCGGGTGCCTTTGAGGATATGGCGAACCCTGTCTGATTCGGTCGTGGCCGTGTTCACGCGTCGACAAGGAGCAAGCACATCCTCGATGTACGACCTATAAGATTCCCCGAGTTGTTGCTTGCGAGCGTCGAGCGTCTTTTTTGCGAGGGCGGAACTAACAGCCGGTGTGCCGAAGATTTGGCGGAGCTGCTGTTTGAAAACGCCCCAGTTCGTGAAGTCAACGAGAATGTGGCACGGAAGTATGATCGATAGCCCGTGAAACATATGTACACTATGTTTAAACGCATACTTTGAAATCTTTTTTAGAATTGGCGGTCACTGGCAGCACAATTCTAGTCGAAGAGCTGGTGTATTCAAAGAGGCAGGAATTACTTGACAAAAAATTTAATGCAGAATAGCTAATTACCAAAATCTCTAATTACGTTTTCAAAAAATTACCATATGGTGCACTTTGCAATTTCCAAATTCTAGCCTGGAAGCACCCAAGAATTCTCAAAATCACACCAGTTTGGAGATATCAATTCCCGAACTATGCGGGGAAATGCATTCCCGTTCCAGTTACTTCTGTAATTCAATGCTTAAAATGACATTTTGTTAAACAAATAAGTGGAACGACAGTGCATTTTTGCAGCAAATTTTATTGCGTATATCTAGGAAATGGTGTCATCCGCCCAATAATTTTCCAGTATATATGCCTTGTAGTCTCACCCACTAGAATTTGCAAATTGCAATATGTGCCACAAGGTAATTAGTCAAAAACGTAAATAGTGGTTTTCTTATATAGTCGAATATGCATTTCATTATTTTTTTTTTTTTGCAATTAACGCCCGCTTCTTCGAGTAGAGGAGCTCATGCACTAGACTTGGGCTATCAGGAACAAGTAATTTAAATAAATTTTTGAAAGTGTTCGCTGAAATACCCTGCATATAAAGACATGTCTCTTCCTTCGACTTTTCCACAGCTGCTGCTGCCTTTGGGCACAACGAGTCAAGGGTTAGTTGCATGCTGGGCTAGTCGGTTCATAGCAACTTATGTAGCCACGCGAAACATAAGGAAGTCACGCCGATAGAGACCGAGTGAAAAGAGCATGTGAATACATGACATGAACGCTGCAGGGAAGAAAGGCGACTCGAGAAACTCGTGTAGACCTTTGCACCGTGTCGAATGTGCACAATGCCCTCTGAAGCTTCCTGGGTCTCGCCACATTAGCCTCTTGGCAGCTGTAATTGTTTGTGGCCCCCAGCAAAAGCATTGCAGTAATTGCAGTACATGCCTTTCTACAAACGTGCAAGTCCATAGGGCAGATACATAAAATTGTAGAGAGGATGGGGGAGAGGACGTAGAGAATAGATAGAACAGACACAGTCGCGAAAACAGTGAATAAGGTGGCAACCCTTCACTAACACTTCCTATACAAGGGGTGGAGGGCGCTATAGGGAGACGGTGAAGTGAGAAGGAAAATAAATGCTATTACTATAGACACAACTGCGCTTGTGGGCAAGCGGGATAAATTTAAGTTCAAGGTACGGTACGGTAGGTTACTATTTCTGAAAAATAAATACCATGGAAATTTGTGAAGCGGACAACTAACGTAGGGCGTCCAGAAGCCGAGTCGCATTAAAGCGCACCGTAGGGTCTAGGCGACTACAGGCGCGGTCAAAAGTCAAATCAACACTTCTGTGCCCACCGCGGTAGCTCTGCGGCTATGGCATTATTCGAGGTCACGGGTTGGATTGCGATCGCGGCAGCCGCATTTCGATGGTGGTGAAATAAAAAAACGCTCGTGCACTTAGATTTCGGGTCACATTAGACGACTCCACGATGTGAAAATTAATCCGGTGTACGCCACTATACGGCGTGCCGCATAATCCGATTGTGCTTTTGGCACATACAGCCGCTTTATTGAACTAAAGTTTAATACTTCTGCCACGACGCAATATGCCATGTGAGGCAATGAATATGCTCAACCCTTTCGAGGTTATTAAGTACTTTGCACAACAACGCCTCAGGCAAACACCTCCCCCTGAGTGGTCTCTGCACTACGTAAACAGCAGTGGTGCACCAAGGGTAACGTTTAACAGCAACTCACCACCGTGCTGGAGTAAACGTAGCAGAAATTAAACTTTCGCGCTCAACGTCACCGCTAATTATCGTCAATCAAAGCAAACAGCACAGAAAGCTTGATTTTTTCTTCCTCAAAACCTTCTTTAACTGACTTGTACCGCTACCTGTGCATCTGCTACAAGGCGTTCTACCTGGTGCAATTATATGCAATTGAAATCGAAAATATGCCCGTATCGACGCTACGTGGCGCGCAGCTCACATCGCGTGTCTGCTCGCGCGCTAGGACGCGCTAATAGGGCATTTTTTCACTACATGCTGACAAGCGCTGGCATGGCTCAGTGGTAGAGTAGCTGACTTCCACGCAGCGGGCCCGGGTTTGAAACCAGCGAGAACTAGGTATTTGATTTCACATTCCCGGCAATAGCTACTGCGGACACCGGCGGCGGCGGCGGATGCCCTCGCGAACGAAATTTCTGCCAGCGATAATGAATCTTCAGAGAACTCTTCGGACAGAAGTAGTCATCATATGCCTCAGCTGTTAGCGAAATAAACAGAGGAATTCGCCGCAACTTACTCTAGAGGTTAAAGATAGAATTAAAGAAATATATAATTCATAACATATGCGCACATGCATTTTTTTCTCCGTTCCCTGGTACTTCAATGGAAGAACGGAATTCATATGCAGCGAAATACCACTGCATTATGTCTGATTTAGAAAGTAAATGAAGTTGAGAACAAGAGGCTTCGACGAAATTGGAGTAGACTCTATGAAATTTTGAAATCAGGCAAGGCACGCCACCATGTACTTCTTTCTTCGATGTGTCTAATGTTCTGGAAAGCTTTGCGACCATGAACCGGGGAGTAAGGCGAGTAAAAAAGAGAAGATATTTTTTCCATTTATTTTACCTCTCTTGAATATAGAAAAAATGGCACTGAGGGTGGCCCCGTGCTCGCATCTGGCGCTGACTTTTCAGGTTTCCAGATACCTCCAGCCAAGTTACGGCAATGAAAACTACTCCGCTTCAGCGAGCTCGCTTATTTCTAATCCATCGCGGAAAGCAAATCGCTGGGCGTGCTTCCTTTCTTTTTTACAGCGAAGCTGTTATGGTCTACTTTCCCCACTATCGTGTCCATGCGTAGGAAAAAATCCCGAAGATAGTGCAATGCTGGACAAACCCGCGGCGGAACAGACGCACGCATTAAACACTCCCTATGCGCGAGCCGATCTCAAAGACGGTGCAATGCCGGGCCCACCCACGGCAGTGGTGAAGCAGGCGTTAAGCACTCCTCATAAGTGGGCCGATCAGGAAGTTAGTCAAATGCCGTGCGATCCGCGGCGGAGGTTCAGTTCGCCATTAAGGGGCCCACATACACAGCTTCGCTGGTCATCCTTCTTCACAGAGCGGAAGGGCACTGAATTTTTTTTTTCGTCGATCCCTAGGCGGCTGTAGAGTGCGGTATGAGGAAAAAGAAAGAACCCATGACGGTGCTTGCTAGCATACTTAAGGTGAAATGAATGTCTTTTGAAGTGATTCAGCCCACAGAGGAATGAGGGTGAAATGAAAAACTGTAAAGACGATGAGAAGCCAAGACAAAAGATTTCGCCCAGTATAAATCTCGGCTAGTTCATATAATGTTTTTTTCATTCATATCTTGCAGTAACATTAGGAGTACATTTCGTAAACTTGGGCATAATTTTCACGAGAACATTACGTGGTGCTGTATTGTCGTTTTTCTTCGAGGCAAGTAGTAGTTTTGTGCGGTATAAACCTCAGCCAGTTCACATAAATGCTGATCTCTAGGCTTCCCAGTAGCTTCAGGCGCTCCTGTCCTAAACCTGTAAAGCCTTATCAGCAGGCTGTTATAATTGCCATTGTGGTGATTTTCAAAGCGTGGCAGTTATTAAGCCTTCACTTTTATGCGAAAGTGTTTCTCGCACCTTTGATTTGCACAGAGGCTTTTACAGGGTTTAGCCTGCTAAGTGCATTCATGGCAAGTGCGGATAAAGAATGCGCCAGCCACTTTGTATTCCGCGGCAGCGCGTGTATTATGTTGAAGTCGATCTGCAGGGCGTAGGGCGTACTGCATGAGCTGCATGAGCGCTTTGTTCTCACCGCTGAGTTTGCGTTGAAGCGATAAAGAGCACGAAGGTCACTTCGCTCGTTGCTGCTGCCGCTCTTCCTCAAGGCAGCGTTTTCACAGTGATTGTCCATGGTCATCACGTGTGATGTGTTCATGTTTGCCTGTGCGCGCTGACACCGTCCTTGTTAATTTTGTTAGTAAGTGAATGTTTGGAAGCTTATACTGTCGATGAAACTACTTTCCTTACTTTGTATAGCTCTCTACTAATTTGCTGTTGCAATCGATCCTTCGACTTTACGGTAAAACTGCATCTTTTTTTGCATGTTTGATGTCCGTTTTGCGATTTTTTAGAAAGTGTAAAGCGTCATTAGAAAAGATGGTAAGGCAGTAAAAGGAAATGCACTGTATTTGCGTGAAGCCAGGCATTCTCTTCGTCGGTGCACTTCGGGGCTTCGCGCAAAGCACTGCGCTGGGCTTCCAAGCGGGCTTCACGCTGTCGAGGAGTACGCTCCTGGAGCAGCCAGTTGTGCGGCAATTTTGCGTGTATTGGCGGGCTTCTTTGCCTCTCGGGAAAACACTTTTATGTAGAACATATTGCGAAACGAAAAGTTGCATCGGGAGCTTTTCCTGTTCCTCTGCAACTTTCTCATTGATACTTTTCAACTAAATATGATATTTGAGACCGTTGAGTAATTTATTAAGACTAATTACATAATTAGGCGGAGGGCAAAAAGAATACTGAGTATCGACAAGCGACTGCAAACAACGTTACCTTCGTTCTGTCTATAGCTACGCGGAATTTGCACATTTCTAACGCTTGGCTAAAGTTACGTCGGACACCATGTATTAATGTATAAAAAATTCCCGACAATATTTTGTTGCTTAATACGTGCTACAAGAATGTGTTTTTACAAGTGTGAAAGAAGCCCGCCAAGAGCCTCGAGCGACCAGTCACCCGGGAATTTTGCGTGTATTAGCGGGCTTCTTTCACAGCCGGACAAACAATCTTATTGAGCACGTATTGAGCAACAGAAAGCTGTAACTTGAGTTTTTCATGTCGCTCTACAATTTTCTGTTTGACACATTTCATGTAATTATAATATCTAAAAAGTTGTATAAATAATTAAGACAAAGTATGTAATTAGGTGGAACGGAAGAAATAATCTGAGCATCTCCAATCAACGGCAGAAAACATAGACGACATTACATTGGCTCTATGCAGCTAGGTGGCATTTGCATAGTTCTGAATCGTGATGCAGGATACTAGGGACATCCTACATATATATATATATATATATATATATATATCCAACGAAGGCCGGCCCTCCGACCGAAACGTCAGTAAAAACATATGCCATAACGTTCGTCTTTCTTTTTCTGTTTTACACGAGCCGTGGCTGCTTAGTGGCTTCTGTGTTGGGCTGTTGATAACAAGGACGCGGGATCAAGTCCCAGCCATAGATGCCGCATTTCGATGGGGGCGAAATGCGAAAACACCCATGTACTTAGATTTAGGTGAACAGTAAGAAACCCCAGGTAGTCAAGTTATTCCTGAGTCCCACACTGCGGCATGCCTGGTAATCAAATCCAGGTTCTGATATGCAAAGCCCCATAATTTATTATTTTCATTGGTGATTAAGTGACATTAAACAATATATATGTGCAACACATGAACACATATGCGTGTTTTTCACACATATATTGAATCTCAATATTGTTGAGTAAGGCTAAATAATATTCAGTATTATTGTGGTAATATATATAACTCAATATTATTCAACAATAAGTAAAAAGCATTTACTCAATGATTTTACTGTTGTGAAGTTTTCAACGACATTATCTTGCGTTATTGTTGCGTACATTCAATAACTGTCGAGGTATTATTGAAAGATTATTGATTCAACAATTACTCAACGTTTGTCAACAGGATTTCAATAGTTATTTGTATATACGTGTGAGTCGGAGAAGAGGAAAAGGTCATGCACGACCGACTCATATATGGGCTCTATTGTCAAGCTGCCGTCCGAAAGTGGTCAGTCAGACTTCCCCAGGTAGGGAGCGACCAAGTGGAATTCCTTAGTGTCCACGTTCAGGCATCTAGCACATTGATCTACGCCTCGCCGCCCACTTTCCGGAGGGCCGTCACGACTGTGCCAACCACTGCTTGCTACGAGAAGACGCCAAGACGTCAGGAAATGCAGAGCCGGCTACGTAGAGGCCTCACGAGCTTGATTCTAAGCAGCCGTCAAGCTCGCACTTTTTCTCCCTAGCTGCCATCCTTCAGTCAAACGGTCGACGTGTCTCTTCTGCTCAATGCGCTCGCCCAATGCAACAAGTTCTGCCAAACTCATCACCATAAATGTATTTTTAGGTAGCTAAGAACAAACGTATTCGCCCCTTTACTTCGAGCCTATGCTAAGTAGAAATATTTGCAACGCTACAGTAGCCATGTTGTGTCACAGACCTTGTTCATTTGACGACAGATTCGTAAATACCAGGTTGCTCGACTAAGGCACCGCCTCAGCATAGGAAAACATCAAGCCATTTTTAAAGAACAAGCTTAATATCTTCAATAAAAGGAAATTTCAATAAAATGACATTTAGAAAAGGATGTACAGAAATTCTCAAAACTGTCTACTAAAGCGTAAGCAATGCTTGACTAGGCTATCACTTCGTCTTTGCTTAGTGTTGCTTACTCGCCTTTGCCATAATATGCACGTCTACCCATGGCCCTTCCGGTGGCAAAGAATGCTTAGCATTTAGTAGACAATTCACAGATTTTCTCTCCGCCTTCAACCCTTTCAATGCGATTGGGCCGATTGAGCCAGGCCCGAGCGCACCTTGACGGAGCAGAGCGGGCGAAAGCGAACGCCAGCTGCCGCAGTAGTGTGTGAGGCGTCGCGCGAGAGGAGAGCGCATCACCGCGGAGCCATGTCACCCACGCTTCCTGTGTTATGCGCGGATTCCTTGTCTACACATGGCGAAGGCAAATATGGTTGGTATTTTAAAATATTCCGGCGTCACGTTTTATTTTCAGACATTCTTCAATACATGTCTCTCACTACGTATGTTATGAAAAAGAGCTTTTTCTTCTTCTGGAGAGCTTTATTCTTTTTTTCGCCAGGGATAGTGTACGAGGACGTTTGTCTGCAGCTTTGTATACAGATAGAGTATACAGCGTCTTGCAGAAAAGTAAATGATTGGGGGCTTTAAGTTCCCTTGTAGCCACGCCGAGTGTATAATTGAGGCCATAGTAGCATTCTCCAGACTAATTTTAATAACCAGGGCCCGCCGTATTTACAGAAGGGTCTTACGCTAAAAGCGTTCGTGGCAGCCAATAGTGATGTAGGACTTATCATTAGCGAAGGCAGTCAGCCCAGTGAAAAACTGCACTTACGAACAAAAACTTTTGTGAGTTCAGTTCCTGAAGTTCTTTAGAGTTCCCTAAAAGCATCGTATGTAAGTGTTTCAAATAATGACTTGTCTGTCGACTTTATTGTCTATGTGTTACTACGTGATGCATATGAACGGTGTCTTGATTTTTGCTTAGTTTCTGACCGCCAACGGTCGCTCTCGGAAGCAAAATTCCGCACTTTCGCAAAACAAGTGTCCAACACTTCTTGGGCACAGATAGCTTTGTAAAAAATAGTAGACCTCCTTTGTTAATTAACTATAGGCACGTTATACGAAGTTACGTGGCACTGGACGCAGCGTTTGTAAAGGCTACGATACAAAGCAAGTTTTTCCTGTATGTGGGCAGTCCAGCAAGTCCGTGAGGGGGCGATGACACACAGCCTTGACGTTACACCGTGGGAGACCTAAGCCTGGGTCGCGTTAAACGTTGCCGGACGTTCAATAAAGTTGTATCCCTCCATTCATATCTGTTACTTGAATTATAGTAAAAGGACGATATTAAGCCAGAAACAAAGTTGATGGCTACGAATGGTAACAATTATTATACTTACAAAAACCTAACGTCCCCCTTTCTGATATTTCAGTATCTTACATAATATACGAAATTGCCTTGCAGCAGAATCTATAACAACCACGAAAATTTGCTAAAGTTGCGACCACAAAGTCCTAATAAATATCAGTACCAGCTGGAAAGCAGTTAACATCAATGGGCGCTAAATAAGAAGGGCAATAAGAAACTCGTGGCCGCTATTACTTCGGCCATGAAAGCAGCTTACAGTGAAATATGCAATAAAGGCTTCGAATAAAATTCCATATTCATAATGGCACCATTTCCCCGCGTGATTGAAGGTAATGTGGTGCATTATGAAAGGCGCTGACATTTCTTCTGCGCAGGTGAAAGACCTAGAAAGGAAAAAATGGGCGCAGAAGCTCTGGAACATCCCCCTCATGTACAATAAAGAAAGAAAGATCGCAAATAGTAGCGAAAACAAAAGAAGTCAAAATGCAATCACGAATCAGGACGTTCATGCCAGTAAGTAATCTTTGGACAGAAAATGTCGGAAAGGATTTCATCAAAAGCACAAAGCGAAGACAAACAATAAGGGGTCCAATAATGAAAGTCCAATGGCGGGGAAGATGTGAATCGAAATAATTTGGAACAAGACGCTTTATTGACTGGCCCTATAGCGAGGCACAACCTGCTTGGTCTTCAGCCCAACACTGCAGTATTTGGTAAATATATAAACAGGTAATAGACATGACTGTCGCAATTGCTGCCGTAATGACACGGGAGTTTTCCATCCTTGACACCACCCCTCTTTCGTAGCCTTTCTTTCCTCACACATGCTCTTCCCTACTATGTTGTCTTTTGTTTTTATTTCCCGGACTTGTGTGTATTTCTCGCACGAATGCTGCTCCCAGGAATCTCCGACTCATCATTTGTTGTTGGAGTGAAGCGTCTGCGTCCTCAATAATGAAAAACTGTGGCGATGCGCTATCACTACCCCTACACGTGAGAACATTCGTTACAGCATCGCTTCGTCCTGCGAGGCCCACCTTTCACGCCTGCATACCGCCCCGTCTTCGACAACAGCACTTTCTGCGTCGGTAACAGACTGCTCGCCATACGCACCGTTGGGCCATGCTTGCTCTGAGCCGAAGCTAGTGCAGCCGCTTTTCTTGAACAATGTCGCAACACACTTAAAGGGCAACTCCTGCGATATTTCGGTGTCCACTTATCTGAACAAAATTTTGAAGATACGTTCTGTCTTACACTCTTATTTTCTGTGCCAAACAACGTGACTGCAAGTCATTTAGTTTTCCCGGAAATGAATTTTAAAGATTTGTTGAGTGTTCCTGATTCATAAATTCTTACTGGCCACCTTTTGTTCGTGACGTCAGTGACTACACCACCAATGTCGCTGGCATCGCCGCTGTCTAGTTCGGACCATGTGTAAAACCTCCCTGTGTCGTCAGGAGACATCATCAGATTCGCTTCTTTGGCGTTAGCGCCACGTGTACTACGTGTTTACGATGCGTTCTGCGTGTTTACATTATGGTAGTGTAGGATCTGACGTCATCAACCCATCGTGACCTCACACAAAGCAGGTACCCGCTTCGGTTTCGGTATCTCGCTTACTGCTTATTTAAAATTATTCGTGAATATGTAAGCAAATTGAACCACCCTGCCAGTGACAGCACTTCTCAATGACTTTTGTAAATGACAATATCCGAATATGGGGAAAAAAGTGCAGGAGTTGCCCTTTAAGGCTTCTAATTTAGAAAAAGAATAAACCAGCATATGTTATCAATCTATGTTAGCAATCGCCTAATCGCTGTCCTTCAGGGCAATACAGATTGCTGGTTAGGTGAACGACGCATAAAAACTAGGTGGGGAGAAAGATAAAAAGAGATATACCGCAGCGGCCTCTAAAAAACAAGAAAAAAAAGACATTTGAATTGAAGTTTCCAAGAATAGAGTGGCTTAAAGAATGCCACCATGAGGCCCGGTGACGTTCTTTCAATTTAGTTCTCCTTTTGGTCCTCACTCGTACATTTGTTGAAACTTATCTTTTTCTTGCGTGCTTTGAACAGCAGCGGTGGGTTCTGTGTTATGTTTCGCCTACAAGCCCCATATGCTAATGTAAACCATAGGGAGCTTCGCTGATCTACGAGTCATGTCATTGAATTGTTTTCTCGCTTATTCTGCGAAAACGAGGCATCCAACTTGATTAATCGTTTCTACTCTACGGGTAAACCGCGTCTTCTCTGTTTTGCTATTCGTTATTTTCGCCTAAGACATGAAAACATGACAACAAAGGAGATCAGAGACAAACAAGGTACAACAAGTGTTATCAAAAATTGGGTGTCTCCTGCTATAAAGCAACGGCATTTACTCAAAGTGGCACACTTAAGGCAAGAAATTATGAACAGCTGTACATGAAAAGAGACATCCACTATTTTTGTGAGACAGCATAATCGACACAAGGCTATGCCTTCAGTCTCGTGGCGTTAAAGCGCGGTACGTGTTTTCTAGAACATGAGGCCTTCCTAAAACAAGATTGCAGTGTACTCACTATCCCTTTAGCTGGCTAAATTATTTTGGTTACTTTCAGGCAAAGAAGTACAAATAATTTTTTTTATGTTATGATTTCTTTCCGGTAAAAGTTTTGCACATCACGATTATTACGTATACTCTATACACGAAGCCGATGTGAACACGAAAACTCAGGACGTCATGTTCAATGGATACCTAAACTTGAATGCCGATTTGTTGGTGCGTTCAGTCGACGGGCTTATTATTCCAAAACGCTAAAGCGACATATGAAAAGGATAACTCTTTATAGGAGAGGCAGATAGGTCGGCCTGAGGTAGTATACTCTGGCCCGCTACTCTGCACGGGGGAAAGAGGGAAGGGGTGGAATGGGACTGATGAAAGATGATGATGGGAACAGGAAAAGGATTGCGTATGCACAACAAGCGCGTAACACAGTGGTTTCCTTAAAGCCCTCGCTCTAGTCCGGAGCTCCTCAAGTAGTCTCTAAAGGCGCTTGAAGCTGGTTTTGTTATTGTGTCGTCACACATTGCGGCCCGAATGATCCTTTCCAAGAATGCATTGGCCTTCCAATTCCAGCAAGCGTAGAATCCAACGTCTTCCATGGTAGCACGTACTCAGGCCCGTCGCAAACCACATGTTGAAGATCCTCAGGCACTTGGCAATGCTCACAGTTCTGGCGGTCCGCGCACGGCTGATAACAAGGTCGTAGCGTCGAGTAGTTGGTATGCAGAGAAGGCTCGCCGAGAAATTATTTTTTTTATAAAGTCACCAAAACAGAAGACACGGCACAAGTCACAACCGCTCGCTCAGTTGAAAAAAGAAAAGACTTCAGATTGGCACATTCAATACTAAATGCTTTCTTGTAGAAGACAGAAAAAACTAACTGCTCTCAGGAGAGAAGTACTCATGTAAACAGGGTGAGGAAGACATGGGAGGCCTTCTATTACACTGGGGAAAATCTGATACTCACCAGAATAACATTTTAGTGTACGTAAATGCTCTGGATAAGAATGGAGTATAATAAGGCAAAAATTTCGTTGAATGGCAATGAGGAAGATTGAAACACGATATAGCGCACGCAGTGCACAGGGGAGCATACGCAGTGCAGTTTCTCGAGCAATCAGGGAAAGTCTAAAAGAAAATGAATTATTATTATATCTTTGGTTATGCCAAAATTTTGAGTTTGTTCATGCACCTCTCCGTAGTTCTTGTTCAGTATTTTGCTACATATAATGCATTGCCACTATTAATGTTCCCGTGATTTTATTTGCTGCTATGTTCTCTGAACCTGCATGCGCGTGTTCGCGAGTTCTGTGTTTGTTATGCACGATCAACGAGGGATTTCATTTGTACTTCCACAAGAAGATATGAATTTTACGATCAGCTCAGGAAGAATTTTTATGTAATAAGGTCGTGTGCTTGCACACGAATATTGGGCATGTGGTCATTATATTCTTGTCTTGTAATGCTGTTGAGAAGCATTTGCATTGTTTAAAGTAGGTTCTTCGTTTGAGACAAGAGGAGCATTCGACACCGTCAACAGCCACCCGAACGCAACAATAACAATGATAGAAAAGAGACGCCTCCGAAAAGCTGCCACATCGTAACGAGGCTGATCTGTTACTCAATTCAGAAGAACTCGCGGACGTTTCTTCTGTGCCCTGCACAAAACCTCATCACTGCGTTTTGTAAAAGCAGAAAAAATATTATTTGAAGATACAGTTATTATTCAAACACTGCAACTTCACCGTAGAGAATAAGCATATAATTGCAAGAACAGCGAACAGTTGAGCCAGCGACAAAGAAGAAAGGCAAGTGCACGAACGAAAAAAAAGATGAAAAACAAACCGGCATCGACTATTTCTAAGAACGCACAGCGAACATAACACGCGGATTGTTCCTAAGTGCATCTAAAAACATTTCGAGGCTATTTTCTACGCGATTATCTATCACCACTTAGATGAAAAACCCTTCCGACAGAACTCCTTTCCAGCTCCTTGTACTCCATATGCGTGCCCCATATACTCCTGTACTTCACTGTCTGAAAAGCTACTCGCGTGCCTGCATTACTCTCCCGTAACTCTCATACGCGGCAAGTGACAAATATCAGTGACACAAAAGGTAGAGAGCATCCTACCATAACGTTACGGACATCAAGAAAGGCAACGACAATGAGTGCAGTGAAAGGACAGCGAGAAATCGGAGGAAAGAGTGCCCAGAAGACAAAATGAGGTACGTCTAGAGTACAAGGGATATTGCAGCTCCAAATTCGGTGAGTGGGAAGAGGCCGAAATATGTGTGCACTGCGCTTAGGAAACGAAGTAAACCCGTGTGCGGGCCAAGGCGGAACAAGCTGGGAGCCACCAATCTATTCGACGACACTATCTTTGTCCTGCACGCGGCCCGCGTTCCTTATGCGCAGCTTGTATGTCCTTCTTTTCTTTTTTCTTTTGCACCAGTTCTTTCCGTTTTTGTGTGTCGCTAGGCCTTTTGGAGCCTATACCATTCGCACCACATATATTTGTCATTTGCATTTTGTGCTCTCTTTCTCCTTTTTTTTTTACCCGAAGGCTTGCTTTTCTCCCGTCTCGATACGGTTTCAATTCATTTTCTCGTTCCATTATAGGAGACAGTGGCCTGAAGTTCGTGGTAACGCTGCATCGCTTTAGGTTTCTTGGTCACCTGTTTTGTTGGCTCTTCCACGGCTCCTCGAAAAGCATTAAGGTTCTCCAGAACCTTAGCGGCTCTTTTTTCTTATTATGGTAGTTCACCTTTAATGGTGTTCCTTTCGCCTCTTTTTTCATGTATCTCCGCCCTTCACGGTATCGACCTTCCAGATGACCCTATTTGAATTGGTAGTTTCTTTTTGCGGTGACCTACTCATTGAAAAAATGGGGACGTGTTGCTTAGCGGTAAAAGAAAAGCGATGCGCATAAAACCAGGCGGTGGAGCGGCTGTGATAACTTCGGAGTCAGGCCATATTCTTAGTCGCTCGCGGCATCATTGTACGACACTCAAAGCACCTCGGAATGTAGTACGCTTATAGGCGGGAAAGACGAGAGAGGTCGCGATTTTAATGGATCTTGTGTGCTCTGGTAGCTTTCAATTTTTTTTGGTTACTGCCCTCATGGTGAGTGAGAATACGAAACAAAGCTTGCATAAAAAATTCCAACTCCACCTACGCCCTCTGGTTGCCTCTTCAGGCAATGTACCCTGAGAGAATGAGAAAATAATTCCAAATGGTAGATATAGGAGTTAGCCTGAGTAATTATCCGATTGACTGCGCCGAGCTAGACGATGGGAAAAGATGAGGACATTAGTTGAGGAGAAGATTCTATCGGCACAAGCTTGAGCACATCCAGTGATAACAACTACAGTTTTTTAAACCTAATACAAAAACGACACACACACACACACACACACGCACACATACACACGCACATATATATGTATATATATATATATATATATATGAGAAGACAGAGGTTAAGCGGGCCCTTTTGTTAACCCCCTTTCTTCTGGTTTGATACACAACGAGGGCCTCGAATCCGGCAACATTGATGCCTTCAGGAAGCACGTGTGGGTTTTTTGACCAGTTGCCTTTACCCAAAACAAACACTTCCTCGTGACGCCTGCGGCAGAAAGGACGTTCCACATCCGCTGCCAGGGTTTCTGAGTGGTGGCGCTGGCTAACACTCCCAAGGTTATCCAAAATCAAGAAAGGGGCTGACAGATGTAATAGCACACGGTGGTTTAAAGCATGTAAACAGGGATAAGGTGCCTCAGAAAGGCTGGCCAACGTTTCGATAGGAGGACCTCTCTTTGTGAAAGGCCTTTTACGAAGAAAGGTCCTCCTATCGAAACGTCGGCCAGCCTTCCTGAGGCACCTTATCCCTGTTTACAAACTTTCTACTCCCAAGGTTAGTTCTAGTAGTAACACATAAATACCCGAGAAAGGGGATGGGAAAACAACGACGTGGTAGCGCACAAGTGGCAAGAGTGTCGCACACCTTATGCGAAGAGGTGGGATTGTTCGCCACCTACATCAAGTTGTATTTCATCCACTTTCATTTGCATTAAGTTATCATTTGTGTAGCTCACTTAGTAAGTACAAGTAATTTGCCCTATGTTGTCCTTGGCGTCAGCATTTGTTGGCTGCGTATGATAGTATATATATATATATATATATATATATATATATATATATATATATTTCTCTATATAACGGTGACTGGTGACGACTCCTCCTTTTTGCGTGATAGTAACAATATTATTAAATATAATGTTAGATAAAGAGAAACAACCTTGCTGATTCGAAAACTCTGAAGCATACATTCGTGTACACAATCGAACATATAGAGATAAAAGGCGAGAAGTGGCATCCCAACTGAGTCGCTTCATATGCGCGTAATCAGAGTTCCAAATACATACACGCGGTCACGATGCAGTCCGCAATGAACAGGTGCAGAGATGAGGAATATGTACTTACGCTTGCTATTGGGCCCAACACCCTAAATTAGATCATTTTTTCAAATTAAGTGTGCTTCAATGTGCAATTGCATCATATCGCCAAAAGTCTGCTGCTGGGGAGGATGGCATTACGTGCAATATGTATAGAAGAAACTGTACGCGACTTTTGTAAAGTCACTCGAATCATCCAAATTTTAAAACTGGGTAAGACGCCCTTGTGCCTTGAATCCTTCCGCCCAGTTAGTTTGACAAGTTGTTTATGCAAAGTAATCGAGAAAATGATTGACGCGCGACTTCAATGGTGGTGTAATGAAACGGATGTGTGGTTAAACTACACACTTCATACTTCATACATACTTCATCACAGCAGACGAAAAGAAAATTATGACACGTTATACAAAAGCTCTCCCAAACACAAATAATGGAAGCGGGTTGGCGTTAAATTTTGATTACCATCCAGCGCGGCACGTCTTACACGTTAAGCATTCCCGTGTCTTCAAATTAATGTTCGAGTGTGTTCAATACCTCTCGCGACATTGTTTTCGATGACTAGTTAAGGGTCCCATAATTTTGCGAGCGGGATTGATCAGTAAGGGTCAAAAGTCTTTAGCTCTTTTTCTAGCTGCCGTCTTGAAGAATCGTGTCTTGGGCAATCAAATATAGGTGGTGAACATCCTCATTGTCATTGACACAAAAGCAAGCCGGTGATGATGCCCGTTTTATGCGACATAGGAAATGTTTTGTGTACGCTGTCCCAAGGCGTAGTGGATGAATTAGGGTCTGGGTACCTCTTGAAAGGTTTCAGACAACCACAATTTTTCATTGAGTATCGATGCTTTTTAAAAACATACTTGTGCGCGTTGAGGCAAGTAGAAAGAAAATAAAATGGCTGCGCTGTTCTTTTGATGCTGAATATGTGTCTCGCATACTGCTTTGAATACAGGATCTATAATGCACGTAAAAGACCTTTTGATGTAGGATACTGAGTCAGCTGCTGAAGATCATCAAAGGGTGTTGCATACAAAAAAGATTCTCTAATGCAGCAAACAGTACAAGAGTGATTTCATTCTATAATAAAAGTGCCTGAAAAGGAACTGAAGACGCTGGCTTTCAACTTATCGTCCCACAGAACCGCTATGTCGCAAGAAAAACAAATGAGCTGCGACACTTAACTTCTTACTAGCGATGGCCAACATACACGGACGTCGAGGGATCTTTTAATGTGTCGTCGTGAGCGCAAGTGACGCAACTTTTCGAAGCTTCAGTCTTCGTTTTAAAAGCTTCGTAAAGTGAAGCCTGCTTCGCGAAGGTTTGTTTATTCCACGACTTCTGGGCAAATATGGGCGCTTAGTGCTCCACAGAGCGGGGGGCTCCAAATTCATTTTTTACCAGTCCAGTTGCGGTTATTCAACGTGCACTCGCAGCTGGCAGCACGCGTGTTTTTGTTTTTTTTTTTTTCATTGCGCCCGCTTCGAATGAGGCCGCCACAGGCTGGAGCACATGTAGCGTTCCTGTGCACAGCAGTAGAGATTCATAGCCACTGTGAAGCCATGACGGATACCAGCCCCGATAACATATTGTCTCATACTAGAAGTTGGCAAAATTTAGCAGCAAACGCACATGTTGAATTATCACAAACGGCCTATGAAGTGGTCTGCAGTACTGCACTGCTGTGCAGTTTAAAATCAAGGTACCTAACATTAAACTACTTCGATTTGAGACGCGGATGGTAAAAGAATGATCTATCAAGTGTTGACGCTACTGAAGACAAGGTTTACGTAGATAGCGGTTGAAATGATTCAGTGAATAGGGGCAGATTATATTTCCATATTATCTCTATTTGTGTCCCTTTTTCATGTACATTATTCGCACATTTCGTATGGTATTGATATCGTATTTGGTATCGATACGCAGTTTGGTCGACCGGGTCGTCTTAAGCGTCCGCACTAGGTCGACCACTTGTGTTTTGCTTTTCTTTTTTTTTTTGCCCGGAGACCAGGTGAGCGGCTCTTGAAGATAGTACAGTCCATGCTGCACTATGGTTAAATTTCAAATATATTGGCGCAACTATATTAGCCCGCGCAGTTAGGTCTGACTTTTGTATAAATTGTTCTCGCTTCTTGTCTCGTTGAGACCTACAATTTGATAACCTTTACGATTGACTACGACATTTTAGAGGCGCGAAAAAGCCGTTTTCTTTATGTGCGTGGTTACCAGATCCTACATACGCCAAGCCCACGTCAAGTAAGCAAAGAATACCGTGTCGTCAAAAAGTATGGCTTTGAGAAAGCTAACTCTAGGTGGAGGAATTTGAGAATAATCTGCTATTGCCGAAGGATAGCTTTATCTTTTACAAAATTGTCCTAGGAGCATGTAGCGTGTCGACAAGTAACGTGTGGCTCAACAGAAGCATGCCGAGTCACGTTATGCCAATCGCAGTAGTGGCGTAATGAACAGGACGCACCAACTACATTGCATGTAGGAGGAATAGAAGTAACAAAAAAGAACAAAGCTTGAATGCAGATCTTAAGGTGGTCCGAAGATTGATCACATATGTTAAAGATATGAAACACTGACACACAGCCTGGTAAATTTGACAGAGATGCTCTTGTGCTAGTTTTTGGGTTCTTGAATGCAAAAGTGCGATAGGATCTCTGAAAGTAGTCACAAAATGAATAAAATGTGTTTGGTTTCATTTTTAAGAGCAAACATGAGAGCGTTTGACTTGTTTCTAAGGAAAAGAAGAACTCACGGAACGCAAGGAACTGTATGGGCCGCCGGCAGTCATAGTAATGTTTACGTATCACACATCTGGGAAGAACTGTGTATTCGGAGGGTGGGATATGAAAGAGAGGCCGATTCAGTTTGGGCTTCACACAGAAATAATGCATAAATAAACGCATGCGCTTTAGTAAACAGGATTTGCTTGCGTTGGTACCGCCCTAAAGAAGTTCATGAAATACGGCTAGCCAAGACATGGTAAGTTATTTTTTTTATATTTTGAAGCGTGCGATATACTAATATAGGCAAGCGAAGCAATCTAAAAGTAAAAATAACAAAACTTGCTGTATAGCGCAGGAAAGGAAGTATGAGAAATACTAATTTGTCCTTATGCAGCTGCATGCCAAAAAGCGGGATGAAGAAATGCACAGCGAAGTAAATAGCCCGGCTTGTTGTTAAAAGCACCGCGCAAATATGGTGCGCAAAATTTTATTTTCAGCCACACTAAGCATCTATGAACGTTCGCAAGTAAAATATGTCCATGAAGTAGCCTATATTGTGTTTTTTTCCTTTGGCATTGCATCCCTATATACTAAAGACCACCCATAATCTTACATACTCAGCAGCAAGGATAATAAGAATAAAGATTTCTAAGTTAGACGTGATTTTATTTCTTCAGGGTATCAAGCATAAAATACAAGATACAAGCATAAGGTAGCGACACTAGGCAAGACAAAAAAAGCCAGCAGATCCCACGCTCTCTGGAAATTGAAAGTTATGCCAAGCAGTGTATGGAGAGGTTACCAATTTAACGGAACGGCCTTGAGAGCACCTAGACGTAGGCGGCTGTTTCCTGACCTACGTGACACACATGTCACGATATTCAAGTCATGACCGATCACTTATGTTCATCATGCACTGACGTCATACTATGCCAATTTTGGTAGATACCAACTTAACGAAACGACCATGAGAGCACCAAGACGTAGTCGGTTAGATAAATAGATACTGTGAAAGTAGCGAGTGTTCGCCAAGAAATGCTTGGCATTTAAAAAAATTGCCCATCCCACGCATCATGGGAATCGATGTAAGCGACGTTTTATATGCTATTTGCATTGATTGACGTTAATTAGCGGTCATGAGCACGGCGAGTATGTAATTTCTTCAGTGTTTAGTCCAACACGAGAGTGGCGAGTTGATGTTAAACGTGAACTTGCGTGAACCACTGCTGTTTGTCTGCGTAGTCCACAAAGCACACAGTGTTTGTTTGAGGCGCTTTTGGGCGTCATTGTTCATAATCTCATAGAGGGCTGAGCATTATCGTTGCTTCACAAGGCACAACGCATCGTGGCCGCAGCGGTTTGCACCACGTTTCGCTAAGTAACGAAGATGCTCCGGTTCCTCGCAACGCTTCTTTTGGGTCTGGCTGTCCTCAACGCTGAGTGCACGCTTTGGAGCTATTTTTCTGGCGCGTGTTTACGTGCTCAATACGTGGTCAACACAGCGTTGAGACGCTAGCTCCAAGCACTCTTTTCAGGTTATGGAGGATTGTAATATTTACACCATTACAGCCCAGCACCTGCATTTTTGGTCGCATAGGAAAGCAACTACAGCGCATGCCGCAAGCGCATACTGTGAAACGCTGTTGCGGCGGCGCCGTCCTGGATGCGCGGAGGCGAGTGCCATCTAGTGGAGTTGCAAGAAAGCCTGCGGCGCGCGCGAGCAAGACCTAAGCACCCTGAATAAACCTAAAGGTAGCGACATTCCTCCTCGCCCGACCCCTCCTTCTCCTGGTTTCCTCGCCGCTCGTCGTCGCAGTTTGGTTGTGCGCTTCGGGGCGCACCAGCTTCGCCCATAGAGTTACGCAAGGCGAGTCATTAATTGTTGGTGGGTGTTTGCGCAATAGTTTTTACCATATTTAACGCTGCTTTGTAATAACATATAAATAATAACGCCAGAGAAAGTAACTCTGTCTGCTGTCTATTCTCAGCTTCAGCCCGTGACCTCGGACATTCGGGCCTTCGTCATTGACGTCGTCAGCCGCAAATGTCATTGCCATTCCCGTCATTGTGTTCGTCTTGCCGTTGTCGCCACTCTTGTCAACTCTTGTCGAGCCTGTTAAAGCCATGCTAACTGGCACTTAAGACTTTCCGTGGAGTGGTTGAGTATAGTTTCTCTTTGTAAAATTGACCTATTTTTGGAAAGGGGTCTGTGTTTGTTGACGCAGTTTTCCCTTGGCCAAGCAAGGTTATGTTTACTGGTGGACTAGAAAGGCGCAACAATTACGCTGAGTACTGAGATTCCAGCAATGAAATACTAAACAGTTCTTAATTACCATGTTGAGACCGTACCACGGTTTAGGAGCAACAAAGCTGCTTATTATCCAACGCCACTCCATTTTCGTAATAGCCTGTATATATATAGTGTAAGTTTTACTCAGCTTACTCCCTGCAGGCTACGCTCCTCAAGTGACCGGACAGAATATGAACGAAGCGAGCCATCAAGACACGTTTAGGATATATAATTAACACAGACCTAGATTCAAGACTGAACGAACCGTTTGGACACGAACGTGCATACTCTTATAATCAAATGTTCTACGCCTCCCCTCTAAGTATAGATTAGTGGGCTAGAGGATGTTACTTCAGGCCAATCTCTACGTGTTTTCTAAATAAATTTTTCTCTGTCTCTAGCTGCCTAAGTTAGCGAATATCGCTGTGAGTGAAGGAAATTAAGAGCCACTCAATACCACTCCGTTTGATGGGCATGCGATTTAAGTCAAAATTTTACTTATATCATTGGCTCGCTACTCAGCCACTGCATGATGTGGCAGTCGCCAATAATGTTTAGCTCACCGCAACGATCATATCACCATATTCTAGGCCACAATAAACTGACGTTCATGAGAGAGAGAGAGAGAGAGAGAGAGAAAGGCGAACGAAAGACAGGGAGGTTAACCAGGGATTATCTCCGGTTGTCTACCATGTACTTTGGAATGGGCAAGCGGATGCGAAAAGTGAGAGTGAGAAACATAAAACACAATAAAAAAAAGCCAGTTTTGGCCACGGACGTTCTAACCATTGGGAGATCCAGAGAACCATGCTACAATGTCCCCCTCCTTCTTCTCTAGTTTTGTTTATTATTTTTAATAATCCCCCTCCCCCTCTCCTCTTTACTTGAAGCTACTCTGGATCAGGGTCTTACTATAACACAATTTTGCTAAAAATACACAGAATTGATTTGACTTAGAGACGAAGCGCAAGACTTCAATTCTGGCGCAGAAAGTCTTACTTTAACCACGGTAATGAGTGAATGAATAGTGACGTACCATTGTTAGTTACCTAATTATTGATTTTCTTTGTTCGCGAATGTTTTTTTTTTTTCGGCCGGCCAGTCTAGAGGCGGCTGGTAATTAAAATTATCTCTCTTAGAAATAAAATTTGAAGCTCGCTTAAGCTTCGCCTTTAAGAGTGGAACGCGATAGTATTCAAAGATCCTTGACTGCTTCTCACGCTTTCCCGCAAGTAGAGCGTATGTAACCATATGTTTACCAAAAACGCTGGTGGCGAATGCTATGTACGAAGGCAGGCTTTCTGGTAGAAACGTGGCCTCTTGCGTGGGCCGTGATGCGACGGAGGCGAGCGCCATCTGGCGGTGTTGGAAGGAATCGGGCGCGTCGCTCCGGGGCCTCCAAGACATTAGCGTGTCGGCGCGCGCAAATGGCGGACGCCCTGGCCTGCGACACGAGGCCCTTAACGATCCCAGTGTTGCGCTATATACAGCCAAATTTATATTTATTTATAGTTTATAGTTATATATTTATATTTATTTGCAGGGCTATATATAGCCAAACTGGGCTACTTTTACGTGGGTTGGCGCCGAATATTCCGAGTTGGCTACATGGCTAGATTTTGCCTATTTTTGTCTAAAGCACTTCCGAGTCCCGAGGACCACGTCATCATCGACAAAGTTCAGGAACGCCGGTTTATGAAAACCAAAGGTCATCGCTGCTAAAAAGGTATGTAGGCAATCTCGAAGACTGTGTTTTTAGGTGATGTCGGAGCTTAGAGGATGGCGTAATGTCACAGTTGCCATGTCTATACGTCATTCCAGCAGTAAGCTCCCTTTCTTTTTTTGCTTTAGTTTTGGTGCCCTGTACTGCCACTTCACGCGTGGTTCAGTAAAGAAAGAGGTGGCGCTGGCAGCTGTCGAGTACGTGTACCGTGCCGCGGCTGCCATACAGCCAACTATTGTGAGGACTTGCACAATAGCTCAAGTATGCGCACGCATTTTGTGGCGCGTCATTTTCGCCCATGGTCTTTCAGTGTTTATCAAGGGTTCCTCCAAGCCTACTGCTTGGTATTCCCGCAAATCATCGCATTATTTATTTACCCGGTAACGTCGCGAAAAAATCCGCAAGTCGCTTTAAACGAAAAATTTTCCTCCTGCTCTGTGATTGCTTTGTAACTACTTGCGCTGCCTCTTTCGAACACAGCCGTCGAACGCGTGTTCAGCCAGGTTTCATTGACAAATAATGATTTGAGAAACCGTACGTTGAATAAGACACTGCAAACTCTTCGCGTTAAGTTCGGTCTGACATGACAGAGAGTCTGCTGCTGCTGGCTGAGGTCAGCTGCAAATATGTTGAGCTAGAGAAACAGTTTGTTTCGAGTTTAAACTCTGCAGTCCTATGTGGTTCAAGTGGCAGTGGACGGTAATTTAAATGGGGCTACATTGTGCAGTTATGCTTGTACATTATGCGTAAAGCTCCGTTGTGAGAAATATCAAGTGGGACTCCACGCAATGTCTTTTTTTTCGTTCTTTGGTTTAGTCAAGCAGCATTCTATTACGGGAAAATTGCGATTGTTTCACGGTAGTTCTTGAACGTTGCATATTGTTACAATGGTAAGCTCTGTAAACATATGAAAAACAATGTTCGTCTACAGTGAAGATGGCAAGACAATTACTCACCAAAGGTCGATGAGCGATTGCCTTGCCAACGTCAGGGTGATAACTCCTCGGTTTACATACCGTACACCTGCGACAATTTTTTCGCTAGAAACTATGCGCGTCCGAGTAATTGCAATTATGGCTTATTTTTTAGATACACGTACTTTATGATTATTGTCATTTCTATTTGATCATCCTACAAGTGATGACATTGTCTTTGCTCACTCCTATTTTCCAGCTGTGATGAGAAAAAAAACTGCGTTCGATATACATACTGGATGCTTGTGGTACTGATAATACGTCCATATTTTATTAGTTTTGCACGCATCGCAGTGGTTGTCGGACCAAGAGTTTTTGCCAGTTTGTAAAGTTTTATATAATGTTCTACTGATTTCATTTTCTTATGTTTGGTGCTTGAATTGGTTAAACAAAGGAGCTTACTTTCTACTTGACTTCATGACAGCCGTGCGCGACCCATAATATCGGTTTAGTGTGTTCTCTAGTAGAATTATATTTCTCTATTTCTTTTCAAATCTCTCTGAAAGTAAGGTACTTGACCCCCTCGGAAATTCGGCAACACATGCATTCGTGCCTGCATTCACAGAAACTCACGTACATGTTTTCATATTGCACAGTTCAACTCTTTTCGACACTAATACCACCTCGATTATTGCTAGCGCCGTAATCCTAGTGGCAATTAAAACTATAAATTCTAATGCACCTCTTCTGTTATGGGCCAGTAGGTCCTTCTATTTGTTCCCACTCAAAGGCGAATTGCAGTCACATCTGCAGCTTCTTCGCACGAGGAAAATGCGAGAAGGTTTTAAGTTTTCTCCAGAGTCCAGTGTGTCTCAAAGCGGCAGCATTTGCTCACTCAGCGTCGAACCGCTTTCGAATAAAGAATACAAAACTCAGAGAGCCAGAGAGAGAGCGGGAGAAAAATAACATGTTTATTTTATGAATTAAGCTTAGGAAAGGCATCCCTATTCCAAAGTGCCTTGAGCACGGGCCGCCTCTTGGGCACTCCATCGTCACCAGCGGAAGCTGATCCTCGCGGTTGGAGCTGGCTATATTTTGTCCCACTCTTATAGAAAAATCCCTCATGTAAAGTGAGGCGTGAACTAAAGTTTGCTCGGAACTTGGTTCAGTAAATACCAATAACGCCATGAGTAAATCTGAAAAGAAATCCTTCGGCTCATTGTAGCAATACGTGATGTCCAAATCCACGTCAGAGTGGCAGCTCCCACTATAATTCCTTACGCAGATCTTGAGGGCAGTGCTGCGCTGGTTGTATGCACCTGAAGTAATTTCAGAGCCGGAATACACGGTGAGATTTGGACACCGTCCATAAGACACCGGCGGAACATCATGAAATGCGTTGACTTTGTTTTTGGCTAATTTTCGCTCACGAAAAATTTTGGTCTGGCTATGTTTTGGCTAACTTTTGAGATGATTTCACTATTTTTTGTTCAGTCCATATGGCAACCCTGCACTCCGTATGCAGCGAACGTTACTCCTGAAGCCAGCGAATAATAAACAAACAGCGTGCCGTTTGTTTCTGTGATTTAAAGACGTTCAGTACACCAAAACTATCATCCACGATAACACAACTATAGTATAGGCAGCAAAGCACCAACGTTTCGTAAATAGCAAATGCACTTGCGTTGCAAAAAAAAAAAAAAAAAAAAGAGAAGAAAGCTGCACCATTAGATATCATTTTTCGCGTTTTTCCTCTGCGTTACCCCCTTTCATTGCCAGTGTGGACATCAGTCATGATGCCCTTTGTCACAACTCGCTCCATCAAGGGGCGATAAGTCTGGCGTAACACGTGTTAACTTGGTTGGCCTCCGGTGGTGCACCGACATCGCGGCCCCTTTGCACCCGCAAATCAGGTCTCCCAGGCGGAGGCGAAAACGGCTCCCCGAGAAGCGCGGAAGGCTTTACGAATGGGCCGCCTATCGCTAACAAGAAGTTACGCACAGCGTTCGACAGAAGTTATCTCAAAGCCTCCTCCGACGCGCCTTATATTTTACGTTATCCGACTGAGTATAATGTTCAGCGACAGTCCCTGGCATCCGTTCTCGCGCACCTTGACACTAGACCATTGTCCCTCGACACGATTTTCACATGCCGCCGACAGAAGACATCGCAGGTGAAGGCGACGAAGGGACTACTTCAGTTTTTGAAAGAGACGGGATTGGACAAGCGGCTCTGACAGTGTTATCACGTACAATGCCAGATTGATGGACTCTACCGGACGATGTTTGTGTGCTGTGCTATGTGCTCTCTCTCTCTCTCTCTCCCCCCCTTCCCCATCTTTCATCGCCCCCATCCCTCTCCCATGTGTAGGGTAGCAAGCCGGTTACGCTAAACTGGTTAACCTCCCTGCCTTTCCTTCTCTATTTTTTCCTTCCTTCCTCCTTCCGACTGAGTTCGGTCCTTTCTCTTCAGTGGATTATAGCGATCACACGCTTGCACACATCCAAGTTTATACAAATGGATCCCACCGGTGCGCAGAAGACGCGGCTCGGCGTTCGCCGGCAAGAGTTGCAACACTAAATAATTCACTCCGATACTTGAGTCCCAAATAACTGAACCAGACAAGCCAGAAAAAGGAGAGGCGGGAGCTATTGAAACAAGCTTAGCATTGTTTAAATACGCGTTCATGCGCGCTTGTGAGATTTTTGCATTATGCTCATATGACTTAGCTTGCGATTGTTCATTTTGTTTGCGAGCAGTGCGGACTTCAAACCGAGAAAGAGGATCGAGTAAGAAACAGGTCAGCGCATAGGCTCTGTAAAGAAAAGCTAACGAGGGTTTCCACAAGCAACATTGCTTTTGCGGGCCACATGATGATGCGTTGAGCATGGCAAGAGTTGCAAGAAGTTGCTCTCAGATGCGTAAACATACAGAATTATCAAGAAGCACACGCACTTGCAGTGCAGTGTTTAGCCACATCAATAAGCAAAATATGTTACGCGACACGATACCATCTTCAATCGCAGTTGTTCTCAGTGTTCATTAATTGTAATATAATTTCTAGAGGAAGAAGCTTACTTCTTGTCGGCGTACTTTTCTATAGGTGCATTATTTTATTATTCCCAGCACAGTCACTTGCATTCGCTTTTTGCATGGCAGTCAACGTCTTAACATGGGCAGCAGGTACTCGAGAGAGACGTAATCACGAGCTGTTTCTGCATTCCGTGCGGGTATGCTGGGCTTACGCAGTTCTCTTTTCTATTTGAAGCAAAAACACTATTTCCCAGCTTGCTAATCTAGTTACGTTTGGGAGCTGGGACACGATGAATGTATTCAGTTCTCAACGTGGCACTCTCCAAAATGCATGTTTGCACAGTACGGGAATGCCTGCATAATTTGCCTATACGGACTTTGAGAAACACTCCGTCTATATGGGCCGGAAAGGCATAAAATACGTACCTGAAGTCTGATTGAATGCATAGGAGTTCCCTACAGGACTCGAAGAGCGCATGTTGAAGCGTCCTCTGACAAGCCTGATCCGATGCTTTCAAACGAAAAAGCTGGGTGTGCTAACTAAATTTATGCAGCAGCCACCACTCTCCGCATTGCTATGCTGCAATGCTGCTTGCTAAGCCTAACCTAACCACGTTGAAGGTTAGGGACGCACTGCGGCAGTACACCGAAATAAAGGGCCCGAAATCATCCAGAGTACATCAGAACTCCTTCCAAGAAGTCACGTTTTCAAGTCGAGTGCAGGTTCGGGAGCTAAATGTTTGGTCAGTTAGGAATAGGAAACCGGATATTTTTAGCTTCTTACGAAATACGAAGGCTCTGCTAATGAAATAAATATAAAAAAGAAAGATAATTGTATACTGACGCTAAGGAATGAAATAGAAAGTCTGAGAGAAATAGAGAAATGAATAATAAAAAAGAGAATAGAAGCATAAAAAGAAAGGCCGTTACCAAGGCAGGAAGAAGTAAAGCAGGGAAAGAAAACAAAAAAATATGATCGAGAAGAAAATATAGAAAGGAAGGAAGTGAGAAGATAATGGTTTGCTTCAAGTAATAATTCTACTTAAGCCAAGATTTAACATTATTACAATACCACGCTTTTTGAGAATGAAATCGAAGTAGATACGAACAAAAACACGAAAATAGGAAATGTAACAAGTGGCTGTGGCTGAGAGATCTGCATTCAGCGTCACACTGGATATGACGCCTATATGCGCGTGGGTTCTATCGGCCATTTAACTTCGGCTATAACTACTGCTTGTATATACGAGTGAATTCGATCTTTCTTTCCAATTCATTGAGTAGTATAAGATTTTGTTCCCCGTGGCTGCGATATCCTGTCGGATGTGATAGCTTCCATCTGCATCAACTGTTACGCTGCTTTTAGAGAGAGAGCTGGTAGGATGAACAGGTTGGTAAGCAAAAGGACGTGCGAGAATTATTGTGAAAGCATACTACATTTCTTGACATAGATGGCTACTAATGTAGGAAGAAACGAAATACTACTAAAGCTTTTATTTTTGTTTGATTGGCACGGATATGCCAGTATTTCGTCGGCGCGAATTAGCTGAGTATTGAAAATGAGTAGACGTTTCGTGAACCATGTTAAGAACAAGAATATCGAAACAGCTTGTTTTCTAATTTTGAATAACTCATATGCAAATAGCAGGCTAAAGAATTGTCATATTTCCCTCTCTACTGATCTTTAAAGTGGCCCTGAGCCCTGAAGCGGATCGCCCTGAAGCGGAGTTATCGGCAATCAATGGCGGCCTCAGCTGTGCTCCCCTTCCTCGTCCAATGCCTTGCATTGCGAAGGCTACAGCGGAGACGTCACCGTGGCGAGACGTCACCGTGGCGAATTCCCGATTTGGTTCCTATGCCGCGCTAAACGTAAGCTAAACGCGGCTGTCCTCAGAGAGCCGCAGTGCGCTTAGCCACTGGACTCGTGGCGGCACCTCGCGGCGTCCGCGGTGTAGCAGAGCGCAGCGACCAATAGCAGCCGCGTATTGTAGTGTGCTTTATGACGAAATAGAGCACACAGAAGAGAGCGAGGATCATGGGGTTCTTGAAACGAGAGCGTTTGAGAGAAAGGTGACTCCGCGCTCCGCTTGCGAACTACACTGACCGCGTACGGCAGCAGAACTTGGCTGAGATGTTCACAACAGCGTATGCTACCCGCGGACTATGTTATTTCACCAAGCCCGAGGGGTGGTTAAGGGTCCCTTTAATGGACGTTGATGAACTCATTGTTCCATCGACAAATGCCACAGTATTGCGCTAAATAAAGCGTGCAAGCACTCAAGTCGTTCAGTTGCCAGTTGCTTGTATCCAATCTCACTGTTTTCTTGCATATGCTACTAGTGCGTTCTCTGCAGTAATATTTGCTGACAACGACAAAAAAAAATAGTCACGTGCACACGCCCATGCAAGAAAATCACTGACGAAGAAAGCTAAGCGCTCAATTCGGAGATTTGAGTTGCATGAATACCAGCCCCACACAGCGTCGGTGGAGTCAGTTGCTATATGCTGACTGCTAACAAAAATATAGGCGCAAATTCGGAGATTTGAGTTGCATGAATACCAGCCCGACACAGCGTCGGTGGAGTCAGTTGGTATATGCTGACTGCTAACAAAAATATAGGCGCATTTTTTAAGCGTATATATTACACTCATGCATTCACATTTGAAATGAGATGGCGAGATACACTGAGTGCCTACAAAAACTGATAATGCACTTAGTATCCTCCTTTCTGTGTCATCCTTACATCGGTGTACTCATGAAGCTAGTGTGTTTAGCTTACAAAATCACAGTTGTTTCAGCTATACACATATTTCTCATTTAGTTGCAAAATACGGTTCCAGTGAGAAGGGGCACAATGTATTAAAAGAGGCAAGGGAGGACAGATGGGACGCTTCCATGAATTCGCGAGCCAGGATGTTTCTGCATTTCCCGTAGTTTTCATCTCGTCTATCGTTGTTTTGCTCTGGCATGGCTCGTACTGTGCTGGCAGACACAATTATATTTTCTTTACAAAGTGGTCACTTTGCGTTTGCTATTAGTCAGCGATGCGGTATACCTCTTTAGTGTGGTATTTTAGACGTGTTTTCACGTCTTTACGTCACAGCTTTCATCCGCTTCGTTTGAGTCAGGAAAGCGGTAACACAGCGCATAGAATTTGTGCGGTGCGTATGAGAAACGTACCATATTTTATTTACCAAAAAAACAAGGACGAACTACTGGGTTGACTGAATTTTCAGCTGTGAAAATGTTTACAAAAGCAAACATCATGCAAGCACGACAGGTGCCCAACGGCTTTCATGACTGTCGGATGTCTTCTGTAAGCGTTTTCACGGATGAAACTCATGGTGCAATATTTAATAATAGATTGCTACCTCATGATGTTGGGTGCCATGTAATTTATAAAGTTAGAGCATGACAATTTGTTCGTTGCTACATCAGGCACTGCTTATTCTTGAGTCCCTTGAAATTATACAGCCTGGTGCCTAGAACAACATTTAGCTGTTTGTGTGGATATGCCACTGATAGCATATAGCCTCGAAAGTAGAAGTATCCTCCTTCTATTTTACTTTGTCTGGCCTCCTGGAGTGTAAGAATTAGGAGTGCTCATATATTCGGATACGGAATGGTGTAAGTTCGTTAGACGTAGTTCTGTGTTGCATCGATCTTCATTTGTGCGTTTTTTTAGTTTGATCAACATGCATTATTATGAAGAAATGTAGTTGCTTAACAACAGAATTGAACTCATTCTTTGCCTTTTAAATTGGAGGGCAGTTACATACGTTTATATACGGTGATCACGCGAATGGTGGGGTGTTTGAAAAGAATATCAGTTCCAACGCTTAGGACATTGCGCCCAATGTAAAATAACTTGAAGGAAAAATTATGCAAAGGAACAGAGGGAGTCTATATGTGGTTTATCAAAGAGACAATTTCTACGCATATAACCAAACATCGACCCCTGTACAGTAAACTGGACTACCTTTCGCGCTGTTATGAGGAGGCAGTGCTTCACTGCAGAATTAATTTTTTAAGATGACATTTTTGTTCTTTCCTCAGCTGTGCACGCATCGAGCAGCAAAATAAAAATAAAAAGGCATGCTAGCTATCACCCTGATTTCAACACTATCCACACTTCACAGAGCAAGAATTCAAGAAAAATAAGCTAGATGCAAAACTCCACTTCATCCCTGCACTTAAGTATATTGCTCGTGCGAAGCTAAGAGAGAGCACATGACATGCACAACCCCTGTCGACAAGACACTCGCTGAAGCAGATATTCCTGAGAAACGTTAGGAAAGCACGCGATGATAAAATTGCTAGCCCAGAAAAAAATGAAAGGTTGATACAGGGGGCAGCGTAGCTTGCATCATTTTGTTACGCAACCAATGAATTGAGCCCTCTTCCTAGAAACGGCAGTTGCCACATGCCACTTCATTTTCGCATGTACGGCTATAGCATGCTGGCCCTACGGCACCACTGCTGCAGCGTGTCGGTGCCTGGACCTGTTGCATAGACTCTTCTGCATTTAGGAATGACGAGCGATGTCGAAACGACCTAGAAACGAGTTGAGCAGGCGAAGTAAGTGATGCATAAAAGTGATGCAACACGCGCTGTCGGCGGCCCGCGTGGAGGTATCAAGAAAAATGTTTGGTGCGGCGTTAGGCAATTTGATGCTAGAACAGTTGGCGCTCAGAAGGAGCAGTAGACATGACTGAGGTGGTATATTCGCAAGTTATAAAGCATAACGAGAAGAAGCTGACACAGAAAAGAAAAAAGCTAGCACGGCATTGAATTTTACATTTTGGGAGTTTTCCGTGCCAAAACCAAGATCTCAATATGAGGCACGCCGTAGTCGGGGACGCCGGATTAATTTCGACCACCTGGGTTTCTTTAAAATTTGCGGCCAATGCATGGTACACGGGCTTTGATTGCGTGATCTCGTGGTTAGCAGCAAAACGCCAAATCCACTAAGCAACGACGGCGGGTAGCTAACACAGTTGAATATGGCCTTGCGGCATTCTTGTCTGAACGACTGCATGGATGGATAGAAGAGGCTAGCACCGCATGCGCAGGAATGAAGCCGTCGGGAGCCAAGACCGTGCTTCGCTCCTTTTCCTCGTTCACGAGTTCCTCCCTGTGCGTCTAAGCTTAGGTTAGTGTCCATGAAATGGCAGTCAAGATAATGCGTCTAGGAGGCGTCTATCATGTATTACTGCAGAAACTGAAGGAGCAATTTCACTTAAATTTGGTGATGGTTTCAAAGGGTCCCCGAATGATTGAATGAATAAAATTTATTGTACGAAGAGACTCCGTGCAGTCAATCTCGGCTGTCCGGTGTGCGAGCGCGGAAAGCGGTGCCTCCCAAGACCGTGTTGTTAGTCTTTCTGATGAGCTCACCAGCCTGGACACTGCCTTGGTTGAGCGCTACGTACACTGGCAGGTAATGTGTTTCTGTGTGGCTTTGTGGTCGTTGCCCCAGGGGCCTAACCTGGTTGTGTATACATACCTGTGAAAGATTACGTGCGGTCTCGATATGTGCGGGAATGCGTTGTGAAGACTAATCGGAGACCGACCCACAGCTTGGTGGAGATCGAGGTAAAAAGTTTTGTTCATTATCTACACCACTGGCGTACTTTCTCATTTTGACATCTAAAACAATAGGCAGACTACAGTGAAGGTATCCGACTATGAGGCATGTCTCCATACAGTCTACTAAAGACCTTTGAAGGTAGCGATATCATCTAAGATAACCTTGTTCACATTCAACAGCGCCACAGCACACTAGCCGAAAATACGAGAAGTGATTATTTTGTTAGCCTGTTTCGCTGCGAAAGATATTGTGTGCACGTTTTCTTATATAGGTTTGCCGCCTATAGGTAATGGTTCGTGTGACTAATAATAATAATAATAATAATAATAATAATAATAATAATAATAATAATAACAATATTTAGAATAATAATAATAATAATAATAATAATAATAATAATAATAATAATAATAATAATAATAATAATAATAATAATAATAATAATAATAATTACGCTCGTCTGCTGATATTGCCGGGCTATGTCCCTCAAGCCACTTGTGGCTTTGGCAGGCCCGTTTCTTGTATTCCGTATTCCTTTGTGCAATAAAGATTATTATTATTATTACTATTATTATTATTATTATTATTATTATTATTATCATCATTATTATTCAATTTGTACAGGTATATTTGCTAGTTCTGCCGAAGCATTCCATGGGATTGCATGGAAGAAACCTGGCAGTCAGGGCAGTGCCTTCTGTAAGCTTATTACAGGAAACTTAAATGTAATGAAAACGAAAAAGAGAAGAAAATAGAAAAAAGAAACGTATCAAAGGCTCCTCATGTGAAAATATCGCCTACACAACACTTGATGTTGAGATGACAACACCTAGCACACAACAATCATCAAAATGGAGTAAACATGAAAAAAGATATCAGCAAAGCTACTACCTATCGAGACCAAAAAAATTGAAAATAGTAAAACGGCTGGCAACATAGCCTTGTATTTATTTCGTCAAAGATCACACTACAACAAAAGAGAAAGTATACACGTGTGAATTCCCACTCTGCCTTTGCTTTCAGGGCCTTCTTTTATGCCCACAAACTTTTCTGATCCACTATGGAACAGGGAAGGCTATTAAACAGGCGAGGAATATAATATCTTCTTTGTCCTTTTCCGTAGCGAGTTCTTGTCCGAGGAACTACATATCTGGGATGTTTACGCAAAACAACACTTTTACGGACAGGTTCGCGGAAATCATTGCTCCAAAAATAGCGCATCACAATTGTTGAACGAAAAAAGACTCAAAATCAGGCATTTCTAAAGCTCGAAACAGTTATCCATGGTTTGGTTGTACGCAAGACTTTATAGTATCCTTTCTAGTTGACTGTCAACGTTATATTTCCAAAATCCGCTGCAATTAAAAAAAGCTGCGCATGCTGTACCTTATATATGAGTACCCTAAGGTAGCCTATTTTAATTTTAATAGATGCACAACTTCTTATACGGCAAAGTAAACGTGCAACATTACCTAGCCGCGCACAAATTCGAGCCATTTGAAAATTCCAAGATGTCTGTCTCAAAATAGACTTCAAGGTACTTAACATTGTCCGCGTATTGTGCTGGGACATAAACGCAGTCTAAGCGACCAGAACAACTTCAGTTTGGCCTATAGTTGTTTACTGCATATCATATTGACCGGAAATAGAGGCAGGTTCAAGTTGCCGCTTCACTTTAAGGAGTTTGAAGATGTTTGTTATATCCGGCTCGTTTGTTACAAAAAGCTCTGACGAGGTGTTTTATATTCTAAGGTCTAACCAGGACATAGGCCCGGAATTTTCGGTAGATGTAGAAGATCTTTCCTACTCCGTTCCTCATAAAGATCTGTTTGTTGCTGTGAAGATATGTTTTGAAGAAAATGGTCCTATTCTCTTCCAGAGCGCAGCAGGTGTCTTGGTAGAAGTTGTTTTAACGCCTTCAGAAACCTATCTTAATCGCACTTTTATCAGTTTTGACGAACACTTCTTTCTGCAGAAACGTGGAATCTGTATTGGCTCGTGCATTTCACCAATTTTGTGCAACATTTTTTAGCTACCATAGACAAAGCGCCAATAAGGTGCTTGGGGGTTAGTTTTCAAAACTTTTAAATGTTTTTAGTTATATGGATGACTTTTGAAGTGTTTTTTAACGGACAAGGCAATTTAACTACTTGTGACAGCATTCAAGCCATTTTTAGATAACTCGGTAAAGTGACTTATTTTGCTCACGAACTTCCGCTCAAAATATTTCTGTGTTTTAGACCTCAGCTATTTCTTTGCTAAAGGCCACGCGTGCTAGTAGTACTTCCCTCGGGCACAGAAGGGTTTGGTGCCATATGACTCCTGCCATTCAAAGATTGCAAAACGCGGAGTAGCGATGCTCTGTAGAGAATCGGCTCTCCGCAAGTCGTGTGTGCACAAGATGCAGCTTGCTTTTGACAATAAGATTTCCCGCCTTAAGGCGGCAAGGTTCCTTGACTCGATGGTAACGCCAGTGGTTGAAACCCCGTTACAGGAGATAAAAGGACCTAGGAGCAAAGCAAAGGTGAGGACGACTACTATGGCCGTAAGACCTGATGTGGTATCGTATATTCACAGGGTCACTCACAACCTAGGGAAGGTGGCAGGCAGGATTGGAGCCCCCCTTGTATTTTCAGCCCCCTTAAAGCTGGGTCGGCTCTGCCCTCGCATCTCCCGTGATCCTAAAGGAAGGCAAGGCCGTGGCAAGAAGCATACGAAGCGGTGCGCAAAATGCAATGTAGGAGTTGTGTGCGAATTCCTCCTGGCGTGTGGCAAGTTCGACATAGGGCCGACGGGACGGTGCATCAATGATCGAGCGAGAGAACATGAACAAAAGTTAACGAAGTTGGACTTGGCGCACTTGCCTGCGCACTGCAATGCCTGCCCCTGTGCACCACTTTTCAAGGAGATAAATATTCTGGGAAGAAGCCAGGACCAGACTGCACGCGAAGTCATAGAAGCATATCATATAAAAAAGAAAGACCAAGAGTGCGTTAGTGACACTTCCATTAGGTTGTTTCAGTCGGAGATGGATTTTTTTGATAATATGTTGTCCCGCTAGGCTGATGAGTGCTCTTGTTGTTGCGTTCTGCGCTTGTTCTATTTGTCTATATAATGCCACGGGCTGTCGTGAATAAACCAGCTGAAATTTAGCGCTCGTGTCGTTTTTGTGTTCTCTTCCACTGCCCCGTCTTTATTTGCGGTCAATATGATATGCAGTAAGCAAGCAGAACCATCAAGGAAGACAGGTTGACTCGTTACAACAGCTTTTAACGGATTTCTGAAACAGATTAAACGAGTTTTCAGAGCGCTCATTTTTATACGGTTTCTTCCAAAACCAGTTCATCAGGTTTTTTTATGGCGCTTTAAACTAAAACGACAGCTGCTTGATACTTCATGCGCCTAGAAACAAGCAACGTATCATCAGCATACTGGCAGGTAGTACGCGAAGTAATTACGTCTCCGAAGTCACAAACGTGCAAATTAAAAAGAAATGGTGACAAAACAGAACCCTGTCGAACCCCTGGACTGAGATACCACAAAGAACTCTTTCGATCACCAATGCATACAATCTGAGACCCATTTACCAGGTATAATTATACAAATTCTGGGGAATGTCTCCGAAATCGTTATTTTGTACTTTAGCACACAGATCGTTGTGGCTCACCGAATCGAACACCATAGGTACATCTAAAAAATCCCACAGGCTACCTTGTTAAGTTCAACTATTTGTTATAGCGGATCCGACAGTTCTTCAAAAAGTACATGTGTGCTTCTACCAGACACGAAGCCATACTGGGAAAGTGATACGAAGTTGTATTTGATAACGAACCCCTCAATCGCTTCAAAAACGTCTCTTTCCAACAGCGGCGCTAAGGAAGGAAGAACTGAGATGGGGCGACAGTTCTCTCGCTTCAGTGCATCTCCACCTTTGAATATCGGCATCACGCACGCTCTCTTTAATTCATCTGGTATGCTGCAAGAATCAAGGATTCTATTAAAAATAAAAAGGAGCGGAACGGCCAAAGATGCTGATGTGCCACCAAGACCAACAGCATGACTTTCTCTAATCAATATAGGTCTGGTTTAGTTATACGTGGAAGAAATGCCGGTTCTGTTACTGAACTTAGACCGCTCTTAAAACTAACAGGATCAATGGGTCCGTTTTTATCAGCGCAAACGGGAAAAAAAAGAAATCGTCCAAACTGTTCGCAACTTGCTGACTAATAGCCTCGAAAGCGCTTTTATCATTTCCAAATACGTACCTGCATAAGAACCTCTAAGCTCGTTTACTAGGGACCACATCGTAGAAGGTTTATAACTACGAGGAAAAAATTTATTACGGTAGTAGTTTCGCTTACAGCGGTGCATCAGTGCTGTATCTTCATTTTCGGCTTTTCGATAGAGGCCTTTTAGTATTTTGTCATCATGTTGGTGTCGAGACCATTTCCATAAGTTTCCCTTTCCTTCAGTAGCTTTTGTTATCGGATTTCTCAGCCAGTATAGCTGTGGTCGTCGCTATCGCTTTTTTACATGATGTTTTTTAAAATCGGAAATCGATGCTTTAAATTACTATATACACTGTTCGGACAGATATTTGCTAGCATTGCGTTCCATTCTTAGTGGGAAACTTGCCGGTCAAATTTAATACAATCAAAGTAGTTGTCTGCCAGCCTTTTTGTCACTCGAACGGAATTTATATTCGAAAAACCTATTGAATGAACTATCTCTTGGTCAATACAAGTCATAACGGGAGTCGAAAGGAGCAACCTCCTTAACAACCGACTCAATGCCACAGTCAGCTAAGCTGACTGTGGCATTGATTGACTCCTCCGAGCTTAAAATATCTACGTTGATGTCTCCAGTGAGGCAAATGTTTGAATTAGGAGACAAACAACTTATATTTTGTTTTAGTTCGTTCAAAAAGGTTTGCTCAGGTTCGGAGGTTTGACAATATATCGCAGCTAACAACAAAACGATGTTAGAATTTTCCAAACGTATAGAGAGGCTTTCCGCCCCCTAAAGAAAAACGTGGTAACTGTAGTTACCCATTTAGACGTGATCAATACTGATATTCTACCATGTCTCCTGGCCGTTCTCGTTAAAAAGTGTTCTGGGTAATTCGGGTAACTTATCACATTTAACGTCAATCTCCGATAGTATAAATGCTACCAATAAGCCCGAAAGGTCACTCACATGGACTAGGAACTGATCCCAGTATTTTCTTGCGCTTCCTATGTTTGTGTGAACGACTCATAAATAAGCCTTGTCACATTTTTCGAAGATAGATCCCAATGGACACAAAATCCGGGAGATAAATAGAGTTTATCGCCACGAATTTAAACCAACTATCGATGTAAGTGAGTGAGGCCATCCTTTTTACAGGGCCTCCGTTCTTCTTTCGTACAAATATATTTGCATTCCTTACCCAGAGATACTTATAGCTGTTTTCTTTGCCTTTAGATTGAGTTTTAAAAAACAATAATACTAATTAACATAGTATTAAGGGGTCAAACAAATGCAGTTCCTATTTTCATTTTACAGGCAAGCGTCATTGAATATGCGATACTTAGTACGAGGGAGAAACAAAATAAGTTAAATTCCCGATCGGGCTTCGAGGAAAGATAGACGCTTGAATTGCATGGCTAAAGCAGCACATAAAAAAAGCCCACATTTGTAAGCTGACGCTGACACGCGGTATTGAATGAAAAGTCTTTTATTCCACCAAGAAACCCCGATTTTATCGGCCCTTTGTGTTCCCAGTCTCTATCATTTTGTTTCTTTTTCTTCAATATGATTGAGAGATTCAGTTCATTTTTCTTGCCTAAATTCAGCGCCAAAGCTGTCTGTCCGTTCTGAAGTCCTGGCACGGCAGAGCCGGTACAAAGCAAACGGCACGTGCCAGCTGAAACAAACACATAAAGACGTGCTACGTGGTATACATGCTCGATTCTGACGAATAGAAATCTGTCGACGAGTTGGGATGCCTCAAATGAAAGCCGAGTAATTCCGTCACTGAAAGACTCAGTCTCCCTGCGGCCGTGTGTCGTTCCTTTCTAAAAATGCGGAACCTTTGTCTTCAATATCTTCTCTTTGGTATTCCTCGTACACGTGCATGAAACATTTCACTGCTGACCTGGGCACTTCAGCCCTTTTGTACGTCCTTCTGTTGTAAGTTTGTACCTCCTGAATATGCGTTCGGCGCGGTAGGTTGTTGGCTGATGATAAGGTTCAAAAATAAGTGTGCGTGAACGGAGCCTGGTAGAAGTAATAGGGATAAAGAAAGCAAGGACGAAAGTCCCTACATTGAGAGCACTGACGCCATTTACAAAGGGAGACCACGAGGTCAGTATGTAATAATAGTACACTGTAAGAGAAGCTGGAGCCCGTCAGAAAATAGAGGGCAGAAAATGTATTTGGACCCTGCCTAAAGAAGAAAAAAAAATACCTTAAGCAATTGACATACGAACCAATAAGCACACCAAAAAGAAAAATAAGTCTCGCGGAAGAAAAATTAATTTCACTCTTTCGCGAATTGCAGCGGCGCTCTTCGTGTAGTATAGTTATTTATCCTGCGGCGCTTAATAATTCAAGTGTTCGTAGACACTCTTTAACGAAAAGTAACGTGTTTCTGTTCAATGTTTTTTTTTTCATATTAAAGGAGAGCCATAGTGACATGTTTCCTGAATCACGCTGAAACTTACAAAATAAAAAGAACTTGCAGGCCACTGTTCTGAGCAACATGAAAAAATGAGAACCTTGCGCACAATCACTGTAACGAAAATTCTACTGCGCCTATTTTCTAAAAAAAAAAAAAAAAAGATACAATCACAATCGACATCACCGACCGGCCCGACACTTACGATATTGCGATATGCCTCAGACCACACACTCTAAACGTGATGAAAATCAGGTTTACATTTCTTGCTATTTCTAAGACAGCGCCAAATGTACAAGAGGTTTTCATCATGATTCGCACAAGATATTGTTCGTACCAACTTCCTCTGAAAACTTGTTTGGCGCTAGAGGTTTCGTCAGTGAAGTCGGAGTAGGCAGTGGCAGCATGAACATGTAACACAAACGCAATAGTGTTAAAGGCCCCGTGTCCCAGAAAATCCGGCGTTGGCGCCTCGCGTCCGCCATCCCGCGTCCGGCGTCTGACGTCCAAATAATTTTGAACCGCGCATACCCAGCCACTCTTCTATCACCAAACTTTCTCATACTTTGTCCTTCATTCTTTGCAAAGTTAATCCTCAACATTTTGAGCATGACAACCCACAAACGAATGAGGTGAAAAAATAAATAACGCCGACAGAACATAGCTTTTATGTGACATCTTCTCAAATCGAAATATTAAAACCGCGAAACAGTAACAGCAGATAGGCTCACGGAAGAGCCCGCGCTTCTGCCACAAAGCTGGCCTTCGTGAATAGCGTTCGCCGCCAGCGTTTCCCGGTTATACATTACGGTTACATAAGCTGCAGTAGCAGGTAAGCGTAAAATGCGGTCACGAACCTTTGAATGCTGTCGCGTTCCACTCATAAAGGCGAAGCTTGAGCGTTCTCCAAAGTTCTTTCTTTTTCATATCTTTTTACATTTATTTACCGATTGAGTTACCATTTATTTATATATATGGGTGTGTTGGCTATCATTTTTGTGGTTATGGGCGCATCAGGAGCCAAACTTCCCATATTGTGGCAGTTAATAAAAAAAAAAAAAACAAACATAGTAGAGCAATGAAGCAACGTGTATGTTTATAAAATAAGTGAATTCAATTTAATCGAATGTTTTACTTTAATTCATAACCACATTAAAAGCTGTTCTTTAAGCTACAATTTTTTAAAACAAGCTATCCAGGGCCTGTATTATATAAAGAATTATTTTCTTGTTCAAATATTTTTGCCCATAAGTATTGCTTACCTTGAAGCCACACTCTCGTTATCACCGGGATCGGCTACAGAGCGGGTCAGATGATAGAAAAACGAATAGAAAAGCAAAACATTAATTATTTCACGTCACCCAAGCATTGTCGCCTTTATTGCGCTGTAGCTATAGGAAAACCTCAAATACGTGACGCAATTTCCTGTTTTTGGTATATTTAAGTACGCTATGTAAAGAGTCAGGCGTTGTCATTGTTAATACAGGGCGCCCCGCACATCGTGGATTGCCGGGTGCCTGTACGACAACCCATTGGGAACAGCAACGAGTGCAGTCGCAAAGCTAAACTTGTTTTCAGACACCACCTGGAAGTATGCAAACTAAGTGCACACGGCATCATGGAGCAATTATTCGAACAACAGTTCGGGCATTAACGCAAAAGTGTTAAGGGCCCTGTGTCGCAGAAAATCTTACGTCGGTGTCGGCGGCGGCGTCGACGGTGGTAGCGTTGTCCTTATCAATCATCCGAACCATGCATACCGATACACGTCGGCACCCCACGTGGCCCATAGGCATTACGGAACTAATTGAATTTCTCAAAGTAAAATGTACCAGAAAAACTATTATTATTATTATTATTATTTGTTGTGAACACATATACACAATAAACAGGAAAGGGAAAGCGAGAAGCAGGCTGGCAACTGGCACCGGGAGGGGCACAACACCTGCCTACTCTTCAGAAGCGAGGTGACCGCAACACAGATATGGAAGATAGGAAGGAGGGCAGGAAAGAGGAAAGGAACAGCCACAGGGCAAATCTAAAGACTAACGTAGAACACAGTACAGATCACACACAGCAGGGGCTGGTCACTGAAGGTCACGTTACTACAGAACGTTGAATAGAATAGTTTCGACGCTACAAACGTGAATCTAAGTTAGTTAACTCTAGAAAAGTAAGTAGAGCGCGATGAACGTGATCACGCTGAGACGCACAACCACTGGGGTATAAACATTTGTCGAATGTCGTACACCGCAGGCCAAGGAAATGATAGTTTCTCACTAGTTTCTCACACGTGTAATATGACGCATCTGTAAAGACGCGGGAACAAACAATGCAGAGTAAATGTTAAGGTTCAAGATATAAGCAGGGCGGACAAGATTCATGAGCGGGCTAAATCTTCTCGAAAGCGGCACAGTAGCCTTTTAAGGAGAACTCCGCCATTACAATTCATCCCTTGGTTCGGCCCCAGCGGTTGCATTTGGCGGCAAACAATGGCGTTCCCATTTAAGGTTTCATGCGGCTGCCTTTTGGCAATCCCGTCCTTTGTGCGGTGCGCATTTGTGCTCCGCCTCGCTTCACCCGCGAAATGGGCAGCGCTCACAGGAATGGCGCGCGGTATCACCCACGAGGTCTCCAAGGTGGAATGCAAGCCCATATTCATAGCGGCTGTCGCATTAAGGGAAAACTAGAGAGAAGAGAAATTGCCCTTAACATGGCTTGAATGAAAATGAAGAGGGGGAATAAAACAATTGCGGTGCATACTGTTCATTCCATCCGCCTCCCATCATTAAACGTATGATTTTTCTGTATGTGTATTCCTTGCTCTGTGCGACCAGTGCAAGAGTAGAGAAAAGGTCATTAAAACAACAGCACCACCATGATTGTGATGCCGTAGCCGGCCCAGCTGCGTCAGTGGTGTAGTTCCCAAACTTTCACACTTGCTGTAAATCACGATTGCCCGACGATCATTTGCGTCCCATTCGCTCTAGAATACGTTTGACGGCTAAGATATAAAGCAATACCGAGCTGCGCCACAACAGCTTCGCCTGCGCGGGCTCACATCAGTTACAGGTTCTTTCACACTGATGACGGTGCGGAACTCTGCACCGTCATCGGTCCGTTTTTCGGTATTCAGTGCTCCTCAGTAATTTGCATGATTTTATGTTTTGTTTGTCAGCATTTTAAAGGAGTGATCTACGTCCATAAGGGCTCAACTGTGTTGTTTGGAGGTGATTGCCAACTGGAAGCAGAAAGGAGGCAGTGATGTTACGCGGGGGACACCCCGTTCGGCTCTCAGCAGCATCGCGATAGATGATACAGTGCACTGGAAGGGGTTAGTCTGTTCAAGGGCGGCTTGCGCCATGCATTGCCGTGAGACGGAAAAGCGTGGAAAGGCCTGGCACTTGGATGCCAGCTACTGCGACAGGCGCGCCGCCGCCAGCATCCGTCGCATGCGTTTTCCCGTCGCTCATTCCAGCTGTTGTCAGTGGCGCTGGCTGTGCGCCGCTAACGTGTGCGCCGAACTATTTGTTGGTAATGATTTTTAAAATTTTTTAGGTGTCAGATTAAATGTTTCGCTGGAGGAACTGACGAGCCACCAAATCTCCACTAGCGCGCTATAGGATGGGGCGAAAACAAACAAATGCAAGGATCTTGTATTCGCTCCTGTGTGGCCCCTATGAATGTTGAGCGATGTATGACAGTTTTTTTTTTTTTTTTTTGGTATGCATCGGATAACTGGGGTGCTCAACTTTTTGTTTATTTTAAAGCTTACGGCGTCCAGTAATGTTGCTAGGAAACGCGAAATTAGCTGCAGTATGAGGACATTTCGGGATTACTTCACCTTATTTGATCTAACCTATGTGGCCCCTGTAGATGTCTACCTATGGTTTCTGTATGTCAGGCTGTCTTATTCGAGAAGCTTACCTGTTGTAAATACGAGCCAAGTACTATGCTAGAAAAGCTTCAGCAGAGCTTAGACGAGGGCTAGTTGGTAGGGCATGACTGCATGATTTATGGTTGTCCTACTAAGGTGGTGCATACAAGGACATCGACACATAAATATGAAAGCACAAGGACCGAGTCCGTTTTGCAATTACGTACCAGTATCTCTATGTCCGCTACATAAGAAGCGCCACCGTGCATTCAGCTACACAAAAGACTCGCAAGCTTCGTCAATTAATTCAGAGCCCGTGAAATGCGACGTTCTATTCGCAACTGATTCATCATCATCATCATCAGCCTAGTTACGCCCACTGCAGCGCAAAGGCCTCTCCCATACTTCTCCAACTACCCCGGTCATGTACTAATTGTGGCCATGTTGTCCCTGCAAACGTCTCAATGTCATCCGCCCACCTAACTTTCTGCCGCCCCCTACTACGCTTCCCTTCCCTTGGAATCCAGTCCGTAACCCTTAATGACCATCGGTTATCTTCCCTCCTCATTACATGTCCGGCCAATGCCCATTTCTTTTTCTTGATTTCAACTAAGATGTCATTTACCCGCGTTTGTTCCCTCACCCAATCTGCTCTTTTCTTATCCCTTAACGTTAAACCTATCATTCTTCTTTCCATGGCTCGCTGCGTCGTCCTCAATTTCAGCAGAACCCTTTTCGTAAGCCTCCAGGTTTCTGCCCCGTAGGTGAGTACTGGTAAGACACAGCTGTTATACACTTTCCTCTTGAGGAATAGTGGCAACCTGCTGTTCATGATTTGAGAATGCCTGCCAAACGCACCCCAGCCCATTCTTATTCTTCTGGTTATTTCAGTCTCATGATCTGGATCCGTGGTCACTACCTGCCCTAAGTAGATGTATTCCCTTACCACTTCCAGTGCCTCGCTACCTATCGTAAACTGCTGTTCTCTCCCGAGACTGTTAAACATTACTTTAGTTTTCTGTAGATTAATTTTCAGACCCACCCTTCTGCTTTGCCTCTCCAGGTCAGTGAGCATGCATTGAAATTGGTCTCCTGAGTTACTAAGCAAGGCAATATCATCAGCGAATCGCAAGTTGCTAAGGTATTCTCCATCAACTTTTATCCCCAATTCTTCCCACTCCAGGTCTCTGAATACCTCCTGTAAACATGCTGTGAATAGCATTGGAGATATCGTATCTCCCTGTCTGACGCCTTTCTTTATTGGGATTTTGTTGCTTTCTTTGTGGAGGATTACGGTGGCTGTGGAACCGCTATAGATATCTTCCAGTATCTTTACATATGGCTCATCTACACCCTGATTCCGTAGTGCCTTCATGACTGCTGAGGTTTCGACTGAATCAAATGCTTTTTCGTAATCAATGAAAGCTATATATAAGGGTTGGTTATATTCCGCACATTTCTCTATCACCTGATTGATAGTGTGAATATGGTCTATTGTTGAGTAGCCTTTACGGAATCCTGCCTGGTCCTTTGGTTGACAGAAGTCTAAGGTATTCCTGATTCTATTTGCGATTACCTTAGTAAATATTTTGTAGGCAACGGACAGTAAGCTGATCGGTCTATAATTTTTCAAGTCTTTGGCGTCCCCTTTCTTATGGATTAGGATTATGTTAGCGTTCTTCCAAGATTCCGGTACGTTCGAGGTCATGAGGCATCGTGTATATAGGGCGGCCAATCTTTCTAGGACAGTGTTCCCGCCATCCTTCAACAAATCTGCTGTTACCTGATCCTCTCCAGCTGCCTTCCCCCTTTGCATAGCTCCCAAGGCGTTCTTTACCTCTTCCGGTGTTACTTGTGGGATTTCAAGTTCCTCTGGCCTATTCTCTCTCACCTTATCGTCGTGGGTGTTACTGGTACTGTATGAATCTCTATAAAACTCTTCAGCCACTTGAACTATCTCATCCATATTAGTAACGATATTGCCGGCTTTGTCTCTTAACGCACACATCTGATTCTTGCCTATTCCTAGTTTCTTCTTCACTGCTTTTAGGCTTCCTCCGTTCCTGAGAGCCTGTTCAATTCTATCAATGTTATAGTTCCTTATGTCCGCTGTCTTACGCTTGTTGATTAACTTAGAAAGTTCTGCCAGTTCTATTCTAGCTGTAGGGTTAGAGGCTTTCATACATTGGCGTTTGTTGATCAGATCTTTCGTCTCCTGCGATAGCTTACTGGTTTCCTGTTTAACGGCGTTACCACTGACTTCTATTGCGCCCTCCTTAATGATCCCCATAAGATTGTCGTTCATTGCTTGAACACTATGGTCCTCTTCCTAGGTTAAAGCCGAATACCTGTTCTGTAGCTTGATCCGGAATTCCTCTAGTTTCCCTCTTACCGCTAACTCATTGATTGGCTTCTTATGTACCAGTTTCTTCCGTTCCCTCCTCAAGTCAAGGCTAATTCGAGTTCTTACCATCCTATGGTCACTGCAGCGCACCTTGCCGAGCACGTCTACATCTTGTATGATGCCAGGGTTCGCGCAGAGTATGAAGTCGGTTTCATTTCTAGTCTCACCATTCGGGCTCCTCCACGTCCACTTTCGGCCAACCCGCTTGCGGGAAAAGGTATTCATTATCCGCATATTATTCTGTTCTGCAAACTCTACTAATAACTCTCCTCTGCTATTCCTAGAGCCTATGCCATATTCCCCCACTGACTTGTCTCCGGCCTGCTTCTTGCCTACCCTGGCATTGAAATCGCCCATCAGTATACTGTATTTTGTTTTGACTTTACCCATCGCCAATTCCACGTCTTCATAGAAGCTTTTGACTTCCTGGTCATCATGACTAGATGTAGGGGCGTAGACCTGTACAACCTTCATTTTGTACCTCTTATTAAGTTTCACAACAAGACATGCCACCCTCTCGTTAATGCTATAGAATTCCTGTATGTTACCAGCTATGTTCTTATTAATCAGGAATCCGACTCCTAGTTCTCGTCTCTCTGCTAAGCCCCGGTAGCACAGGACGTGTCCGCTTTTTAGCACTGTATATGCTTCTTTTGGCCTCCTAACTTCACTGAGCCCTATTATATCCCATTTACTGCCCTCTAATTCCTCCAATAGCACTGCTAGACTCGCCTCACTAGATAACGTTCTAGCGTTAAACGTTGCCAGGTTCATATTGCAATGGCGGCCTGCGTCCCAAAAGTCATACCAACAGGTGATCCAAGGGACAGTTCGAAAGTGAGCACATTATAACTGTTTATTTTATTCTTATTCTGGCAAGCTTGCACTCAGTTTCCTAATGTTTCTCTTGGAGAGCTCTAGAGCCTTCTGAACACCACCAAATATGCCCCTCGCGTGGCGATACCTCAAGAAAGGGGAAGTACAATGTTAGACAAACCCATAGAAGGCTATCCTTCAATATTTTCACGGCCTTTCGCATCACTCGCTGTGGTTGCTTAGTGGCTATGGTGTTGGGCTGCAAAGCACGAGAGAATGGGACCAAATCCGGACCACGGCGGCCGCAATATCGATGCGGGCTAAATGCGAAAATACTAGTGTACGTAGACATAGGTGCAGGGTAAAGAACCCCAGGTGGTTCAAATTAATCGCGGGTCCCCCACTACGGCGTGCCATATCATAAGGTCATGGTTTTGGCACGTAAAATCGTTCGAACAGAGGCGAACGTATAGACGTGAAAGCCATTCCCTCAATTTATTGCAGATTATTAGGCTTTGCTGTGCGTGCAGGAAAGCTAGTAGTGCGTGATCACCAGATTACACCGATAAGCAAACGAAAGCATTTTCGCTCCGCGCAGAGAAGATTGTGCATGTTATGCCTTTGTCATGTAGCGAAAAACATGTAAGGCGGTCAGCACGTTGTCTGAACGATAATGTCCGCGAACGCAAGTACAATATATAAAGACAGCTTGAGGCAGCTTGGCCTATGCACTAAAAAGTGACCGGTTGTGAAACGTGTTCTATGATATCTATGTGATAAATCAGATGACAAGAAATATTACAGAAGCAGCAAAAATACACTGCCATGCAGATCTTTACATGGAGCACGGCTTCCGGTATTGTTAAGCAAAAACAAATTGATTATCTATCATCTCATTCAGTGATATTTGTCATCTTAACTATGTTAAAGTGGTGTGTTCTCGATATCGAGCTGACGATCCATCTATCTTCTTGCTCTCAATATAAAAAAATGTTTTTCATTTTTTTATGAACCTAAAGTATACAGTTTGGAAAAAATGGAAATTCCAGGATGCCTGACATTTCATTGGTTTCTGTCTTCAGCCATGGCGCCATGGTTGAAAACCAGGCTGTGCTGTACCCACCGGTTTTACAAAAGAAATCGGCACATGCGTTACCAGGCCCAACACACGACTTTTTTAGGGGTGAACTGTACTGCAAAAAGCACCCACGCCATTAATATCTCGTCGAACCTACTAGGCACAACACAATCCTGAAGAAAGATTTCCCCATCTGACATTCCAATGCACCCATTATGTAGGGACACCCTCGATCTGGAGAGAAACACGCCTTTCCAAGCGTTGAGGTCCCGTCATGGCCGAGCACGAGGCCGGGAGTGTGCTTGTACATAGACTGCCGGTAGATAATAGACTGCCGGTAGCCGCGGCGGATGCTCTGCATGAAAGCCGTCAATGTTTCAACAAGGGATGCTCGGAGAACGTGCTCAGAAATGTACATGGGTCCCCTTTCGAGACGTGAATCCCAGCGAGCAGCGGATCACTAGCTGTTTGGACAACTCTTGTTATTAGAAATGCGTAAAATGTGTTTTACTTTCTGAACACATAAAATATCAGGCTAACGGTTAAACAGTTTGGCAGCAGAGAAATCTCGGTGCTGCTGTAAATATTGAATCTCATTTGAAAGTCAATATAGGGTGCATTACTGAATAACGTGTAATCTTTTAGGCTCGTCTTCAAATATTTATTGTCGACAAAAACAGTTGCAAATTAGCGTCTCCGAATGTGCGCCATACCCCTCGGTATACGTCTTCATTCTGTATTTGACAAAACGGTGGGAAGACTCAATCAACCGCTGATAAAAGAGCGGGAAATTAGTCTAGTAAGTTATGTACAGGCCGAAGCAGAGACGCCATCCGATGGTGTGCGGCGCTGTTTATAGCAGTATGACTGAGGGGAGGTGTATTTTTCAGAGAGCGAATATTGCTTCTCAGCTTTCTTTCAGAAATCTTCAACATTGAAACAGCATATACAGGTAAGGGCCAGTCATTCCTGCGACAGTACGCTCATTTAAATTCGTCATGTGCCCTTTCCATTGTCAATTTTGCAACACCAATATAGTTTAAAGGCTTCATTCCCAAATGCAAGCGATTGTTTTACAATTTATGTTGTTAGGAAAACCACAGCAAAGTAGAACGGTAATATTTCGCTCGCTCCATGAACAATAGTGAAACCAAACTATTAGCGGGCATCCTTGAAGCAGACATACAAATCTTGCAGCCCACAATTTTACAGGAAGTTGCACTGCTTACGTTCTGTAACTTATCCACTCCTTCGCGCCAATAAATAATCAGCTCTCTATGGATATAGTCGTCTTGCGATCTCTCTGCTTAGCAATCTAGTTCGCTGGACCGTAGTGAATATAAATATTTAATTTCTCTTTCGGCAACTAATGGTCACCTTAATACAACTAGATTGTGAAGGGCTAGATGATGATCATGATATTGAAGCATCGCACTTCAATATGGCACGTTCACGCATCAGCGCCTGTGTGTGTCCATTTTAAGTGCATGTGACCTTGTCATATTTAAGTGCGCTGCTTCAATATCATGTAATTGTCGGCTCCCTTTTGCTTCAGAATTTATTCTTTTTCTTTCATGAAACACACATAACCTAAATACGAGCACGAAGAAGACTCTTTTTCCTGAAAGCTATACTTCATTGTTGTATATGTACCAACAACGGAACGGCTCTAAGGAAAAGCGCATAGCCAGAACAACAGTTTTGACTGCAATAATAGGAATTCGAGTCACTTCAGGGGAAGCGCTGGAAGAAGTAGACTTTGGTCATTAACTTACAGGACTGCAAAGTAACCGTGCTATCTCCTCAACATTCTGGTTAGTGAGAATCAATACAAGGATCAAGGATTGCATCGAATTTGCAGGTTGATGCCGTCAAAATTGCATGAGCACTTTTACGTTTGCAGTACCTTGTTCTCTGATAGTACTGACATACGTTTGCAATACATAATTACGAATTACTCCAAGAGAAATACTGGAGTCAATAATTATCAAGGAAAGAAATAAGATTGTTTAAAAAAAAGAAAGAAAGAAAGGAAGAAATAAAGAAAGGAATGGAGAAGGAAAGAAAGAAAAGAGAGAAAGAAAGCTGAAAAAGTCAATACGTTTTTACTTGTCATGGCGTATAGCGGAGAATGCGCGGCACGTGTTGGCATGAGCGTACACGATGTAGACGAATCAGTAAAAAAAAAAGAGCGTGCCTCAGCTGTCACCTCAAGAAGCTGGCTCACGATGCCTTCTACCGGTCCATTTGCGCGTAAAGAGTCCCCGACATAAGCGCTTTCAAGAGGCGAGAGATGTGTGTGACCACACTGCAGCTAGAGTGCGGGCACTGGCGTGAGAAGTTACTGAGAATGCGTGAGCTCGTGGCTTCTTCTCGTTCTTCATCACTCTTCTTGGTGCCGCTTTCTTGCCTTCCCGTACGTTGTTGAAAAGACCACGCTAGGACAGAAAGCAGCAAAATGGGGAAAGAGCCATCAAAACACGAAGAGCGAAAATAGGAGGGAGTACAGCTTCACACTACCCTGTTTGTCCCCTGTTTTACGTTCTCGCCGAAATCCCTGAGGCGATTTAAACAAAGAACGTCTGCTGGCTGTCTGAAAACCGGCGGAACAAAAGCGGCAGACGTTGTACTGATTTTTCGGCAGCCATCTCTCTTACCACTCGACGGGTGTGCATAAATTGAGCTCTCACTTGCACGTACCCGGAAGTTGTATCTTGACATTTTTGTGCCCGCTCCACAAACCTATAGTGCAGCTGAAAGCATAGTGATCGCGGACTACGGCACCGTAAAGCCAGCAATTTTTATCGCCTCTATCTGATGAAAAGGGAACACGATGAAATACAAATAATACTGAAAAAATTACTGAAAAGCAACGTTGGTGTGCCCACTCGTCAGTGTTCTTATATTGCTCAATTTTTTTCTTTCTGTCTGCCGGAATATTCTTTTCTTTTTCTCTTCTTAAGTGCAATCTTTGTACAAGCAAGAAAAAACGTAAGATGGGACGAAGGCGAAATTGAGTGTCATGTCTTAAAATATATTTTCTTTCTCACGGAGGAGTCTTCATCCATCGCGCGCGTTCGGAGATTACTGGTAAACAAGAATCCATCGACTTGGCTTCGCTGTACACAATAGCATTAGCATAGAAATTGTGTGACATTGTTTAGCCCGCTTTAAATGGGATTAGCGCTGCTGTAAGTCGATTTTAAGGAGAGGATTCGCCAACAGCATCTATTTTTTTTAATAATCCTCGCGGTTGGAAGTGACTGCGAGCCAGGACGCTATTCTTCTAGCATAGCTATTTTTGCCTGATTTCTGTGTATATCACGGAGGAGCCGCCGTGGGTTGTGGCACGGATGCAGCTTGACGTACCCACGCCTCTTCCCGGAACGACGACTTCAGTAGTGGCTGCGTCTAGGAGGCGTACTGGCCTCCAGAGCGACACCGGCTGCGACGATACCAGTGTCTACTCCCTCAGCAGTGAGGACTTCTCTGATGACGACTTTCAGCTTGTGAGGAGCCCGAAGGCGAAACGAAAAAATACCAGGACTTACCTGTTTCCAAGCACTCGGACTGTAGGACCAACTTGGAATACTTCAGTCAGTACAATTCTATTTGTATCAGGACTCGCTACCGACAACCTGAGGCGGCACAACAGACAGTCTGTCTCGGTGCTTCTTGAAGCAATGACACCAAACCAAGTCGCGGACGTGAGAGGCAACACACGAAAAAAATGTCTTGGCTATTGGCGTTGTACATGAGACTGCGCTGCGAACTTTGAGTGAACTTACGGAACTTGACGGCATGAAAATCCACTTGTATATTTTTCTGGACAGTGACACCATTATTGGCGTCATCTACGACGTGGACGTCTCCATCTCCAACGCTGACTTGCCTATTCTAGTGAAGCCAGCCGCTGATGGCTTCGCCATAACTCACGTGTCTCAATTCAGTATTCGAATCCCCCTGTGTGAAGGTAATTTTCAAGGGCCAATCGCTTCCTTCACACGTCAAGTTGGGCGACTGTAGACACCCGGTACGATCATTTATCCGAAGGCCACTGCAATGCCGCAATTGCATGAGGCTGGGGCACGTATGTGCTGTGTGCGAGAACGCAAGAGTTTGCTTGCGCGGCGCAGAGCCACACGCTGCAGATTCCCGTGTAACCACTGTTCTCAAATGCCCCATTTGCACTGGGTCCCATAATGTTACGTCAAAGGACTGTCCCAAAATGAAGAAGGAACGGGAGGTCTGGAAGCAGATGGCCAGAGACCGTTCATCTGGTCGGGAAGCTGTTGCGGCCGTTAGAAAGCAACGCTCCCGATGCCGTCGGACTTCAAAGAACACAGATGCATCCTTGAAGAGCGCGCCACAACCGACAACTCCTCCTCATCTGCCCCCTAGGCCGGGCGGAGTCCAGTCTAAGGTCGTGCCGCACAACACCAATATTGAAGCTTAGCGCGCGCTAGCAAAGTTCAAGAAATGCTTATTAATTATACTGTATACAAGAAATATATAAAAAATTCCAGTTTCTTTGGGGGGGGGGGCAATCGAAGCGCCCCTTCTTCGCAGGTAACGGACGCCTTTGAAGACGCTGAACTACCGCGGGCTGCTTCTTTCCACAGTGAAATTCGGAGTATTCGACGAGTATGTCCTCTGCAAGAGCGTCATATTGTGCGCAATCAGTATACGAATTCTTCCTAATGCGTGCACGAAACTCAGGCCATGTAGGCCAGGTTGAAGTGTAGGTAAACAACAAATGTGTCTGAGCCGATCCAAGCTAGATGCTTGGTGAGAAACGCAACGGAGAGTTACTGTTGTCACCTATGTTTCAGAGTTTTGTTTTGTATCTAAACCACATGCTTCTTGGTATTCTGCTCCTGAGTCCGTACAAACTCTTTGGCTGTCCAATTTGGCCGCCCAATAAAATTCGTGCGAAAGCATATGTAGGTAACTTTACATCAACGATTTTGTCCGTTACATTATTGCCAGTTATTTCAATATGGCTTGGATCCACTGAGAATGACTCAAGGGTCAATATACACATGTAATATACCATATAACGACCTACGATACGCAACATTTGGACCTGCCGCGGTGACTTTGTGGCTATGGTGTAGCACTCCTAAGCAGAAGGTCACGGGATCAAATCACAGGCGTGGCGGCCGCATTTACATGGGGGCAAGGCAAAATGTAAAGGTGACCTTGTCGCGTGCACTGGGGGCACGTTAAAAATTCCCTGGTGGTCAGAATTAATCCGGAGCTCCTTCTACGACGTGCCTCATAATCAAATGGTAATTTTGTCACGTAAAGCTCCAGAATTCATTCATTCATTCACACGAGAGGTCTGTTGCCATTACACTTTTCCAGCGAGCAAGAGCTTTTTGCGAAAGACAGGAAGACCGCACTCTTGATGCTGCTAAGGTATACGAACACTTCGAAACATGTAGCTAACCCCCATACTTGCCCTCAGTGCTGAGGAAACTGTCGCATTTAGCAAGGCAGCATCCTACGTTATTCTCCAGGAAACAAGTGGCTGTTCCATAGGCCCTATAGACACAAGTTATACCATAGCTCGTATCCGGCGCAGTTACGACGTCAATATACACGCAAGCAGACAAACTTTCAAGTGAACATTAATGACAAACTGCTAGGACATAATCTCTCCGGTGTTGCTTGCGTTAGATTTTGCGGCGATTGGAAATGCAAGAATATGGGCTACACAGATGATTTCAGGAAACGAGTGAAGTACGTATATACGAGTAATCGACGTGTTACGTGGTCTCAAGGGCCCACGCCGAAGGTGCACAAACCACCAGCCATATGATGCACGTGTACTACAGTCAAGCAAAACAAGCTCGCAGCGCGCCAGCATCTGAAATCCCTGCACTTCTAGACCACGACGCTCACATTGAACAGAAATGACGGCACATTTTGGAAGATTTATGGACGCTCATTACGTCAAATACCGAAGCGTAGGTATACCAAATGTGTTTATTGGATCTATTTTTGAACAATGAGCCCGCATCGTAGCCGAAATACTCTTCAGGTAGGTGCTTTACTTCGCGTTTCTAAACGACGTCTTTTTTCTTAGCCAGATGGGTTGTCGTAATTTTTTGGATTTCAAGTTGCCCTCTGCGTCGCCGAAGCTCCTTTACAATTGCTGCGTGTAGTCAGTAGCGAATCCTGGAGCTGCGTTGCACGACGCGCATAAGCCGAAGCAAGGGGCAGAGGCAGTTGTGTGGCACCAGCTGATCGCACCACTGCTCCGTTCGAAAGAAGGAAATGAAAAAAGAAAATGATGAAGTGCGAGATGGATAATCCACGCCTACCAATCGGCGAATGGTATGTCCCCCTCTGAGAGAACCACAAGAAACCAACAGATGACCATACATTTTATTGCCAGAAAGTCCTGTCAATATTGATGAGAACAGTCGAGAGCGCCGCTATTGCACAAGCAGGGTGGTTCATGCTTTTAAGAACGCGAACCGAGTGGACGGCTACCTCTAATTGGCGGCAAACACAAAGGCCAGGGCCCTTGCAACCGTTTCTTTTCATGTTATTTTGTTTTTATGGTTTGAGAGTATACTACAGCTAGCTCCGAAATTGCACGGCAATACGACGCAAAGTAGGTATGAAATCGTCATTACGTAAAGTAGCTAACTAGTCTGTACAAGAAACGAGTGGCCTGGAAAGCCGCAGCATTTCATTCCTTTTGTTTTATTTGTTCAATCATCTATAGAATGTTTCCATTGCAATATCTCATGCGGATTGCTTTCTTTTTATTCGAAAACTCATTTTTGTCGTAAACCATAGCGTTTTACGTTCATATTATTTTATATTTTTATGCTCATATTATTGCCTAATCTCGTGTGTGCGTGTGTGTTCGTGTGCGTGTGCATGTGTGTGCATTTCTAAGTATAACACTAATGTGACGATTTGTAAGAAAAAGTCGCAGTTCCGCCAGATGGGTGAAACATCAATTGCTATAGCAAATTTTCAGACAGGTATACAAAATATGGAAAGTAGTCTTATCGGCAGTATAGACACGGACGCATTCGCTTACTAACTAAATTAACAAGCATGGTGCCACGCAGCACAGGCACACATAAACACATTTCACTCGATGAGCGCAGACACTCGCTGACAGAGCGGCAGCAGCAGCGAGTGAATCGACTTTTGTGCTGACTCTTACTTCAACATGAATTGACCGGCGAAAACACAGTGCACACGAAGCTATCAGCCTTCGGTGCACTTCGGCTTTGCACACATGGCAGATGGTTTTCAAGGTGGGGCTCACGCGACCTCGCTCACTAGCGCCATAGGAAGCCGCCGCCAGCGTATAACACCTCCGCCCCTCCACCCCTTCGCCCCCCCCCCTGTGCCTTGCGCGCGCGAAGACCCCAACCCAACTTTCCTCTCTCTCGCGCGCGAGAGCAAGCCACCGTCATCGGCTCACCGTATCGCGCTTTCTCTTGCACCTACAGTATACGGCGCGACGCCATGGTGTTATCGCACTTGCACTTTAAAGGCTACGACGTCATGGCTACGAAGGCAGCCGAAATGCTCCTGGAGTGTTCATATAATTGCTATTGCAGTAAATATTACGTATGTCCGTCACAAAATTACGGTCTCGTCCAACAGTTAAGCTAGGTTCTTTGACGTGCCGGGTGCAGAAGGCAGATGTCTGGTCAACAATGAAACCAACGTGTTCGTCGATCGCTTCCAAGAGCTGTAGGCCGTGCGCGATTTCTATGCCGCGGAGGACATTCAACACTTCGACGCCGAGGCAGCTTTCCTGCTCCTGCACAGCGCCGAGACCGAGAGTGGAGTGTGGAAGTTCTACGTCGCTTACGACGGCTTTTGGCCAGGTGTGTTCAAAGTATGTAGCCGTAGCGTCCAAAACATCGACAATTTTCGGGTCAAGCTTTTTGCCGAACTCAACTGTGAACCAGAGAAGCTCCGCCGCATGCATGCCGTATTCGGTACCGTGAAGGACGCCGTGCCCCGCGATGTCAGCTTGAGCCCCATTTTTGAAGACGAATATGCTGAGAACATGACGCACTTCTGCAACTCCGTATCTCTGACCCCTCCTTGGACTAACGCCGTTCTTCGCCTGGTCTCCATGCCCGAGCCCAAGCACGCGTTCGCTGAAGGCGGACTGAGTCGCGTGTACAATTTCAAGGTCCATCGAGCATGGCCGGTTAGATGACTACGTCGATCCACAGCACATTTCTTGCCGGATTTCATGTGCGACTTTGTCCGTGCCAGCTCCGGGTCCAGCTCTGAGATTCCCAACACTGCCATTCCTGGATTGTTCACGGCCGAAGTATTTTGTACGTGGTACTCAGCTACAAAAAGTACTCTCCCAATACCCAGCCTAGCATGAAACAAGTTTAGGACTGCTACGTAGAGGAATATTTCGGCACTGTCTATGATAACAATTTGGCGCTGGTTACTATGACTGTAGCCGGAGCCCTGTCGATCATGCCCAAAGCGTTCGACGGGTTAGGATGGGACACTGTCCGACTAGTATGGAGTCTCTTGAGCATCTCGCGCGGTGAACTGTTCTCCACTCTGCTCAGCTACTACCGCTGCCCAAAGGAACTAACCCCAAAAATGACGGGAGCCATTAATTTGCCTTTTTTTGTTTTCGTGCAGGACTTCTCGAAAGTGTTCCTCTTTGGGTCGGACTCGCCGATGGCGAAGCCACAGCAGTGTGTATATCGGCGCGGATTCTCGCCCCTGATTGGCTAATGCGCGCGAAAGGGGCGGCATGTACAACACTATTGTGCCCGCACACTTCTCTCCTCTTTGTTCTCCAATGTACCCAGCAAAGCATGCCGCTGGCATACGCCAACAGCCTCTGTGTGTCCCTGTATTTTTGGCATGAAAGTCTACGGGGGTCGTATCTGCTTGAGTAAAGCCTGCGCATTCCATTCGCATCGCAAAAAAATTTTGGATGAAGCTTAAGAGGAAGCTTTAGCTCGGGCCCAACTCCTACGCGGCCTATTCAAATACATGTAAAAACGCAAAAATGTTTTTATGAGATAACCCCTGGACCGATTTTGATTAAATTTGTTGCATTTGAAAGAGAAAGTTAAATTCTAGTGACTGTTGGAAGCGGAATTTCGATTTAGGGCCTGAATTTTCTTAAAACGATTTTCAAATATTTGACCGTTTGAAAAAAATAGAAGCACGAAGTTTACAAATTCATAGCTGTGCATCAAGAACTGATATCGCGGTTCTGTAAACGGCATCCATTAGATCATTTAAAGCGGACAAATTCAATATGTCATTTTACATCTTACGTGAATTTGTTACGTTGGTTACAACGGTTTTGCAAAAGTTGTATTTCCCTATGATTAAATTTTTTTATATTCATGTGCAACATATCAATTTTGTCCGCTTTAGATGTGCTATTAGATGCAGTTCACAAAATTGTATTATCATTTATAGTGGTTGAGTTACAGAGTTGTAAACTTGATAGTTTCGTTTTTTGAAAATTTTCAATTTTCGCCAATTTTTAATAAAATATTTACGACCTAACTCAAAAATTCGCAACCAACAGTCACTAGATTTTAAGTTTTTCTTTTAAATGCAGCAAACCCCGTCAAATTCGGTGCAGTGGTTGCCGAGGAAAACGAATTCTCCTTTTACATGTATTTAGATAGGAGCACCCGAGCTAAAGCTTCCTCTTAAGCTTCGCCTTTAAATATAGGAGTCGAACGCGATAGCATTGAAAACTCCGTGACAGCTCCTCACGCTTCCTGGCAATTGCAGTTTATGTAAACGTAATGTTTTCCTGGAAACGCTGGCGGCGAACGCTATGTACGAAAGCAAGATTTCTGGTTCTGTTTTTGATGGTGATTGAAGGAACTGAGCGAGTGACGCCGCTCATACTTTTAGACAGACTTTACACAGCTGGAACATCGCGTTAAAAGGAGTTTGTGTTCGAGTTTCCACGCACCAAAATTATGTTTTCTTGTATATTAAAATCACAGTCTGACACTTATGTCTGTAGGTTGTGTGTAAGTCCTACTTTAGAACTTTTCTGACGCATTTTACTTTCAGAAATTTAATTAATACAGCAACGTCTATGCGCGACGCGGAGGCCTGTGTGGTGGGCGATGGTTCGGGATGAATTTCTCGGCCGCGGATTCCAGCGTCGACGCCTACGTCGACACCGGGTTTTCTGCGACTCGGGCTCCTTAAGAGGACCCTTAAACGGTTTTGACGATTTTGTACAAACGTACCGAGTCGTTACAGTAGGTCCTTCTGATCATTAATTGACGCATCTAAGTGTTCCGCGTAAAACGTGTAATTTATTGCAATGTTTTAAAGCTATACATCGCTGCCGATCGCAGCACACTGCTCGGCGGCATTTTCAGCCGCCTCTACCCATATGGCGCAAATAATCCAATTGACGTCAGTAGCGCGAGCAATCCGATTGGCGGCCCAGGGCGCGTCATCGATAATTTTTCCACCTTTATTGTGAACAAATGATGTTCGCAATAGCTGGAATGTTAGTTAATTCGTTTCTATAAAAAGAAAGTAAGAGAAAGAGAATGCACAAGAACAATTTCTCACTACAATTAAGCACTTCCGGCACACCGCAAGCGTCGTCTGTTTGTGTTACAACGTGCTCCATCTTGACGAGAGGTCCGCGGTCAGAGTCAGTCTTAGTCTTTTCGCGAGCACTATTAGTCCACTTTGTTGCGTTGTGGACTGCAAGCACAGCGACTGGCAATATGTCAACCTGAGACATCGTGTCCCCCTGCAAGGCACCAGACGAGGGGACTGGCTGCAGCGCATCGGACTGCCGCTATCCGATCGGCACCAGGATTGGCGCGTTTGCGGCCGTCACTTTACACCGGAAGATTACTAACGCAATAGCGTTTCGCGAGTCGCGTTTCTTGAGGGAATCGCGCCAAACGAGATAAAGGACGTGAGAATAAACTTGCGGAAGAATGTCCTAGCAGTAGGTGTTCTACACCGTAGCGCACTGCAAAGCCTACGGCACGTAACGGAGATCGACAATATACAAGTGCGATCCATCATACCTACAGGCTGCAATGGCACTGTCGGCGTCATTTATGATGTCGATATTTCTATACCAACCGACGACTTACCTATATTAATAAAGCCAACTACAGAAGGCACTCTTATCACGCACATCACAAGACTTGGCAACACACGTTGCCTGAAGCTGTGGTTTGAGGGCGACAGCCTTCCCTGACACGTCAAAGTTGGTCACGTCCGCCATCCAGTCTGCCCATACGTACCGAAGCCCCTGCAGTGCTACACATGCTGCAAGATGGGACACGTAAAAGGTGTCTGTAGGAATAAACTCGTGTGCCCACGGTGCGCTGAATCTCATTCAGCAGATGCCTGCCGCGCAACTGTGTTGAAGTGCCCTAACTGCCATGGTACTCATGAGGCCTCATCCAATGATTGCCCGCGGGTGAGGAACGAGCGAGCAGTGTTCAAACGTATGGTACGGGACCATTCAACACACAGAGAGGCTGCCGCTACTCTCAGGCGACGACGACATCGCCATCGAAGAGCATCACGAAGAGTAACATCTACTGAAAGATATACACCATCATCTTCCGGCAAAGCGGCTACCGTATCAACGCCGACTTCCACAAAGACAGACACTGCGAAAACGAAGAAAGGGGCAAGACTCACACCTCCTGAAGAATGGCCAACACTTTCACGAGCACAACCTGCATCGGAGTCACATCAAATTGCGCCGCCCTCAATGACCTCACGAACCGAGGATGCGACGACGACTGAGGATCGCCAAGTCATAGTGATGCTAAAATCACTTATGGACGCCATGCGTATTCTACTGAGCACCATGAAAACCCCGTCTGCACAGAGCGAATTGCAGGTGCTGGACACCTTGAGTCCGGTGCTTGTGGCTCTAGGGTAAAACCACGGCCCGAAAATTGCCGTCGTTTCAAGAGGAGGTCAAGAATGCATCTGTCTTTCAGTGGAACGCCAGAGGGCTTAAGTCACGCATGTCCGACTTCAGACAGTTTGTATTTACGCACCAATTCCCCATTATCGTGATTTGCGAACCCAACCTATCAACTCCCATCAGACTGTCCGGGTATGAGTGCTTTATGTCCTCTGCCCACGGAGAGTGCAGCAAGGTCGTTGTGTTTATACGCCGTGACTTGGCTTATGTACATCAGACAGTGCCTCCTGACGAAGCAAATCAATATGTTTGCTTAACGGTGAAGAAGAAAAAGCTCACGTTCACAATTCTTGGAGCCTATTTATCTCCAACAAGCCGTCTGGATTGTGAGCGCTTACGGGGAATTTTGACATGGACTCCACAGTTGTGGGTGCTCACTGGTGACTTTAACGCCCACCATTACCTATGGGGACGCTCCAAAGTGAACCCTAGAGGCAGAACGTTGGTGTCCTTTGCCTATGAACTCGAATTTTGCCTGTAAAACGATGGAAGCCCTACTTTTCTGCGTGGATCAGCGTATAGTAGCTGCTTGGACCTTACCTTCGTTTCACGTTCGCTTTCGAGAAGTGTGCACTGGTTTTCGGATTTAGAAACGCGGGGTAGCGACCACATCCCAACCTATTTGAAGATCGAAGGTTTGACTAGCTCCAAGTCCTCCAGAACCGTACAGTGCACCGATTGGCCTAAATACAAAATAATAATGGAAGACTGTTGTCGTGACGGCACCTCCTATAACCTACAGGGTGCGATAAAGGATGCCATACATACAACCACGCGTTTGCTTTCGAAGAGTTCTTCCCGCACCGATTTCGACATCGAACTAGCGAAACTTCGAGCAATTCGCCGTCGTGCGGAGCGAAGATATAGGCGCACGAAGTCCAATTATGATTTGAGATTGGCTAGACGAACACAAAAGAAAATACAGCGTCACATGAACAAGCTGGCTTCGCGACATTGGGTATCCTTTTGCGAGTTCCTGGATCCTCGAAAACCTTTGTCGTTTATATGGAGGACTGTTCGTGGCCTTCACACAACCTTTGGTCAGCGCCACCCGTTTAAATCTCTGGCACTCCATCTACAATGTAGAGATATTAATGTCGCTGAATCTTTCTGCAGAAAGATTGCTGGCGAAACAAATTCCGATGGAACGGGTACGGGAACGCTCGACCACCCACCGTTCTCACGCGATCCCCGCATGGAATGCCCTTTTTCTATGGAAGAACTAGAAGCTGCGCTGGCTTTGTGCAGGCGTTCTTCAGCGCCAGGACCTGACGGCATTACATACCGTGCCCTGTGTAAGCTAGGAGACCAAGCTCGGAAGGCACTCTTGCTCCTGTACAACGACTCCTGGCAGACGGGTACGGTTCCGCAAGAATGGAAGTCAACTCGCCTCATTCCACTTCTGAAAGCTGGCAAGTCGCCTTTGGACATTTCCTCATACCGTCCGATAGCACTTGCCAGCTGTGTCTGAAAAACAATGGAAAGAATGATTTTAACACGTCTAGAATGGTACTTAGAGTACTATGAAATCTACCCAGATGCTATGGCCGGATTCAGACGCGGTCGTTCGTCAACAGACAACGTTGTTGAATTGATAACATTTGTGCAACACCAAAAGGCCTGTAAGAGACTATCTGCTACTCTGTTTCTAGACGTTAAAGGGGCTTATGATAATGTCACCCATGAAGCTATCCTTAGCACGTTAGAAGCTGTCGGACTTGGTGGTAAGATGTATATGTGGGTGTGCAGCTACTTACAGAGGAGACCATTCTATGTAGACACAGAAAATGGCCCGACATCCGAGCATTACGGTAGCCGAGGAGTCCCTCAAGGCGGAGTGCTTAGCCCGACTCTTTTCAATCTCACCCTATGTGGATTCCTAGATATCTAGATGTCTAAATGCAGACGACATCTGCATTTAGACATCAAGTGTGACACGACTTCAGCTTCGCGCTCGGCTTCAGAAGGCTGCCACAATGACATCTTGCTACCTTCGTGAACAAGGACTCGAAATTTCATGCGGAAAGTGCGCAATGGTGGCATTCACGAGGAAGTCAATGTCTGGTTACCGCGTATCTATTAACGGACAACTTATACCATACAGTAGAAGTCACAGATTCTTGGGAGTCGTAATTGACAGAGACCTGTCTTGGACTCCGCACGCCAATTACGTGAAAAAGCGGCTGACTGCTATCTGTCACCTGTTCAGGTTCCTTGCAGGAAAAAGTTGGGGAGTATCTGTACACGCTATGTTACAGCTGTACATGGCGTTGTTCGTTAGATTCCTGCGATACAGCCTGCCTGCAATATCCAACACCTGCAAGTCTAACCTGCGTACGATACAGAGTATTCAAGCCCAAGCCCTTAAGATATGTCTTGGCTTACCACGCAGTGCATCAACGGCTGAAACCATTGCCCTTGCGCAGGATTACCCAATCACGACGCACATTACCGTTGAGACAATGCGCATGCACCTCAGGCATTATGCTAGGACCCCTTCCCACCACTTGGCGAGCCTCACTGCTGCAAGGCCCTGCTCGACATTTAGCGGCATTGTCAGTGCACATCGTCCGTCGTTTACTTCAGGGTACGCACCTGCGGCCAAGCCAGCGTTTCCTCCGTGGTGTTTGAGCCGTCCACAAGTACATCTAATGATTCCAGGACTACAGAAGAAGACAGATCTACCGGCCTCTGCTCTAAAACAGTTGACCTTACTTCTTTTGCATGAAAAGTACAGCAACCACGTGCACATCTATACCGATGGATCAACTACGTCGTGCAGTTCCGGTGGTGCCGTGGTGATACCAACGCGAGGAATGACACTGCGCTTCAAGACATCGCATGTCACGACCTCAACGGTGGCAGAACTAACGGCCCTGCGTCGAGCGCTGGAATTCATTGAATCTGAAAGAGCTAGAAAATGGGCTGTGTTCTGTGATTCAAAGCCGGCATTACAGTGCACGCAGTCAGTTCTCCGACATGGATGCCATGACCAACTGACATACGAAATCGCGAAACTTTACCATCATGTCCAACAAAAAGGTCACGAGGTCGTTTTTCAATGGGTACCTGGCCATTGTGGAATCAATGGCAATGATTCCGCCGATAACGCTGCTCGCACAGCACACCAGGAAGAGCAGAGCATTCCAATTCCGCTTTCGAGGACAGACGCCGCTAGGCAGCTTCGATACCTGGCACGCAGTCTCACACTGACCGAGTGGAACTCGCGAAACTTACGACTCACACGACTGCATCGACTAAACCCCTCCCTGCAACTCCGGCCTCCACTCGGACTTCCTCGACGTGAAGCTACGCTTCTCTGTCGCCTTTGGTTAGGAGTTGCCTTCACAAAGGCATACTCTACATTAATTGGACACACTGACAGTGGTGCATGTGAGGTCTGTGGCACGGAAGAAAACATCGACCACCTGCTGTGCCACTGTCCACGATACACCCCTGAGAGACAAGAACTTGCCAAAGCTTTTCATAAACTGGACAATCGGCCGCTTTCTGTGCAGGTGCTGCTGGAACACCGCCCCCATCGCCCGTCAGCCCATAAAGCGGTGAAGGCACTTTTGTGCTTTTTAAGGATGACGGGCTTGTGCGACCAACTGTGACTATTAATGCAATTTCTGTAAGGCCACACACGTCAGCGAACTCACTGCAATTTCCTTATTTTCTTCCCTCCTCTCTCTCCCTGTTATCTTTGTTTTCCCCTTTCCTTTCCCCCGGTGTAGGGTAGCCAACCGGACATGATTCTGGTTAACCTCCCTGCCTTCTTATCTCTTTTCCTCCGCGAGTCGGGTATTAGGGTAAACACAAGCGCAAGGCGACATGGCCTGGCTGTTCGACCATGTCGTTTCTCGGGATGAGCAGAGGCGCAAATGTGAATGGTCTGCATGGTGCAGCCACCTGGTGGCACAGAGCTCAACCACACAAAGTAGCAGTAACAAAATGTATTCTTCTTTCCTGCTGGTGTAAATTTTTCTCAGGAGTGTAATCGTTAACACGTTGTTTTAGTTAATGTTTAAGATGTTTTACACTTGGTTAGAGCAATATTAGCGCTTCGTTTGGCTGGTTAAGCTCTGCGCCAACTGGTGGCTGGACCGCGCAAACCGATCAGGCCGCTCAGGTACGTCTACTCTAAAGTTCCTTCATCAGTTTGAGTTTATGCCTCCACCGTTCCGTCGAAATGCCCAGCTCGCCTGTGGTCACCGGAATACCAGACACGTTCGGCACTGGGACAGATTGCGCACAACGCACGCTGCTTCGATAGCTCTCGCTTGGGGTCGATTGCCAAGTAACTGGCGGCGAGTGTGGAGAGGCTTCGTGCGCTCGCTCCTAGAGAACCGGAAGTCGACGACATGACGCGCCATCATGACGCAGAACCAATCAAGGCGGAGCTTAACCCCGATCATTCGGCGAACGAGTTGAGTAGAAAATGCATAACTATGGAGGAGAGTAACTTGTAATCGTCCGTAACTCTCTTAATATGAGACATTTAACACAAATTGTGGTGGGAATGATTAACTTTAACTGTATCCTACGCGTCTTCAGCATTTGTATGAACCGTTTCAGGGGCCCTTTAACGCTAACGCGTTAGAAATGTGCGAGTGCAACAAACGCACACTAAACATTTAAATAGACTTGTACCTGTATAATGGATGCTTGGTTGGTACCACGGATAACATTATTATAGCTACATACAGAATCGCTGGTGGGGACAACATACATTTTCTTTCTTGGCAACTTTTTCTGGCAGGTAAAAGTAATATATACCACAGACAGAGGAAACTACAAGGTGTTCTACATCTACCTGCCATTGCTCTTAGTTGCACTGGCTAACACTCCCAGGGCTAGATCTAATACACATTAATATCCAAGATAATGTGCCTGGATTAATTGCCGTCGCGGTGGCATAATTGGTAGTGCAACACACGTGTAATGCGGAGGTTGTGAGTTCCCCTCCGACCAAAGGCAAGTCATATTTTCGGCTACATTACGTTTATATTTCTTAATTATTTTCTACAATCCTATTTAAACCACAATTAATTTCTCCTACATGTATGCCTTCGTTGGCTTCAACGTCTGTTAGCGTCATACAGTTATGCGGCGTGCCTTTCATACCCCATAGTCTGCTCTTTTGCTACTCGCAGAAATGATGTCACCACGGAGATCCTCTTACTCTCCACGTCATCGTTCCTATGTGCTGCACTCTTCGATCCAAATAAAGTTCATCACGCTGCGCAGAAGCAGCGATACTCGCAGAACGATGACTTCGTTTACACCCCTCATTCCATTTTCCACCCCAAAGCATACCCGACTCACACACACAGGGTAATTTGCTCTTCCTTGGTGACAGATCGTCCGTCGTCTATCCTTTAGGACTCGTTATCTTGTCGACGTGAGTAGATGCGTCCCTCTGTATACTGTTGAAGACCTCGGTGGCTCACTTGCTTGCATTTGATTGGTCAAATTAAACTGATGTTTTCTGCATGAAGCTGCGGGTCGCGGAAAATATCTCGTCCCTGGTACGCTGCCACGGAATTAGGTAAGTAGAAAAGGCGGAATCCCGCCGTAGGTGCTGCTTCCAAGGCACGCACGTTAGTAGAAACATAGCTCTCCCATTGTCTCATCTCTCGTTAGTAACCACCAGCAATTTATTCGTTCAGGCAAAATGAAACTCAAAGTAGGGCTACCTATTTCCCACGTCCTTTAGGAAAAGTGCACAATTAATATGCAGTAAATTAATAGTAGGGGGAAGGGAGGATTAGAAAGCTAGTTCAGGTTGAGTATCTTTGTTCACGGGGCAAGGAAATATAGGAAGCCGACCAGAGAGGCTGTGATAAGAAGCTTTGCAACAAAGCGAACAGCGGGAGCAGTTCCTTCTCAGAGTAGACCTCATGAAATGAACGACGCCTGTGCCAGATGGCTGAAAGGGTCAAGAAGGAAGATGCCGTGGCAAAAAAAAAATTCCATCTAGTCTGCTTTGTGATGGCATAAAACAGGTGGCATCAGAGAACACACGTTATCGCTTCCGGAGCTCGAGAAGAGAAGTACTTGCGGATGGCCACAGCAGCGCTTAAAGTTCTTACGCATGGAAAAGCTGGTTAATATGTAGAAATCGCGCATTACGAGCGTTGCATATTGCCAAAAGGTTCATCATAAGTCCGTAACCAGTAGCTCTCAAAGAAAATTTGCCTGTAACGTCACCACCACGATGGTTGTGATGGAAGAACATAACCATAGAACTTTGAAGAATGTGGCACAGAAAGGGCAAACAAACGAGAACAGAGACTCGAGGGAAAGTGATGAATCTCAAAGGTGCTATTAGACTGACGGGGCATAATATAAACAGCTTCGATGGCACTTACCGAAAATGGGAGTACTTGTTAAACACTGACACTCAGAGCTCAAAGATGCTCAAAGATGCGGCCAATCACTTGGAACGAGAAATCAGTAGCGGCAGTGGCTGAAGAGATGCTGTCAGCGACGTCAGCGACTGCCAAAGAGAGATAGAAGACGTTCTCTCTCTCTCTTTAGGCCACGCAGGGACGGCCTGCCGTCAAAGACGACTTGGAACGCGGAGATAGTAGCTGACCGAAAATGCGACAGATGAGCTTGAGGCATGCTCTATATGTTAAGTTGGTTGGTACCTCAATTTTTTCTGAACATGATTTCAGTAACATTTGCACGTGCTGCAGGCTGGCGATTTGCAGGAGTTGCTTGGTCATTTGTCATCGTATCGGTTAGGCTAGCCGGGCGTTGAATGATCACCACAGAGGTTGGAGGGCACTGCGAACTGACCGAGAAAGGCGACTTAGAAACACGAGCTTACCGCAAGTAACCGGAAAAAGTAACTAAGATAGGGAATGATAAAAACAGAAGCGAGTTCCGAGACAAGCAATAATTGTGGCCACAGGGACCTTGTGCACGTCATTCCCGCTGACGCGCAATCGCCGGCCATCGAATCAGCAAGCACCGCCAACCGGAAGACAAGCGGCCGACATGAGCGGGCTTTCTATCCTTGATAATGTCTGTGCTGTTACTTCTGTCACTGTCGCGATAAGGAATATGAAGTGCTCTGCGACTGCCTCATCACGGCAGTCACGGCGCAGAGACGAGTAGGGGCGTCCTCTGAATGCGGTCCCTAACCGATTCGTGAGGTGATGGTTTGCTTCTATGATAAAAGGCCGAAAATGCTAAGATGCTCGTTCCCATTCATTTACTTCTGTCTTTTTGACGTTTTGCTATCTCATTTCAGACTCTCACGCATGGTTGCGGCACTTAATGGATGCCAAAGGTGGAGGACTTCTCGATCCAAGCGGCCACTTGCTGTGATTTTATTTTTTCTTCTGCTGCACCTATGGACGCCTCTTTCATGCTCCTCCTTACTCCGACTCTTTCTATATACGGACCCCCCATCACGGTCCCACTTTCTTATTTTTCAGTAATCGTGGAGGCTTCTGCGTGCTTGTCAGTCGATTTATCAGGCTTAAGTGATCATAGCCTATTCCCTCCCCGCAGCCGCTCTTTGTTTGCCCTGGTACTCCGCCCACCCCCGCAATGAAGCCACCAATGACCACGCCCAAGGTCCCCTCCATTGGGTGCCGGTGAAACCGTAGTCGGGATCTTCCCGGGGGCGCATACACTCCTTCTGCGAGCTGAACCAGTCATATACTGCGCCGAACGCCAGCTATATACCTGCCGCCCCACCAATCGCTTGATAATCATCACGAAATATTATGGAGCTGTCTTCAGGCCCGCACCCTTCCCTCACTGTCCCCATTTTTTCCCCTGCATCCACTCGAGAACATATGCCCCCTTCCTGCATCCAATACACTCACCCCCCCGCTACCCTTACTCACATTATCCTTGAATGCCCTGCGGATCCTCCCCTGTAGGGCCCGGAGCTCCTGACCACCAGGGAAGAATGAAAGACCTTGCTGCGCTCGACGGACCCGGTCAGGCAGAAGATCACCACTGATCGGGCCGCCCACGTCATGCAACTCCATGAACTCATGAACACGTAGTGCGGTGGGCTGGTGTGGGGACACAGGGACCTCGGTGCCCCATACCTCTTGGTCGAATAATGTTGTTTCCCCCTTTCTCTCCTTTTCAGAAAATACATATTCACCCTTCAGCCTCCTTGGCAGCTGTGGCCAGCACTGGCCAGCTGTGTCGGCAAGGTAATGGAGAGAATGATCCTTACACGGTTAGAATGGTACTTGGAATTTTACAACGTCTATCCAGAGGTAATGGCTGGTTTTCGACGTGGCCACTCGTCTATAGATAGCGTTATCGACCTGGTAACATGCATACAACACCAGAAACATCTAAAACGAAACACTGCGGCCCTATTCCTTGATGTGAAAGGTGGTACGACAATATAGATCATCATGCAATTCTGGACGCCTTAGAAGCTGTAGGGATTGGTGGACGCACCTTTCGCCGGATATGCAACTATTTGAATAGAAGATCTTTTTTATTTTGACCGAAGACGGACCAACGCCATCTAGCTATACCAGTCGTGGTGTACCGCAAGGCGGAGTACTCAGCCCTACCGTTTTCAACCTGGTGCTCGTTGGTCTCGCTGATTCGTTACCGCCAACCGTACAGCTCTCCGTATATGCAGACGACATTTGCATATGGGCTTCAGGCGTGACACGTGTACAAGTCCGCGCACGACTTCAGAAAGCCTCAACGGCTGTGTCAAGATACCTAAGGAGACAAGGCCTGGAGCTTCCCGCTGAGAAATGTGCACTCGTTGCTTTTACTCGCAAATCGATGGCCCCGTATGCTTTGCGGATTAATGACCAAACTATACAATATAGACGAACGCACCGATTTCTTGGCGTCATAATTGATAGAGACTTGCCTTGGAGCCCTCACATCTCGTACATGACAAAGCGTTTGGCCGCCATTGTGGACCTTCTTGCGTTTCTCGGCGGGAAGTCCTGGGGCGCAACAGTACCGTCAATGTTGCAACTATATAAAGCACTGTTTTTGGGCTTCCTGCGGTGCAGCTTACCTGTAATAGGAAATACTTGCACTACGAATATTCGCAAACTCCAGAGCGTGCAAGCCCAAGCACTCAGGACTTGTCTCGGTCTTCCCAAAACAACGCCGTCGATTGCGACAGTGGCCATAGCCAGAGACGCTCCTTTGACAGTCTACATTGATACAGATGTCCTGAGAGCGCACATCCGACACCTGACTCGGATTCCCTCACACCATCTTGCTTGCTTGCCAGCAAAAAGGCCACTTTCAACTTTTGCTAAAACTATTGTAAGATATCAGTCGTACTTGCCATCAGAATTTACGCCCGCTACACGATTGTCAGATCCATTGTGGTGTCTGCACCGGCCGCAAGTGCAACTGACAATGCCAGGAACCAGAAAGAAAGCTGGAGTGCCATTGGAAGCATTGAAACAAGCAACTTTGGAGCATATTGACAACGTGCACAGATTCCGGCAACATGTATACGCAGATGGTTCAGTAAAACTCAACAGCTCTGCTGCTGCAGTCATCATCCCGGCACAATCTGAGGAAATCAAATTAAGAACTCCATGTGTGACCACATCGACGGGTGCAGAAGTCGCGGCGCTCCGTGCTGCACTTGATTTCATTAAGCAGAAGCCACTGCAACAATGGACAGTCTTTAGTGACTCCAAGGCAGCCCTTCAGTGCATACGAAGCCCAATGCGCCACGGACCCAATGAACAACTGGCCTCAGAAATTCGGCACATATATCATCAAAGCTATGACAAGGGACACAACATAATCTTTCAGTGGCTTCCAGGACATTGTAACATCAGCGGGAATGACCACGCCGACGAAGCCGCCCGATCTGCAAATGAAAGTGGTCAACGAGTCTTCATTCCGCTTTCGCGAACAGACGCTGCGGCTGAGCTGCGATTGATGTCCCGTGAGTGTACTTTGACCCTGTGGGACTCAAATGTTTTCACCATGTGTCGGTTGCGTTTCTGGTCTCCGGACATACGGATGCACCTCCCGCCTGGATTACCACGACGTGAACAGACCATGCTCTACCGTCTGTGGCTAGGCGTTGCCTTTACAAACGCCTATGCTTTCCTCATAGGAATGGCCAACAGCACCACATGAGACACATGTAACATCGACGAGACGCTCGCACACATTATCTGTGTCTGCCCGCGACACAGTGCTGAGAGAGAAATGATGTGCAGAGTACTGGGCCAGTTGGACAATCGTCCAATTTCAGAACTAAAAGCTTTAGGCCAATGCTCCGAAAGAACATCCGCGTTGAAGGCCTTACTCGCGCTATTAAGGTTCTTGCGGTCTACGGGCCTTCACGACAGACTCTAAGAATGCCGCCCCCTACCGCTCTGTAGTGTACGCGCTTTGTTCGTGCTTGTCTCCCTTTCTTTCTATCTCCCCCTTCTACTCTGTTTCTCTTTTTATCACCCTTAATCCTTCACCCTGCACAGGGTAGCCAACCGGAACTACCTCTGGTTAACCTCCCTGCCTTTCTCTGCATTATTTTCTCTCTCTCTCTTGTCGACATGCACCCCGCCCTTTGCCCGTATAAATGCCCTCATAGTGGCGGCTACCCCTCCTTGCACTGCATGGAAATGTCCCCACACTCCAGCAACTCCCCCTATCACCAACCCCGCCTTCGAACAGAGAGAGGCTGTGCTGTCCAGCTCAGACCTTTGAGACGAGCAGCAGCTAGTGTGGCGAGCCCGGGAGGCAGCGGACTTGGACTGAGGGCTCCTCCCAGGAAAGCCAGACGGCATGCGCTCTCTCTTTGTTTTCTTTAGATTCTCAATAAACTTATTTTCTCCTCTTCTTGCAATCAGGAGTTTCTGTCATAATTTGATTTCTTTCTCTTCTAGCATTCGCTTGCACCCGAATTTTTTTCTCCTTCGGTTGCGGATTCAATTTTGCAGCAGTTGAGTGGCTTCTAGGGTTCTTGCTCTAAGATTACTATCATTTACTACCCTTGTATTCTTTCAACTTACCGGAAACCCTCTAAGAGTGGCCTTAGCTTGTAGTATAATGACGCTAAAGATCCCTTGAGTGAATTTCACTCGCAAAGGGAACCATGCACCGTTCCATTCGAGAATTTTTCCGACTTATTAGTAGAAAGTCAAGCTTTCGACAGCTTTGAGCATTTCTTTCATGAACAACTTTCCAGAAAAGTTAGACTGTACGCATTTGTAATTTTGCCGAACGGAAACTAGGAAACATTCCACGAACGCTGAGCTACAGATCAGTTGGACTCCCTTCATAGTAGCCCCTGGTGCTAGATTTCACTTCAGTGCGCTAAATATTGCTACACATGACAGCTTCATTGAAGGCAGTATCGTGTTCACGGCTTCTTCGACGAGTCGCGTACTGTTGGCACTAGAGAAATAATCATTTTTCCCCATCTCGCAATGCCTACGGGGAGTAAATGAATTGGGCATATGCTTTAAGACGGTGAACCAATTTTTGTTTTCCAAGAACATAACATCAGTGTGTATGTGTTTAGTAAATCTCGATTTATTTGATATGTCACTGTGAGGACCTTTTAGAAGACGCGATAAAGTTTCATTCTACCACGTTGAATTTCTTTCAGTGCTATTTCCAGTCCTTTTGGTAAGATGTTTCTCCTTACCTTTAGAATTTCAAACTTTTGTCCACATTGTATCGTAACCTGAGACTAAAGGCGTTAAATAGAACTGGAAATTGTCAATGCAATTTGCTGCCAGCATTAACCAAAAGTCTGCCTAAATTAACTCAAATTCTGAGGTTGCTTTACGTGCCAAACCACGAATGAGTAAAGGCACACCATAGTGGATGACTCCGAATTAATTTTCACCACCGGGAGCCCTTTAACGTACGCGAGCATTCTTGAATTTCGCTCCCATCGAAATGCGGCCGCCGAGGGCGGGATCAAACCCACGACGTTGAGCTCAGCAGCGCAACGCCATAGTCACGAGACTACCGCGCCAGGTAGTCGGCCTCAGTTATCTCGATTACAGTATAGATACTAAATTGTCCAGTAGCGCACCGATGCTGAAAAGAGAGTAACGGCAGCACCTCATTTTTATCGCGTCCTCTTCATTCTTAGCTCAGAAAGGCGGTAGATGCACTCCGTGACCCTGAAAGAGAAAACTAACAAATATTATCTCTGTGGCCTTCAAGGTTTTTCTTTCGTTTTAAAATTGTGGGGTGAGCGCGAGCGTGAGAAAGACGTCGCCTTTAAGGACATGCGCAGAATAGTGCCGTTATCATAATGGTGAACTTTTCTACTCGCTGGCGCATTTCAGCTGCAGCGGGACAACACCAAAATAAGTTAATCAAACGCGCTGAGGAACAGCGTAAATATCAATGAAAAAGGCGAAAGCACGTAGAATACATTACTAAATGCAGCATTGAATAAAATCGCTGGGCACGGGCTGACGAAAGAAAGAACTCTCGGCAGAAATTATTTGAAGAAAACAAGCTAGTTAAGTATATGCGTGCCTGTGAAAAATTTCACGAAGTGATTGCTACAACCCGCCGCGGTGGCTTAGCGGCTATGGTGTTGGACTGCTAAGCATGAGGTCGCGGGATTAAATCTTGCCCGCGGTGACCGCATTTTTGATTAGGGCGAAATGCAAAAACGCCCGCGCCCCGTACATTGGGGGCAGGGTAAAGGTTCTCTGGTGGTAAAAATTATTCCGGGATCCCCCACAACGGCGTGATTCATAATTAAATCTTGGTTTTGGATCGTGAAACCCAAGCATTCATTTATTCGTGCTTCCTACGGAGCTGTAATTGAGGTTTTTCTTACTTTTACCTTACGTTTTCAAGCAGATGATTTTCACATCAAAAAGAGATGATACGCTTCGTACTGTGGCAAAAAATGCGCGACGAGACCAATTGAACTGAATTAATGAAGGCCCGCTACAAGGCGAGCACCGTATCTTGAAGAACGGAAACATCTGTCACGTTGTCTTCGAGGTAGCGCGATTTTCGAAAGACGTGAACGAATTGCGGCGGTATATCACTCAGAGAGGTCTTCGTGATGTTTCGGAGAGAAAAAAAAGTCCACATGATGACAACGCACCAACAGTCAGATAGCCACGCGAATAATACGCACAAAACGCCAAGACACTGGAACGTGTGAGAAAGCAGAATTAGCACTGTTCCACTTAAATAAAGAATAAGGGATATAAATAAAATATTCAAAAGCGAACTCGCAAAAGTGGCTATCTTCCACAAACACGCTTGCCATCATGTAGGAAAGACTCGACATAAAGCTCGCACGCGCACTCTTATCGCGTCTCCTCCAGGCGCACATATCATTAGGGTGAGGAAAGAAAAATGGCACTGGCTTTTCGACGGCCGTGACATCCTTACACTCCTTCCGCGCCTCTTATAGGCAAGTCCAGCGGACTCATGTGCAAATTGCTTAGTAATTCCTGTTTTTTTTTTTCACCAGTCTCTGCTATCCTCTGAAGATATTTATCAGTACAGCAACCTCCAGAGTTTTTGGTAAAGCGATTAAGCCTGGTAGCTGAGCATCAAACGGTGTTCAAAAGGACAAATCCATATCATCTCAAACAATAACCGCAAATACACTCCTAAAGCCATATTGGAATGATCGTTTGAAAGCACTTGAGCAGTGCCTAAAATGATACCAAAAACAACAACTAAGCATTACTGCAAGAGCGACACCATCAAATGAATTTCGCTATTCCCGGAATTATAAATAAGGACCGGCTCTGAAGCAACCAACGCTCCTATGACTGCACCAAACATATCGTGACCGCACATATATACGGTTCGACCTCAACTACCTGCTCAACGGCCACATTCGTCATTCCAGCTAAGTAGGTTACAGTTATATTCCAACTGTCACACATGACTAAATCTGCGTCGACAGAACTTGAAGCCCGCCATGCGGCTATGACCTACGTAACCGAAGAACCGGCACAGAAATGGGTCATATTTTGTGACTGTAAAGCAGCTCTTCGGAGCATCAACGCTGCCTTACATCACAGAGCTTATGAGCAGATGATATCCCACATCAGAAAAGTGCACTATCATGCTCTGAAAGCAGGGCACAGCATAATCCTTCAGCGGTTTTTTGCTCACTGTGGCATCGTCGGCAACGACTCTGTGGACAGCGCTGCCCGGTCTGCCCAAGAAGGCACCCAGACGCGTCCAATACCTTTGGAAAAGACGGGCACTGCTAGGGAACTTCGCCTGCTTGCACGCAAAAAGTAACAAGCTCTCTGGAGTTCAAGTGCTTTGAATTGCCGATTACATAACCTAGACTCCTTGCTACGGCTGCGACTGCCATCTAGCCTTTCGCGTGACGAATCAACCTTGCTCTGCCGCTTATGACTGGGAGTGGCGTTCACGAACGCTTAGTCTTCTCGTATAAAAATGGCTGAGCGTTCCATGTGCAACTTCTGTAGTTGCCAGGAAACACATTGTATTGTGTTGAAACCTATTCTGTAAGCATCTATTGTGTACCTGTCCTTGCTACGACGTACAACGCCTCTATCTGAGGACATCTTTAAACCGACTGGACTCGAAGCCGTCCTCCGAATCAAAGATACTTGGATCGCGGCTACACCCGTAGCTGGCACAAAAAGCGAGTTGTGCACTAGTACACTACTTGAAGTGCACCGGTATATCAGACTGCTTACAGTGTCCCTGCGCATCATCCCCCGTACACCAAGTGTTAATTCTCTTCATCTTTTCCTCTATCTATTCCACTTTCCATTACGCTCATTGTAGGGTAGCAGACCGGGTTCTCGTCTGGTTGACCTCCCTGCCCTTTCCGATTCTAGCTCTCTCTGTCTCTCTCTGATTGTTCTCACATCTTCGAGGTAGATATGCTTTAAACTGAATGCTGACGGCTATTTCGAGAAAAATCGCTGCTTCTGTAGATTCATTCACAGTTGTCGAACCATCAGTGTAAATCTGGAGATGACCCTTGTATATATCGTGCAGCAGGAGGAGAGATAGCTGCTTGAGAGCTGGCGACAAAAGTCCTGATTTCGTTCGAATTCTCGATAATGATAGTCGAACTTGTGGGCCAGCCAAACACCAAGGAGGTGTCAGGAGCCTCTCGGCAAGCGCATAATCTTTATGGACGCAGTCACAGTACGCCGATATCTGCTGGCAAAGAGAGGCACTTGGCCAGTTTTGCCGCAGCGCGGCAAGGTGGTGGAAAGGGGCGCGTGCAACGTTCCTGATGCGTGCTCTGACCACTTCAAATGTCATATGAGTTGTGACGGGGTAATCTTGAGCTATCGCAATGTAGCGCGGCCATCCAAGTCAAACACTGAGGGACTTAGGCTGTGAACTCTCGATTGCGTGGATGTTATTTCTGCGGATAGTGTTCAGTACAGTTAAGCTGTGCCTCAGATATCTGAGAAGTAGCGTTCTGTAGAGTTGTAACATCGCGTGTACTGACGTACCCCACGTTTTCCCTCAAAGAAATTTGAAAAGGTGTAAAATGACCATGAGACATTTCTTCAGGTAGGCCAGATGGGGACTCCAGCTGAGGTCTCGATCAATAATGAGCCATAAGAATGTGTGCGTCCTGGCGTAACATAGATTTTCCCCGTTGATAAAATGGCGAAGGGCGTCATGGGCTTCCGCGCAAACACAACCAGCGCACATTTCTCAGGTGAAATATGGAGACCCTTTCGCCAAGATACACCTATATTGAAGTCGCGCCGTTTTGAAGCCTCGCGCGCACCTAAGGATGTGTTGCACCTTTTCCACACGCAGATGTCATCGGCTTACATTGATATCTCGACAGTATTTGGTATGCGTTCCACGGTACCAACAAGAACAAGATTGAATAGTGTGGGGCTCAAGGCGCAACTTTGGAAAACACGACGGTGTGTGTAGTGCTGAGAGGTTGGGCGGTCATCGGTCTGCATATAAAAAGTCCTCATGGGTAAGTAATTGCGGGTCCACCGGTACACTCGGCCATCAAGACCAACCGATTCAAGAGCATCAAGTATAACGCCATGAGTAACATTGTCACAAGGTCATTTTACGTCCAGAAATATGGCGGTCGACAGATAACCGTTTCCATCTCTTTTGATGTTGGAGGTGAGTGACCAGATCCATGACAGTATCAATGGAGAAGCGGAGATGTTGAAAATCAGCCATAGCGTTTGGATAAACTTTGTAGCGTTTCAAGTACCACTACAATTCGGCAAGGATCATGCATTCATCAGCTTCCCTACACGACTAGCCATCGCGATTGGCCGGTATGACGTGAGCTCTAGTGGTGGCGTGCCAGGTTTAAGAAAAAGGTTTAAATTTCTTGCCTAAAACTGTCTATTACCTGCACCAAATTAAAAAAAAAATGCGCAGCCACAGGTAAGATACGGACACTTATTTGAATAATTAAAATGAGTCACTCAGCTTAACCAAATACTGCTTTCGACACGCGGGAAATTATAGTACATTGTGGGATATTTTTTTTTCTCAAGGCAGCTCTAACCCGACTCTAAATTCCATGACTCAGAGCGCAAGTCCTGAAGAAAGGGCGGGGGGGGGGGGGGGGGGGGCTACTCGGTTAGTGCCTTTCGCACTGAATCTGGTACGCAGTAATGTGTTAGAATCCGCTGAACCGAAAAGGAGAGATTGTCAAGTCTAATGTGCAGCGCCTTAGAGAGATCATTTCAATGCGCACTGTACCCAAGGATGTCACAAAGAGATACCAGAGGGTCTTCTCGCCCTTGAAGGTTGCCGCATACATGCATCTAGGTCATTGCAAAGCGGAATGAACAGACATACAGGAATGCTATATTGAGGCACCGATGATACAGAGATTTCGTTACCATATAAAAAAAGAACTAATTGTAAAGGAAGCCGCCTTTCTACTTCTAACTAGACTCAAATGTCACGCCGGTAGGTGTCTACGGTATGATGGCTCGACCACCTATTATAATACTGCAGGTATTATAATAGGTGGTCCTGGTCACTGGTAATACTGGTCCTGGTAATACTGCAGGTCACTATTATAATAGTGACCTGCAGTATTATAATAGGTGGTCGAGCCATCATACCGTAGACACCTACCGGCGTGACATTGGCGTTACCCTGGTGAGCAGGACTCGCTTCTATGACAACGACTAAGAAGAATCAGCACGCGGAACAATCCCAGGATTCAGCACGTACGCTGCCATGACCGGTGAAGGCAGGCAATGGCAGTTACGAAAGTAGCAAAGCATGGTGCCTAGAACAGATTGAAAGGGACGACGTATATACGTATAGTAGAACTGTGTATCGTGCTCACATTGCTAGGAGACGCATAATTTTCGTCCGAGCACGCTGATTCTCATGTTGTCCTAACACTGCACGTGGTAGCCATCAGGGAGCCATTAGGTGGTAATTGAATCTGGAAAAGAATTTGCTGCTGTTCAAACTTAGTCTCATAATACCCCTCCTTCTCGCCAACTCTTTCCAGCGATAGCCATTACCAGGCAGTTTCTTCATGGAAAAGGGCACTAGTTCAGAAGGAACTCAGGATGAACCATTCTGATTAAAAAAGAGACACAGTTCATGAAAACTTGTTCGCAAACCAGTGACCATTATTGTCGATGCAACTTAATAGTAACTTAATGGAAAGTTATTTGCCCTAATAAATAAAAGAAGAAGTTCAAAGCGTGTACTTGCCGCACCAAGTATATTGAGGTAGCGTTTGTGGTTTGATTGCGTAATTCCACAGAGACCAGAGCCGTCGACTAGCACATCTGCAGCAAGCAGTAAGGTTGCTATGCATACGTGCCGACTTGTGAAATGGGAGTTGCCACCAGTACACAATGCGCCGGCGTGGAAGGTCAATGCTCTCCTTCTATTCAGCCGCCACAGCCTTCTCCAGCAGCCGCTGCAGGTTGACAGGGCGGAGACAGAAGACGAGGGTTGTCGTTCGCAAGCACTCCACTGCAGCATTTAAACTTCCACACATCCCAACGCTCTCGCGCGACTACGCGCGCATCTTAAAGAGCTATAATAATTGGCACTCGGCGACTAACGTGTCCTGCGACTCGGTGAGGGGGACACACGTGATCTTCGCACTGGAAGCTCCGTATCAGCAGTAAAAGTCAGCGGTGAAAGTCACCACAAAAAATGGGCGAAAGCGCCAAAGAAATCTAATAGCTTTAAGAGATCTGCAGGCCGGTTGTCGGGAGGGCTTAAATCAAAATCCTTGGCAGGCTAATGCGACCGTTGGCCAGACCAATGATGATTCCGGAGTCTTGTCTCAGTTTTCGAAGACGCAACTTAAGTGCGCCTGCCAAGAGACAGCGCAGCCTTTTAACTGTTATACGCACCATGTATGCATCTGAAGGCGTGGCAGCTTCATTTTCTTCACGCCATTGTGCTTCAACCACTAAATATAGCAAAATCTTATAACTTCGCTTAGCTTTAGTGTGTACCGGGTGTTTCAGTGAACACTCTCGATTTTTTTAAAAAAGTGCCTGTGGCAGATAGCGCAATTCCAGTTCATGGGCTGGTCTACTCGAAGAGGGGCACATTACTTACACGAAAAATTGAAATTCCCAGTCGGCTAATTAACAAATGATTACTAGTAAAATTTTAGCTAATTATCTTGTGGCAAATATTGCAACATGCAATTTCTAGCCGGGGATTTCGCAGGGCGGATCAACTTGCAACGAATTCTGAGGATGATACCAGTTTCGAGATATTAATTTCCGGACTTTCCGGAAGAATGCGTTGGCGTTCCAGTTACTTTGGTGCTTCAATGCATAAAACGACATTTTCTTAACAAAGCAAGTGCAACCACAGTGCACATTTACTGCAAGTTTGACGGCGTATATATTTAAGTGGTTTTATCCACACAATTATTTTCAAGTGGATATGCTTTCCAGTCTCACCCGCTAGAGTTTGTAAATTGCAATATGCGCCAGAAGGTAAATAATAAAATTTATTTAGTCCATTTTTGCCAACGTGTTGAACATGCGTAATATTTTTTTTGTAAGTAATGTCTGCCTCTTCAAGTAGACCAGCTCATGTACTAGAATTGTGCTATCTGCCACAGGCAATCTTAAAACATTTTTGAAAGTGTTCGCCCAAACACGCTGTATATATTGCGCACGGCGGTACGTCTGTAAGGCTTAGCATGTCTTTTTTTTTATTTTATATATTTTAGAGCGCAGTTATTGGGCGCCGGTTCCTGCGGCGAGCGTTGGAATCAGTGTTGGCCCTCCTAACCAAGCGAACAAGCACAGCGATGGATGAAACCCAACGTGGAGCGCAGCGGGAGATGAAAGACGGCGACAGCGAAGAGAACGAACGTGAGGAGGAAAGCGGAGGAGGAGGATGGAGCGGAACCATGAGGCGGTAAGTGGAAGAAGAGCCTATGGCGAAAGCGTTACAAGGAAAGCGTAATGCACCCCAAGACGGGCTTTGCAGTGACTATGGCTACGAGATGACGCCAGAGTAGCGTGCGTCGTCCGTATGAAAGCGGTACCGTGCATGAGCGTAGGTCTGTTTGAGGCGCCTGCTGTAAATCGCGCCCACCTGTCACCCACGCGCCACCCACGTGCTGCCTCTCGCGATCTCCCGATTAGCGGGGTAGTAGCGCCACACCTCGCTCCGTTTGAAACGTGCCGCATTAGACGGAATGTCCATAGGAGCCAATATATCGCGAATTGAAAATACGTATAAACCTGCGCTCAAATTTTGCATTAAGGTTCTATCGTAATTGTCGGTGAATTTTTCAGCGTAACATTGTGCTTGACCAAATATATAGCTGGATGTGACAATGCCCTTTTGACGAAAATGAGCACCAAGATAGCTTGTTTTTGTTTGGTAAAGTATGTTCTAGGCAATTTTGTCCTGTTGCTTTCTTCCGAGAGAATACAGAAACAACAATCGTCAACAAGTATTATTGTTATTAAGTTCTATGTTACACATGCTATCACGCTAATAGCAGCGTAATAGCTAGCCTGTTGTATACGTCAATGTTGTTATCCTTCGCTCTTTATCCCAAATTTTATTTGTTATGTTGACTCCACTTTCAATTGTTACAACTTCAGTGATCTGTAATAACAACTTCAGCTCTAAAGTAGATTTCTCTCGTTGTAAAAAACAACATGAAATTTCATTGGGACTCCTGACAAAATGTTGCCACGCACATTCTACGAGATTTTCAGAAAGTTCCTCAAAAAGTCGCAAGGTTTCTGCGGCTGAAGTGGCTTCAGTTGCCGATTGCATAAACTAGACCCCATTCTACGGCTATAACTGCCATTTAGCCTTCCCGTGGCGAAACAACCCTGCTGTGCCGCTTGTGGCTGGGATTGTCGTTCACAAACGGCTACTCCTATCGTATCGGAATGGCCGAGAGCCCGATGTGCGACTCCTGTAGGTGCGAGGAAACCGTCGAGAGCCTATTGTGTACCTGCCCTCGCTACGACGTACGACGCTTCTCTCTGAAGAGAACTCCACATAGATTGGACTCAAGACCGTTATCTGAGTCAAAGATACTCGGACTGTGGCCACATCCCTCACTGACACGAAAAGCGATTCGTGCACTTGTACACTACTTGAAGTGCAGCGGCTTAAAGAACCGTTTATAGTGTCCCTGTGCATCCTCCCACACACACTCAGTGCTCACTCTGTCACTCTGTTCCTCTTTCTATTCCACTTTCCCCACGCCCAGTGTAGTGTAGCAAACCGGCTGATCATCTGGTTGACCTCCCTGCCTTTCGTGTCCTTGCTCTTTCTCTCTCTCTCTCTCTCTCTCTCTCTCTCTCTCTCAGAAAGTTCCCGCAACTTATACCAAATGAGAAGGCCGAGTCGGGAAACAGCTATGCCTGCACAAAGGCAGGCAAAGCATCATCATAACCTAAAGCTCAGACCTAGCAACGTGCAAGTCAGTGCGCTAAAGCGCACATTCTCTTATACTCTGTCATTTATTACCGGAAAGCGTCACCACAGTCGATGCTAGAGCCACTGTTACTCCGATTTTGATAGCTTTCGGGCTCCGTTGAGAAATGCCAGCGGCGTTGTTCACTCCAAGAAAACGCCCGGTCTCTAGCGGTTGCCGCTGCTTGATATTGTGCACTAAAATCTACTACATGAAGGCGCCACATCCACTACAGGCCTCTGGCGTGGAAGAGGGGATAAAGAAAACAGGGATGAAAAGTGGTCTTCGGGGTGGCCGATCGGAAGCAGAGTGACTCTCGTGGCTATTTAAACTCATTTTCCAGGCAATGCTATTCCTGCACTCTGCTCGCTGCGCCGAAACTGCTGACGCACCCCCCCCCCCCCCCCTTCCTTTGCAATCTGTAACCGATGCGGGAGCCCCGTGGCCTACGTTTCAGCGGCGCACGAAGGCACTTTCAGTGATGTGAGCCGCTTACTCCTGCTGAGCAGCAGCAGCCAGTGTTCTTGAGCGAACAGAGAGCCGTGTGACCAAGCTGTCGGGTTGAAGTGAGAGGAATGTTGCGCAGTGCTGTTTAGCCCTATTTAAATCATTTTCTCTCTTTGGCTCCTGTGTATGCCTCGTGGCGCTATTTTAAAAAGGTTATCGTCGTTCACCTAGTTATTACAATATTTTCAAGGCTAGGTCCGCGTGCTGGTAGAAACACCTATATTACCATCTCCGTTTCCCGGTCTGTTCACGTCCACTCAAGCAGAACGTAGCAACATTGGTCTGGAGTCATAATACATATTTCGCAGACGCGTTATATGCAAATTTATTAATTAAATTATGGGGTTTTACGTGCGAAAACCACTTTCTGATTATGAGGCACGCCGTAGTGGAGGACTCAGGAAATTCCAACCACCTGAGGTTCTTTTAACGTGCACCTAAATCTAAGTACACGAGTATTTTCGTATTTCGCCCCCACCGAAATGCGGCCGCCGTGGCCGGGATTCGATCCCGCGACCTCGTGCTCAGAAGTCCAGCACCATAGCCACTGAGCAACGACGGCGGGTTGCACGTCCTTTGCAACAGGTAGAGTTTAAGGCAGCTTACAGTTTCTATTATTTCAGATAAGTGGCTCTTCAGTAAGTCAGATCTAAATTGCTTCACCCGCTACACTTCTTCCTGTTCTACGGCAAAAGTAAATAATATTTAAAGCGTAAAAATTACGATAAGTTTTATTATGTCTATTTCTTCCTACCTTCGGGCAGTAGATTTGTGAGGCATGTTTGAGTGAATAGACACGGTGTCCTAGGACAGGTTTGCTGCCCTGTCATTACACGCTGGAACCAGTTTCGGCCTCTCGCCGCACACGACAGGCCTGCCTCATTGAATCTCTTGGTCCACTTGGTTCGTTCTCCTGACCTCTCTCTATCTGTCTTGCCAAAAGACGCCCCGGCCTGCATTGAAACCCAACGAGAATCCATCGCCACTGCCTGCCGCACAGTTGGGCACACAAAAACCTGATAAAACAGTGAACCGAAAGCCAAGGCACCCGACGTCTGACAAATGGACGCGCCTTCTCTTACGCGAGTAGCTTCTATCAGCACGACGTCGTCGTCCTTGGCAGGCTACGATGAAGCCTGGATACTTTATGCTTTGCTTATCCCTCCACCTCCGCCTTTCCCAAGTGTACCGGCACATCCCTTCCTTCCGTTAATGTCCCTATATGTAGAGGAATTTCCTACAACGGCAACATTGTCTGCGACGCGAGCGACCCCAATGTGGCGCAAAGTCTGTTGCGCGGATGATGAATTCAGCGTGGTGGGAGGTCAACACAATGGCTACTGGGAACGTTTCCGCCAATACAACACGTCCTAGCCTGGCCGGATTTGACTAAGTAGGTGGAACGGCGCCTTACGCACGAAACTTTTGTTGTCCACGGCAGGCTCACTGCTTCTGTGTTTTGTTATTTTATACTTGAAAAATAAAAACAGGGGGCCGCTCTTTCTGGCGCACTTTTTTGTGCGTTTTCAACTACAGTAAGATGGAATCTTTAAAGCTCATTCACACTGGTGACTGACAGTAGTTGCGCGACCAAGTTGGTCGCAAAGCGACTAGTAGCAAATAGTAGCAAATGGTCGCTTTTCTCGAAAAGCGACTATTCTGGTTCAGTCGTTATTCAGTCGCGCGACCATGGTCGCAAAACTGCTAAACCAATCAGCGACGCGTCGAAAGTTATGTTATAATGCCTTTTGATCCGGCCTCAGCCTTCGTCGCACCAAATACATAGTCAAAGCCACCATGGCAGACTATACAGGAATGTAATTGAGGTCTTGCCTAGTGATGCCGGGGCACAGCAGTTCCAGCAACGTGTCGAATGTACAAGGTAGCATTCGCAGGAAGCTGAACAGCAGCAAAAGAATGCACAGGAATTATGCACAGATCCCCACGCAACGCGTACTAGAAAAACAACTTAATCTCGCTAATTCACCTCGTCATGCACGCGGAGTTCGGGCAGGAGGCGGCTATAGCGTTCATTCGCGAATGGAAGCACGGGCGAACGCACTAGCGTCGCTTTTTCTTCGGAAGCTTTTCCGCTGCCACAAGTGACACCACTGACAACACATCAGCACAGTGACGATGTCTTCGTCTTCACTCGAATCAAAATTGATGGCTGTTGCCGGAACGCGAAACGAACGAAATGCGCGTGAACTGCGTAGATCCCTGAGGTTCTTGCTCGAAACGATAATCTCCGGGAATGCGAGTTGCAGGACGTGCTCAGCCGGACTTGCCGGTGTTCGCATTGTCGTCTTGAGTCAATGTTTGGTCGCCAATCGTAAATGGTCACGTAACCTCCTCAATTCGCCGGTGTGATTGATCCTCTAGACGAATTCGCGACCCAATCCTGAAGAACGTTGTTCTGCACACACGCTTACTTTTTTGGACAAGATGCTCGGCTAAAATAGAAAGCAGTATTAAAGAGCACCTGATACGAGTATTTCCAAGTGTAAATAGGAATAGCATCTGGGGAGCAGACAGAGCTAACTCAAGAGGCGAATGAAAATATATTATTTTCATTTCAATCAAAGAAAGAGAAAAGGAAATAGGTGCGTTGGGCTTGGAGGTGCTCTTCCACCGACATTTGGTTGATCAGCACCATGTCGGTGTCATTCTCAGCCTGCGCTACGGACGACCCATCGTGAGGATGCAGTGGTGTCTCCGTCTTGCCCAGAACTATCAGAATATCTTTCCCCGAATTACCGATATCGATTCTGACGCACTGCTGAGTGAGTTACAATGCCGAATACAGCAGAAATTTTTGAGCTCGACAGAGATTTTATTTCCTTGCTCTGTTGCATATATGGTTTGAATTGGGCTTACATTCAGTTCCTTGAGAAGGCATAATTATTTGCCGCCTTATCCAATCTATCGTGAGCAGGAGAAAAAGTCCAGGAATAGATGTTGGGTAAGCTTACCCTTACAATGGGGGATGAATCACAATGGCTTCAGAAGCTCTGATTCATTGCCCACGCAAGGTTTATAGATAAGGTAAAGTAATGCCTTGATGAAAGCGTTCAGAAAACACGTTCTGTTGCCAATTTATTCTTGCGTCGCCCTTCAAAGCCCGCATACTCAACCATTGCTGGAGCACTGCATTGTAAAAAAACGGATTGTGCCGGGTAAGATTTTAAAAAACGCTCTGCCTTTGGAATTAAAACAGCAGTAGAACACATATTCAGAATGTAAGCAATCATTTAAAGCATTTGACAAGGTATCACATAACAAATGATTCCGTAAATTAGGGTATTATATAAAAAATGAACAGATACTTACATGGATCAGAGCCTATCTTACTAACAGACACCAATTTGTCACATTAAACAATACTTCTTCTAACAATAGAGAGGTTGCGTCTGGAGTCCCCCAGGGATCCGTTTTGGGACTACTTTTATTTCTATTATTTATAAATGACATAGTCGCAGAACTTCCAGTTTCCGTGAAACTTTACACAGATGACTGTATTTTGTATGAAAAGATATCTTCTGTTGATGATCAGGTGCGTCTAAATGATGACCTGGTAAAGGTCACTGCTTGGTGCGAACAATGGCAAATGTCTACTAATTTTGAAAAAAACTGTTTTTAGGAGAATCACACATTAGAAAGAATTTCAATTTGAATATTATGTTGACAACGTATCTCTATCAGAGGTAAGAGAGTACAAATATTCGGGCCTATGGATAACCAATGAGCTTTCCTGAAAGAAGCACATAGATACTGTTGTTGCAAATTCTTTGCGTAAACTGTTTTTCTTGAGGCGCTCACTGAAATCATCTATGTCTAGTGTTCGTTTGCTGGCGTACAATTCCTACATGCGTCCGTTGTCGGAATATGCCGTAATTATTTGGGGCCCATTCACTTTAACCACTATTTATAAACTGGAACGTGTACAGCATAAGGTAGTTAGGTTCGTTTTTAATTCATAGGGCCGTGCGTCTGTTGGTGAGCTCGTAAGGCGCAGTGGATTACCCCCGGTGACTGTGCGCAACCGTATCTGTCGATTAAAGTTCCTCTTTCAATTTGTGAGCGGCCATTACAAGGTTAACACTTCCAAGTTCTTTACTTACTCATCAGGTTATAACACGAGACGAAGGCCTGCTTTATCAATAACCCCCATGAACGCACGGAATAACGGCTTCAAATATTCTTTTTTTCCTAGGACAATAACAGACTGGAATAATCTTAATTCTGATATTGTTACCCAGAATTCCTTATCAATGTTTGAAAAATGCTTGCAAATGTTATGAATTTGTGTCCGTTATTTGCTTGTATATTTTTTCTTGTATGTTATGTATTCTTCGCCAATGTCTGAAAATGCCTGCATATGTGATGAATTTTGTATGTGTTTACATGCTTGCATATTTCCATGTATACCCACCTTGCTATGATTTGATTTCAGATCGCAGTACCTATAAATAAAATAAATAAATCACAGAATGCAAGCCGAGTAGGTGCAAGTAGGTGTTCTATTTCATAAAACACACTGTTAAAAATACAGCTTTCAATCACTATTGAAAAATGCGCCGTCATACGTTTTACCTCGCCTCGATCATGCGCTGAAAGATGATGTAGAATAATACATGACTACACTTTATTCCGACTTCTTTCTCTCAAGAACAAGCGATGGTTGAAGCCACCTGTCCTTCTACGTTGTGTTTCTTACTAATGCCGCCCCCCCCCCCCCCCCCTTTGAAATTGTGCTAGACAATTTGTTCCTCTACGACTAATCATCTTCCACGTGCGTTTGTTTTACAATTTGTTATGTCTTACTATATAACGAGTACTATTGCATTTCCCTGCGTAGTTCATTTTTATTTATTCAGAAGCCTTCTCCTTTAATTTTTTATAATGGGCTTCTGTCTGCTCCCCTCTTTATTGTTTTAAAGCCCTTACGGCATAAAAAATTATTTAACTGAAAAAGGAGCGGCAGCTGCTGCACGGCAATCAACATAACCCGATGCTGCACTATGTACGCTTAGTTAGAGAGCACTTAAGCATGCAGATATTGCTCGTGTAGGGACAAGGACGGGACGGAAATGAGAAGACATCAAATACAGCTACTCTGTAGCTGTATGTAGCCAGGCGCATACGCGATCAAGAATACTTTAGGTCATCGCCGACAACGACCAGGGTGCGGAAACACCTCTGGAATCGTAGACCTTGGTCGCCTTCGGCAGTCAAAATAAAGAAAGACCATGTTCTGCGTGTTACAGAAAGCTAGAACATCAGCCGAGTTCCATACTTCTCTTTCTGTTTACCCAATCACCGTTGCATTAAAAGGAACCACACCGCTCCCACCATAGCGTCCCTTGTCAACAGCGCTGCGGTTTCCTATGTATGCCTGGCACCCATTGCGTTCAGTTGTGAGCAGCGGCGTTCGTTAAATGCTCGTGTTGCTGAAATGTTGGATCAATGAAGACTACCAGAAACAGTCTTTGGGGCAATTAGGTATTTAAATTATAGGCACCACAGTAAGAGACAAATACATGTGAGGCGCTATTCTTGCGCCATTAATACTGACTCGGTGGCATGTGGATGATAACCGTGAATATCTTCTGGTTGAAGATAACACACACAGCCGAAGTGAGAGGCGTTCGCCCATTCAGTCGTTTGCAATGGACTACCAACGACGAAAAGCAAAAATCAAGTACCGATGAGATATAACGTCACAGTGTAGATGGGGTTAAATGGCGGGAATACAGCATAGTATTTATGACATGGTAACTTAGAACCGAAGGCGAGACGTTGGATTACGGAAACGAGTTAGGGGACGCTTTTTGGCCAGAGCAATCTTAAACCGCGTCAAGCTTCTCAGTATTTTAGCATGCTCAGGATTTGTCTCGCAGACTAAAACCATAACTCATTCTTGATACAGGTGGGCACTAATTGTGACGGTAGGCAAACTGGTCGCTCATAGTTACAGCAGTCCTGCTTCAAAGAAAATATTGCAATGGCAAAAGCAAAAAGAAATCATCTGAAAAAAGCGATGATTGCTGGCATTATACGAATAAGAATAAGAAGGCGTTGGATAATTTAGAAATCAACTTCGACTATAATGTTTTCCTTTTTAAAGAGTGAAGATATGCAGGAACGATTATGTGTCTCTCTGCACAACTTCTTTGCAGCTCTAATAGATGAAAATTGTGACAGGCGTAGATAGACAGAACCATTTGCGCGAAACACCGTCGCGGGAATTACTTGTGAAAATGCAAGTTACATTCAGCCTCAAATACAAATTTTGGGACTGCTTCAAGTTTCTTGATGTCGAAATAAAAAGAACAAGAACACCAATCAAAATGAATGGCTGCAGACGACGTCCGAACCTAAAATTTGAACAGAAAGAACTTTACACCACTGACGCATAGTGACACACTGACACGGGCGTAAATGAAAATTCTAAGTTAAAAGGAAAAAAGAAAATTTGCGTTTATAGCTTCTATGAGCGGAGCCGAAGCACTAAAATGTCACATCTCACGCCTGTCTAATCAGATAGCTCGGTGACTTCAAGTAGGCTGCCGACAAAGCTGCCTGTGAGGCACATGATGCATTTGATATTACCTCGATACCATTGTCGAGAGCAGATGCAGCGCGGCATCTCAGCGGGCTTGACTGTATTATTACTCTAAGGAAATGGACCACACCAGAGTTCACCGACCGGCACCTATAAACCATGGACCCGCATATGACATTGCAACTTTTATCTGGTTTTACCTGACAGGAAGAAACACTACTGTGCCGCTTGCGAGCAGGTGTTTTTTTTTCACAAACGCCTACTCATTCCTGAGTGGAATGGCGGACAGTCCCAATGGCAGCTTATGTGGTGTCGAAGAAGCGACCAAACACACACTGTGTGACTGCCCTACATACGAAGACCAGAGGAACGCCCTTTGTACAGCTGTGGAGCATTTGGACAACCGTCCTTTCACAGAGGAAGTCTTGGCCCTGTGGCCTCGTGCGTCTGCTATGTGCAAGGGTATAGGAAGGCTTTCGTGCATTTCCTGAAATGCACCAGCCTGTATGACCGCCTGTTGCTGACTCAGTGGTGCACGCTTGTGTGCGTAACAATAGAGCCTGCGACCTTCTTTCTTCCTTCTCTTCTTTCAATCCCCTTTCCCGCTTCCCCAGTGCAGGGTAGCCTACCGGGCTAAGCCTGGTTAAGCTCCCTACTTTTTCCTTATGACTTATCTTTCTCTCTTTGCATATGTAGCCTCACAATCATGCATGTAGCTGAAGGGGCTCTATTCGTTTTGTCAGTCAGACGTTTTCTAAAAAAAAAAGAGTGGAAAATTATAAACAACTTTTGTGGATATTAGCAAGCTTTGCACAGAACTGCATGAAAATGATATTAGTAAGTTTTTGCGTAATGCTAAACCACATAGCCGCAGTTCCAAAAGCACCGTCTTGAAAAGAGTCACTGAATATAAATAAGCTGGACATAAAACATTGCTCGCCGTAAAGCGCCACGCAGGTCGTGCCCGGGCGATTTCCACCACATTAGATGTACTTAAAAATTTACGACGAAGCCAACGCAGTATTTTTTTTTCTACTCCGGCAATAGTTGGTCATGTCCTTCTCTCAATCACTCACTACTTCACCTGTCAGCGTGGCATATTGATTCACGTTACTCCATCTGTCACGGCCAGTTTCTCAAATTTTGAATCGATCAATGTCCAACCTTAAGCCCACTGGAAGTAGATATGATACAGGCCAGCATAATCGCTGGTTAGTGCCTCGATCACGCACTAAGTATTGCGACCACATGCTATGCAATGTTATTCCTAGATGTTAAATTATCTAATTGTCATATGGATGAACATAGAAAATATGACTTCAACACATGTTATAGCATGATTTTCATGATCTTAGTGCTAATTTATAGTAGTCATTCAATATAAGTGTGATTTATCCAATTGTGTAACAGTAATTCAATTTTATGTGTTTTCAGCATACGTGTATATTTTACTTTCTATTTTTTATAGGTTCAGCAATAACTGTTGTATGCGGTTGCACTTTGTTTTGCAATGATTCTCAATTACTGTTGTTGTAGTAATAATGCAATCTCATGTTCGATATCTTATGTTTACTATTAGATGTCACTGCTTTGCGGCCCTTTTGTAAGCTAGTCAAGCTAGTCAAGGGAGCTAGTCAAGCTGCTTTTGTGCAGATTTTACTCCACCCATCCCTTCATGTACAACACATGATAATAAAGATTCAATTCAAATAAATGTGTATCAGTGAAGGTCATTGCATGTGCCACCGTGATTTGTTGGGAAAACTGTACCACGCAAACATCGTATTGCCATAAACATTTCTTGCACAAGTGCCCTGCGTGATCAGTCGCCGTGTTCCTCAGTCTCTGTTTATAATTGTTCGGAAATCCTCGCCTGAGCACTGCTAGTGAACATATCAATCGCATCGCCGTGCGAGCGTCAGACCATCGGAGGGACCACATAGGCCAGAAGTGTCCAACTGGCAAGAAGCCTAGCTAAAAACATAGTTCTGAATATTATAGGCTGCTCTACGGTGTCACTGATTGATTGATTGATTGATTGATTGATTGATTGATTGATTGATTGATTGATTGATTGATTGATTGATTGATTGATTGATTGATTGATTGATCAAGTAGTTGAGTTCAACGTAGCAAAGCAACATAGGGGATATGAAAGGCGCCCTAGTAGACTAAGAAAGGCTTTTCACTGCCATGAATATGTGTGTTCCTTTAACCTAAACCACCAGTTAGATATCTGACCACTATTGCATTCCACTCGTGTCCAATACGACCTCCTCGGCCTGGAATAAATCTTGCGGCCTTGTGCATAAAAGCACATAATCGTCGCTGAGCGCAGAAACGATGCAGGGTGCTCTGTTAGCATGGACCTATAGATGTGCGGAGCTCTTGTGAATGCGCTCTCGCATGAAAAGGACATTTCTCTGTACCAAATGTAAGAAAGAAGGCGGATAATATCGAAGTTGTTACAGACAGCTTGTATTCGTTCTACTAATATGTTTCAAGCAGTTAGCTCATTCTGGTAGCACGCGTAAGTGTACGGCACGGTGTCATAAAACATTGCGGAGGACCACTATGCGAGTTCCTTTAATCTTCCTAAGGAGAGGATCAACGGGCATTGGCAGCGAAAATAAAAATAAGAAAGAAAGCGTTAATTCGAGGAAACTAACGAGACCAAATACACACGACACTTTCTTCCACGAATTTTTGCTCTACTTCTGCTATTCTCTTCCCTAAATCCCAACGAACCTCTCCTCGCTTTTCAGACACCGAGCCAACTGCAAAGGTCCCGCATCGCTAATTAGCGGTCCTTATCGGCAACAACCTCGAGCATTTTCGGCCTTACGACCCCACTTTTGCTAGGTTCTGAGCTCCCAGCCTGCGCTAAAGTGTACCGTGATGTTTAATGCGCAAGATCGCATCGCCATTAGTTCCTGCTTCCTTATTTTCTTTTGCCCTAATTAGATAACCTGCGGTGCGAAACACTGCTCAGCACGTTAATGTTTCTAATCATTGCATCCCATCGGAAATAGGCGGTGGTGGTCGCGAAGCTGCGGTGTCTGCACCCCGGCACCGGTTTTTCGCGGGTGCAACCGGTCCTCCTCTGCGAAAGGAAAATTTACTGCTCGTAAATTAGGCTATGCATTAAACTTCCAAGGCTTCATTAGAAAGTCATCTGCAAACCAGAACACGTTTCTTCTCCCCCTCTGGGACCCGATGCGGTAGCTGAGTGGCTTTAGCGTTGTGCTGCTCGGCACGAAGCCGTGGGTGTCGATACCTGGCCTCCAAGGCCTCATTTTGATGGGAAAGAAATGCACAACGGCTCCCGTATACTTAGAATTAGGCGAACGTCAAAGAGCGCCAGGTGGTCAAAATTATACTGGAGCCTTCGACCATTGCTTATTTCATAGCCACAAGGTTGCTTTGAGACGTTAAACCCCATGAACCAAATACATCTTTCCATCCGGGAGTGTCATTGAATGAACGAGCGCACGTGGCGGGCTCACAAACAATAAATGACCGAAATACCCGCCCCACCTTTTTCCATCCCTTAAGTTTAAGTTCGTTTCTCATACCGTGAGAGCAGTGAAGACTTATACAAAACCCCGTCTTTCCGTCGTTTAAGCTATGCCGACGACACCGTTCCAATGTCATCAACAAACCAAATGCCCCATCTGAAAAAAAATTCTTACCTTAAGGGAAAAAAAATTCCGCCTGACTGAGCCTTTGGAGTTCAAACTCACGTACCTGCGGCAATGTGCGATTGAGTGCGTATGTGATAAGCACAGTGCTGCAGCCTTTCTTTTAATTTTTGCTGCATCGGAGCGATACCGATATATATCAAAGAAAGCGCTACGAGAAGTGAAGGCAACCTTGAACTACACCCGTGCCCTCAACTCAGGAACTCAGTAATCAGGCAAGCGAATACTAGCGTCATAAATATCTCCTTCGGTGTTGTCGTTCGAAGTCCCGCATGAAAGACCGAGTGTTTAACGCCGTTTAAGCGTGCTTGACGCACATTCTACTCTGCACCAGGCGCTGCACTAAAGAACGCCAAATAAATAAGTAGATAGAACTAAGATACACAACTTGATTTTATATTCTAGACATTCCTATGAAGCAAAATACTTCGTTTATGTTACGTGTTTATGTTACACGAGCTCAGGCGCGAAGACACGCGAGGGTGAAAGCGCCCGTTGATGAATATAATTGATGTTGTTGTTTCAAACACAAATTTAACAAAAGGAAATAAAATGACAAGGAAAGCAAAAGGAAAAGGAAGAAAAAATACGACAACCACCACACATGTGATCAGCTTACATTTGAGTCGATGCAACTATTTTGTTACTGCGCTGACGGAGCGCTCACACATTCGTCGTGGTTAACGATAGAGCTAGGGCTCCACAAACTTAGCTGGTCGCCTGGTCTTTGCATTTAACATGCAAGGGCGCGGCGGTGAACGCTGCAGTTCATAAGCACCGGCCACAATAATGTGTCAAATGTCTGGCTGCTACCCGCGTCTCATCTGCGCCACGGAGCACTCGCAGCCTGACAGTGGCCAGTTCGACGGATGCAAAATTTTCCGCAAGAAAGTGGTATCTTGTATACCACAGGTATTCTGCTAAGCAAAAAGCGTGCTGCGTGCTTCTTTCGGCAGCCGCTGCTGCTCTTAGGCCAGTTTAGCACGGGGCAAACGCGAGTCAACTTTTCAGGGGCAGAAAAATACTACCGGTACTCCTGACTTTGTTGCCACCTTTATTTCAGGCAATGGGAGGAGCCTTGAATTCATGGCTGTGCCACTGGCGGCGCAGTTGGACGACATGTAGGGCCTCGACAAGCGCGCCCTTCATTTTTCAACTCCCTTAGAGGCCTTCTGCTACCGAGTCTATCAGTTCTCTGGAAAAACGCGCCTTCCTGAAGCATTCTGCTCATCGATGTTTAAGCTTTTCCCGACGATTTTCTCACATGACCTCGCGCGAGCACTTTGAGGCAAAGGTAGCTGATGAGCAATGCCCCTTTTAATTAGTTTTCAGTGCGCCAAATCACACCTGAGGACTTCCTTCTTGTATAGTGGCATGAAACTCGTCCCTGGCTCGTCTCCTCTATTTCGCGTCTTTTACTGTCGGCGCGTCTTCTTGAATTTTGCGTTCCGAATGTGAATGCGAACTAGAGCAACACACAGTTCTGGCTTGATATCTTGACAGCAACGCTGCAGTGGTGAGAGGTTGACTGCACTATAGACAAGCGAACTACATTGCCAGCACCTTCCATGATACCCGTAGAACAAAATCATGAACCATTTCACTCTGTGAAGGTCGATGACCAGCGAAACTGTGCAGCACACGATGAAGAGGTCGAAAAGGATTTTGAACAGAAGTATGAACACATTTATTGTCTTGATCGGTGGTTATCGTGACGAAAGGTATGCACACAGATTTGTTTTTATACATCCGCCTCCATTCGTGTTATACATTCGTTATATGCATTCGTGTTTTCATTTGACAATATATTCAGGCGAAAAATTTTAGACCGAAATCACCGTGAAGACTGGCAGTGGTCCAGTGCCGTCAGCACCTTCTCAGAGCGAGGAGAAGTATGGGAACGCTGGCATGATGAGCGGGGACGGACTGGCAACGGAGCCTGTTGTGGACGACGACGAAGACGACGACGACGACGACGAACGCGCGAGCAGTGGCACGAGCCATTTCTGATGATGAAATTTTTCGCACACGGATTTGTTGACGGACGCGAAAAATGCACGGAACTCTAGCCATAAAAAGCTTCGCTGTAAATAATTCTTCAACACAACAGCCGTACGTTGCCAATTTATGTCGACAACAAGTATCGCGCACATTACACTTCATATAACAGGCGACTTTCTCATATTCAAAGGACCATTGAAAAACAGGAATCAAGCGTACCAGCAAAAAAAAAAAAAAAAAAAAAAAATAGACATTCGACGCACGCCCAGCGACTGAACAAGAGAGCACCGTGGTGCGAACTCGCAAGCCGGCCGGATGCCAAGACAAAGAGCGCTTCTCCCCCCACGTACTTGTCAAGGTGATGCCTCTCTTTTTTTCCCCTCCCTCTTTACATCTCTAAAATTCCTGCTCTTTGATTTGATCCAATTCCACGCATAGCTGCCGAGGCAAACATACCAACTGCGTGCCTTGGGTGCGTCATTTTGTCACAAGCAGCCCCGCTTCTTTAAAGCCATTGTACACTGAGCGCTGGAATGCTGCACTCGATCAGAGTTATACTTGGGAAGTATAGAGCAGGAAACAAGGAATGAGTGGCTTTTGTACCTTGCAGGCGTGGTCAATAAGGGCACGCGTGAAAAGTAAATACAGTGCGGATCTCAGGCATTGGCAGGAACGAAGGTAGGCAGGCGATGGGGCGGCTTTGGGAGCTCACATTTTTTGCTAATCTGTATCACTTTTCTCTCGGTTACTAATTTCTTCCTTTTTCTTTTTCCTTTAGATTTTTTTTTTGCGTTCATTGATAATCTGAGCGTTACGCTCAGGTGATCAGCTTCTTCAGACAGCCATTATTTACTCTTTTCTTCGCGAGGTCTCTCGCGGGCGGGATCTTCTTTCGATGGAATAAAAAAAAAAACGTTCCAAGCGTTTATAAAAAGAAGGCGCAGCAGTTAGATTTTGGAACGAGGTTTGTACAACCAGTCTGCACTTTCTTTCATGCTATGTCAGAGATATGCCATATCGAAGATGATGGCGCCATGGTCGCGACTGCAGCAATGTCCGACGGCGGTAGCTCAGCGGCTATGGCGTGGAGCAGTTGCGCTCGAGGTCATGGGTTCGATCCCGGCCACAATGAAAAGCGTGGGAGGCGGCGCGAAGAGGCAGCCGCCGTAGCCACGGTTTGTTCAGGCCGGCCGGCCATGTTTCCACGTGGTCTCGGGAGCGGCCGGTGAGGTCGAGAGCGCCAGCGTGTTGTTGTTGTTGCCTCAAAGCATGGCTCGTACCCACGAGGGGCATTAGCCACACTGGATAGATTGAAACGTCCACCAAACAACATTCAAAAGGGGTTAAAGGCGAACATTTAGAACGAATAATTTGGCAATTAACTTATAACACCGATTTGAGAGTGCCTATACTTCAACTAAATGAATAAAAATTAAACTGACAAGCTCAAGAATATAATAATAAAATAAAATGCCCCCACTCAGGCACCCCAGCAGTGGAACTTTTCGGATGCTTCAATGAATCTATGCAGAGCACTAATCATCGAACCATGGCTTGTGCCTAATTGAGAGGCACCGAAAGACAAAATGTTCGGTGTTGTAAGCGCTAAACCTAGTTTGCTAGATTTAAATATGAGGAACATGTTGCGATAGGAGGAGAAGCGGCGGCAAGGAAGAAAGAAAGGCTCAATAGTTTCTGGTTCATTAGAAAAAGAGCAGAGGTTAGTTATTGAGAAACCAGATCTATGAAAGTAAAAATTTAGGCGGGGAACTCTACAGCGGAAACTTGCTAACGTCACCTCGCATTGGCGTGAGAGGCATTTGCTCGTGTTCCACTGAAATTTTAGATGTTGAAACTTATCTGCGGAAAGTGCGGATGATTTATTACAAGTCAACATTAAAAGGCGTTTGAATCTAGCTCCTGTTATAAAGAGAAAGGAAGAACATTTAAGACCGCACCATTTAGCGATGACGATGCAAGCGAGTCAACTGAACCATTTAAAAAGATTCTACTATGTCTGGGGACCCAGACAAAGCAGACTTCACACAAGTTATGTGGGACCGGAGTCGAAGATATAGTCAATAGGTGCGACAGATTAGTGGAAGGTAAATGCGTACAGACCGAAAGCACATCTGTAACCACTATGACATTAGATATCTGTGGACCCAGCTTCCCCAGGGCCAGAATTAACGCCAGGAATTCAGCAAGAAATAATGGAGTGTAATCAACGAGACGGACAGCAAAGAACCAGTTAAGCTGAATTGAAAAGATGCCAACACCAGCTTTCTCTAACTTTTGTGATGTGTCCGTAGAAATTATCAAATGAAACAGAAATTAATTAAATTATGGGGTTTTACGTGCTAAAACCACTTTCTGATTATGAGGCATGCCGTATTGGAGCACTCCGGAAATTTCGACAAACTGGTGTTTTTAACGTGCGCCTAAATCTAGGTAGACGGATGTTTTCGCATTTCGCCCCCATCGAAATGAGGCCGCCGAGGCCGGGATTCGATTACGCGATTTCGTGCTCAGCAGCCCGACATCATAGGCACTGAGCAACCACGGCGGGAGAGACAGAAATTGATTAAAATGATCTTGAAGGAGACCTTCAGGCATGCGCGCATGAAGAAGTTCTGCGTGTTTTCGAAAAATAACATCAATGATCAGTTTTAGCTTAAACGAATTAAATTTTGGAGAAATCAGGTTCGGCAGACGTACTTGAAGTTTCGATAACAGCCCCTGAACGAAAGCAACTTGTGGCTGTCGGTAAGGACGCCAGCCTGTTATGAAAGCTAATTCGGGAGAATTATCCTCTCTCGCTACATGCTAATGAGCCGTCTTCTTCGTCACCGGCTCTGGAGGCGATAGTCGCGCCGCTACCAAATGGTAACACGATGTAACTACAACTTGATTGCATTATTTGCCCTCTGTGCTGAAGCTCACTTTTGACTGTCATATCTTTATGCACGCATAATTTTAACAGTATATGTTCCCCGTCTGTTTAGGTGTTCATCAAAGACCGCGTTGCGGGCGATTGTGTGTGTTTGTGGCTCAATTTACGTACTGAGTATGGTGCCGCTTCCCTTCGCCCTTAATACCTATATGTTCGTGGAAGTGTGCACTTTTTCGCTTTAAAACGTTGTTGCTTTTCTTACTACGTATACATATTTGATATTGTTGTTTCTGCTACGCGAAAAGAAGTAGCCATTACCATTATATGGCGACTACATCTCTTTCTTTTATTTGCATTTGTAGTTGTCGTTAAGCGCTGAAACCAACAAGAATCTTCTGCTCGGTGTGAGTGCTGCGTACTATGGCCACTTTTGAGGACGCTCATGACATCTTTCAAGATAGTAAAATCTTGCGCTGGTGCCTTTCACAAATCGTACGTGGTTCCACAGCTACAGAGGCACACTGCCTACCTGACCAATGCCTCTATATAATAGCAAGTGCACTTAGTGTCTTTCGGGAGTAAAGAAAGGGGACGAGCTTGCGTGTGAGTGTGCGTATACTTATGTGTGCGTAAATGTGCGCTTGTAGATATTTGCGTGCTCACCCGGCAGCCTTGTTACGCAAGAATTCCCTAAAACGTGCACAATTCTCGTAGCCCCACGCTACCGTTCCACGATTTCCCGTTTTGTAGACTTCGCTGTTGAAAGCCACCGGCTGGTTTGACAAAGCGAGGCACCACGACGTGAGATGACCGTTTCTTTAAGCCCAAAAAGGCTCGGATAATATTTTTATAGTTTGCAGGAAAACAAGAAAGTTCCTTTGAGTAACAAATCAGTCTTCATGGGCTATTGTTCGCATTGTCTACACAGTTAGGATGCGGCTAACTTGGTTAGATCGTAGCTTGTGTTTGCCTTGTTAGCTTTCGCACATATCAGAAACAAAGAATTCGAGCAATGTTCTTAACAACACATTGAATATAATTATTATCGTAAGCCATATATCGCCATAACTCGAAGAACCAAGTGCATGTGCCTCTGTCCCGCTCAACTTTTCTTATTGATCAGTTCAGCCAGCCAGGGGTCCTATAACGTAAAACTATTCCAATATGTTTTTATTATAATCTCCTGACGTCAAACTTGCGTAACCGCCGACGCATGCATCGGGCGGTCACCCGCAAGGTTGTGTCAACAGACCAATCAAACGCTCTTCTCGTTCATAGGAGGTCACTTTTGTTTGCTTGAAAAACGAATAACATTGCCTTCACTGAGCAGCTTGTTTTATCTAATTGCCTCACAAGAGGCGAGGAGCACGCTCAAGTGGCGAGGGAGTCGATGGGGCCGAGCCACTGTACTGAAAATTGATAACCGGATGAAGAGGGTGGTGCTGGCGTCTGTGACTGGGCCGCTTTCCCTTACTTAGCTTATGGTGGCTCGTCGACAATAGCGGCGGCATGCAACGTAAGTTTAAGAATGACGCTAAAACGGATCCTCAGCAAAGATAAGTTGGCAGAACGAGGTCGTACACATGCCAAAAGTGCTCCAAAACGTTACACAGTCACGCAAAAAACCCATGCTCTCCGGCAGGTGCGAGTAGCCAGTGCCTGAGCGATCAGCGGCAGCCATCTTTTATTCCTTTCGGAATGGGGAATTTTCAGAAGAAAATTCAGTTTTGTTCGGCATAATGATGCATCTTTAACGCGTACACGTCACTTGACGCGGTGAGCTTTTATGGTTTTGTGACGTTGCGTGACAGGCAGGGGAAGTGGGTGCAGCCCGAAAACTTTTGACCGATGGCCTATAGCCAATGGCGAAAAGGCGTCGAATCAGAAATAACTATTTTTCTTTTGTTCGGTCAACTCATGCATAATCAGTTTGTACACGTCATACCAGATGGGAAGCTATCGCGGTTTTCGTGACGTCGCGTGACAGACAGGTGAAGTGGGGGTGGTCCAAAAAAGTTTTTCACCAATCGCGTAGGGCTGATTGCAGAATTGGAGTAGAAAAGTTTGGAATAGTTTTACGTTATAACATTCCAGATCACAAATTATGGTCATATACCTGCCGTCTGCATTGTCTCCTTTATTTTCGCTCTTCATCGTCTTACGAAATAATGTGAAAACATTACTCGTATATGCAGGCACGTACCCAAGGGGGTGGGGAGGGCGGGTCCCCCTCCCTTCCCCGCCCACACTACCACTCCTGATAAACATTCCTAAAGCGTTGACAAATCAATCTATTCGGCGGTCAACATTTTGCTGCCTTTTACAGCGATAGCTCTATATGACTAACCTTACGGAGTTTTTTCGCCATCCGTCAACAGAAAAAATCATCATATGGGCCGATCTTTCTGACAGTGCGAAAAGGGTCCAAGCTCAATGGCAGATACCCCTGTGGGCTCGGGGACCTGTAACGCGCCCTTCGAAATCTTCGGGATGGGCCCACGTATGGGGAGTCCTTAACGCCTGCTTCACCTCCGCCGCCGGTCGGCCCGGCATTGCACTACCGTCAGGCTGACCCACGGCGGAGGTGAAGCACATTGCTTTTCGTTTGAGATCTTTGACTGTCGTCAGCTCTCGTTACCATTCCATCTTCACAGAATGGAATGGTTGTCAATGGGTTCACTCCTTTGGTATGGTGGTAGTTATCTGCATCTCCTGAGGTATGAAGGCCAGTTTTCTGAGGTGTGAAGGCCAGAACTCGAGATGAGTTCAGTTGTCACTATCTATTCAACGATCACGCGCATCGCTGCTTCTTTGTTATTTCAGCCTTCTTTGTTTAGAGTGGTCCAGGGACGAGGAGAAGGATTCGGTTCGTAGTAAGCTGGTCTGTATGCTCGTGCAACGCTTGGTGGTCGGAGAAATCGCCAGTTGCATTAAACCTTTCCTTTTGCTTCATTAATTCCTCAAGTGACGGCTTTCCGCTGCGCTGGCAGATCCTCGGAAGCATATACCCGCGATATGGGTTAGATAAGGTGGAGAGAGAATGAAAGAAAAAAGCTCTTATTGTCAAGGTTGTGTGGAGTTTTCTTTCCCAACGGTGTGGGCTAGCGTGTCGTCTACCTCTCCGCGACGCTATCAGCCCATTCCGCCAACCATATCTATTCTACCGGGTTGGAACTTTTCGTCTTCATCTCTCATCCTTCGTATGAAGGAGCTCACCTAAAGAGATCTCTCGGGGGAGGGTTCCTTTGGCATGCTCACAAGATGTGATCTTGGTCCGCCAGGGGGCAGTTACAATGTTTTCAGTTTGGTGGATATTCACCACCGGTCATTGCACCTAGTCGTTTTGGACTAAGTACAGACCTAGTCTGCACTATCCTGAGGTTAGTGGCCTGTATTCTTGTCAGTGTCTCATACGGGGATGAATATATTCGCCTCGTTTCGCGGTAATAAACGGTCATTTCGTTAAAGGTGCGGACACACCTTCATGTCGGTCAACCCCGTCGCGCAAATCCACCTCCCGGTTACTTGCTGCTCGGGCGGCTAGATGGGCGGCCTCATTACCAGAGTTGCCCGCATGAGCGGGCACCCACACCAACTTCAATTGATCGAGTTCTTTGTCGTTGATTCTGAATGCTCGAGGGGAAATAGATAAGGTGGAAAATAAAATAATGTGAAAAAGCGCCCATCATCAGACCCTGCAATAACCGTTAAAACCGTAAGCAATATGATTGTCACCCGTTACGTCGTCTGGCTTTTCACTATTTGTACAGCACTGTTCGCGCAAAATTAGCAACTGGAGAGAAGTGTTGCAAGGAGTTGAGAAATTAAGCGATCTGCTAAGGGAGAGACCCAAGGCAACAGCCAAACAGGAAGTAAAAGCGAAAAAAAAAATTAACGAATTTCACCGTTGTTTGGGAAAACATTCATGGATCAACATCTCTTTATTTAAAACAGAAGTAAAGAAAACGCCACCAGGAGTGGAAAATAATTCCGTGTATTTTGAACCACACTTCTACAGTTATCAGTCGACCCGCCTGACGTAGGCACTTCTCTGCTGTGATAATGTGAGTGTTTTTCTAAACTTCCGCGGTGGGCGCAGTACGTCTAGAACCGCAGCGTCCTGCGCTCTACGTTGTTGTACGGGACTGGTGACCACGCATCATTACGCAACTTCCAAAATACCAACACGAGTCGGTTTTGGGACCTAAATTGGTAGAGCAGTAAATGAGGGATCCAAAAGAACTGTGATTGTTCCGCAATCATATATATTTCTTTACACTTCTTCCAGCTTTAATTCAAAAAACGCTATTAGAAATCTTTATTTTGTACTTTCGCTTGTTTACTTGTTCTTGGCAGCGCTCTTCCTGTGCTTCTGTCACGCGCGACTCCATTTAATGTGGTTCCTTGTTTGCCAAGTAAAGGAGAGGTACCTGTGAGGTACACCTCATTTCAATTCTCTTTTGCGGGTTTACACGTCTTCATGGCGAATGGTAGGCATTATTCACATTTCCACTAGTAAAGCTACCTCCCCCCCTCATTTGCATAGAAAGAGTTACCTTGGGTTGCGCCCCCTCCCTCCCCCCCCCCCCCCCCCGCACCAATATTATGGGTTCGTGCCCGCGTATATGTCTTATGCAGCAGAATATCCGGGGTGATTCAGCGATGGTACCAAAAATGGCTGGCGGCGAATAAAGTAAAAACACGTTAAAAATGCTTGAATTGACGTTAAATTTATCAAGGAGGTTACTGTAAACAAAACAAGTTATGCTTTTGGAAAAAAAATAATTGGTACATTTGAGTCTGGGTGACAATGAAACCCGGGCCTCCGGGCTGCGAGAGCAGCACGCTGCCCCGACGCCACGGCGGCTCCACGGTTCTCGCTGACTAAAGGTGTGCCTAGTGTGAGCGTCACTGCACACGTCATGTTGCAGCCAAATGGCAGTGACGTTAGAGTGGATTAAGTTTGGTGCATATTAAAGCAAGGTGCATTAATATGGCTTAAGGTAGAGTTGTAAAGACATGTGACACTAAATTGCGTCACATATTAAGGTCACGTGATAATTGGAAGTGAAATTGATCCCAAGATGCTCATGTATGACGTCACGTATCATGTTATGACGTCACATCACACCAATTCACGCCACGCGCTACCATTGGTCCACGTGCGGCATCGTACGATGTAACGTGTCCACACAGGTATCGTGGACGTGATGGGAAAGAGTAGTGGTAGAGAGGAGGAAGCACCGCTACGGTATATAAACGCTGCGGCAGCTTAGTCAGTGTGCCAGATGTCTGTCTGCGCTGATTCGCCTCCCATCTCATTATAGAAAGTGCTTCTACATCGACTACACCGGATGTACGAGCAGTTTATTCGCCGTCTAAGCGCGGTTTACCACGCTATACGCCAACAAGGTCGAAGCACAGGAGGCAAAGAATGCAGAGAGGACAGCCAAATGCCATGAACTTGCTGCTCTTCCAAAGGTCTCTACGTCTCCAAACTCACGTCGAATCAACCAGTCCGAGGCCATGAGACAGAAGCAACAAGGCGATGCCGAAATAAAAGGACACGAAGCCGCTCTCAAACGCCAGAAGCGACAAGAAGCACGGCGGGACGGAGGAGGGAAGGAACGATATCGCACCGACTACACAACATCGAACAATCGTTTAAAGAAATAGTTCCTGGACAACCCGTTCTGTGCTTATATAAAACATGTATCCCATAATGCTTTCGCATTAGAATACCGTAAGGATACGTAAGTGACTGTCAATATTTTATTTCTTCTTACACCCTGCTTATCGTCATTGCGGTAGAGTGCAACATATAACGGAGCTTCACACGCTCCACAGCGTTCTTGCAGTGCGCCCTTAGATTACCTCGCAAATTCTGCCTGCAACAAAATAGGCCGTTTGCGAATGAAATGGTCTGTTCCAAGGGAGAGGGCCGCTCTCCTTCATCTTACGTGTGTGCCCATGCCGGGAAATGGAGGGTGGGACAGGCGTCGTCTTGCAGGATCACTCGTGTTCCCGAAAGAACAAACGGCGACTGGCCTTCGAATTAGACGAAGATACAGTCCAGTCCCGCGTTGGAAAATTAGATTTCCGTGCCAAACACTCTAAAACTGAAACGACAGGATGAAATCAAGCAGACGGAACGGAAATCGAAAATGGCGATGCCAAGCGAAGCAAGAGGCACACATGCACGAATAGCGCAAAGCTGACGAAAAACGCGGCCACAGACTATCTCTGTATTTCCCTCTCTTCTTGACTGCTACGTTGCTTGGCTTCAATTTCTTCGGAGCAGAGTAAATTCTGCGTACAGGCCATGGTATATACACTAGAACAATTTGCAGCAAGACACATCCCAAGCCGCGTAGCCGCCTCTGTGTCTCGGGAGCTGGTTATGCGCAAGCACAGTTGATTTTTTTCTGAACGTAACGTTACAGGTAAGCAACTGTTCGCCATCGCGGGCATAAAACGTGCAGTGGGTGACAACTGATAGCCTGTGAATGACACGTTACTAAGCCTAACTCTCTGCCACTGTAAGTATAATACGCTTGGGATCAACTTTGCTGCCTAAGAATTGGCACCACAGGGGGACGCCAATGCGGAGGCCAAATGCACCGGATGTTATATTTGGCCCGTATGCACAGTCCCAATGACAACAGAAAAGCGCAGCTAGTTGCGCACAAAGAATTCACTAAATGCGCTCTGAAGCGGTCGATTGCCGAACATCGTAAGTCGTGAAGTGGAATCACCAAGTCTTCATATAAGATTTTATTACCGGCAATTGCATTCCTTTCAAACAGGACGTCCATAAGGTGCGCAATTACAATTTGAACCATACCGTACGAGTTGGGATAGGCATAACGCGAAGTTACGAGTAATATGGCACCATTGTAAAAATTTGAGCCATAAATAAACTTAAACTAGCCATAGCCCAAACGTAGAGCTCGATCAACAAAGCAACATCGCCAAGCCAGTTTGGACACTCGACACCTAAGCTTGGGCATACTGAGGTTGCAAACAGCTTCTTCTTGAGAACGTGAGCACATTAAATGATCCAAGAGGAAGTGAACTCCATTTCAGACATCAAGGGCAACGCTGTGGAAGTTGCGCTAGTAGTTCGGTCACAAGGTTTATCACTCCGCACGTTCCATCAATGTTTCACTGCGCAATCCGACAATCCATGTCTGCACACCAACGGCGTTTGTTCGCGTGAGCATACACTTGAGGCTGCCGCGAAGGGATACAAATAAAAAAAAATCATGAGCCATTCCACTCTGTGAAGGTGCATGACCAGCGAAGCTGTTTAGCACACGACAGAGAGATGACACATCATTTTTATCGAAGGTTTGAACTCATTAACAATGATTTCTGTATGCTTCGCGTGGAAGGCGGGTGCTCCGCCCCGAGGAGCCGGCGGAAATTAGACGCGCGTGACGTTTCGACGGGACCGCAACCACAGGAGATCGGAAGGAAAGGAAAGTAGATGCGCAAGGACTTGGAACGTCGACAAAACGAAGGCGGTACGAACGTATATATGGCGGACGCTGGTCAAAGTGTAGTATCTCTTCTTATAACCTTAATAACTGATACGGGTTCTATTTGGATCTAAGCTATTAAACTTACTTTCGCAAGCTGGTGGAGTGCCTGAAGCCTGATTTACAGCCGCTGCGAATCGGCCCGATATTGTACAATATGGGCCCACGAGTATTGCATATGCAGAAAAATGCACCGAACCCTAACCATAGACAGCACCGCTCTAAAAAAAAAAAAAATAGAAAAAGAGAAAAAGGAAAACGAAAAGAAAAAATTATCTAACAGTATGCATTAGCAGCCATATACCACAGTCTGTTTTTCTAAGGAAAAACAAACTTTTTTTTCATTCGATAGTGAACCTATATGAAGAACAGTCTCGAACAATTTCATCAAGTTATTTGTAAGTCTCAACGCAGCCATTGCAAAAAGTCCCTCTAGCCTCCACAGAGTTGCACCTGATGTCTGAAACGGGGTATAGTGATCGCGAGGGGCAAACATCTGTAGGTGGTAGAATACATCGAAGTGAAACACCAAAGAATGCCATATGCGACAATGCCACGCAGCTGTTTGTAACCCAACTGATGCATAGGGCGAGTTGGAACAGATCGTGACAGTGGCGGAAGGGCAGCTTTCTCGGTCACATATTCATAATTTTGGCTTAAAATCCTGAGTATTTTTTCTTCGAAACAAAAAAGTTACATTGCAGTTTCACTTCGTGAACGCGGGTTACTGACAAGCGTATGGGTGCTATTCCTTTCTGCTCATTGCCCGTAGAATGTTGAAAAAAATGCTTTGATTGTAAGTGTGGCGCTTTTTTTTCAAGGCTTATTCTATATTTTGTTTGTTTTATATCCGTTTTTAGGTAATAATAAAGAATAAGGTTGTACTAGGGACGATGGTCACCTCTCCCAAAGAACAACCACCTACAAGGACTTAGTTGCGTTACTAAGATTCCTGCGGCCTACGGACCTTCACGATAGACTTTAAGAACGTAGGCCTCGACCGCACTATAGTCTACACGGTTCGTTTGTGCTCGTCGCTTTTTTTTTCTTCCTTCCCCTTTCTTTCTTTTTTTATCCCCTTACTTCTTCCCTCCATTCAGCGTAGCCAACTGAAACTACCTGGGTTAATTTCCCTGGCTATCTATGCATCCTTTCTCTCTATCTCCCCGCTTGGTAATGTGCTATTCAAAATAATAATTTTTCTTTTGTCCTTCTTCCTCTTCTGGAGTCACTTGGGCACGACATAGTTACTAGCGCTTGCAAGAACAACTGAAAAAGGTTGGAACAGGACAGAGCGCTCTGTCCTGTCTCAACTTTTTTTCCGTTAGTCTTGCAAGCGCTAGTAACTATGTCACAGCAAATGCATCAACACCAACTAGCCCAAGTTTCTGCGTTGATTACTCTTGGGCAAGCCAAGCCTGCGCCGCTTGCCGAACTTGTTCAGCTCGTGCCCGGCGCTTGGCGACGACTTCGGGGTCTATCGACTCGCGATGGGCTTCTGCCGCTCGCGTCGCTGCTCCGTCCTCGCTCTGCGCTCGGTCTGTCGGTCACGAGACGAGGCCGGTACGTCCGTAGAGTACACGGAACGCGTAGCAACTGCCAGAGGAGGTCAACCCAGCGCGCCTCCGCCGACCATCCTCCTCGGCGACGCTTCGCCTCCTTTCTCCTTCCCCACTTAAGCCAATGCCACCTAGACTTTCCGCTAGGTGGGATTGCTTTGCGAGCGCTGGGAGTGTGTTAAACTATTTCTACAGGAAATATATTGGTTCAAAGTAGAAGAAAAGAAATAGGAAGCTTATCAGCAAGTATGCAACCGGTATGGTGAGCAACAAGGCAACAAAGCACGTCATGCGGAAAGTCAGAGAGGCTGAGACATTTTCATAGGTGACGGCAATGGGAAAGAAACTTGCTATGAGCAACTACTTAAAAGGAAAAAACGAAACCAAGAAACAAGCAATTTATGACAACTTAAAGGAAAGCTCTTTACTTTTCGAAGCGAGATCAGGCTGCCTTAGAACACGCACCTATAAAGCGAAATATAAGATGGAAGAAGAAGCATGTGCTTGCTGCGGTGAAGGTAGGGAAGCAATGAAACATGTTTTATTATAATGTGAAGATATCTGACCAGCGGTCCATTTAGGCACCTCTGGCCACCCTGAAACCCTTGGGTTCAGCGAGAGCAGAAAGAAAGCAAACATGTCCCCGATAGAAATTAGTAAGAGGCGATTGGAAGATTGGTGGAGGTAAAGTAGGGAAACGGCAAACAATGGAGGCGCACAAAATCAAAATTCCAAATATAGGGCTAAGATAGTTCGGTGATGGGAATTCTTCGTGTTTTTTTAAATATAAGGAGGACATTAGACAATATAATAACAAGAGCCTGGCGGCGCAACCAACCGTCTCATTCCAAAGTGGACGTTCATGACATCCTTCCATCCATCGATCCTCAGCGCTCTCCTCCGTAATTTCCTCGGTGCGCGATTCTCTCACCCACCTCCAGGCGCCTTCCTGCTCCGGCGTTCCATTGCTTCGCGACGACGAACATAATCTGGCCGATTTCACAGACGCGGCACGCAAGCTTACGCGTAAAAAGTATTTGTCCCTATTCTACTGAATACCACCAGTAAGAAATAGCTTAGGAAGCTGCAAAAGCAAGAACGCAAGAAAGGAAATGAAAGAAGAAAAAGAAGCAAGAGAAGAATGAAAGAAAGATAGGTGTCTTGTTCTTAATATTGTTCTCTGGCTCTAGATTGGTATTTTCATTCATAAGAACAACGAGCCGGAATAAGTAAGCGCGATATATAGACTCACCACTCTGAGATAATGACCTTCGTCCCAGGACCCTCGTAGAGTTTCCAAGCTACCAAAATTTATTCGCCAGCCATTTGAATACGCCGCAGTGATGAAGTAAGAAGAGTCTGCAGTGACAACGAAACAGCACCATGTCATCACTGGCGAACCGGTCAAAACTTTGCCTCGTAGTGTGTAGGCTGCACTTCTTTTTTTTTTTTAAGTAGGGCTCTTCGCCAGTCATTCTGCTTTGAACCTCCTCATCTTTCTCTTTCCTTTCCATTTCATATTTCCCGGTCGCTTCTCGCTTTCTCAAGTGGCGTCCCCGAGAGGCCATGTACTTGAGAAATATTTCCTGCCTGCTTGTGGGTTTTCGCCATCACGTTTATGGGGCTAAGGCAGAAAGCCTAAGTTTACCAGAGGGAAAAGACAGCGAGCGGCGTTGGGAAGTTGTGGCAGCTTGCAGCTTCTGTTGAGCAAAGCCATTCGGTGAAAAAGAGAGTCCGGGGAATAAAACACGCGTTAAAAACAGTATGCTGAAGCACATTGCAACATGTGGTATAAAACATGAAATGAATGAAGAAACTGCGCAAAAGTATAGCTGCACGAATGCAGCTACATAGAGTATTTTCTGGGTAAGCATGTCAAGGAAAGCTTTACAGAAGAAAGACCAGTCATATACCAAATTACGTCGCTATTTCTGCCTTTTCTTTTTTGGTTTGTTTGTTTAATGGCATTCTGCATTCGCCTGTCTGTTCTGCTCCATATCATACTTATTCAGTGCAGGAGAGGACCATGAATTTTAAGTTCACATGCAACTCCTTCCCTCACTGTGATTTTTTGGCTTTTTTTAGAGTACAGGTTCCATAATATATTAAAGCAGATTAGCGTTTAACTTACTCATACGTATTTGCACATAAGTCGTTGTCTTATGTAATGCTAAAAATGCCTTAAATTTCGCATATATACAGTTGTTTCTTTTTAGAGATGGGATGAATGGTGGCTGCAGCCTCTCATTGGTTTTCTTTTTCTTTCCCTCTTTGTGTTTATATTTCACAGCCAGCAAACCTACACACACAGTTCGGTGCTATGCGCAAAATACATTAATTTGAGGCATTGAAACGAGGAAATACATTGATCCTCTTTTCCCGCAGATAACGAAGCTTTTACTCGTCGCATTCGCTCTTCCTCCCCCCTACGCACACATGCACTAACCCACGTTTCAATCTTAGCACTCTATAGTTTCATACACAGGAGAGCCTCTGCATTCCTTCTCAAGATTATATTTTTGATTGCTCTCCATGTAGAGCGCACGCCCCTCTACCTTAACTGCATACGTGAGTGTGCTGCTTCTTTTTACTAGGGGTCAGCGAAGTTATTTGTGCAACTAGAAGTACTCGAAAACATTATAGGAGTATTTTCGTGGTGTCTCGGGAAAATAAAATTAGTTACCGAGTTTATATTCAGAGAACGGAGGGGGATGAGAAAGCAAATTTGCAGATGTTTGGGTTAAAAAAGCCCAGATAAACTTTTCCAACCCGTAGTTTCTCTTTTTCTGGCTATCTTGAGGCAGCACATAATGCACTTAAACTTTCTCTTTGTGTGAACAGGCATCTGCCACCTGTTCAAGTTTTTCGCTGGCAAGACCTGGGGAATGTCGCCAAGTGCCATGTTACAACTGTACAGGGTGCTTTTTCTAGGATTTCTGCGATACAGCTTGCCAGCAATAACCGACACAGGTAAAACGAATCTACGCACAATACAAAGTCTTCAGGGTCAAGTGCTCCGGATCTGTCTAGGCCTGCCTCAGAGTGCTTCAGCAGTGGCTACGATAGCAATCGCTAGAGACCACCTTGCCAAGACCCACATTGAAATTGAAGTACTCAGGACCAATATAGGGCATCTAGCCAGGACTCCTCGTCACCATCTAGCCTCTCTACCAGCGGACAGCCCACAATCATTGCCAGCTTGTTTCACTCCGCCTGCGAGACCTTCGATTCCTCCATGGTGCCTCGCTCAGCCAAAAATCAACCTCGCAATACCTGGTATCTCGAAAAAAGCTGATCTGCCATCACCAGCCCTTAGGCAGCTCACGCTACTATATTTGTACGAGAACTACCGTGACTTTATGCATATTTACATTGATGGATCTGTCCTTCCAAGTAGCTCCGCGGGGGCAATCGTCATACAAGCGAAAGCTACAACAATCAAATTTAAGACGATACACGCGACAACATCGACGGCAGCAGAGCTCGCAGCACTCTTTACTGCCCTTCATCACATTGGTGATGAACCGCCACACAAGTGGACAATATTCTGCGATTCCAAGGCGGCACTGCAGTCTCTACTGTCACCTTTACGACGCGGACCGCACGAACAACTAATATTCCATATTACAGAGACGTTACACCATATAAGTGATGCAGGCCATGAAATAACCTTCCAGTGGCTTCCAAGTCACTGCGGGATTATCGGCGATGAACGGGCGGATCACGCTGCCCGCTCAGCCCATACTGAGGAGCGCCACGTCCCAATTCCTCTTCCTAGAACTGACGCAGCACGGAAGCTCCGCCTACTTGCTCGGCAGTGCACCGCGTCGCAATGGAATGAGCCACAGTTAAGAAATGCGCTACTGTACTCACTTGATCCCACACTAAGACTTCGAATGCCATCTCTGGTTAACCTCCCTGCCTTTCCCCTTTCCTTTCTCTCTCTCTCTCTCTATCACAGCTTCGGCGTAGAGACGCCACGCTCTTATATCGACTTTGGTAGGGCGTTGCCTTTACCAAAGCCTATGCATTCCGCATAGGGATGACCGACACCCCAATTTGTGACCACTGCGGCCATGAAGAATCAATTGGACATCTTTTGTGCACCTGCCCGCAGTACAGCCCACAGAGGGCATGCCTTTGCCACGAACTTGACCAACTGGAGGACCAACCGCTATCCGAAAAAGAATTCTACGACGTCGAAAGGACCTACCGTCACAGAAGAAGGCCGTGCAAGCGCTATTACGTTTTTTGCGATCTATCGTCCTGTGTGAACGACTTTAACTGGAACGCCTTTTGTGTGTGTGTCTCCATGTGTGCGTATTTCTTTTTCTTTCTTTCTTTTTTTTTAGCGTTTTCCTCTCTGTCATCTTTCTAACCCCGAACCCCCATCCCCAGTGTAGGGTAGCAAACCGGAGACTCATATCTGGTTAACCTCCCTGCCTTTCCCCTTCATTCTCTCTCTCTCTCTCTCTCTCTTTGTGTGACCTCGCAAATGAAAAGTGGCAGCAAATTTACATTTGGGGACAATAGGCGACAAGTTATGTGTGATGTACACGTACAGTTTGAAATGTGTATAGGTTAATTACAAACCTGCCCACCACAGCAGCTTAGCGGTTATGGTGTTGTGCTGCTGAGGTTGAGGTCGCGGGTTTCGCTCAGGCGCAGGCGGCCGCATGTTGATGTAGCGAAAAGCGAATACGCTCGTGCACTTAGATATAAGTGCACGGTAAAAAAACCACAGGTTTCCAAAATTGATTCGGAGGCTCCCACTACACCGTGCCTCATGATTATATTGTGGTTCTGGCACATAAAACTCTATGATGTTTCGATTACAGGATTTGAAGATACTTATTAAATGCTCCTATTCTCTCGGTCTCGCCGCTAAAGTAAACAGGGTACGCTGTTCACATTTCGTTGAAAAATAAAAAAAGATGTCGCTGATGTATGGTTTTTTTTTTTCGCAGCCTGGGCACTTCGGCTGAAATCAAGGGCGCACGCCTACGTGTGCTTGATTGACCAACACAATATGTATTCAACCAATTCGAGGCAACGGAGCTACGCTTGATGATATTTCCAATTTTTTACTGATGCCGGGGTCTCCAAACTATTGCTCTCAACTGTACAATACATGTTTAAACTGTCCATGCTAATTACGAGCATTATACAAAATTCCGTATTCAAAGGTAGCAGAGCTGTAGAAGCCCCCTTTACGAAATGCGTAAGAAGTTTGTCCAATAATGTCCCTGCGAAAGTCGACGGGCCAAAACGTTGACGTTCTTAGGGTATGGAGATTATCTTAAGTGTCCTGTTTGGGCACAGTTTCAAAAGCGTTGATCGAAAAATGTTAAGAAGCAAATCCTCGAAGGCTGTGTACGTTTGTTATCTCTTATCTTTACA